>NC_090939.1:146195628-146832919 GCF_040938575.1 Ambystoma mexicanum | reverse complement strand
CGCTCGGTAATAAACCTTGGGTGATCACCAGTCTCTTATGTTGGACAGAGATCACATCCATCCGTAGCGTAAAAGTATTGATTATTACAATTATAGATATTATTAATCATTCAGTGTATTCCATATGACCACATTTATGGATTTAGAAGGAGGACCCAAAGCATTTGTACACTAGGTAATTCATTTTAAAAAGATATAACCCTGGTAAATATTGGAAGCTGGACAGGCTTCAGAAATGGTTCATAATAGCGCGTTTAATACAAAACATTAGAGAAGCGCACCCATTTCGTACTTATTGGAATCTCAGTAACTGGTAGTCGCAGAAGGAGGGATATAGGCTATGGCCATAATGTTTGTTAGTTCCAAGGTTGGATGACCAGGGTGATCATGTGCCATGCAAGGGCGAAATCAGGACCGGCAAGGAGGATGAAGTTACTTGGCTCTTTCAGTCAGTTTGTTTTGTTTAGTAGTAGTACATGTAACCCCGGTAGAGGGGGGGGGGGGGGAGGGGTGGATGAAAGAAAGGACCCCTGGCGCATCAAGCCGGGGATCCCAAAAAAAAAAAAAAAAACTTTTTTTTAAAAAGTTAGAGTAAGAGACCCTCCATGTGTGCACGCGAGGGTCCCATTACTCTAAAAGAAAATGGAACGCCAGTGACAGTTGGCAAAACCTTCAACGGGATTTCAGACGCTTCGCTTTGCACCCTGTCACCACTGCACCCTTGGCCTTCTTGCTGGGGCCCCCCTGACTAGCATAGGAGCACTTGTCAGCTTTGCTGCCTCCCAGGTGGCCTAGAATAACCATTGGGGCCCTGAGCACATCCAGTACTGGCACTTACCATAGCAGGGGAGCACCCAATGTGTTTTTAGCACGCCTGGGGCCGAATATAAGAAAGGGGCCACCCCCTTTCAGGTGGCCCATGTGGACTTCCTGGGCCACACCTGGCAGACTTGGCCCATGTGGAGTGAGTTGTGTGGGGGCTCCCCACTTTGCCTCCGGGTGCATCTGACATACGCAGCCCATGTAAAGACTTTGGGTCCCCCACACACTGTTGGCTGCTGCCCACTACCAGGATAATCATATGAGAGCGGCTGTTGCCCCCTACAAGGACCATCATTTGATGAGCGTGACGCCAGATAGGAACATCCAGATACTGGCAGCAGCCAAGACCTGGAGACAGCTCTGGCAGGTTGTCTTGCAAGTAAGGTCTTTATAAATAGTTTTAAATACATGCACTGCATAGACTTTGTATATATTTTTTTAAAGACTCGTGTTGTGTATTTGAAATATTTAAAAGGACTTTATATTTTTTTGCTTTTTATTCTTTAGTACGCAGCTGCTAGTTTAGTGTAATCTGTATATAGTAAAGAAGCATACACCAGCATTCCTTTAGTCGGCCTTTATTTTTGTGCTCCAGTTACTCCAACCATGTGTTTTCTCCTTAGGAAACCTGCCAGCCCTAACCTTTTGATCTTCCCTACCTTTACCACTTTCATAGCAAGGTACACTGCGGTGATCCTGAACCCAGAAGAGCGGGGTTTGGTGACAAGTAAGAGGCCGGTCATGTTATAAGTGTAGGTTTAATGTTTATTTATAATTGTGCCAGAGCCCGCAGGCATCGGGCCGCAAACACAAACAGAAAAACCAACGTCACGAGCTGTATATTGTGTTCCCCCCTACACCTGTCTCCCAATAAGGTGCATAAAACGATCACCCTGTTACATACATGTATGTGGGGGAGGGAGGAGGGCACAGGAGAAGTCTTTTAGTGGTTTAAGAACCCAACGATAATGATCAGTCATTGATGAATGTTGTTACCGGCCTGCAGTAAGGGCCTGAAAGGGTGGCAGCGATGGCAGACAGGCCGGGGTAACCAGTTCCTGGGGCATTGATAGGATTTTGGATTCATCGTTTTGAGAAGTCGAGGTGTCCTCGTGGGGCAAAGTGACGCGCTATATAGGGGTGGGCAGATTGTATAGTGGCTTTTTGGAGGGCAAGCAACACATTCTTCTCCATTCAACTGGTTGAAACCAGCGGCATTACAGATACCTGGACTCATAGGAATCGCGTAAGCCGTTCACTTAGGCAGACATTAACGATTGGGTATATGTTGAAAGATCACTTGGACTGTTTATGAATTAAAGACTTTAGTACTTTTGTTTGGCTGTAAAGAGGCCTTGTGGAAAAATATCCTGGGGATTTTAAGGTGTGATCTGATAGTGTAGGTTCTCCTTCTATGCCATTCCATTTAGTGTGCCCTCAGTCTTGCATGGAACCAGGTTTTATTTGCAGGGTCTGGAAGGATTTCTTTCTGTAGGGCAATTGTAATCAAACTACAGATTTGTTTGCCCATGACCCCGAAGTGTTGGGAGCGGTTTTCTAAAGGGCAGTTAGAGCTTAACAACGCAACTAGTTGCGTCCAGCTGTGTCTCACTAACGAAATAGATAATATCTTGTCATTTCAGACTCCCAGAATCTCTCACCGTTCACTAATCTCACTAGGTATGATGGGAGTTGTGGGCTAAAACACCTGGAGATCTACAGCTTGCCAATCCTTCGACCCACCCCCACCCCCCCCCCGGTCACCCCTCCACCCGACTGGGTCAACCGAGTCTATCATCTGGCCATGGAGATAGAGACTAATGTCATTTGGATGTTTTTGGAAGGCAATCGGTCTGACAAGAGGCGCTGAAAGCCTTCCATGAGATGTTAGAGCTTTTTTTGTTTGAATAGAAAAAGATCATGTTAATTGGTAGACGTGATTTGTGCGGAGTCAGAGGAGGTAGGTACTATGTCGAACAGGATATGAAATGGTCCGAGCAGAGAAGTGGAAAAGTGGTAATGTGCTTGGGTTGGGTGCCCGATTTTAGTAAAGGGCAACCGAGTGACCTTTCTTATTTTTCAATGCAATACTAGTATGAGGGAATGATGTCTTCCAGCTATACGTTGAAGGCTCCAGTTAGAACCTGGGCCAAAGAAACAGGAGTTGGTGAGAGGGAGTCAAAAACAATAGACACCATTGACTCTGTAGGTCATACACAGCTGTATGTGAGGAACTTGCAGTCAGTCAAAGGCTTAACGATGAGCCTTACTGCAATACATGCCACAGCTCCAAGCAGAGGGTTAAAAGAAGAGCTTTGTAAACCATGGCCTCTGCCACCTTGCTGATGCTTTGTTTTAGCAAGGCACAGTGTACCCAGTATGATCCAGGAGATGGAATCCTGGGAAAGAAGGGGGCTTCCTCCACAATAATCAACTTTTCCTAGACATGATCCCAGAGGTCATAGTCTAGGTTAGGCAGGAGGAAAGACGTGGTTGCAATGCAACTGCATGAAAAATATGAACTGCTGAAAACAATCACTGGCAAATCCGACAGTTTTGGCTTTTGTGTAGGCATGAGGTAGCGCCATTATGGCAGTGTCTGGGAAAAGCCTAACAGGCCAGAAGATGGCAACAGCTGGAAAAATGTCGCAATTACCCGGTCATATGATAGCAGTGCCTGAAAAATGCCTATGTACCACCTAGTCAACCCAAAACTATTGGCTTTGCCAAGGCTTCTTTTTTAACAGGACTTCGGTGGAAGGAACATATCTAAATCAAGAGGCTGAAGGAGCACTTGGTTGAGCCATTTTAGATTGCACCATTAGTGCATTTACAGCTGCAATTAAGACCTTCAAAGTAGACGGAAGAATTAAAACTGGCATCCCAAAATGTGCTTGTGCTGCTTGAGAAGCCAACTCAAAGCGATCCTAGGTGGATGTGGTTTGGTTGGGGGCGGCAGGTATTGAGGGGGGGGGGGAAATGGTTATGGAGATTATCAATAACCACTACCATTGAACGATTCGTACTACAACGTGTGATGTCCTCCTCCTCCCTCCCTCGGGATGGGTCAAACTCCTCAATATATTTGATCAGTTATGTCGGAATCATAAATCCAGTAGCACAAGGACATATTGTACCTGGACAAACAGGAACAGCTCCTCTTGTCTGGATTATATTTTTGGGGACAGGAAATGTTGGAAACGCTGTGGCACTAGATCTATGTCATTAACCCCCGCCCCCCACCCCGTGACCATGCTATACGGTCTTGGCCTTAGACTTTCTCACTGCAGCCTTAACATAGCAATTCTCATATTACCGTAAATCTACAGGGGAACCGCATTATATGGAGCAGCACTGTTTTGAACATTGAGAACTGTGTGTACAAACCGCTCTCTTACAGTAGTTGGCGATGAACAATTGGGCCCTTTCTCGTCTGATGCAACTTTTCAGAAAGTTGGTGAACCTAGATCACAGCGTATCTGTTGGTACCGTCCATAAACATAATATATTTGATATATCAATACATCACACCAAGAAGACTTATCGAAAGAAATGTACCCTCATTAGCCCCAAAACTTTACATGCACTGAGCAAGAAAAAGAAATATCACTCCTGCACATGCACAAAACCGGATCTGGCTCAGAAGCCATACATTTTCCATTTCTAATGCAGCTTGGAAATTCCATTTTGGCCTTCTCAGAAGCAATGATAACAAGACTTTCTGGTCTATGGCTAGGCATTTTATCAATGAGCAGTCCTTGTTGGAACTAAATCTGATCTGCAAAATGGATTTCACGATTTCTGAGCTTTATTAGGACTCTGTAAGCCCACCCAACAAGGCCATTCCTTATACTGCCTATGCATCCTTTGTCTGGCTTCGAAAGGGATGATCATCTTCTGAAAATGAAAGACCTACCTAAAAGGTTCACGGTGCCAGGCTCTTTCATCAACAGGCTTTCTAACGCCTGCTGCTTCAACATGGAAAGAATAATGAAAAGGTGGTTATACCCTTCACGTTGAAACAGCAGGCGTTAGAAAGCCTGGCGATAAGAACGTCGGACCAGGTTCACATGCCCCTTGCCCAGATTCCTTGGCTAGTGATGTGTTTAAAGACAATTCCCAATTGTGGGCCTACGTATGGGAGCACCTTTTTCATAATATCTTAATCAATGGTTCTATACCAATGAGTTGTCGGAAATCAATTCTTGTGCAAGTTTTTAAAAAGGGCTGCCGTGCCATTTCTCATGATTATAGATTTTTGGCAATGCCAGTGGTTAAGATTCAGTCTAAACCTTCCAGCCGTCACCCCTTTGTTTTTGCTTTGTCACCCCGAGTGGGACGGGTATGCCCAGACGTGGGTCCCGTGCCTGCTAGGCCTAGAGACCCAAGCTAGTCCTCACTGATGAGCCCCCAACAGGGTGAAACATGTTTGGGGATGCTTGTGGTCTCGTGCAGAAGGGATGTGACCTAGCAATTCGGACTGGACTTCCCCTTTTGGGGTGGGGCCAAGCACGATTTGCATATGGTCTTTTCCCCCTTCTGTAATGGCTTGGCAGGCGAAGAACGATGGTCTGGAGGGTTGCCCCGAGCAATGCCAGTGGTTAAGATTTAGTCTAAACCTTCCAGCCATCACCTCTTTGTTTTTTGCAATGTTAGACTTAAGTCAGAAGATCTTCACAGCCATACTTTTGAGAAAACTCTCAATGGGTTTCAGACAAAGAGTTGCTTCCCCTTTCCAAACTGGTTTTCGCAAAGGCCACAATACTTTGCATAATCTCTGTGCCCTTCAATTGGTATGGCTGCATGTAAGAGTAAAGGAAAGAGCAAGCTTTACCTTTGCTTTATAGATTTTACTCTGGCATTCGGCACCTTCTCTGGATGATATGAATAGATTGGGGAATAGACCCCCTCTTTACTATATGTCATCTCTGCCTTATATTCTGATACTGCGGTGGTAGTGTGCAACAATCAGGAGAGGAAAATTCTGGCGGGAATTATCCACCAACATTGGCCTGAAACAGGGCTGTCTTTTAGCTCCTTTACAATCTATATGTTGCCGATATGGCCCTGCCATTGACCCAGCGTGTAACTTCCCCCCACCAGGGACTGGTTACGCAGAAGATACCATTTTGTTGGATCAAACCCCCATCAGTTTGCAGCACTCGATAGACGCTCAGGCTTCCTATGCAACAAAAACCATGCCAAAGATAATGTTGTAAAATCAAAATGTTGATCATTTGTGGCAAATCAAGAGCAATTGTATCAATGGCTGTTCCACAGCGCCCTCTTGAAAAACTTTGGACTGATATCTATGTAGGGGTCCCGATCAGCTCATCCCTTGTACTCGAATTTTATTCGACCTAAAATCCTAAAGTGCCTATGTCTTAAGAAAAGTATTAATAAAAAAAAAATGTGTTACCATATCAAGGGTCGCACCCTGATGTATTGGAAGAGTATTTTGCCTGGGATACTTTATAGTCTTGCCAGAACTGAAGTTGACCTGGGTGGGCAAGTTCGAAGGTAAACTCCGGAGTTCTATATTAGGAGTATCTCGTTCTGTGCAAATGGGGAGTCCCTTCTATCCACTTTTTATGGCTTCTTCAACGTTGTACCCTCTTTCTTAATAGGTGTACTTCTATTTTAGATAGACTAATTGGCTTACTTGCAACCTAATATGCACAGGTGTGTACTAATACCTTTTTGTCAGAACTACGCTCCACTGCAGGATTTGACCAAGGCACCTCAGATTTTAATATTATGTCGAACATTGACTATCTAGCCCAAAAGACACTATGTGGGGGCATATAGTATTCAGGGTTTCAAACGGAATTCTCTTAGACTCTCTAACCAAACGATGCTCCTCCCAAATACATACATTTATTATATACCTACTTTTTAACATATTACCTTCACGTGAGCATACAGGCAGATGGTCAAATTTACCTTGAGACGAGAGGATTGGTCGTCTCTGTAATTCGTCCATGGAAACCGCATGCCATCTCCTCACAAAATGGCATCAGTATGGGGCATGCGATTTGAAGAGTTACTCCAGCTATGTTACTAATTACTTTTCGCCAGGTCTGACCTGGCGGGCGCAACGGCACCCGCTCGCAGACCTTGACTGATGCACCAGCACTGTTATCAACTGTTACCAAAAGTGCCGGTGCATCCCTCCTCCCCATTCCCATTGAGCGCAGCAATGGGCAATTACCGGGACCGCCGGGGCAGTAATGCCCAAGTAAGTCCCCATTGCCGGGCACCAGAAAAAAAATAAAATAATGAGCCCCGACCACAGCCGTGCTGTTTTTTACCAGCACGGGTACCGTCAGCCATAATGAGGCCCAATGTTTTTAAAATAACCCAACACCCACAAGATGTGTGTCCCTCCTCGCATGTACTCCGATGCATTTGTTTCGGCATAGAGGTGGCACTTAAACCACACAAAATCCAAAACTATAAAGCTTTAAAGAAAGGTCATTCCATTTGCATTCGCTTAGTTGTACATTCTGAATAAACAGACCATGTTCATTCACTCATTCCCTAGCTTAAAAATAAAAATCGTCAAGACAGCAGAAATAAACCTTATTCAGCAGGCAGCGGCCCAATAGGCAATCCCCATTTGCAAATCGGTAGGACATCAATATGTGTGACAGGTAGAGAAAGTGAAATAAAATACTGCAAAGTTCATACTACAAGCAGGACACAAAATGTGCACCAGCCCAAGATTGAATGATTGTTCACCCTTGGCAAGCCAGAAAAGCTGGTGTGCCAGGAACTGGCACTCATGCCACAGGGCGTGCGACTTATGCCTGGCCTGTAGCTCGAGACTTGAAATACTGCCCCCTAGCCTCAGTGGTTTCAGCTGAACACTAGGAGGAAGGCAGGACTCCACATATGCGGTGGCCTACCTGCTGAATGGTTCCAGAAAGGATAATGTGGGCGCACAAAGGACTCTGGGGATCGTACTCTTGCTTCTTGCAGTAATTGGTCTGCGCCAGGGACATAGTCAAGGAGGCAGCTGGGTTCACCTAAAAGTAGTAATAAAAGAAAAAAAGAATGAAAGCTGGTCCCTGTCCCAAGCACAGGAAGAGTGTTAAAACAGCAAGTAAAATTAAATCAGTGGAACCAGAACTGCTGTGGAGAACAGAAACATTGCAAATGCTGCCAATTCTACAGCCAGACCGTTCCTTTTATAAAAATATGTAATAAAAAGCTTTGTGAAACTATTCTAACATTTAAAGTAATTGCACAAGAATCGGCTGTGTATTTCCGTTTTCAAGTCCACACGTGAATTGTGCTTTTGCAAACATAAATGGGTGCAAGGCCGCAGGGGAAGACGTATACAACTATTCAGCTGGGGGGGGGGGGAGCTTGTGGAAGGACACACCAAGATGGGAGGGGAGCACAATGGAAGAGGAAAACAAGATTAGCACTTCTGAGAGGGGAGGGGGGTTTAGGATAAGAAAATCCATTTTCGAGATAACATTGTTCTGGCAGGCATCCTCTTGCTTTCCACTACTTTTTTGGGATTCTCACTTCTCTGCCCTGCTGTTCTCTCTGCACATACTCCACTCTACATAAGCTCTTCCTTTAACACCTCCTACCAGAAGAAACACAATTTCTCTTTCCCTTCTCATCTTTCCAGAGTCCTTGCATTCCAAACTTTCTGCCTGCCTTTCTTTCTTTCTTTCTTTCTCTCTTTCTTTCTTTCTCTCTTTCTCTCTTTCTTTCTTTCTTTCTTTCTTTCTTTCTTTCTTCCAGTTCTGGATTTCAGCAAACTTTCTCCATCCTAATGTATCAAAGTGTGACATTTTGTTTTTTCTGTCATATCACATGCCTCCACCTAGCCCCAGTTCTATTCTTTCTCCCACACCGTATTTACCGCTCAACTTCTCCGTATCGCATTCAACCAATCGCCCTCTTTTTCCTCGCAGATTTGATCTATTCTCCGGGCCTGTCGCCTTCACTATTCAACATCCGCAAGGTTCGCCCTCACATAACTTTCAGTGCAACTAAGTTCCTGGTCTGTAGCGTTCTTCTTTCATGCATGGATTACTACTGTTCTCGTCTTCGCGGCTTACCCGATATCAGCGTTCCCCCTTCACCATCTAGAATTCCTCTCTTCGCTTTATCTGTCATCTTACTCTTGTTGATTCTAGTACCCAGGCACTCAGAGGACATCCTTCGAGTTCCTTTTTCAATACCAAGTTCTTTGCATTGTTAAGAAACTTGGAAAGGAAATGGCAACGTACCAATGAGATAGAATCAATGTATTTAAACACAAACTGGCATACATAAATGTGACGAATTCCATCCCATCTCCCAGCTCCTGTTCCTGACCAGAAAGGATAGCAGTCCACCAGATATATGATTTCATAGAAAACGCAGACATCCTGGGCTGTGCCCAACTGGGCTTTAGACTCCAAAGGAGCACTGAACTAGTCTCCATTTCCATCTTAGAACACTGAAAGAGTCCATGGATAAAGACAGAACGAGTGCCAGAATTCTTTTGTTCCTCTCTGCAGCATTCAACACCATTGACCATCAAATGTTAAATCAACAGACTGCCCACCTTTGGCATCACAGCGACGGTCATCGGATGGACCAGTGCTTTCCTCTTTAACCGTACACAAAAGGTCGCTTTGTATCTCGAGCCCAACCAGTGAAATTTGATGTGCCTCAGGACATCTCACCGATTCTTTGCAATGTTTACTTACAAACTTTAATGGACCTTTTACATAAAACTAAGGTCTTCCTTTTTAACTATGCAGACGATACACAAATCGTGGTGGACTTTTCAGGAGATGACCCAAATATACCTGAAATAAATAAGTGCTTGGTTTCCATCAAAGATTGGATGGACGCTAACTTACAAAAAAGAAAATCAATCCCAGCAAAACAAATATTGCTGATAAATAAAAAAACCCAATACCTGGTCAAATCTCTGCTGGCCAACTTCTTTCGGCACAAGCCCAGACCCTAAACCTGTGGTTATAAATTGGGGTTTCATCTGGATAAGGAGCTTAGTCTAAAACAAAAATCAAATCTTCTCAGTGACAAAAACCTGCTTAACGCTAAGAAAAATCAGATACATCGTCCAGTTCCTCTCTTTCTCTCACAAGGTAAGTAATTAACTCCATTACATCCTCACGACTGAACTATGGAAATGGCTGCTACCTTGGGCTCCCAAAACATACCATTATGCATCTAGAGACTACACAACTCAGCCGCAAGACTTCTAATGAAGACCGGGAAACAGGATCACATTAGACCAGCATTCCGATCAATACAGTGGTTGTCGATCCAGAAAAGGATTATATTCGAAAGCATGTGTATTGTCCATAAAACCCTCCATCCTCCCACGGCCACCTTAACGGCATCCAAATGCCAGCTATACAGATTGTGCCACCCTATTAGATCTACTGTGGACAAGAAACCCCATCATCCCGAAGTACAGGAAGGAGAGAGGGTGGTTGTACGTTCTTGGTACAGGTCTCCAGAATCTGGAACCGCCTACCAGCCACACTTCGCAACAAATCCAATCTACTCATGTCATAAACTGCTTAAAACTTACCCATTTGATTTACCACTCGGTGGACTGCTTAAGTATTTGTTGACAAGCTACCTTAATAGCGCCATGACACCTCCGGGTAATACAACGCTCTTTATAAAACTCTCATACCATTACAAATGTTTGTATGGAATGTCTCCGCCCTATATTTCTTCTCTTGTATCCTGGTACCAACCATCACAGCCTCTAGGTTCTCAGTCACCTTCTCCTGTCTGCCCCCCCCCCCCCGCTTCCCCTCTCATCACCTACATCAACCATGTGCCCATTCATGCTCGTCCTGTCCCCTTAGGCTCCTAAACTTTAGGATTCTCTTTAGGATTCTCTTCCTATTCAATCTCTTACCCCACTCTTTCATATCTGAAAATGCATTTTCTTTCTTCCATAGTACTAGTCAAGCATTCTTTATTGGTTTGACTATTACTTCCTTTTGTACAGTTGTTACTTACGGTTCAGCACGTTGGCGATAAGCGCTGTATAAGCACAAATACATTAACATTAAATGTTTTAAAAAGGCACCAAAAAAAAAAAAACATGGAAGGAATGGGAGTTTTCAGGAGTGCCACATTCAGAAGTCAGTGTAGGGTCTCTTGGATACCCAGGAACAACTAGGATTGGAGTCTGCAACATTTTGCTCTCCAGATATTTCTGACTAAAGCGCTCATCAGCACTACCAAGATAGTCTATGGTGAGGGGTCTAAGTTCAAAAAATCTGGAGGGTTTGGGTGGGGGGGCGTGGGGAGAGTCTTGCTTAAAGAAATCTGGGGAGCCAAAGGTTGCAGACCTCAGACACAGGTAATTTCAGAATTGGAGGCTGAAACAGGAGACATCCCTTGAGGTGAAGAAAAGAAGTCATGGTAGACAGTCAGAAAGGCCACAAAGGGCCACTTCTATGTGTCATGGCAACAAACTGGAATAGCCAAATATCGAATTTCAGGGATTTGGCTAGGTGGAGATCATTGGAAAATCCGAAACAATGCGGTCAGCTGAGTCAGCTCTGGCACCTGGACTTGCTGCGTCAAAATCATGGGAGGAACAGGAAGGCTGAGAAGAAAAGTAGAATGGGTGGGGGAGGGGGACCATGGAGTGGAAGCCCCCCTTACACCAGGGCAGCAACTCACTAAGTTGCTTGGCACTCCCCAATTGCGAGAGACTTCCTCATCCCAGACACACCATGGGCCAGACTACAGTCGCTCCCATTCCCTCAATAAACTGAAGTGCATTATTCCATGTTGGAAGGTGACCCTAATTGGAGTTCTTACCTTTGGTCATCACTTATCATGGGATCAACGCTCCCAAAAAAGGACCCAAGGAATTCTTCCTTAAAACCTGGATGGTCCAAAAGGGAATCAAAGAAGGCGTGGGAGACCTTTTTTTAAAAAAGGCAAAATACAACACACGATTATAGGAAGGCAAGCCTGCTTTAAAGGGGTCCAATCCATGTCCTTTTGAATATCAGTAGTTCCCTCTTCTGCAACTGAGAATTCATCACAGTTCACATCAACAATGAAGTGAACCTCTGACCGGTTATCCTCAAAGGGCCACTAGCTATTCACCGGTTCATTTTAAGGACAGTTGGGTAGGAGTAAGGAATACTTAAGTGACATGACTGAAGCGTGGGGATATCCTTGTAGGTTTGCATTTTATGTGTTTGGGAAGGGATTTTATGTCATTGCGGGGCAAATCTATGCTGTTGCCCACAAAAAAAAAAAATAAACCCCACCACACAAAATATCTTCTACCCACCATTCTTTACATGCTCGCTACTCAAACGGTCACTTGCAACTACCCCCTTCACCAGCTGCTTACCCAGCCCTCTGCCACAAACTCGCCACTCACTCCCACTATCGTACCTCCCACTCGAAACACTTTCCACTCTCATGCCTCCAATCGACTCACTCTACTCTCACATCCCAACATACTCCCGCCCTCTCCATCTGGACAGCCTCGCGTATTCTCAGGGAGCACCTCTTCTTGCTAGCTCTTTCAGTCTGCCTCTTACATTTAATCTTTCCCCAAGACCAGTCCCCTTCATCTCCCCCAGTCTCCCATATCGCCATCCTCCTCTCACTTCATACGCGCAGTTTTCTACACTCCCAAGTCGCCATTTCTTCTGCCTACCGGCAATTGCCAGTTCCTTCCAGAATACAGGCCTTCCCATCCTTTCCCACCAGGCAGTGGATCTACGATTTCCTGCATCTGCTCACATTGGTTTCCAGTCTGCTTCTCCCTGGACTCCTCCTGCTCTTTCCATTTAACTCATTGGTTTACCTCCACATGTATCCCCCTCCCCCAGATCGCTTTGGTGTATCACCCACATTCTTTCTAGCTTTCCATTTTCTTCATTCAGCCTTTATCCCTTCCCCTCAACCCATTTTTCCTCAACATCCTCCTTCTCCTGATATGTTGCTAAGCTTAGGATCTCCCCCCCCCCAGCCATCTCATACCTCCTCTGCTGTACATTTCACTTCTCCCCTACCCCATCCTCCACCCCCCCCCATAGTTGTCATTTCTTGTGGGGGTGGGTCGCTTTGTTTCTCTGTCTTTGGGTCCTCTTGGCCCACCCGTTTCAGCGCCATGATGCCTCCTGGATGAGATAATATGTTTTTGCGCTTAATAGGTGTTGGACCATACCATTTCACTTGACCTCTTAACTCATTCCCAAACTCATTCCCAAACTCATTCCCAAACCAACCCGTTCAAAATTGAAAATTCATTTTGATAAGTGACGTACAAGGTCCTCAAAAAGTAGTGTTGGTGCTACACTTTAAAGAACAGAGCACAGGGCATTCCATAGATCTGTTTGGGATGCGTTGTCTAAATTGTACGGGCTTGGTGCAGTACGTCTACTCTTAATCTAGTGTGGCTGGGCTACTGTGCTAGGAATTCCCTCTGCCTGCCTATTTCTCCCCTCACCTACACTTCGGCCTCTTCCATGCACTTGCCCGTTCTCAATGTCACTGGGCCTAGTAAGATCGTTGTTTTGTTCTCCCCTGTTCCCCTCCCTTGCCTTGCGCGCTCTGAAACACTTGTGTACGAGCGCAATAGAAATAAAATATCAATATCAAACCCTGGGCACTAGGCTGGCTGGGCCTGCACCCCTTCAGCCCTTCCAAACCCGTCCCTCGCACTAGTACGTGGATCTTCTTTCCCTTGCACACTCTGCATTGCCCTGACACATTGGCCCATTTTGCACCCAGACCAGCACCCTCGACCAGCACCCTCCTCCTCCCCCTCCTCCTCCTCCCCCTCCTCCCTTTCCACCCCCTGCACTTCCGGTTACTGCACTTGCATGATCCTAATGACACAAGCCCTAGTAGGACCGTTTTTTGTTTGTCTCCTCCCAGCACCTCCCCATTCACACCCATTTTTTTTGTCTTGTTGCGCCAATAAATAAACACATGGATTTCATTGGTGCATAATCTGCACTTAAAGTACTGTTTTGAGGGGAGGAAACCAAACAACGCGTTGCGTGTACGAGGTTTTGAACCCCAAGTACCTCAGTTTACTCTAAAGGCCCAGCCATCCCAGGTCCAGTCACCTCTCCTCCCAAAGATTCTACGGCATGGAACTTCTTCCCTCACTCACCCTGGCTGAGTGGGAGTTTGCCCATGTGGTTATGCGACTCTGCATGTGGTGCTTGCACGTATGCCTTTGGTTGGCTCCGTATGGGTGTGCCCAGTGGGTAGCCATATTGAATGTGTAGGGGTGGGTGCACACATGTGCATCTGCCAGTGGCTGCAAGGATCGAAATGACTGCTATTTAACTCTGTAAAAGGTGGGGCCCGCGTGATACAAGGAACTTCCAGGAGCTACATTCGGCGCCCTAAAAACACGCCTCGTCACTTTAATTCTGTGCGATTGGAAATACGTATAAATGAGCATTAGTATGCAGGTAAATGCATGTCACTGCAGTATGAGCCATGATGCTTTATAGTTTGCATCTCACCTAGAAGTGAGATCTGCAGCACACTCTTCCTTACTTCCTTGTTCCCCAGTGATATAGCACGCTTCGTGGCTGATGCCAGATAGAATTTGCCATTTGCTTATCAAATACGGTTGGGTAGAGCTGGTTATGGGAATGGCAACATCTGCTGCACTGTGAATGACCGTGTATAGGAACCTGCTTGGTATGGAAATTGCTTTGGAGCACGTGGGTATAATTGTCCCGGGAGGATAGCTCAGCGGCAACATGCGCGCCTTGGAAGCAAGACGACACAAAGCTCCACAGGTCTGCACTTAGAAACCTTTGGGTGTTTAAGCGTGGTAAGCAACTAAGACAAGCAAAATCAATTATGCACCTAAAAAAACCAAACAAGTGTGAGTTCTTTTAAAAAATGTAAAATAAATAGAATGGCCACACTGATTGACCAGGTAGATGCACCTGCTGTGCACTTCTGGACCATCAATGCACAAAGTCTTATTGGAAGGCTTTGGGGTCGGGTTAGAAGGGTTTGGTGTGCTCTGCAACACTAGAAGACGAGGCTTGCATTTTGACTTCCGACCCAAGTATCATTTAGAGAAGTTGCTTTCAAGAGCTGCTTATTTCAGCACAAACAAACCGAACACATTGTGTAACTGGCGACATCGGGAAAAGCGCGGTTATTTTGCTCAGTCACTCTGACGGAACACGGACTCTGCATAGAAAGTGCAGACTCATTGCGCCTTCTGCTTATCACGCGGCATCAGGCTCACGTGTAGTTTAACCTCTCGCCCATGACTGTGGCCAAGGGACACGGTGACTTGTCAATATGCACGACTGTGCATCAGACGCCCTTTCCCAACAACGAGCTCGAGTGAGAACCGAGGTAGACAACCGAGGGAGACCACATCTGGACAAGAGAACCAAGCATTTTAGCTTTCACTCAAACGTTGAAGGATGCCAGGGCGATCAGACCATTCGTCACTAAGGCCCCTCTATGCACAGTGAAATGCGTTTCTGATCAGACAGGTTACTTAGTCAGCGCCACTATGTGGATACAAAGGTCACAGGCACAACCTCCGGCCACACCCCTAGTTATTTCCCAATATGGATTAATTTTATTTATTAGTTAAAGCACCTCTATGTCACATGGGGGTTTCAAGGCACCACAGGGCAAAAGGGGGGGGGGGGGGGGGGGAGGTAGGTGGATGAGGGGGGACAGGCAAACAACAATACCAGTCCTACTAGGTAGTGTGTCAATCGGATCGTGCAAGTGCAGTAATAGTAAGGGGGGAGGGGGAGCTTGACGCGCCATGCCATGCAATGTCAAAACAGACAAACAAATGGCCAACAAATAACACTACGGTCACAAAGCGCTCAACGATCAACGGACCATGCCAGAACTAACTCACTCTCACACAACAAAATATCCGGTCAGTGTGGAAGGGATTATGCAAGGTTGGGATGGAAGTGCTGGGCAGAGTGGAGTCATATGTGTGTTGGGGGGGGGGGGGGAGAATGTCAGAGACCGGGGTGCTGGAGTTGACTGGGCGAGGAGGGCCTGATGCCTTGAAATACTCAGAGGGGACCAGGCAGCCAGACAATAGGGCAGAGGAAGAAGAGATAAAGGAAGGTCTTGAGAAGCTTCCAGAACTTAAGGAGATCCGGCTCAAGTCCGAGTGGGACAGGGAGCACATTCCAGAGGGAGGCTCCTCCCGAAGAGAGAGATCTACCCGCCACTCTCTGCTTGGTAAAGCAACTGATCTGCAAATAGTTTGAGCTAGAAGACCGAAGGGTTCTCGCAGGGAGGTATTTAGGGAAGAGGGAATTGGCTGTAGCAGGGTCCCAGGCCCCATAAAGCCTTGTGGATGATGCAGAGGGCCTTGCACTTGATCCTCCCAGCCGCTGGGAGCCAGTGGAGAGATTTTAGGGCTGGAGAGATGCGATTCCTGGGCTTGAGCTCAAGAATAAGTATTGCAGCCAATTCTGGATTAGTTTAAGAGGGCCAAGGGAGGCTAAAGGTAGATTGAGTAAGAGGATGTTGCAGTAGTCTGCCTTAGAGAGGACCAGAGCTCTGGAGACATTGAGTGTCGGGGGGGGGGGGGGTTGAGGAAAGTGAGAATTCCCTTGAGGTGCAGCTGAAGGTCGGCCTTCTTTGCAATGTCCACGATGTGAGGAGAGGAGAGAGGAGTCGAAGATGACGCCAAGGTTTTTTGCCTCACAAGAGGGTGAGGGTCCCTTTGAGGGCAGCCAAAGAGTAGGAGGGAAGCCAGGAGCAGTGATCCAACGAGAAGGATCTCAGTCTTACTGTTAGGAGAGATCATTAGCAGGACACCATGCTTGAATAGAAGTCACAGTCAGTAAGGAGGGAGCAGTGGAGGGAAGCTCGAAGGAGAGCTGCGTGTCATCCGCATAACACTGGAAGTGAGGAGAGAAGGTGGAGATCAGGCAAGGTAGATGAAGAGCCACAGCAAAAGGATAGAGCCCTGAGGGACGCTGCAGGTGGAGAGTAAAATGGAGGAGAAGAACGGACCCACTTGGACCAGAGAAGGTCGGTCAGATAGGAAGGTAGTCAACCAATCCAGTGCCAGGTCCGTGATGCAAAGGGTATCACAGAGGATTCACTGTATCAGAGGAAATATCGAGGCAGAGGATGAGAACGGAGGGGTAATTGGAATCGAGATTAGAGCAGTTTCTGTGCCTATGGCACAGAAGCCAATCTGATGGTCATGGAGACAACCAACAAGATTCAGTGTTGTGGATCAGTTGGGAGATGAACAACGTCTCCAAGAGTTTACCCTGGAAGGGGGGGGGGGTAATTGAGCTTGGGTGAAGGAAAGGGTCAGCAGAAGGCCTTTTAAGAAGAGGGTGCACAAGAGTGCTTGAGTAGCCGGTGACAAAAGGAATGACTGCAGAAATTAGCCAAGGCTGGAGCAAAGGAGGAAATGTTGCCCTTGATAGTTCTGGAGAAGCAGGGGAAGCACCTGTTAAGAGACCTCAACTGGTGCTATGGGCGAGATGGAGCATAGGAAAGACAGGGGTGTGGGGGGCTAAGGGAGGCATGAGAGTGGGGAAGCGTAGGGAGTAGAGCGAGAGAGGATAGGATGTCTAGTGTTTTGGTTGTGAAGTGGGAGGCCAGTGCAGAGGGTCTGGGATGGCAGAGGAGATGTGAAGACTACAGTAGGATTGGCAAATTCCTTGCAGATTTTGAAGAATTCAGCTATGTTGTTGGTGGCCCCAGAGATGCGGGACTGGTACAGGGATGTGGTACACCCACCGGAGGTGGTGAAGGGCCAGAGGGGTGGCAGAAGGAGGAATGGCAAGAGTGGCAGGAGAAGGGAGGAAGTTGAGGAGACGGAAGACACCTATCAACAAGGAGGAGCTTGGGCTAAGAGCTGTGGGCCATGACAGTGCCATTCTGGTAGACATTAATAAGGCACCTAGAGGATGGGAAAAGTGCCAAGAGTACTTCCCTTCTGGTTCCATCATAATGGGTGAACAGGCGAAAGGGGAGAGGACTGAGACCATATGGGAGTCCAAAGGTTCGGAGAGGGAGCGACAAAGAGGATATCAGTGACAGTCTGCCTGGAAGAAGCATCGACGTACGGGTCAACGTTGGTAAGCCCTGGGTGGGAGACCAGGAGATCTTTCCTGAACTTTTTCCTTCCAGGCTTTGAAAGAGGTAGGATAGGTAATAGGAGAGATGGAGAGCACCATGGAGGGAGAGGGCACAGAGAAGGAGAGGGGGAGAGGGCACACAGAAGGAGAGGGGGAGAGGGCACGGGGGAGGACGGACGGAGAAACTGCCCAATGAACTCACCAGGAGGCCTAGCAGCAAGGCAGGCGCAGACGAATCAGGAGGATGTCATCACCCAGAGACTTTAAGCATAGGTGTCGGTTCTGCTCAGTCCCTGTAATGTTGGGACGTTCACCACAAAGGCCCCATTATGAACACAGCAAGCCATCCAAACAAACAAAAAATGCCCTGCGTGAAGTGGGCCCAGGGGTGCAGCACACCAGGCAGTTGCCAGTGTCCGTTAGCAGAGAGGATAGGTGCAAGCAGAGACTTCCAGCATGAGTGTCAGTTCTTCACTATCACAGTAATGTCTGGGCATTCGCCTCCAAAACCCCTTAGTGATCACAGCATGCCCTCCAATGTCTTGCTTGATGTGGGCTCATTTGGGGCGGGGGGGGGGGACAGGAGCAGTGTACCAGGAAGTTGCCAGTGTCCATTAGCAAAGAGGATAGGGGCAACAGTGCTCACTAGTTAATAGAGAGGATAGGGGCAACAATAATCCCGGGAGATACAAGTTGTCCCGATTAACGTCCAATTGCTCTGTAGATCAAGAGTGATCTGTGATCACTCAAACCAATGGCATACTACCACTCAAAGGCCCAGTTATGTGCAATCTAATCATTTGCTTACCGCCCCACTGGTGCAGCAAGGCACGTATCCTCGCCAGGCTGCACAGCATCCTGGGATTGATATAACAGGCTTCAGTTCAGAAAAGAGACACTGAGCACCGTCGTGCGGTTCAGCAATCCGGGGCCGCCTACCACTCCCAGGTAGACACTAAGGGTAACCAGGCCACCACATAACGGCCGCCAGCCACCCTCGGGCACAACCACAGCAGCAGGCCTGCTGATCTGTGGGTGGGGACCTGGAGGCTCGCCGAACTTGTGCACCGCCACGGCCCACAAGAGCGAGGCTAAGCAACGATCCAGCTCGAATCAACACACTCACACAAACCGCTCTGCTAGAGGCTTCCAGGGCCGTAAGCGCTCCTCCAGTGTGCCCAGACATTGGCAGACGCACAAACCCCATCGCCTGCGGGCCCACAAGCCTATATTTGCAGGGGCCGGCCAGGGAGGGTCTCATCTCCAGCCATCACGATCAGTCATTTTGGCACAAGGTGCAAGCAGCCCGACAACGCCGCTCCAGCAGGACTCGGAAAGTGGCTCAACAATGCAGGGGTCTCACAGGGTGAAACATGGTTATTCAGGTGCCACAGGGCTTACGATTTCACTGGAGCCGATAGTGTGCACACAAATCCACAGAAAAAAAAAAAAAAAAAAAAAAAAAAAAAAGTGGGTTGGGGGATGCTCACCTTCTAAGCACTCGGGGAAGAGAAGGAAGCCGTTGGGATAAAAAGTCGAAACGGGAAGCGAAAGGAGGAGACATGCTCCAATCCCGCTTTCTAAAATGGGGTCGTCCCAGGCCAATCACAGTTTCCCGAACATCAGATCCCTTACCAGCTAAAACTAAGGGCTCTCCTAAACAGGCTAATCCAGAGTATCAAACTGTGAAAGGGTTAGACATGTAGTGTCAACTTTAAAAACCAATCAGATTAGAATTAACTATGGATGTCTAATACATCCAAAATATCGTTCAGAAAAAAGTTCAGGACTACTGTATCGAACAATCGAGGAAGTAAAGGGCATTGAACTGGTGGCAACAGATCACGCCAGATACGCGCGGTGTAGAAGCAGGATCAGTTTCCCAGTTGCGGCACCTACTTAACCAGTTTTTCCTGTGGGAAAAAAATACAGGTCTGTCCATTAACCCCCTAAGTGCCAAGGGCGAGGTATCTCGTCCTCGGGATTACCTCACTGTTGCCAACAACGAGATACCTCGTCCTTGGCACTTCAGGGGGGTTAATGAAGGAGAAAACGTTAGAAGGCATTGAATGGCGAAATACCAAAATCACCAAAAGAAAAGGCCCTGTGCACTGTGGGGGAAGGGGCCCAACCATTTTAGCACTAAAAGGGGTTTTAGAAGGAGGGTGGCGCCAACAAGCACTGGAACATGAAGGAGGGGCGTGGGTGGGGGCAGGGTCTGTGGTGCGGGCCCTAGCTCCTCCTTGCGACCTCACTGCAGTGAGCAGTATCAAGCACGGCGCAGGGCACGTGCACCAAGCAGCAACGGTGAGAAGAAACACATTGTTGTACACTATAAGCAGCTGAAATGTGTGCACATGGAGGTTAACATAGGCTGCAGCATGACATTTACAGTGTCTTTTGGCTTATCTTGCGGTGGTCAATATGCGCTGTATTCAGAGGTGGAAGTGTTCTATAAATCACTACTATGGTCTGAAGACAACCAAAACATCCTGAGCGGTAATTTACTTTCTCCCTTTCTGATGCAAATTTAGCACCATCTTGGCTGTTGGTAACACCGTGCAGTGTAGAGGGATTGGCTGGAGCGTATGCGTCCAAACGTACGCCTATAGTTGGTCTTATTTACTTTTAAGCACTGTGTTGTAGGCTTGCTCTGGGTATGTATTACACTGTGTGTGGAATGTAGTGAGTTCAGGTGGTCCGACTGGTGCGACTGCTCCGTGAGAGTCAGTTCAATCTGGGTGCTGGTCAGTGTTGGATGTGCCAGTGTCTGTCGCATGCCACTTACCTGGTACTCTGGAGCATGGAATAAACCTACCTGAAGCAGTTTGGGCGTCAGTGTCTTCTTTACCCACAAAGCTGCCACACAATGTCCATTAGTATAATGTAACCTTCCCAAGTGAACGACCCCACGCAGCTCCAGTTACCTAGAAAATCTATGCCCCCTTCCCCTGCAGTTAAACAGAATAAGGCATCGGGCTCCCCTTCAAAGATTAGCTTGTTTCTTGGATGTAGATTGGCTTGAAAAGCAAAACATGGTTGCATTTATGTAGCTCGTCAAAGGTTCTTAGCATCATGCAGAACAAACAGCTGAAAGTTGGCCACAAACAATCTATATACACAGACCTTAAAACTGCTGAAAGTGTTGTAAAACAGGAGATTTTTACGGTTCGAATTATTGTGCATTCTGGCACATCACAGTTTATGTGCAATATGTGGGCAATAAATCTACAATGATTTATTTTGGCTGAACATGCTTCTATAAGGATTTACAAAGTCTTAGTTTGCTTTGCTATGCAATTTATGTATTTTTCAAATAAACTCAATACGTATTAACGTAGGCCTCAATAATCAAAACTTAAATATTTGTACTAAGTTGGTAGGTAGTCGAGTGCCCAAATTGCAGAGGGGGGTAAAATACATGTTTCACTGTTTAACCAGCGCAAATAATGGAATTTCGCATTGATTTAATTGTGAAAATGTGAGTGTCTAGAAGTGATGAACTTCGCACAATTAAAAAAAAAAATCCCTTGCAATGGGGCGGATTTGATGTTTAAGGACAAAATAATGTCCCCCTCGTCCTCCTCCGGTTAGTGGCCACAGAGACCGTCAATTGTGATATTGTTGCACTGGCCCTCCCTCGGCCCCATATCACTTGATTTGACAGGTAGAGATCGAACTTCACCTGCCAGCCAATGCACCAGAAATTCCTGTACAGAGGTCCAACCTCTGCAGAGCCAACATCCTCAACTGTTGCTGCCGGTCACTGACGTTGCTTGGTCCGTCCACAGGAGAATAAGCAAACATCAATGCTATGCTTCCTTATGTTACTGAATCTTATATGGCACACCTTCTGATCTCTTGACAATTTAGTATCTGTAAGAGGTAGGGTAAAGCAGGGGGAACATTTTCAAGTAGCAAGCTACTAGCCAGTCATAAAAAAAAAAAGAAAAAAAAAAAAAAAGAAAACCACTCGCAAGTTTGAGTCTATACATACAGACAGCCCACCATTTCTCACTCGCAAAGAGTCAATTACCACTAGCCAATGGCTAGTGGACTAATACAGCAGCATGGGGAGCAGAGCAAGGTTGCTTGGTTACATTGGCGATGTGTGCAGATGTGAACGCTCCAGGTGGTAAAGTACATTCTTTGAATGGTTGTTTGTCAGAGTGGTGTTTAAGGAGTGTGTGATGGTGCATCTGTAGTGGGTTATCGGTGTTGCTTCCGTGGTGGAGTTGCGTGTCCCGATGTGCTGGCAGTTACCTGGGAGGCAGAATGGTTTTGAAGTGGCTGTCGTTACCGTATCATCCTCACATTAGTGCTGAATTCGATTGCCCGACACACAATGCAAGCGTGGGAATGTGGGGCTCTCAAAGTACACTTCAGGCAGCACACAGGAAAAGGAAGCGTTTTGCCTCAGTTTTCGTCAACGACTCACCAGAGGAGCAACTCACAAGGGAGCCAACGACCATAGAAGAGCCTCTCACAAAGGAGAAGGGCCGCCAGCTGACTCCATGCCATGAGGGGCACCCCTACTCCACTCTTGGTCTTTGCTTCAGCCCATTTTACTCAATTGAAAAGACTGTCACTATTAAATTACTGGCAACTACAAAGTGTACTGAGTTTAAAAGGTACGTGGATGGCCATGCCCAAAGTATTGAATTTCTGTTTTTTAGAAATAAATGTATTCATTAAGAGGAAAGGATACAGTAATACTACAAAATTAACATTGAAGCTAAACTGGTCATATTAGGATTAACGTCCTGTACAATGCGCATAGGAAAATGTCACTTAAGGTGGGGTAAGGGATTAAAAAGGGCGGGGGGGGTGGCATTATAATCATTGTAAAACAGGGGGACCACCCCCAACCAAAGATATCAGTATTCTTTCAGTAACGACGTCGGTAAAATGTTTTTGTTATAATAATTTTCTAACACATGAAACCTTTTGTTTCAGGTGGCATGCTGGGTCCCCAAAAAAAAAAAAAAAAAAAAAAGTGATCTTTAGCCTAATCTATAAATGGTTTTACAACAGGAAAGCTCGCACTGCTGCTTTCAATTGCAGGGTTGAAGTGCACTGCCACGCTATGCTGGACCAAGTACTGGAACCGTAGCAGGGCCAAGGCAGTCTTTCCAAAGTTTCTGCATTTCTCAATGACCCCTTTTGGCCCCCTTCCTAGCCAGACTATGATGGCGGATCAATCCTTGGACTTTCGCTGTACCCTGTTCCCTTCCAAACAGAGTCACGTGAATGGTTCGGTCGTTTTAAATGAAAAGTGCCAGGGGCAATCTGTCCAAACGAGGAGTCTGGTGATTTCTCCAGCCGAGAGCCTTTAAACAACAGCGTGGGCACGAGTCATGGCAAGTCACTATCTCTAGAGGCAACAACATTTTAGAGCCACTAGTCTGCATCTCCCAGTTCCACCAAGACTCAAGGGTATTGATCTAGAGAAACCTTGCGACCAATAGGGCACGGAACTCCCTGGAGGCATTTCAAATGAAGAATGCATGTGCTTTTCAGCGGAAACCTTAATAACCCACTGGCACCGCTAACTGTGGTCATTCAATAGGCTATATTTCGGAAAAGAGGTTCAATGGGTACTTTTCTACTAGGAAGACGTCCCAATGGTCCAGGTACTTGTACGAAGGCAATCAATGGGGATATGGTACATTCTGAAGGTACAAAGGGCAGCACAGGTTCAATCAACCCGTCACATTTACATACTGCCGCAATATCTTGTGAACTATTTATTGTGCCGCACAACCAAGCCACGCCCCAAGACAAGCGAACGAGGACCGGTTTATTCTTGAGCACTTCAAGGGGGAGTGGGGAGCACCACTATTTCAACTGCCTGCCTTCTTTTAAAAGAAAGACAAAAATGCATTGGACAAAGAGCGCAACTTTTGCAAGGCTTCGTATGGAGTAGTTCTTAGAGCTGGCATCAGAACAAATATCAAATGGGTGGCAGTGCAGAATGCAGAGAGGTTTCTGGGTGCCGCGCTCATCAGTCCAAAAAAATACTCGTTCACATTTAATAGTCACCTGGAATGGTGCAAAATGATGTAATCGGTCACGCCATCTTCTGGGCGCTCACTGTGGACCCCATCCAAATATGTGGGGTCAGAGTGGGAAGTTTAAAACTCTGCAACAAATTATTAATTAAAACTCCTATGGGGAATTGGGGAGGGTGGCGCTGTGGAGCAGCCACAGGATGGCTGCCTCACTCTGGGACGCCGTACTACTCGCCCGTAATTCTTGGGAACAGGCCCTGCCAGGGAAGCCTGCTGGCCTGTTGGAACATCGATACTGGATGCAGGGCTCTGCGTCACCTACAGGGGAAGATCCGGAGCGCATTGGAGTCCTGGACTCGTCCACGCTGCGAGTCGACAGCTGCAGGGTTTGCGCCGAGTCGAGGCGCTGGGGGAAACGCAGAATAGGGAACCGATGTAGCTAGAGGGCCCAGGCACGTAAGCAGGGGCAGAGGGGCCATACGCAGGCAGGCATAACAATCTGTAAAAAAAAAAAAAGTGGCCGGCCACCCGTCCCTTCCAGTTTCCCCGCTATTGGTCTTCCCGCCACACTTCCCTCTCCCGACCTGGCTTCCCCCACGTTATTAGCAAAGCATAAGGCAGAAGGCAGAATCTCAGGTAATGTCAGCAACTCCCCCAGGACAAGAAGTTAGGATCACAGCAAGGTGCCAAAAGGTGTTGGCTGGCAGGGGCAAAAACAGGGAAAATTAGAAGCAAGGCACAACAAAAATAAAAATAAAAAATAGAAAGGGAAACCACACAAAACTATGGCTGTTCGTTGGTGCCAGCCAGCCGGCGTGGGCAACAAGCTCACAGCCAAATGTATGGTCTCATGGCATGTTACATGAGGAAAAAGAGGGGGCAACTGGAGCAGACTCTATTCCGTGGCCAGCACTCCGAACAGAGCGCAAAAGTTAAAATATTATGTATAATAAAAAAAAAAAAAAAAAAAAAAAAAGGTTAGTATTCGAGGCGCATCCTTGCTTTATGGAAGAAAAACACTAAGTACAAAAAAAGGATACCTGTGAGTGAAGCTCTATAGCTTGGTTCATGGATAATTATGTATACCCGTGCATAGGTGTTGGCGAGAGAAGCTTTCTTCAGGCATTGCTCTGCCGGAGCGCCCAGTTCACGAATCACGCTGTGGCATTGGCTGGCACAAGTGGATGAGTGCTCGCAGCAACTTGAAATAGGGCGCCTAGCAGCCCCAATTTCATATACCACGCCAGCAGCAAGAGCAAGGTGAGCCGGCGGAGAGGGAGACGTTTGAAGAAGGCGGAGGGGTCAGCTACAACAGCAGCGCGACAGCAGACACCAGAGCAGCTATGCAGAAGTGAGCCTTATTTCAGCATCACCCGGCAGGCGCAAGACAGCATGCAGGGACGTGGCTACAGCAAGACAGGGCAGGTGAGATTTGCATTTGTATTTGGTTCATTTATAAGGCAACCAGCCCCAGGGGCATACAGGCGCGTACCTTTTTTGATCATGTTACATAAGAGTACAGTTACATTAGCAAGCAGTAGGCAACAGTTACAATAGTTGCGGTTACAAATAAATACATACATTGGTACTACAGGTACAAGCATACATGTTGCAATTAAGGCGGTGGGCCGAAGGTGAGACAGATAGTAATATTATTTACAATATGTACAGTGGATAGGCAGTAAATCTAAGCTCTAAGTTAAGCTGTCAATGTGTCCAGGTCATGAAGCGAACGTTTGGTGTTGCGTTTAAATAGGTTGAAGGAGGTTACAGACCTGATTGGAACAGGTAGAGTGTTCCATAGCTTTGAGGCTTGTACAGGGAAACTAACTCCTCCCGAGTTATGGAGTTTGAATCTTGGTATAGACATAGTGTTAACTTGAGCTGTTCTAAGTGGTCTTGTAGATGTGTGTGGGGTAAGTTGGTTAGAGATGTAGGATGGTGCGAGGTTAGCCCTGGCTTTGTGGGTAAGGGCAAGAGCTTTGAGGGATATTCTGTGCTCTATAGGGAGCCAATGCAGATTATGTCTAGTCTCAGAGATATGATGTTGAGGGCTGCCCTAATGGCGTTATTTTGAGTTACTTGTAGTTTGTGAATATTTTCGCGGTTAGTGCCCAAGTAGAGGGCATTACAATAATCTACTTTGGACAAGACTAACGTTCTAGCAAGATTTATGCAGTAAAGCAGAGATCCCGGGCCTCATCTCCAGTTTGGCTTGCAGTGCGAAGCAGGGACGGAAGCACATGGTGCAGCCCCAAAGGGGATCAAAGCGCCAGGCATAACAGGGCGGAGGGGCCGAGCCCCCCTGCCTCGGTAGGGAGGCGCAGCCAGGAAAAGCTTCTCTCGCCAACACCTATACACAGGTATACATAGTTATCCATGAACCAAGCTATAATGCCTAACTCACAAGTATACATTTTTTGTACTTGGTGCTTTTCTTCCATAAACCAAGCTTGCGCCTCAAAATACAGGTACCCTTTATAATATTTTAATCTTTTTCATCCGTGAACCAAGCTAACCATCTAAGCTGACAACCTTAATAATGAGTAACCTTTACACAGATCAACAAAATAAACTGTTCCCCCAATTTCCTCCCACCTGTATTTGTACGATTTCTGGAGCTATACTTACAACAACTCAGTGGAATTGCTGAAGCCCTAGGTCTCTTCTGGCAGCCCTAGAAGTAAGGGGCGGGAGCACCTTAATCATGTTGCTCTTCCAGGGCACATACTGCGCTCTCCCACGGCTTTAATGCAATAATGGAAACTGCGTGCCAATTCCCCTTCGCGCTTTCTTATTTCCACCTTCTTTTGTCCATGCTACTGCGGCACGCCCAAACCTATTCCTCAGTCGTGAGTCGTGGCCCGACAAACTCTCCAATTGTGGAGTGCACACCAGCGCTTCCTCCTACGAGATACCTACCATGGCCCATTCTTCTTCCTGAAGCGGTTTGTCTGCTCCTCCCCCATCCGATCTGACCATTCCATACCCGACGCTTCCTATATCTTGCCCATCACCTTTCCCCTTTTCAATGCGTACATCTTTAAATCGCAGTGCTGTCCAGGGTAAACAAAATGTCCCCGGCCCACCACTCATCCAGGCAAAACACCCAGATTTCCGCGATCCTTTCCTGAAGGCCTGTTGCCTGCAGAGCTTCTTCCAATTCCTTTAGGGGAGGGGGTGATGCTGTGGTGGGTGATGCAGCATGTTTGGTTGGTGTATCCCACAGCTGGTCGAGCCGTGCAAAGATATAGCCCTACTTGGGGCACGTCAATTGCTCCAGGGCAGTTGGCTGCGCTCCTCTCAGGGCCAGTGTGCTACCACCTTGGGGTCTGTACTCCTCGTGGTCCTCAATGCCCTCTACCATTTTCAACAATTCTAAAATCTTTCTCTTTTGCAGTTTTTTACCTTTGTATTTGGAAGCTAAGCTAAAAACATACTCATGTGTTCCAATGTCCCTATTTTATTAGTGCCCTGCTCTGGCCATGAGCGGGGAATCCCTCCCTTGTGTCTCTGCCACCCACTGCCCGTGGTATTTCTCAATCTTATCCCTATACAATGGCAATGCGCTATACATATACCCCAGCAGAGCCATCACCCCCATATTGACAATCATAGCGCCCAAAAGGTTGTCACAACCCGCCCTACCAGTCCAGAGCTACCAATCGAGTCGCCCCCTACACACACACCTCTCTCACTACACACACCCCACACTCCCACTGCTTTGTCCGTAGGCCCTTCTTTGGCCTCCACCCGTTGCACAAAAATATATACACACTAAAACAGTAAGCTAAAACAATTCACTGAAATGAACAACCACTACTTTGTTATTTCCCCACCCGGAATATATTGGGCACAGAAATCCAAGCTAATTATACGCACCCCGTACTTCTCTATTCTCCTTTTCACAGTTCAAAGAAATGTCACCACCATCTCTCCTAGCTTGGAAAGGATCCCACACTTTTCTTCTCTCCTTATATAAGGATAATAAAAACCACCACGTGGCCTTTACACCTCCTTCAGCCACAACACACCACTCCACCATGCACGCTCCTTCCCTTCTGCCGCATACAACCCCACACACCACTGTCCCGCTTTCCTGCTCCTCACTGCATCAGCCCAAGTTGCTATTGCAAGAGGTGTACGAACATCTGCGTGTTCACCCAAGCTCTTCCGTCACAGGGTCCCAATAATGGTCTGAACCCTCCTAGGAGCCGTGGCCCGCTCTAAAGAGCAAACAGGAATTCTGTGAAAACTGCTGCTGTACACCACTGCGGGTTACCCGCTTGGGACTGGTCACTGCAGGTGGGCGCAGCCCCTCCAGAAGTGCAGCCTGGAAACCTCTGTTGGGGTCACCATAAAGTAGAGAAGTCCCACAATGCTCACACCAGAAAAGAAATACAATCCACCAAGGAAAAAGGCCCAGCACACCTCTTGCAAGGAGGACAAGGATTATTTCCACAAAAATAAAGATGCAACAGCGAAGCACTCTGCTGCCACAGAACATTCTGGCAAAACCGGCACAAGCAGTACGTTAAAAGGGCACAGCGTCATCAGTGATGCAAGTTACAAATCCGGCTGGCTGGCGTGATAGATGTTACCTGCTCCATAAGGGATGCCAGGCCATTGGACCCAGCCTGTTCTGTCCACCTTCTTCCAAGTCATTGGGCGCGAAGCTACAGTTAATTGACAATTATGAGCGGGAAAACAATGCATTCTCCATCTCCAACCTAGTGTGCATCTGGTACTGCAAACATGGTGCAGAGGACATCGAGGTCACTATGACTTACTACCGCAGCTGGATCCCAGACACATCAGTTCCATTCCAAAGCTCTCCACCCTCATTTTAGGTTTGTTGTTTTGCCCCTCCTGGCACCTCACAGCACACATCACGTGACCGGATAGTGAAGGCAGCCTGTCCCTGCTTTCTGATCAATTGGGAGGGGTCTAACAGCTTTATGGTCTGGGACTGGCTAGTAAGTTGTAATGCTGGGGTCTTGGGACATGGAGCTATAACTTCAAGCTGGGGCTGGGTAAGGGCCGAGGCTCGTGCCCTCCTTCTCGTGAGAACATTTTGCAGGGAGCTCTCAGCCCCCTAATGGCCTTGCAGGGCACATTTCTCCTGGATACGAATGCTGGCAGCATGAGACAATGGAAGGCTTATGAATGTGTGGCTCTGGCCTCTCACCACTGCCCAGGTTACAGCCTATTCCCGCATGCACCCGCTTATTTCCACGTTCTGGGGAGACGCCCATGGTCTTTCTTAAATGTTGCATGTATTGTGGTCAAGAGATGCATCCTACAAAAGTGGAAGGATAGTCGGTCTCCAACTGAGAGGAACTGGCTGAGGTAACCGACGTGGGTTAATGAATGTGAGGGCACATACGTGGCTATGCAGCCAACCTAGTTCCACCCAAGCCATATGGAGTGAATTCCAAGCATTTCTTGCTGGAGACTAAAGCTACCCATTAGCATGACTGGTGTTAATGAATATTGACTCAGAGTTGTGGCTTGTGTTCTTGATGCATTGATCTCTAATGACTGTATTAGGTCTGTGCTGCATAAATAACTATGATCTGCGCCTTTCAGACTTAAGTGTTAAAAAAGCCTCTGGTCGAAAAAAACTTAATGAAAATGTTAAAATCTGCAGGTAAAAATAGACATTACATGAAGGTGATTTATTATCCCTCAAGTTAATGCCAAAGTAATCACTAAACACACAACAAAGTCACTCTGGATTTATTTTCATCATTCATGAATTCTTAAATGAGTCAACTATTTAGAATTGTGGTCCCTCACACCTCTCCTTAGTACCCCTCTTTGTTTAAAGGACCCTGTTTGCACGCAGACACCTATTTACATGCATTCATATGGATGGAAGGACACAGTGGGACCTTTATGAGAGTCTGTGAAACCTCCGAGAGACCCTGCCAACTACTGACCTTTCAGCCTGTTGATCAGACTGCCAAAGAACTCAGAAAAGGTGATTAATGCCCATCTCAGCAGCTTTGCCTCTGAAAGAAAACTACTCGTAAACAGAAGTCTACGACCTTCGGCTCCCTCGATCTTTTGGACTGCAACTCCCATGATCCTGCCCCATTGACTATGCTGGTTATGGCCAACGATGGTTGTCGTACGAACATCTGGAGAATCAAAGCTTGCAGACCCTGTCCAAAAGAATCAGTTTGGATTTCAAAAAGAGCATGCAAACCATCAGCTACTGAGAGTGGTGAACATAATAAGCCACGGATTCAATATTTACAAAGGAACAGGAATGGCTTTCTTGGACATGGCCAAAGCCTTTGATGGAATATAGCATAAAGGACTGCAACATAAAATGATTTAACTTGGATTTCCGAGCTTCGCTATAAACTTGATTGCGAGGAACTTGGAATATCACAACTTCCATGTGCCCATACGGGAGAAGCGCTCACCAATAACACCCAATCCGAGCAGGCACACCACAGGGATGAATGCTGGGGCCATCCACTGGGGACTGTCATTTGTAAACACATCGATTTCAACAAAACAAACCTGGCAGTGCACGCAGATGATGCTGCAGGTATCCCCCAGTTTCTCGAGTAAAACTAAGTGTCTAAGAACCTTCAAGCATCGAAGGACAAGCCCAGTCATGGTACATCGACTGGCAGATAGCAGTGAACTACAACAAGACCACTGCTACACTGTTTACCAGAAAGACATTAAGGAGCACCTACAGACCAGTCTCTATGTGGAGACCATGAAGTGGGAGAGCAGCTGCCGCTACCCAAGGGTGACGCTGGATAGCAAGCTCAACTGGAGGAATAGCATTGAGAGTACTCTGTAGAGAACATCTGGCAAGGTGGCGGCGCTAGGCCGACTCCTGAAGACGAAGTAAAATCAACAACCACAAGGTGATCATCATGCCTAGCCCAACATACGCCTCCCTGTCACGGAGCACATGCCAAGAACAGCACCGGCCGACTCTTCCAAAAGCGTAAAACAAATTCATACAGATAACAGCTACAGGCCCACCCTGCATGGAACTGCGCGGCGATCATCTATCCAACCTGTACAGGCAGTTCTGCGAAGGACTGGATCAGAATGCAAACCCACTGATCATGAAAACTGCTGACACTACCCCCGGCCCATCCCAGTGCTGACCCTGTGCAATCAACTCTCAAAGTAAACACATAATGTGAAAGGTTTTGTTTGAAACCAAACCACCATTTTCTTTTCTTTTTTTTTATTTCTTTTTTTAAAATAGCACATAAGCAAACTAACCTTGACTGCATATTCAACCAAAGAGAAATAGGAGCAGCAAGGCTCAGTCTCAGTATCCAGTAACACCACTAACAGATCGAAACTGCCAGCAAGATAAAGAAAGCGTGGAGCCATGCCAGCTCTAGAGAAAGGGCAAGAACCTTTGTTGGGGCACTGAATGGCTCAGGCTGAACAGCTTCTAGGCAAAGACCCAGGTGTGCATTTACCACCCAGCTACCGTTGCATCGGAAAAAACATTAAAGGTCACAAGATTTATCATAACAAAACCCTTTAAATTCAGCAGATGTGGGAAGTCTTGACCGGCTTAACTATGCACGCCCCCGTTAATGTCCACCATAATGCAATTTTGTGTGTCGTTGCGACCCCCTTCTCTTTTATCATGTATGTGCTCATGGGCTTTGCAATGGCACTGAGAGTGAGGTCCTGTTTCCACCCTCCTAGCCACCTGCTCTCCTGCACATGTGGAGTTTGCGCCTGGCTGCTGACCATTCCATTAGGTAGGTGCACTTTCTGTGCATTACTGCACCTCCAGGGGAATTATTGAACCAGATAATCAAAATTGGAAAAACAAAAAGAAAAAAAGAAATTTGCATATAATTGTTGGAAAGGACTTTTATTTGGCATTTTCATCGTGCTGCCCTTTTTTGAGCTTTTTAATACCTGGAGCTGCCTTGCTATTTTGAAAGCATACGTTTTTCCCCCACTATTGCCTGCTTATTTTACTGTTTTTTGGCACTTCCAAGATGGACACCGTGGTTTTCTTTGTTGTGTAGGAAGGCTGTGCTGAAGCACCACTCCCTGTGCTGCACTCCCATTGGTTGGAGTGTTTTCTTCCATCCAATCAGGGACTGGCAGGATTCAGCCGGCCCTCTCAGCAAAGGCCCACTTCAAAGGCCCCCCCGTCTGCTCCCTGTCCGCTTCCGGAACTCTAATTGGGGTCCCCCCTGCACCTTAACCACAATGATGCTGCCACCTCACTCCTAAGAAACCTGGACTGCCTTGACTTGGCCTCCTCCAGAACTATGGGTTAGTTCCCTCCTTATGGACTCACTCCTACCACCTTTGACTATCACTGTTCTTTCTGCTTGTTACTCCCATGTTGTCATCCTGATGCGCAGTGCTTCCTAAAACCCTTTGCCAACATCCGATTCCAAAATTGAAAAGTCAAATCTTGCTGTATTTTGCTTTGTGCTAAAAAGTCAAATCTTGCTGCCCATTGCAAAATTCTCTGTATTTTGCTTGTATACAGTTTCTTCTCTATAACTTGCCAGCCCAGTCCCCTCACCACTCTCTTGTCCCACACCTACCTGCCTTAGCCTCACCCCCCCCCCCTCTCAAGTATCTCCATCCTCTCCTCGCTTCCACCCCAATGGCGCTTTCTGTTTCTCCTATCTTTTCCAACTGCCTCTCCATTGACTATCCTTCCCTTCTCACTAGGTCTGGTAGGAAGAAGTTCAAAAAGGATATCTTGGCCTCTAACCCTGGTCTTCCTATCGCAGACACCTACTCCAATGCTTCCGCAAGACAGACCCTCACCGACATCCTCTTTGTCGTTCCTTCATCTATGGACTCATCATATGGTCTCTGTGCACTGCCCTATCTCCTCCTCCCGTTAATGGTGGCACTTGCTGGGAAGTTCTCATTGCTTCCTTCGACTCCTCTAAAGTCATCATTAATGTCTACCTAAATGGTACTGTCATGGTCCAAGGCCCTCAGGCCAATCTCCTCCTCTTTGATAGGTGCTTCCCTCGCATCTCCAGCTGTCCCCTCTCCCCCCTTGGCTACCTTGCCCTCTCTCTCCCCCCCCTCCTCCTCCTCATCTGCCCCTGCTAGGGCTCTTTCTCCTCCGCAGTGCGTACCCCTGATCTGTACCCCTCCCCGGAAGGTCTTTAAGGCTGGCAACCTACTTCATATTGCCAGTCTCAACTCTCGCTCTGCTGTCAAACACTCCTCTGACATCTGCCACCTCCTAGAAGAACTAGACCTTGATGTCCTTGGTCTTACTGAGACATGGTTCACGGCCAGCTCTGTCACGAGCTTTGACACTCTCCTCCCTGATGGCTACAAGATCCTCTCAGCACCCAGATCCTCCCAGCCTGGTGGGGGTGGAGGGGTAGCCCTGATCTTTCCTGAGTGGATTCCTGCCTCTATCATTCGCACTCAGACCTACTCCTCTTTTGAATGCCTGGTCTGTAGGCTTTCTCTCTCGCCTACCCATTCTCTTACTGTGGTTACCATCTACCGGCCCCCTGGTCAAATCACCTCAGTTTTCTCTGAGTGGGCAGACTTCTCCTCCTCCCTCCTGGCCTCTACCACTCAACTCCTCCTCTGTGACCTCAATATACATTTAGTCTCTCCTTGCTCCTCCTATGTACTCTTCCGTGACCTCGGCGACTCCCTCTCCCTGTCCATCATCCCCTCTGGCCCGACTCACTAGATGTCTTGATCTCCTCTGACCTCCCCCTCTCCATCCCTCTGACCACTCCTCTCCCCTGGAGCGATCACTCCCTCCTCTCCTCTCATCTCTCCTCTCTCCCCCCCCCCCCCCCAAGCCAAGCCTACCCCAACACTGCCACCTACGTTCTCAGACATCCGGCCCATGAAGCATGTGTCAGTTGAGGCTTTTGCCGCCACTTTCTCCCCCCCCCTCCACCTTTGGCTGTCTCACACCCTGACACAGCCCTGCTCTACCCTTCAATTTTTGATACGCTTGATGCTCTTGCCTACTGTCACGAGGATCCGTTTGAAGTCCAAAACCAAGTGCAATTCCTGGTATGACTCTGACCTAGCTACGCTTAAACGTAAGTGTAGGGCGCCTGAGAGGAAATGGAGGACTTCCTGTTCATCCTCTGACAAATTGGCCTGTCACCTGCTACAAAGGCAATACAGACTGTCCTCACCAAGAAGAGAGTCCACATTCAAGCTTGTATCTCTGCGGCATCTAACAACTCAGCAGAACTCTTTCAAATCTGCAAGGAGCTGGCCAACCCTGCTGCAGTCTCCACACCTCCTCTTGCCTCCCAGCCTCTTTGCAATGCCCTCGCCTCCCACTTAATTTCAAAAACCCAGGACATCCTGTCCACCCTCTCCACCCAGACCCCTCCTCTCCCGTCTCCATCTGTGTTTGCTGACCCTCCTTTAGCCCTCCCGCCCCATCCTTCTCGTCCTTTCCTCCCCTGACAAGGTCGCTAGACAAGTCTGATCTATGAAAGCCTCGTCAAAACAGGTTCATCCCTGTTCGTCTAAAACCATCAAGGACCACATTGACACCCTTGCTCCGGCCCTTGCTGATTTTTGCAACCACTCCTTTGCCCCGGGATCCTTCCCCTCCACTCTGAAGCACTCCTTTGTGCGTCCTCTTCTCAAGAAAACCACAGCTGATCCTTCTTGTCCAGCTAACTATCGCCCAATTTCCAATTCTCCCTTTCTGGGCAAACTCCTGGAAAAGTTGGCCATCTCTCAGCTTAACCTTCATTCCAATTCTGTTGGCTGTCTCCATGACCACCAGTCTGGCTTCAGAGCTGCCAGAAGCACAGAAACTGCTCTCCTGAACATCCGTGAAGATCTGCTCTCCAACCTTGACTCCAACATTCCCTCTGTCCTCATCCTCCTCGATCTCTCTTCTGCCTTCGACATGGTCAACCATACCATCCTGCTCAACCATCTCTGTGAAAACCTGGGTATCACTGATCAGGCTCTTGCCTGGCTGACCTCTTTCCTCTCAGATCAACCCTCCCAGGTCCAACTTGGGTCCTTCCTTTCATCTATCTTCCTCTCTACCTGTGGTGTTCCCCAGGGGTCTAACCTCTCGCTCTGGCTTTTCAACCAATACCTGCCAACTCTCGCCCACTGCATTGCCACTTTCTGCTCAAATTTCCAGTGCTACGCTGACGACACAACTTATTTTCAGGCTGCCCTCTGCCACCTCCTCTCCTTCTCTCATCTCTGATTGCCTAACTGCCATTCAAGATTGGTGTGCCGCCAATGATCTTTGTCTGAATGCCAGCAAGATGGAGATCCTCCTCATCGGCATACCTTCACCATCCTTTCCCCTCACTCTCTGGCCGGGTCCAAAATACCTTCAGCTATCCCTCCGCAAATACCTCCCCTCTCGAGCTCTTCGCTCCTCTACCTCCAACTCCCTCAGGGTCAGTCGTTTTTCAAAGAAACGAGCTGGGGGTAGATCTCTGTCTTCGGCTGGGGCCTCCCTCTGGAACAGCCTCCCTTCCACTCTAAAACTTGAGGAGAACCATCTACAGTTCTGGAAGCACCTCAAGACCTTTTTTTTCTGCCTTCGCTCCCCCTCTCCCCTGCTGATCTCTTCTCTTGGCATTGTGCACCTGGCCACCCTCTGTCCTTGGGGCCCAGGTACCTGCTCACCCTGCCACCCTCCCGCACTGCCTCCGGGCCACCCCTGGCACTGGGGTCTGTATCTGTACCCATACAGCCCCCCCTTTTTCTTCCTGCACTTATCAGGCCTACTCTGTCTGCTGCCTTAAGTGCAAGTGCCTTAAACCTAGCACTTGCAAATTGCTGGCTGCACTAACACTGTTTGTTGCCTTTATTATTTATTTATTGTTATTTATCTGTTTCCCCCTCTGCTTCGCATTTTCTACTCCTCTCCCTTCCATGCACTTTTCCCCTCACCCTCTCCCATGCACTTGCGTGTTCTCAATGTCACTGGGCCTAGTAAGATCGCCATTTTGTTCTCCCCTGTTCCCCTCCCTTGCCTTATCGCGCTCTGAAACACTTGTGTACGAGCGCGATAGAAATAAAATATCAATATACCGAGTTATGGGTATCAAGTCATTGCATCGAATGCCTTGCCATAGAAAAAAATGCATCGAAAAAAGCACTGTATGCATTTTTTTAAAGGTAAGGTAAAGGGTTTATTTTAATTATAACAGGTTTTAAAGGTTAGAAAAAAATGGGGACCCACTCAAAAAATAAATAAAAACAAAAGCAAAAAAATGCATTTAATGTTTTTTTTTTTTTTTTTTTTTTTTAATGGCAAGGCATTCGATGCTTTTTAATTCGATGCAATGACTATAAACCGAGTTAAGCCGGTCAATTGAATAGAGTAGTAGATTCTGTTCATGGACTCCGAATCTTATATAGTCGCCTGATAACTCAAAGGAGGATCCCAGTATCATCAGTGTAGAAAGTATACCCAACGCCTAAGCTGTCCAGGAGATCAAATAGCGGTCTAGTATAAATATTGAAAATTAGTACCTGGTGAGAGTCAAACAGAATGCAACAAGCATTCCGATTGGTTCTCGCCGGGTTCTTACCCGGCCAAGAATCCTTCGATTCTCGGCCGGGATTCTAGCCGCCTTGTCCTCGGCCGGGGGCGTGGCAGCCCCTCGGCCAATGAGGAGGCTCGAAGCGGGGCCATCCCGACTCCCAGCCGCCCCACGGCTGAGAGGCTGCCCAGTCCACCTGCTGCATGTAACACTGGCATACATCAATTTATGCACAGCTTTGTAGGAGAATTGTTTTGATTACAAATTAGTTTTTGCAAACTAAGATAGTTGTATTGTTCTGGACTGGTATTTGTACCACTATTTGTGAAAAACGTCAATGAAAGGGTGGCCCCGTTTATGCTCACAGCACTGTCCATACATTCGACCCTCTCCATTAAACCGCTTCTAATCCATCCTGTGCTGAATATCGAACAGGGCTACCGTGAAGAAAGAACCAGGGTACAGACCAGGGGCATCACTATTATGCGAGCCAGATCTGGCTCCTCTTGTGAGCATGCGTGACCGGTGCTGGTCAGATTTATGAGAATAAGATGTCAGAGGTGACAGAGAGCTTGGCAAACTAGCAGACTAGTGGAGTGGGCGCACTGGGAACGCTCTGTAATGGCAAATGTACAATAACAATCATTGGCAAAGCTAAACGGGCTGGCCGAGCAACCGCAAAGTGTCTTAATTTACATTTCCAAAGATGGGCATATTTGCTTCACCTAGGCTTGTAATCTTTCACAGCTGTAAATCCTCTTCCCGGAAGGGCAAAGTTGAGGGACTATGAAGTTTAAATGCTCCCCCAAACGAGCATTGGCAAAGCCAAGAGTTTTCTTGTTTGTAGGCGTGTGATAAGCATTTTCAAGGCACTGCCATAATAGCACCAGCTGGCCATAAGATAGCAACAATGGTAAAGAGATTTGCGTGCCTGGGTATAGGATGTGTCTGGCAAATGCCCAATACCTATACAAAGCTATTAACTGTTGGCTTTACCAATGCTTGTTTTTAACAGATCTTCCGTGCATGGAACAGACGTGAGACCACACTTTACTTATAAAGTTGCAGAAAGCACACTTAGTTAAGGGATTCGCATTACACCAGTTGCTCATTAACAGCGGAAATGGAAATTAAGCCATTAACTCTCAGAATACAGCTTAGAAATAACACTGGCATGCCTTATACAGCACACATTTTGAGGTTACATCCCAATAGAGATAGCTCAAAGAGATCCCAGGAGGATGTGTTTTGGGAGGTGTGGGGCAGGTAGCAAGTGGTAATAGCCATGGGGATTAGTATTACCAAAGCTGGTCAGTGGGAGAGAAAATAACCAGACACCCACAGGCTATGTCGCCTCCTCAGATCCCATCTCCTTCCTATCTGAACGCCAAAGCAATAGTATTGAAGTATTAAATTAAAACATGGTTATAACCAGTATTTGAGGTGATTGGGCAGAATCGCAGCTGGATGTAGGAGGTCATATAGGCGACTCCCAGGGCGGGACACTATCCTGGCATGCCCCCCCTTTTCGTTGGCTCCCCATTCCTGCTGCTGCCTCCCCCTCTCCCCGTGTCCCCGCAGCTGTCCACCCCCTCACCTTCAGGTCCTGCACGGAGATCTCCAGGGTCGTCAGGTACAGGTAGGGCACGCCGCTGCTCTGGCCCAGTGGCCCGTCGCTGACCGAGAAGACGTTGGCAAAGGGCAGGCCCCGCACGGGCTCGTGCGAGGACAGGGTGGCCAGCGCACCCCAGTCGCAGCTGTGCGCCACGAAGCGCGCTACCCGGGCCGTCTCGTTACGCGGCGGCAGGGGTGGCACGTCTGCCCCCCGGGACTGGGGGAGCAGCCACAGCAGCGCGGCCAGAGACAGGTAGTAGAGCGCCATGGTGCAAGGAGATCCGGCGAGGTGAAGAGAGGGAGCACAGTACCCACGGTGTGCCCTCTGCAGACAGCCCGAGACCACAGCCGACCAACGAGCCCCGCCCCCTACCGGAGAAGTCCTCATTTATTGGTGCGAGTGAAGCTATTGGCAGCGGCACTCTTTGCCTATTGACGGGCGCTAGAATAGCCTCCGCCAATCAGCTTTCGAGGGCTTCTGGAGTTCCTGTAAAGGTGGGGCATGTGTTTTTCAGTTGGCCCAATGGGTGACTTCCGGGTTGCCTCTGCCAATGAAAATTCGTCGAGGGTTGCAAAGTGGGCGGAGCTGGGCGGTGAAATTAAACAACAAACACTTCAGGATTGATGTAAACCGGTGGCTTGATGTGTTTTCCCCAACTACTAGTAAACTGCAAAGATTAGTATTTTACATTTAAAAAACAGTGGCATTATCATCCTTCCCAAGAGAAACGGAACTTGTAAAATAACATACTCAATTGCTATTCACTGGTTACAACAGGACTGTCCCTCCCACCCCACACAGACAAAGTAATAGCCCAGTTCAGAAGTACGTGGCCTTGGCAAAAGGTACAATATCTGAAGTATTGCATATGCACTCATTAAATATAAACCATGTTAGTTTTACAATGAGGTCCTCGTGGCACTGTGTTTTCACGTCACCTGGGATACACAGGTGTTGTAAAATGAAACACCTCACATGGGACAGGGCTTTATTTGCTCCTTACAACTTCAACATGTATACAAGCAGCAGTTGCTTCACTGCTGTTCTGTCCTTAGCATACTGTGGGTAGGGGATCAATTCTCTGCAAGGCTGTGGGTTCAATTGGTGCTCAATTAGGGAGGAGCGCCGGGAGGCATCCGCCTGATACGTCGTCCGCACTGCGACTGTCTTTGGCACTCTTGGCACTCGCGCACAGTACATATCGTGAGAGTATGAACGGTCCGTATCTCACAAACGCACGTCTCTACATACCTCCTTTCGAGGAGCAAGTTGGTGCTAGCCCATCACAAAGTCATCGTACCTTGTAGGTCTTCTCTGATCTCTCCAGGGACAACTCTCTCTGTCTCCCCAACCTTGTGGCGTGCTCTCCAACTCATTGCTTAACTCACACTGTTCCTCCTCCTTATTTGTTCAGCCCATCCTCATGATCTCTTGTGTAGTGTCCTACCGTGGACCTCCTCACACTCTCATACGGCCCTCATTCTCCCAGAAAGAGGCTGATACCAGAGCTGGGGTACAACTCGTCTGATCTTTATTATCTTCAACCCGTAACTGCCGCGCTGAGCGGTAACCCCTCCCTTTCCTGTTGCGTGGGGCACAGCCCACTCAAAACAACTAATAACAAAGAGAGAGGACTGTTCCTCTCTTCGATTCTATGGTGACGACACCACGCCCTCCCATCACTAAACAGTCAGTTGCGTTCTCAGCCCATTTCTTCAATGAGACGAGTAGGCTTTCTTCGGGTTCTCGATGGACGGCGACCCACGCTTGTAGAGGGTGCCACCCATTCTTCGGGTGTCACGTCATCTCCAGAGTCTTCCCTGTCTCCCTCATAGGGGGCGTCCCAGTGGGAGAACGAGTCACACGTACTTGACCCTCTTGCATGATGAAAACCAGGCATTCTTCTAAAGTGCGAAGAGTTTCGCGTTACGGACCGGTGGTCTCCTTCAGCCGTGATGAGCGATCCTTTTTTTTCAGTGATGATGAGTGGCTCCTCATTGAACGGAGCTACGTTCTTGCGCTGTTGCTGCTGTCGGACCACAACCATGTCCCCTGGTGCCAGGTCGCTCTCTCTGGCTCCGTGCTTGCGGTCGGCCGCTTCCTTCATGTGTTCCTTCATGAGGGAGTCTCTTGTTCTCATCTCCGCATCCTCTTCGTACTGTCCTCCATGGTCGGGCGCATGCGGTAGCCGCGTTCTAATCATTCGTCCGAACATTACCTCTGATGGTGATTTCCCCGTGGTGCTGTGTGGGGTGTTCCTATAGTCACGCATCAGTTGGTACAGCATTTTTTCAACAGGTTCACCTGTGAGGCGTGCGATCTGAGTTGTGCGCTTGATGTTGCTCATGAATCTTTCCACCGTGCCATTCGCTTGAGGCCACAGGGGTGTTACCTTGCGATGACGGAAACCCATGTATTCTGCGAATCTTTGAAAGTCTTGCCCCGTGAAGGGTGGTCCGTTGTCGGACTTTACAACTTTCGGTATGCCGTATGTTGCGAACATCCGATCCAGTGCCGGGATGGTGTGATGTGCAGCTGTGGATGGAATGATCTGTAGGTCTGGATATCTAGAGTATTCGTCTACGGCTACCAGGATGTATTCACCCCCTTCCATGGGCCCAAAGTGGTCGATGGCGAACTCTTCCCAAGTTCCTTCTGGCAGTGTGGTCATTCTTAGTGGTTCCGGGACTGTGTGAGGCTTTACGATGGCGCAGGTGGGACAGTTCTGTAACAATTCTTCCACCGAGGTGTCTAGTTGGGGAAACCATAGTTTTTGCCTCAGCATCCTTTTAGTGGATACAATTCCCCGGTGTCCTTCATGAGCTAGCTCTAGCACCTTCTGGCGTAAGCTTCGTGGTATTACTAATTTTGTCCCCTTGAGTAATAGTCCTTCCTCTGATTTGGCAAGTTCTTCTTTTACGGCCAGAAAGCACGTAATGTCTTGTTTGATTTCCTCACTCAATGTTTCTCGGATCTGTTTTGCGTGTTTCCATCGTCCTGTTTCTAGGCATCTTAAGATGGTTTGTATTCCTTGATCTGCGCTGGACTCTCTCGTTATTTGTTCTGTGTCGAGTCCTTGTGGGGTGCTGCTGTGGATGACATATCTGATATATTGATCAGCAATGGACAGTTCGGGTTCGCTCTTTTCTTTGGGGTGCCGGGAGAGAAAATCTGCGGGATTTTGTTCTTTCCCTGGTCGGTGTACGATGGTGAATCGATAGTCCTGCAACCTGAGTGCCCACCGGGCTATCCTTGGTGGCATTTTGGCTTGTGGGTTGCCGTAGATGAAAGTGAGTGCCTGGTGATCCGTCACAACCGTCAAAGGTTTCCCATACAGGAACAGGTGAAAGTGCTCGCAGGCCCAGACAACCGCCAGTCCTTCCTTTTCCGCTTGAGAATAGGGTTGTTCGGTTTTTGATAGACTTCGACTGGCGTACGATACTATGTGTTTCCCGCCTCCATCTTTGTCATCCAGTTGCGTGAGAATGGCGCCCAGCCCAACGGGACTGGCGTCTACAACGAGTTCTGTTGTCTTCTTGGGGTCAAAGTACGCCAGGTATCGGGCATCTGAGATACGGTCCTTGATGGTTTGGAACGCTTCTTGGCATTTGGTTGACCACACAAAATCGGTGTTTAGTTTGGTTAGGGCTCTCAGGGGTTCACTGATGGACGCAAAGTCACATATGTACCTTGTGCAGTAGCTTGCGAGCCCCAGGAATGACCGGAGGTCCGATGTTGTTGTGGGTGGTTCAGCTTCTCGGAGCGCACTAACTTTCTCGGGGTCTGGTGTCATGCCCTTCTCTGAAAATATGTGTCCGAAGAATCGGAGCGTCTTCTTGCGGAATTCACATTTTTCTTTGTTGAGTGTTAGTTGGGCCTCCTCTAAGGCCATGCAGACTCTCATCAGTGTGTCGTCATGTTGTTCCTGAGTTTGGCCAAACACCAGAATGTCATCACTGTAGTTTAAGCAGTTAGGCACATGCTTGATGACATTGTGGATCTCTGCTTGAAAGATTTTGGCCGCTGAGGATACTCCGAAACTGAGTCGCTTGTAGCGGAATAGGCCTAGATGGGTGGCAAATGTTGTTATGTATCGCGAGTTCTTGCTGAGCTCCAGCTGGTGGTAGCCTTTGTTTAGGTCCAACTTCGAGAATGTTGTCGCCCCATTCAAAAGATGTACCATGTCCGTTATCCGGGGGGCTTGATGTCGTTCTCTTAGGATGGCTTCATTTGGTCTCCTCATGTCTACGCAAATCCTAATGTCTGAAGAGTCCCTTTTGGGTACTGGTACTATGGGAGAGACCCATGGTGTGGGGCCTTCTGCGGGCTCAATGATGTCGGCTTCCAGTAACTTAGTTAGTTCATTTTCGACCTGCTGTTGAATATTGATGGGGATGCCCCTGTAATGCTGGGCTACTGGAGTGATGTGGGGGTCGATGTGAAGTTCAATTTGTTTCCCCTTTAGTTTTCCTAGGCCTTTGAATAGTGCCGGGAATATTTGATCGATGCTTGCCGTTGGATCCAGATACTTGTGCACCATGAGGCGGTATAGTATGTGGATGAGTCCCATCTCTATGGCTGACCGATAGCTCAAGATGCATCCACTTTCGGTGGCGGCTTCTAGCACGTGCATGTGGATGTTTTTCTTATGCTCCTTGTACTGGCATGATGCCATGAAAAACCCTTTGCAGGCTAGGGGTGTCTTTGAGCCATAGGGATAGATGAGGGCTCGTGCTGGCTGTAGGCGAGGAGCGTTCGGTATGCTTTGGTATACTTCTTCGCTTATTACGTTCACGGTTGCTCCCGTATCTATCAGGAATTCTGCAGTTGTTTGGTTTACTCGTATTCTTAGCATCGGGCTGTGTTCTTTGGCCATGTCGTTTCCAAGGGCGTATAGATATCCCTTTTTCCGCGGTGCTTCTTGTTGCATTTCCGGCCTGCGGGATCTCTCTTCTGAGGATGCGCTTGACACACTCTCTGACTGTGATTGTTCTATGAGGCATCTCACATATCTTCTGGGTCGTCTTCTTGCTTTTGGCTGGGTGGTTTTGCTCTCCCTCCATTCTCTCCTCTCTTGTCTTCTTTCCGGTTGGTCGTCGTGAGGACGGCGCCGCCCTTGTTCCTGGAAATGGTGTGCTGCCCTGTTGTGGCGGGAGGGTTGGTGCTGTTCTGGCTCCATCAGGGGCTTCCCATTTCTGTTGGCTCCTCTCATTTTGCTGCGAAAAATCAGGCATACGGACCTGTAGTGGTCGTCGCCACCACATGCGGAGCACGTTTGTCCCATGGCCGGACACGTTCCTTCGTGTGGGTATTCATGGCCACACCTGTAGCAGAAAGGGTCTTGGTTGATTCTTGTCATGCCTTCCAGCTTATTGATGCTTTCTTGTTTGCCGTGCGTGATCTTTATGTCGTCCAGGCTTTCCACTTTCGCTGCAAGGGCAGCGTCGGATCTCGCTAGGCGCAGGATTTCTTCCAGACTTCTCGGCTGTTGTAGTAGTCTCTTCCGGAAGTCCGCACTTTCGCACCCCACTATGATTTGCGACCTGAGGGCCTCCTCATTCGAGTAGTTGTTGAAATCACAGTGCTTCATTTTTGATCTCAGTCTCATGACGAATGCGTCTATGGACTCTCCTTTGTTTTGCTTGGTAGTGTGGAATATGTGCCGTTCGTAGTCCACGTTTGTGTGGGGTGTGAAATACTCTGTGAGCGATGTCTTTAGTTTGATGTACGTGTCTATGGTGTCTTCCGGCATTTCTTCAAGGATATCACGTACATTGGAACCAACCGCATGATTTAGAAGGTTTAGTTTTTGTTCATCCTCCAGTGAACCAGCTGCCTTCAGGCATACTTCAAAGTCTCTCAACCATCTTCTCCACCTTGACCCCAGGGTGCTTGTCTCTGTGAGGTCAAAATTTGCTGGTAATTGGGCCAGAAGGCTGTCCGTCATTTTTCTGTGTGGGGACGCTGGGGCGGAGGATCCCTCCACATGCGCTGGTGTCACTGGGACTGTGAGTGATGCCCTGCGGGCTGGGGTCGCTGTGGCGGTAGGTGACTCCTCTCCTGAGCCACTCATGAGCTTGACCTGGATTTGTCTCTTGCTTGCGAGTGCGGTGGCGTCCGGCCACCACTATGGGGCGCTGTGTTGAGGGAATTTGCTCTCCTCGTGTCACGACCAGGTGTATATGGCTGCGTGGGGCTCTATGAGGCCTTGCCGATGTGCCTCTGGACTCGCTGCTTGCGCCGGGGTTCTTGCTTACCCTTTATATGCAGTGCAGAGTAGGCACGATACGTCTTGGTGACCGCTGCCGTCGGCGGGAGGCTAGAGCACCTCGACCACCCGGAAGTGCGATGCGGGGAGCCGCTGCTCCACCCGCGGCGTCGGATGCACGCCTACCGGCGTTGGTACCGTTGGCGGGAGAAAAGGCTTCTCTTTTCCCCACCCGGAGGGTTGGTACATGGGGAGCTGCAACTCCTGCTCCACCCTTGGAATGAGCGCTTTGGGGCCTCTTCCGGCGGCAGGAAACCTCACGCTCCGACCCGCTATCCTCGGGCATCGGAGGGCGGAAGAGCCGCGGGCGCCAATTGCCGTGATCTAAGGCGGCGGGCACAGCGGGGCGCGTGTCCGCCTCGTCGCCAGTTGTAGTGTCCTACCGTGGACCTCCTCACACTCTCATACGGGCCTCATTCTCCCAGAAAGAGGCTGATACCAGAGCTGGGGTACAACTCGTCTGATCTTTATTATCTTCAACCCGTAACTGCCGCGCTGAGCGGTAACCCCTCCCTTTCCTGTTGCGTGGGGCACAGCCCACTCAAAACAACTAATAACAAAGAGAGAGGACTGTTCCTCTCTTCGATTCTATGGTGACGACACCACATCTTGCCTTGTCGGATGCTTAGTGTGTTTCTTGAGCAGTTTCGTACTGAGCAACATCCTCTGAGTCTTCTCACGCAGCTGCTTCCTCTCTTGCTCTACTGGACTGTTCTTCTCTGGTAGACTGTCTGTATCTCCTGGACCTTCTCTCAACCATGGCCACTCTTTCTATGTTCCACTTGCGTCCATCTTGTGTGCATATTTGATTGCTGCCTCTTTGTACCACTTTAATCGGTCGACTGTATTCGGAAGCCGTAGGCTGGTCTCAGAGTGACTACCTTAACTGCATCACCTTCATTGACCTTGTGCCTTTGTGCTTCCCTTCGTCCGTCACTCTATTTCTTCATTTGTTCTTTGCTTTTTCTTATTCTCAACACCACATCTTCCATGTTCACTGTATCGTCTTCCCTTACTCTTGACAACCATGGCGGAACCAACGTGGCTGAAGCTCTCCTCCCCTGCAACATGTGGAACAACAGCACATTGGTGATCCTGTTGGGGGAAAGACGACGGGCTGCTATGGCCTCCTTGACTGTTTTGAATGGGTCCATGTCCGAAGCTGTAGCTAGTTGCAGTTCTCCCTTGATGAATCTATTTGTCGTCTCGACAAGGCAATTGGCTTGGGGGTAATAAAGGGATGCTTTCATTTGGCTAATGTTGTTGCTCTTCATGAACTTTTCCATCGCATTGAAAACCAATTGGATGCCATTGTCTGTGACTATTTCCTTGGGCAGACCTCTTTGGAATACGCCCGTGAGAACGTTAATAACTATAGCCGTAGTAATGTCCGGTACAAATTCGGCTTCAACCCATTTTGAAAGGTAGTCAATCATAACCACCCAATACCGATGTTCCAGCAACATTGCTTCCAAAGGGCCAATAAGGTTCAGCCCCAGTTTGTGACAAACTCCTTCCGGTATTTCCAGAGGTATCAGCGGTGCCTGTCTGGTCTTTAATCTCTTGTCACTGCTCAAGCACTCATGACATCTCTCCATCATGAATCCTATGTCCTGATCCATGCGGTCCACCAGCAGGCTTCTCTCACATGGCGTCTCGTCATGGTGCCGCCAGATGTCCCGCATGGGCCCTGCACAATAATATTTTTCTCATGCCTCGGGGCATGATGACTTGGTCGCCCTTGACCAGTCAGTAGGCCATCAGCCTCAAAGATTTCATCCACCACTTTCCAATATGGCCTTAAACCTTCTGGAATGGACCTTTCATCGAGCCACCCTTTCCTGGCCCATTCTGTGAGTCTCACCATTGTGGGGCCTTTAACTGACTCCTCTCTCCAATGCCTCTCCTCATTTCCAAGCCCTCTTTGGTCTTGAGATCTTCTATTGAGAAAAGTGGTTGCCTTCTCCCTGTTTTTGGGGAATTGTGACATGCAGTCTGCTTGGGCAATTTTCCACCCTGCAATTTGTGCAATCTCATGTGTATACTCCTGTAATTATTCTGCAATGCGTGCCAGGCGTGGGGTAGATGTTTTCATTACTCCACAGCTCAGCCTGTGAATCAATGGTTTGTGATCCGTGACCAACCTGAATTTCTTGCCCCACATGTACATTCTGAAATATTTGACTACCCATGCATATGTGAACATTTCCTTTTCCACTGTCGAATAGTTCTCCTCTGCATTGGACACTGCCTTAGAATCAAATGCTGCTATTTTTTCAGTAGCCCGCTTTCTTTGGGTTAGCACAGCCCCTAAGCCATATGTACTGGCATCTGTAGTTATGATGGTTTTCCACGCTGGATTGAAAGGTTGCAGGCATGGAACTTCCACGATTCTTCCCTTTATCACTTCGAAAGCAGACCTCGGGTCCTATGACCAGTCAAACTCAGCTCCTTTCTTTAATAACTCTCTTAACGATGCAGTGGTCTCAGAGAAGTTGGGAACACATTTCGCATAGTAGTCAGTGAGGCCCAAGAATGATCGAAGTTCATCTTTGTTGGCTGGTGCAGGAGCCTTTACAATTGCCTGCAGCAGTTTCCTTTGGGACTGATTCCATTGCTGGAGGTTCTATATCCTAAATACTCCACTTCGTTGGCCTTGAGCACACATTTATCACATCTCTCCCTCACGCCTGCCTCTTGCAGCTTGTTTAGGACTTTCCTCAGCACTGCATCGTGGGACTGGCCATCTTCAGCATAAATGACGATATCGTCCTGAAAGTATGAGACAGTCCCTATGCTGCGCAATAGTTAGTCCATCATACGCTGAAACACGGATGCTGCGGATGACAATCTGAATGGCATCCTTGTGAACTGATAAGTACCAAATGGGGCGATGAACGCAGTTAATGGTCTTGACTCCTTGTGTAAATAAATTTGGTGGTATGTGCCTCTCGTCTAATTTGGAGAACACTTTTGCCTCCTTCATCATAAGAATCAGCTCATTGATACTGGGCAGAGAGTAGCTATCAGTGGTGACTTCTAAATTCAGACTGTGTAGATCTATGCACACTCTCAGATCATTCGAGTTCTGTTTTTAATCAACACCATCAGGCTCAACCACTCGGATGACTCCACCTCCTCGATTATGCCCTCCTTCACCATCTTCTCGAGTTGTGCTTGCAACACGTTCCATGCTGTCACTGGCACCAGCCATGCTTTGTGTTTCACAGGAATTGCGTTCTGTTTCACCATGATCTTCTGAACGTAGTTCTTGATTCTACAGGGTTCGTCGGAGAACAACTTGGGGATATTTCTCCTTGGACACTGGCGCTCCTCCTGCACTCACTGGCAACACTTGATCCTCTTTGCTGGGGTCCAGTTTAATTTCTAGTTTTGCCCGGTCATCCCAACCCAGTACTGCTTGGCCTTCCTTTGTGAAATACACTCTAGTCTTTGTTGTCCTGCCTTGCCTTTGATTTCAATAGTACTGTTGATTTACCCCCACAGACTCACAGATGCTCCCCAAACATTGTGGGCGTGTCTCTTCCCACCATATCTTTATAGGTGCAGATGGGTAAAATTGTTAGATCGGACTAATAGCCAGTCATCACTCTCGTCCCGTTACCGTCCACCTTAATGATGCAGTGTGGCTTTTCTCTTCTGGCAGTTGAACTGTTCACTTTCCTGCTGTGCCATTTACACACAGCTACAATGTGGCGGAATCTCCTGCACTGTGAACACTCTTTGTTCCTGGCGGGGCACTCCTCTCGTTGGCTAGGTGTCACAGTGGTGGAATAGCCTATAGGTAACTCTGGAGATTTTGCGGTAGGCCTCTGCACCCTGGGCCTCTTTTGTGTGGTATTTCTACATTTTCTAATTAACAAGGGGGGTCCTGGGAGTCTCTCTGCCAGACATTAGTCCTGGTTACGAGAGACTTACCCAGAGTCTTTAGCTCACTATCTTTCACAAAGAAGAAATATCCCAAGCATATCAGTCTTTGTCCTGCCCTGGGGCAGTCCAGCACCGAAATGCTAGGCAATTCTCCTCTGAACAAGAGTACCAACAGAAACCCCAGACACGTGTTTCGGTCTGGTTGGACCTCATCAGTAGGGAGGAGCTGTGCCTCTCTAAGAGTAGTGAGCAAGGGGTCCACGTCTGGATTCCCCTAGTAACTTAGGGTGAGACCCAAAGTTACTTGAATATGCAAATTAACAAGGGGGGTCCTGGGAGTCTCTCTGCCAGACATTAGTCCTGGTTACGAGAGACTTACCCAGAGTCTTTAGCTCACTATCTTTCACAAAGAAGAAATATCCCAAACATATCAGTCTTTGTCCTGCCCTGGGGCAGTCCAGCACCGAAAAGTACCAACAGCATCCCCAGACACGTGTTTCGGTCTGGTTGGACCTCATCAGTAGAGAGGAGCTGTGCCTCTCTAAGAATAGTGAGCAAGGGGTCCATGTCTGGATTCCCCTAGTAATTTAGGGTGAAACCCAAAGTTACTTGAATATGCAAATTAACAAGGGGGGTCCTGGGAGTCTCTCTGCCAGACATTAGTCCTGGTTACGAGAGACTTACCTAGAGTCTTTAGCTCACTATCTTTCACAAAGATCTCACCCTAAGTTACTAGGGGAATCCAGACGTGGACCCCTTGCTCACTATTCTTAGAGAGGCACAGATCCACCCTACTGATGAGGTCCAACCAGACCGAAACACGTGTCTGGGGTTTCTGTTGGTACTCTTGTTCAGAGGAGAATTGCCTAGCATTTCGGTGCTGGACTGCCCCAGGGCAGGACAAAGACTGATATGTTTGGGATATTTCTTCTCTGTGAAAGATAGTGAGCTAAAGACTCTGGGTAAGTCTCTCGTAACCAGGACTAATGTCTGGCAGAGGGACTCCCTGGACCCCCCTTGTTAATTTGCTTAATTTCTACATTTTCTCACAGGAAAACGGTTGGGCTTGCTGAAAATTTGTAATATGGGTCCACTTTAAATATTATTTCCTGGGCCTCTTTTGGTTCCCAGTCCACCCATACTAGGTGACGGGTACTGGTGCACCTGTGGCATTTCAAGGTTTTCTTTTTCTCCTACTTCTCATCTCTTGCTTTGAAATGTGGTTTCTCCCTTCGTCGTCTGAACTGCATGGCATGAACATCCACGCCCGATGGGTTTCTGGCCCATTCCTTGCACCTGCACGTGGTCTCTTACACCACTCTAGCGATTTGAACAGCTTTGTCCAGTTGATGAACTTGCCCTGGACTTTGTTATTCGTGTGCACCAAGAGCATTTTGCAAATCATATTCTCTGCATTGTCTCCAAAGCCACATAAGGCCGCCAATTCCCATTTCTTTGTCACATAATCATCCACCAGTTCTGTGGGCCCTTGCTGCCAGTTGTCGAACCTGATGCTATGCAGCACAGTGTTCTCTTTGTTGGAGAATCTCTTGACTATTCTCCTCACTGCCTCTTTGTATACATTATAGGTCTCTTCTTCACTCTCTTGGGCGTCAGACTGGCAAAACTTCTTTGGGCTTCCACACTGTGTGATATTTTGACCCATTCCAATGTGCCCCACTGCATCACTTTACAAATAGTGAACGAAACAGCCCAAAATGGATGCGCTGACACCTGTGTGTGCCAAAATCGGCAAAACTGTGTTTGGGTCATAACCAAGAAAAAGCTGCACACCCTGCCAAGCACAGTCAAGGGGGGGTGAACACAGAGTTATCACTGCAGGAGCATGCCAGTGGGCTTTGTTACATTCAACATGGAGCAAAGCAGCAGAATTGTGCTGAAAAACGAAAAATGCCTTTTAAAATGTTAGCTTTGCAACCTTCAAAAGTCCTGCTTTTGGCGCTAGATCCATTTATGTCCATTGAATCATTGAGATTAAAAAGGGTACGGAAATGTCAGGATCATCCAGTGTGGCTCAGAGGAACCGGGCCTCATTGACTGACAGCATTTATGAAATGTATCTATGGACAAGGCAGCCCAGGAACATTTGTTTTCAGTTCCACGTGGAAAAATGTAGCTAAAATTGCAACATGTAACAAAATCAGCTGTGCAGACAGAAACTTTAAACAAAGGCAGGATACATGTATCCAGACTGTCAACAATCCCAGCTTCGAGTTATTTAACTATTAAAAAAAAATTCTACTTGACAGTCCATAGCAGGGGAAAGGTTGACACTTCAGGTTGACACTTCACTGCTGGTAGGAAGGTCTTATTGCTGCTGGGAGGCCTCGCATACTCATAACAAAGGACCTTATTAGACATTCCTCTTCGTCCCAGGCAAAGACAATAGAAGGCTAGGAAACTCATCCTTCCAGAGGAGGGGCAGGATTCTGGGAGAGGCTTCTCCGTGAACTTCAAAGGACTGGCCATTTGCTCACACTTGGGAAGTAAGAAAAAAAAATGCCCTGTGATTTTGGGTTTAAATTGCTTATTTTGCCACAGAACTTCATGACATTTAACTTGGCAGCAAAAATAAGTAAAGGAATGAAAAGTACATACATTGAAATCTGAATTTATGATAGACATATGAAGACTTGGTAGGACTTCTTACTGCGTAAGGAACTGAAGTTATGAAAAAGTACTAATTGCACAGAAACTATTAATGCTGCAAATCCAATAATATGTACGCATGTGCTAGGGGTGATTGCACATATATGTACTGAATTAGGAATTGTTAGGCCAAACCTTTATGATTAAAATTGACAAAATTCCACAGAAAAACAAAGCAGGTCCCACCGACCTGGGAGTTGGATGTAAATGTAACCCACAAAATATGTAATGTATGTGTCTGATTTTATTAGAGGGCATAATTATATAAATATGTATTTGTGGGAAAGTTACATTTTGGTCCAAATAACTATGGGAGGTTCCCAAGTCACATCATAAAAGATGACAACCCCTTCTGTCATCCTACCAGCAAAAAGCAAGGTGGGAACGGTGCCTTTGACCAATCATAGCCTTGTGGGTGTGGGTTGTAAGTCTGCCCCTACCATAAACTTAGTGATGTCATTTGGCAGGATAAATAAGAGTATCCTAAAGACTACTTCTCAGCTAGGGCGGCGGGGGTTAATCTGCCAATCCTGGGAGCAGGGGAGAGTCAGAAGACTCTTCTGAGCACCACAGGAATAGGGAAACTATGTCCCCACATTCTGCAACCCCTTCTCAAGCTTGCAGAATCAGGGAGTGCCTAGCCTAGAGGATCAAATTGCCACCTCCTGTCGTAGTGCCTCAGAGCATGACTGGACGCGGGTGACTAAGACCAAAAAGTCAAACAAAATCAAGAGGGCTATGCAAAAAGATCCCCTGAAGCAGATCAAGGCCATTAGGAGTGTTGTAACTCCCTATCATAAAAATGCCAAATATTCTGTCTGGAAACACCTTGAATTATACGAACAGAAGATGGACACTTTTCATCTGAAAGATAGTCAGAATTCCTGTGATGATGCCTACCCCCGGGCATCCGGACCCAGCCCAGCAGCCTCCAGACATTTATTGACACCCCAGCAGCCCCGGCTGGGGGCTATCTGGGTGCAGTCCTGGCGCCTTAGTCACCAGGCTCATAATAGACATCAGTCCTGGCGCTATAGGCGCCAGGCTCATAGACATTACTTACCTCCTGCAGACCATGCTGCAAATGAATCAAAGCCCACGTGAGGCCTGGATGGGACTATTTTATTACAGGGACTATTTTTTACTCGGGTGTGGTTCTGGGGAACTTCTTACCTGGGACTACTTTGCAGGCTATTTAAACCACGCCCGAACAGCAGCCCATGCTTCGCGTTATTCTGCACTTCAGCAGCGTGACGATCACGTGCCTGCAGCATCCAGTCCTCTGCCACGCCCGCCTCGAACCTGGACACCATCCTAGAAGAAAGAGAAATAAGAACAAGAACTTACCTTTTAATTTTCATCTGTTCCCGAATTCGCCGCACTTCAGAATTGGAAAAGACACGTCGGAAATAAAAGCATTGCATCGCTAGCAGGCGCTTGGTGCCACACTTACCAGTCTGCATCTCCAGGGTTCAGTGCTGCAGCCATCATTTCATCACGGCATCCGTGGAACCTGGAAGGGACAAAGAAAACAAGGTGAGCTGGGTGCTAACAAAGACAATCAAAGCTACCATATTATACTCACCAGAGTTACCGCTCCCCTAGGCATCTTTCATCGGCGTTCCACCTCTTTAACGCCGCACCTGTGGGAGGAAAGAACACTTGTTAAAGACATTTATTTCGCTTTTACCGGGCAATGCTGGGTAATACAGACTCTTACCCACGCACAACCTGCAGCACTTCAGGTGAACTCGTCTCGGATTAAGCTGCAATACAAAAGGGATAAAAACGAGTGAATAACAGACAATTGAACTCTATAGACATTATACTTACGGCTCCTTGCCATTTACCACGGAGTCCAACACGTCTGGAGCTCACCCAAAATCTTCAAACCAGTGAAGCAACTGGAATTCTACGCGCCCCTGCGCTTGGTGTAGGATGGAGAGCTCATCATTACAAACAATAGGGTGAGACAACAAAAGGGGAATATCGGGGTGCTTAGAGGGAACAAATTAAACAAGTGTTTCCTTGCATCCACTGGGTGGCTAATTCCCTCCTCCTGCTTTTAGGAAACTACTTTTACGAATCAAGCAGACAAAGCTAGGAAGGCCGGTCCAGTCAGCCGTCTCTGCACTACGAATAATGCTGGTGGAGACCTTAGCAGTCCAGTTCCGATCGACGCCCCCCTTGTGAATCAGGTGAGCATTACAATTTCATCCAATATGTGAAATGGACATTCTCCCCTGAGTACTCCAGCTTCTTTGCGGGGCTGGAGGATCAGAACCACTCAAGAAGGTCCACCTACAGGGCGGCTATCTTAAAATACTTCTCTGTCCATAGAAATCCCCAAGAGGCCCGAAGGCGGCCTAAAATCTGCAGTGTGGGGAAGACCAGGCCCCACAAGAATGTGTGCAGGAACTCAAACGTGCCTTTGCGCAGACCACAAGGAGTATGCGCACAGATAGTAGGGAGTTCATCAATACCTTCTTCCATGCACTCCCCAAATACATCATGACTCAGCTGGTGAAGGACTTTCACGAGAAGAGATCACTGGACTGGGTCATAGAACAGGCGACCCGTATTTATGAGGTGCAGAAACCTGTAGCTAGTAAGAACACCAATAAAAACCCCAAACCGGCCAACACCCCTGCTGCTGCTAAGGTGGCAGAGGTGAAGGTTGCCCCCATTTTAGATCTGGAGATGGGGGGGTGTAAACATATACTGGTACAGAATCCTTCCAGCCAAAGAACCAGAAGGCCTTTGGGCCATTCGCAGACAGGTAGTCAGGGAGGTAATCCCACAAATGGGACCCCCTAACTCCCCCGATTACATTAGCCCCCGATAGAAGGGTAACAAGCCCATCCTGGAGTATGTGTGGACTCCCCCAGACCAAGGGGTGGGGGCAACCAGGTAGGTACCAACCCAGGAAACTTCCCTCCTAACTTTCCCCAGGAGGGCAGTAATCCCCCAAATGCCGGGTTGAGTTTCTTTCCCCGGTACCCGCAAAACTTCAACCCACAAAACAACCCTCCTTTCTTTCCCCACTTTCCTGAGCCCAGACAGTCCAATCTGGGAGAGGGGAGCCCAAGGGGGGAGGGTTACCCAAACTATCCAAACCCAGGGTATTATGGGATAGGGGACAGCTACCCTTCCCGTGATCCACCTAGGATGGAGCAGAGACCCCTGTACCAGCCAGAGCGGGTGTCCCAAATGGAGTGGCAGGTCCAGAACTTGTCCCGGGATCTGGGTCAGATGTTGAGGGTTCAGCAGAACCCTCGGATGAACATGGCGGCTCAGAACTCCACCAACTCAGGGTCTGGTACTTCAGAACAATGATGGGGAGAGAACCCTGACAACTCATTGGTTCCAAAGGAGGAGGCACAGGTGGGAGGGGGGTGTAAAGCCTTAGAGGAAGCTTCCTTCCCCACTTGTGAAAAGCCCCTGGAAACCCAGGAACCAGAACCAAAATATCCTGCCCCGCGAAAGTCTGCAACCCAAGGAACAGAGGGCGGGTAGGAGAAATAAAGAACCTAAAAAGACCCATTGTGTGGAGGAGGTTAGTGCCGTCCAATTTGAAGAAAGGGGTCCTCAGAGGACTCTGGGAAAAAGATATTCTCCTTCAAGGATGGGGGAACACCTCCCAAAGGAAAATGGGTCCCGAGAGATCCTAAGGAAGACTGGGGGAATGTGGGGACTGAGTTAGGATCACCCATCATTGAACCCCAGAATGATGATCCAGAAAACCACCTTGCCCCAACTTATTCTGGGGACTCCCTCAAAAAGGGTGGGGGTGGCCCAGAATCAGAACCAGGAGAGCCCAAAACTCCCTCAATATCCAACTGCCACATTTTATTTACAGATCCCCAAACTCCCACACAGAATCCTGCCCAAATTACCGCTGTGTCGGAATCAAGAATTAAGAAACGAACCCACCAGTTGGTCCAAAATGCACATTATCTTTGCCCCCTTGAGGAGAAGGAGGGAAGATTTTATGCCCCGGTCCAAGTACAAGGGCAATGTTCATTTTTGCACTGGTGGACACTGGATCCCAAGCCACTCTTCTGTCAAAGAGAGCCTTTAATCAGCTGAATTCAGGAAGGGGGTATAGATACCAGATCCCTCTCAACCCTCTTCCTGGACAACATCAGAACTTTGATGGGAATGAAATTCCTGTCGAGGGGACTGGGGATTTGGAAATTAAAATTGGGTGACACATAATGAAACACCCGGTCATAGTTGTGACTCCGGAGAGCACACCATCTTTACTGGGGATTGACATCCTGCGCAGCTTGTCTCCCCTAATAGACTGTGTAAACAAGGTCCTCTGGACCCAGACTAACTGACAAATAAAATTGAAACATAGTGTCAACCATGTTAGTTTAAATGGCACATGCCACATGGTTGAACAAAAACAGGATCCCATTGAGTTCCATTTTCAAAACAACCAAATCCCTGACGTGACAGTAATTGCAGTAGGACAACAAACTGGTGATGGGAATTCCTCTCTATTTCTGAAAATCAACCTTCCTTCCAGGTTCAAGTGGCATTCCACACTGGAAGGGAATACTCTGGAATTCTATACTAATTCACAATCAGAAAACCCCACTTCCATAGTCCAAAATGATGAGAAACCAGCTCAAAGCTTAGCTGACATTCAGAAAATTAGAGAACAGTTATTCATCCCTATTCAGTTAAATGAGGGGAAGGACTCTGTTCTCGCCCGAGTGTGCGTGAACAACAGTAAGAGCTTCATCAGCGAAGCCATGTTCCGAAAACACCCAAAAGATGCAGCCATTCCCACAGTTGAATTGATAGACAAATGGGAAATGGACCTGGAAACTCCCAATTCCAAACATCTCTTGCCTATCAGGTGTATGCGCAAAATTTCTATCGGCAACAAAAGGATATTACATAACTGTTGGGTCGTGCGAGATGTCCCTGCTGCATTTTATTTAGGCAGTGACATTCTCAATCGCTTTGCCATTGCTTTGGACCTGATAAACTTCAAAGCCTGGTCCCAACTAGGGGGTAATCCCATGGACTTTGATGATTCAGAAAAAGCATTTCAGTCAGCTCAATTGCTGCCGTATGCAGTTGAAGTTAAAATTGGAAGGAAAGTCACCATCCCAGGACGGACATGACTAGTCCCACTTGAAGTAAAAATTAAAAGAGGACAGAAACTGCAAAATCTGGACGCATATGTTCACCTCAACACCCATCTCCAATAGCAAGGGTTGGGTGTAAATCCAACACCATTAGTCAATACAGAACACAACACCATTCCAATAATGGTGGATAAGAGCGACCTTAGGAGTATCACTCTGGGCGCAGGCACCATTATTGGAATGGCGGTTGATGACCAACATTTTTCCAATAGTCTCTATGTATTTAGAAGTGTACCCAATAGCCTCTCTGAGAAAAGTTGCATTAAGAAGTGTACCCAATAGCCTATGTGTATTTAGAAGTTGTGCCCAATAGCCTCTCTGAGAAAGTTGCATTTAGAAGTGTACCCAATAGCCTATGTGTATTTGGAAGTTGCGCCCAATAGCCTCTATGTATTTAGAAGTGTACCCAATAGCCTCTCTGAGAAAAATAGCATTAAGAAGTGTACCCAATAGCCTATGTGTATTTAGAAGTTGTGCCCAATAGCCTCTCTGAGAAAGTTGCATTTAGAAGCTGTGCCCAATAGCCTCTCTGAGAAAAGTTGGACTTAGAAGTGTACCCAATAGCCTATGTGTATTTAGAAGTTGCGCCCAATAGCCTCTATGCATTTAGAAGTGTACCCAATAGCCGCTCTGAGAAAAGTTGCATTAAGAAGTTTACCCAATAGCCTTTGTGTATTTAGAAGTTGTGCCCAATAGCCTCTCTGAGAAAGCTGCATTTAGAAGTTGTGCCCAATAGCCTCTCTGAGAAAGTGACATTTAGAAGTTGTGCCCAATAGCCTCTCTGAGAAAAATTACATGTAGAAGTGTACCCAACAGCCTATGTGTATTTAGAAGTGTGGCTGGTTCCAGTATGGTCTGGAATGCAGGGAACGTTTGGAAGAGCATGTAACCCACCATATCACACCCCACGCTTACTCTCTCCACCCAAATAGAACACAGAGTAACTATGAAAGCATTCGGTATAACTGTTCTCATACCAACACTTCTCGCTCACTCCCCATCACTCTAAGTAAACACCGCTGGTTACACCCCCCCAGCCAGGCGTTCTCCTCAGGCCTAACGCAGCCACAGTCGGTCTGGATAAATCCTGCCAGAACGAACACATACCCCTGATATCAACCACCACACCTACCGCTAAGAAGCAGCTATTTCACGAATACCGCACCAGCTGCACACATACCCGGTGCGCACACGCGCCGTTTGACCCTCCCCACTCTCTCTACTGACCTGAACTTCGGTTCCCAAGGGCGTTCGACCTACCAGCGCCTTCAGACCATACCAATGGTATATAAGGCGCTATAGAAGTGCAAAATAACATAACATAACATAACATTTAGGTAATGAAGTGATAGGACCAATCTCCAATGACTGTTTTGACAGTGATAGCGACAATGACACAACACCAGACAGGATCTTCACCCGGCATGGGGGGAACTTCCTGGTGTACTCTTCCTGCCCTTATGGTAAGGAAGAGGTGACCTGTGACTTCAGGAGGGATGAGGTGATCTTCCAAGTCCAACAGAACTGCCTTCCCTGCCTGAAACCCTCTGTCCTGGTCAATACCTTAACCAGGGACTTCTCCAACCAGCTGGAGAAGGCCGCTGAGATAGCCAAACCAGACGTCTTTCCGGGCTTCAGGCAGATGGTTGAAGAGAGATTCAACCTAGCTGATGCCTGTGAAACTCTGGAGCAAAAGCAAAAGTTGAAGCAAGTTTTCTTAGATTTTCAGTATCTCTTTGCAGTGGATTCATATGACTGTGGTCGCACCAAAATCCATACAGCAACAATTCCCACAGACCCGGGTATGACTCCAGTGTTTGTGAAGCAATATCGCTTGCCTCTCGCATCCATGGAGTCCCTCACAGAAATAATTAAAAACCTTGACTCATGTGGGATAATTCTTCCAGTCCACAGCACCTTTAATAATCCGGTGCTGGGGATTTTAAAACCGAACGGCCAGTGGAGACTCTGTGCTGATCTAAGGAAGCTAAACAAACGGATCCACACGTCCCGATGGCCTCTTTCTTCCTGACCTGACCAATGGGTACTGGACCGTACATGTCAGTAGGGAGGACCAATACAAGCTGGCCTATACCTTCGGGGGGCATCAGTACACATGGACCCGGATTCCCTTCGGATACATCAACTCCGGCAATTAATTTAATATCTTTTTACACAAGGCCATGCCCGACTTAGGTGAAAGGGGTAACCTGGCCTATGTAGATGATGTTCTGATCAAAAGCTCAACTGTGGAGGAACACATAGCGGAGATCCATTATGTTCTGACACAGTTGAGTGTTGCCAGAGCAAAACTATCTTTCCAAAAGGCACAGTGGTGCAGGACCTGTGTCAATTTCTTGGGGCATGAGATAACTCCTGAGGGTCTCTGTCCCCAGGAAAAGAAAGTGTAAGCACTCCTGAAACTAAAAGACCCACAACTCTGCATGAGCTAAAGAGCCTCCCTGGACTGACAAATTACAGTAGAAAGTTAATTGAGGATTACGCAGAGATCACAAGACCCCTGATCCATATGTTGAAAGGTGGGGTCAAGTGGGAGTGTGGTCCAGAACAAACCGAGGCAGTAAAGCAACCCAAAAGAAGTCTCTCACAAGCGCCTTGCCTAACTTACCGAGTCAAAAACAAGGAGTTCTTCTTGGACACAGGGTTCTCAAATACATGCTTGACCGCAGTATTATACCAAAAGCATGACAAGGTCAATAAAGTCATATCCTATGCAAGTAAGACTTTATCCTCTGTGGAGGAAAAATTCAACGATTGTGAGAAGGCACTCCTGGCAACGGTGTGGGCATTGAAGAATTACCGCCCGTTCATCCAGGGGGAACACATCATAGTGGAGACTCCACGCTAGCCTCTGCAATATCTTCAAAGTGACAGAATCCGGGCCGGAAATGTGAGCAATTCCAGAATTGCTTCCTGGATTCTGTCAATGCAAGGCTGTCCTGTGGAGGTCAGATATGGCCAAAACAAGAAGAGTCCCCTCGCGCAAGGTCTGGCTGACTTGCATGATTGTGCCAGACAAAACTGTCTCGAGCACGAAAGTCTTGAAATCCAGGACAACATGGAGGCGTACCTGAATTCTCTGCACAAAGTCTATGAAGAAGACAAGTGTCAGGGAATGCCCACTGTCTATGTGGATGGGTTCTCCTATCATGTTGACAACAACGGGGAAAAGGAAATAGTGGCTGGCGTGGGGAATGCCTGGGTAAATGATGCCCCGGAACCCTACGCTGGGTACAAAATCGGTCCCCGTAGTAGTCAGGTGGCAGAGCTGATGGCAGTTCATCAAGCCATCCTCACTGCTGTGCAACACCAACTCCACGAACTGGACATAATCACTGATTCAGATTATGTCCAGAACTGGTTCGTGGAACACCTGGTTAATTGGAAGACCAGAGGCATGCTATGTGCTAACAACAAACCACTAAAACATGGCAAGCTAATACAAAATATTGATGATCTGGTCACCTCTAGTGGGATGACCATCTACTGGAAAAAGATCAAGGGTCATTCCAAAGTAGAGGGACCAGACAAAACTGGAAATGACTTAGCTGATCAGTTGGCCAAAACCAGAGCCATCCAAGGGGATCTCCTTGAGATTGAGTCCCTGTTGGGGGAAATCCAGGTCACTGCTATCACTAGGTCCCAGACAAATGTTCACAATGAACTCTCAACTGCCCAGTGGAGTAAGGAGACCCCAGATGCTGATTTAATCACGGGTCAAAAAGGGGATCCAATCATTGGTAAGTTCTATCAACACATTGAGGACCCTGAGAACTTTCCCCTGACGGATACCGATTGCATTGGGAAAGAGGACCTCAGAGTGTTGATGAAATGTCAAAAAATGTTCCGAATCCAAGATGGTTTGTTGGTGAGGAGATCCCTATTTGGCTGTGACCAGGGGGTGGTCCCTACCTCACTCCGAAGCCTGATGCTAAGTCACGGCCATGATGCGGCCACAGCCGGTCATCAGGGGTTTCATACTACATTAGAAATCTTGCGAGAGGTTGCATATTGCCCACACATGGGACAGGACCTTGACCAATACTTGAAGGGGTGTCTTGTGTGTCACAATTTCAGCCAACATCACTCACACATCGTGCTCCCCTCCAAAAGGGGGAACAAGTACATGTTAACTGTAACATGCTTGTTTACTAAGTGGGTGGAATGTCTCCCGGCCCCAAACTGCAAGGCAGAAACAGCAGCTTCCCTGATGATCAATCACATTTTCTCACGTTTTGCACTACCCCAAAGGATTGAGTCAGACCGAGGTAGTCACTTCACCAACGTGGTGATGACAAAGATGTGGGAGATACTTGGGGTAAAAAGGAAACTACACATTACATACCGCATCCTCTAGTGGTGGAGTTGAGAGGTACAATAAAACCATTGTGAGCATATTAAAAAAAGTTTGTGGCAGACTCTGGGCCAAGTTGGGATAGTCGATTACCCCTTATCCTGATGACCATTGGACCTACCCCTTCTTCTGCAACTAAAATGTCTCCATTTGAGCTGATGACTGGACGAAGGATGGTGCTACCCCAGCATCTGCTCTATAGAACCCAAGAGCAGACATTGATAAATGCCTCCACAACTCATGAGTATGTTGAGAATCTGAGAAAACACCTTCAACATGCTTTTGCGTATGCTCAGCGGAATCTAGAAAGATCTGCAAACAGCATGAAGACCCACTATGACCTCAAGACAACCAAAAAGGAATATCAAGTAGGAGACAGGGTGTACTTGTACAATTTCCAAAGGAACCAAGATAAGGAGCGCACATTTTTGCCCAGCTGGCAGGGACCTTTTGAAATTGTGGACAAAATCTCACCAGTCGCCTACAGAATCCGCATCTCCAAAGGCGATTTGACAGAAGAAGAAAAGTGGGTCCACATCAATCAGCTAAAGAGTTGCCACCGAAGGCATACTGTGTGGCAAATAGAAGAGCCTACAGAAAACCCAGAGGTAGAGAATGATGAAACCTAGGAAAATTTTAAATTGGCATTAAATACATGCGGGGAATATTGTAAATTGTCACTGAATGCATATGTATATCCCACGGCTTTCATCCCTATTGGAGGACAGTAGTGGGAAAATGTTCATAACTGGGTTGTGTTCTGTTTTCTAGTATTGACACTGAGTGCACCTAACAACCAAGGAGGACCTCCTCGGGGACCCGGAAGGAAAAACCAAAGGGATCCAGAGTGTCTCTCCACACCTGAAAAGAAGCCTGAGAGAAGATGGGGTATCAATCCTATTCTATCCAGAGCCAGCAAGGAGAGCGTGTCACATCATTCGCTGATGGAAGAAAAACGGACACCCGAAGAAACCTGTGTTCTTCACAAGAAGAAAGAAAAATCCCACGTGCCCGACTTCCTCAAGACTGGAAGTCAAGCTGAAGTTGGGGGGCTTCTGTAGGATATTTTGACCCATTCCAATGTGCCCCTCTGCATCACTTTACAAATGGTGAAAGAAACAGCCCAAAATGGATGCGCTGACTCCTGTGTGCGCCAAAATCTGCAAAACTTTGTTTGGGTCATAACCAAGAAGAAGCTGCACACCCTGCCACACACAGTCAAGGGGGGGGGGGGTGAAAACAGAGTTATCACTGCAGGAGCATGCCAGTGGGCTTTGTTACATTCAACATGGAGCAAAGCAGCAGAATTGTGCTGAAAAACGAAAATGCCTTTTAAAATGTTAGCTTTGCAACCTTCAAAAGTGCTGTTTTTGGTGCTAAATCCATTTATGTCCATTGAATCATTTAGATTAAAAAGAGTACTGAAATGTCAGGATCATCCAGTGTGGCTCAGAGGAACCGGGCCTCATTGACTGACAGAAGTTATGAAATGTATCTAAGGAAAAGGCAGCCCAGGAACATTTGTTTTCAGTTCCACGGGAACAATGCGGCTAAAATTGCAACATGTAACAAAATCAGCTGTGCGGACAGAAACTTAAAACAAAGGCAGGATACATGTATCCAGACTGCAAACAATCCCAGCACTCAAGGGAAGAAATAATGCTGAATCAAATGTGTATGTGCTGCATAGGAAAATCAGATTTAAAAGAACTGAGTTTAATGTGTTTTTCCATGAAGAAAGTGCAAAATCGCCAGTTTTGAAAGCACGTTTTTGCTGAAAGGCCTAATTCTTTAAGAAATGTCAAAGGATTGCTAATGTAGGAATCCTCCTATGAACTGTGTTCATTTTATATGTTTTAATGAAAGATGTGGGTGAAACTTAAAGTAACCCAGCTTGGAGTTAATTAACTATTTAAAAAAAACAATTCTGCTTGACAGTCCTCAGCCTGGGAAAGTTTGACACTTCAGGTTGACACTTCACTGCTGGCAGGAAGGCCTAATTGCTGCTGGGAGGACTCACATACTCATAACAAAGGACCTCATTAGACATTTGTGTTCACCCCAGGCAAAGACAATAGAAGGCTGGGACGCTCATCCTTCCAGAGGATTCTCAGTGAACTTTAAAGGACTGGCCATTTGCTCACACTTGGGAAGTAAGAAAAAAAAACGAACCTGTGATTTTGGGTTTAAATTGCTTATTTTGCCATATAACTTCATGACATTTAACTTGGCAGCAAAAGTAAAGGAATGAAAAGTACATACATTTAAATCTGAATTTATAACAGATATAAAGACTTGGTAGGACTTCTTACAGCGTAAGGAACTGAAGTTAAGAAAAAGGACTAATTGTGCAGAAACTATTAATGCTGCAAATCTAATATTATGTACCCATGTGCTAAGTGTGATTGCACATCTATGTACCAAATTAGGAATTGTTAGGCCAAACCTTTATGATTAAAATTGACAAAATTCCACAGAAAAACAAAAAACAAGTCCCACCGACTTGGGAGTTGGATGTAAATGTAACCCACAAAATATGTAATGTATGTGTTAGATTTTATTAGAGGGCATAATTATATAAATATGTATTTGTGGGAAAGTTACATTTTGGTCCATATAACTATGAGAGCTTCCCAAGTCACATCATAAAAGATGACAACCCTTTCTTTCATCCTACCAGCAAAAAGCAAGGCGGGAACTGTGCCTTTGACCAATAATAGCCTTGTGGGTGTGGGTTGTAAGACTGACACTACCATAAACCTAGTGATGTAATGTGTCAGGATAAATAAGGGAATCTCACAACACACAGACACACACTGATTCCTGATTCATCCTGATTTCCGCGTGGTGCTCTGTTCCTGAATTCTCCATCTTGTTCCTGCTTCCAGATTTCTTTACCAAGCCAAGGCCTCAGCATTACTGAACTCTTCTTCAGATAGGCCCAAATCCTGAAACCATCCCAAAACGTAAGGGAAATAATTCTGATATAGTCTGGCTTGCTACCATTCATGCTTGCCTGCTGAAACTCACCATCCTGCTGATCCAGTGTCCAGTAACCAAAAGGGCAAATCCAATCCAGTCCAGTCTGAGGTTCCAGTCCGATTGACCCGAACCACCCAGCTGACCTATCCCACCAGAAATGCCCTGTTGTCCGTAGACCTGATCTGGATGACCAGAACCCTTGACAGTTCAAATCTTAAATTAAAGTGGACTGTAAGTATCAATAGGAATCATAGTGAACCACAGCATATATTGCCTTGTCCTATCCCAACCTATAACCTAACTTAAAAACCAGAATATTGTCAGAACCATTCTTGCAACTCTGTCTGTAATTCTTAGTGTTAGCACCAACCTTATCTCATTTTTGTTTTACCAGACCGTAAGCCATTAGTGATTTTGGGTAACTAAAGTAATTCCCATAAAGAAAAACGGAGTAGCAGCCACCTGAAGGGTTACAAGTGGCTGTGCATAACTGTGTAGATTGTCGGGTGGCATTCTCTGTTTCTTAGCCATTAATCTAGTTTTAGTCAATTATACCTGTCATTTTAAAACCGAATTTCTGCTTTTCTGTGTTCTATTTTTCTGAAAACGCCTCTCATTCAAACTTGCATAACTTCCTCAATGTTATAGCTAGAGGCTTAATTTCAACTCTGACTCAAACCTAAGACGTTTAGCTACATCCACATCTAAAAACCGCACCCATGAACATTGTATTTGACCAAAAAAATCACATAGGGAAAATTAGGCGGGAATTCGCAATTTTGCAAACCTTTTACTCATGTGTTTTCCCATTCAAAGTATTTCCAAACTTCCATTCTTAAAGTGTGTACTGTTGCTCATCTTGTAGCTTATGTTTGTTAGGACCTTCTCAGTGTTGCTCCCATATCAATTCATATCAATTTAGGGATCTTAGCACACTTTTCATTGTTTTTCTAAGCCATTTTTCACATGTCATTTAAAAGTGTAAAATGTCCAAAACGTTATTCTCTCTTGTTTGGGGAGGGAAGATTGCATTTAAACCCTGTACACTGTTCTTTATTCCTGAATACCTGCTGCTTACTTACATCTGTGTAGAATTGCTTCTTTGTGAGTTGAGAAATTTGCAGGGGGAAATCTTAACTTAAGCGCTATCTTTTCAACATGCCAAAACTGTTCTTTTCCCTGTGTTTTATATTCTGTGCTGCTATAAGTGAATTCAACTGCCTTACCTACTTTCTGATTTGTATTGTCACCACATTGGGGATTGCTGCCCCATATATATTAAAACATATTTTTGATTTGAATTTTAATAAATAAATAATATCACCTTTACCAACCAGCCTGATTCCTGGTCCATTTTGACCTGGGGGTATTTTGAAAAGGGGTGTGATATGAATGGTATATCACTCAGAATATTGAACCTATAGACACAATAAATGAGTATTTCATTTGTATTGCATGCTCGGCTGAGACACAGGTGTATTGCCTGATTGAAATTCTTAACAACCCCCAAGGCATTGAGTAGCATTTCCCTCTTCCTTTTGGCAGTGTAGTCCGCACCTCCCACTACGTCCCCATATGTAACGAATAACGGTTGCCACTGAGGCCATGGCATCACAGGACTACCTGGAGTCTGCAGGAACGCTGGGGGTGGTATGGCACCTTGCATCATACTTGTTTCGGGTCTGTTTCTACTCCCTCATCGCCATTTATGTTGTAAAATGAAACACCACATATGTAGGTCAGGGGCAACAGGGCTTTATTTGCTCCTTACAACATCAACATATATACAAGCAGCAGTTGCTTCATTGCTGTTCTGACCTTAGCATACTGTGGTCAGGGGACCAGTTCTCTGCAAGGCTGGGAGCTCAATTCGTCCTTAATTAAGGAAAAGCACCGGGAGGCATTCGTCTGATGCGCTGCGACTGTCTTTTGCACTCCTCGCTCTAGCGCACAGTGCATCTTGCGGGAGTGCGGGCGGTCCGTATCTCATGAGCGCACGTCTCTACAAGAGGGCTCTTGATCTGATCCCTCAAAGGTTTGAGTGGTCTAGCGTGAGCATGATGCAGCTCTGCCTGTGTGTGGATCCGGTTGAGTTGGCAGGGCACATGCACAGCAACACGAGCAGGAGACCATAGTGGCGAATAATGACAATAAAATATCCTGTGCTATGGTGAGGCATAACTACAGAAATAACTGACATGGATCGCTTCAGCCACAGCCTTAAATGTGACCACTGCCATCCCCACATCAAGCCAATGCACAGAATGGCGCAGTGTCACCTCACGTCTTTCACAGCCAGTGGCATAGCGCAAAATGTTAGTGTACCCATTTGAGCCCCAGCCCCAAGCTCTTCAACAGTGCGGGCCATGCTACATTCCGGCCCGGGCTGGACCACCATGCATGTTCAATGTGAAGATGATCATTCCGCTGCAGGGGCACATCATGCACTGCACTAGGTGAAAGATGTGTGTTTTGTTTTATTACAACCTTAAATCTTCCACCTAGCTTGGAAAAAAGGGGCTGTGCCTGGCATGAACATATACCAGCCGCCTTTGTGCATAGCCAGTAATATTATGCACAGTAATAATACCATTAGAAAACATGTTCATGCTGCTTTGCCAATATATGACAGTACCACATGTATAAGATCATACTCGTGGCTGCACACATGCTTGCTGGCTGCACACAAAGCCCCAGCCATGATGTAGGAACACTCATCATGTTGATTTTGCACTAAACAACAGGAAAATGCAATGCAACAGTAAGGAAGCATTGTCTTTCTGGCTGCACAAATGACTCCAACAACCATGTAAGAACATGCATCATGTTAGCTTTGGCTTTAACGCCACTAAAAAAGTACTGCTACAAGAAGGACATAGTTCCTTGCTGGGTGCACAAATACTCCCACACCCCCCATATAAGAACACACATCATGTTGGCCTTGCCCTTGATGCAAATAGAAAAGGCCATGCCACAGAAAAGAAATGTCCAGGCTGCTTGCCCTATTGCACTACAAACTACTCACCCCAAGAGCCCCTCCAACTAATAACACTCATCAAGTTGGCTTTGCCCAAAAATGGCAGTAAAATATGCCTTGTCAGTGTTTGAAAACGTCCATAATCCAATGCCCGTGGGCCCCAGCCTCACATGCTCACATTCATAACCATTCACTCACCAGACAGTCACTCATCCAAAGAGTTTCTCTTGCTCAATCATTAACTCCTGCACCCTGGACATTTACACTGCATTCTCCACCCACGCGCCTAGACCATTCTCATTCACATGTGCACTCACACCCATACATACACGCCATTCGCACTGAACTCTCACTCGCATGTGAAGCAAGACAAAGTGGCACAACACAGGTTCAAATCCCGATCCCGCGCTTAGAAACCACTCGCTATTATTAATCGCGTTATAAATTAACCATAAATAAAAGAAATACCTAAAATTACACAGACACATCCATGCATGCATGCATACATACGTACAAACTACATAAACCTTATATTTGCCCCATGCTCTTTGGTTACTGTATACCCGTGCTTACCTGTCATATGGTCATTCCTTTTACTGTCAACGCCTGTCCCTTGTCTACAGTGCCTGTTCTCCCTCGCTCTCCTTCTCGCAGAGGGCGCAATGTCCCTAGTGCTGATATATCTACTCTTCTGACTCTTTGCCTCCTGGCACGCTGATTGATCGTGTCACTCTTTCTACAGCCCTGGGCACCACAGCCAACCAACTGGCTCACCCCCCCCCCCCCACCCCCGCAAAAGCAGCCACACCGGGTGACCTCCCCCCTGAGCCCTGGTTTTCTGCTGAGCTTGCCAGCCTGTGACTTGTTCCTAGGCAGGCAGAGCGGAACTGGAGCATATCCAATTGCACGCAATGCGCTACACAAGGTCACTGCAGCCTATCGAAATGCCATCATGTTCTTATTTTTCCTCCCACGTGGAATCAGTGGTCAACTCCCCCAAGAAGCTTTTTAAACTTGTTCAATCCCTTTGATGCATTCCTTTGGATAACCGAGTTATCCCCTCACAAATGCTGTGTGACTCGCTGTCCGCTTCCTTCTATGATAAACCTGTTGCCATTAGACAGTAGATCTCCTGCCCCTTGGCTTTACCTATTGCCTAAGTGGATTCTTCCGTCTCCAAGTAGCTTTCTCACTCTTGGTCGGATTTTCCTGTCTTTAAGGATTCTGATATCATCTTGGTTACCCAGGGTTTGAAGTCTATGGGCCTCATTCTGAGGTGGGCGCAAAGAGATACCGGGCACCGGTAATGACACCAGTGCCAGTAATCCCTTTGCGCCCTATTCCGTGGTCCCTTAGCGGGTCTCTCCCTAAATGCCTGGCTTTACCAGGCGTTATGGACGGGACCCGTCCCATTGAGCCCTATGGGGGCTCAAATGGGAATGGGGAATGGCTTTTACAATGGGGACTTGTCCAGTCCGACCTTGGCAGGACCGGTAAATCCCCATTGAACGAGGGCGGACATGGTCCCGTTATTGGTGCTAGTCATGCGCTAATAGCGCCATGACTAACACCAACCTCGTAATGAGGCCCTATAGCTCCTAGGTACCCCATTCCGTTCAGCATACTTGAAACAATAATTTCCCATATTGCACCCTTGGTGTCTTCAGCTGTAAACCTGGCGTTCGCTAACAGCCATATTCACCCTGCGCTCAAGCATGCTCTGACAATCACTCTTCTCAAAAAGCTCAATCTGGATCCCTCACTTTCTTCAAACTTTCACCCTATTTCTCTTCTTTCCTTTCCCATGAAACCCTTGGAAGCCCTGGTCACACCTTTTCTCCGCTCTTTTCTCGAGGACTCTGGTTTTCTTGATCCTTTCAGTCAGGGTTTCGGCCCAGTTAGGGTACCAAATCTGTGCTGGTGTGCACCGTCTGTGATCTGGCTAAGATCGTGGATCAGGGCGGTGTCAGAGCCCTGATCCTATTAGGCCACTCTGCTGCGTTCAACACCATTGATGAAGCCATCCTAATTAAGAGATTGTCATGTGTAGGTATTTCTGGTGCAGTCCTTGACTGGTTTCTTTCCTTCCTTTCTGACCATTCTCAGTCACTCAGTAACTTCACCTCCTTTGCCCCTCACGTGTGGTGTACCTCAGGGATCTGCTCTTGCTCCTCTTCTCTTTAATGTCTATATTCAGCCTCTAGTTAAACTCATTCACTCTTTTGGTTTTCAGTGTTATTCTTACGCTGATGACACCCAGATTCTGGTGCTGCTTGATTTGGCTCTCCCTGCTACTGCCGAGCACAGTTTTTCCTGCTTGTCTGCTGTTTACTCCTGGATGGGAAACAACTGGCTTCACCTTAGCGCCAAATAAACGGAGGTGCTTATTACTAGTACCTCCCCTGATTCTATGTCAAGACCAGAGGCGAGCATTATGCTTAATCTTCTTTCATTTCTACTCTTCAGCAGATTATATATAATTTTTTTTCAAAAAACATAAACTTAATCTTCACTGAACCCCAGTGTCCCTGGTAGTCCCATTTCCATATCCTGTCCCATCAGCTACTTCCTACCCAGGTACTTTCCTCTTCTCTGTCTGCTCTTCTGAAAGATAAGTTGCATGTCTGTGTGGCTCCAGCAATGGAGTGTTAATAATAAGCGTTTCATTAGACAGTGGATATCATGTTACGCTCATAGCGTAATGTACTTGCCGGTTTTGTAACCGCAAGGTGATTTACAATTATGTTCTCCTCTACGAGGCCAGTACAACACTTCATCTGGAAGCGCAGCCACACCGTAAATGTTTAACTCAGAACGAGTATCAGTGGCACTCTGCGAGGGAATCGTATTATATCTTCCTTGCGGACACAAGTTTATTATTTTACCCTCTTTGGTTTCTGTTTTCTCACGGATGCTCAGTACCAAACTCACTTAGGGGCCCCCGGCTGCGATCCATAAAGCATATTTTCACCGTGCTGGCACACCGTGACAGAGCGAGGTCTGTTCTCAGCCTTGCTTGGGTCGTGCAAGTGCCCGGGCGTGGTCACTCTTCTGAAACAGGCGCCGAAGATCCTATACTCAATGACACGACACACACAAGGTGCTTTTCTCCAAACTGGCAATGCTTTCTTGCCAGTAACGAGAACACCGCGTTCCCAACAGCGCAAGCATGGAGAAGAAGTACGGCGACCCATTCTCCATCAACACAACGTTGTAGAACGCTTAGACAAGTTCTCTCCGAATCCTGCTCCAGACTAGAGCACAACATTCCAGCAACATCAGCAGTGCACAACACCTGCAAATTACTTTTACAGCCAAAGGCTGCCCAGGAGGAACTAATTGATGAGATACAGGTGGAGATCCAGTAACCTGTACAGCCAACAAGGCTGAAGACAATAAGATACTAAAATCCCATAAGGTGCCTACCCCGCCCTACCCCCCCAGAGAACGTGCCATTCAGCCTGTGCTGGTCAGGCACCTAGGCACAGCATAACAATGGAAACAGATGAAGGGAGTGTGGGAAGTGAGGACCAAGTGCTCTCCGAGGAGGAATCAGAACTAACAGTTTCAAAAATGTCCTGGGGGATTCATTGGTCAACTCAGTATCTCAAGGGGTACACCCGCTCCAAGATAGGCTAGAACCCCTAGAGTATTTGATTTGGGACGGCCTTAAGAAAAAAGGCCCCACAGTGACCTCCAGCACGTCCTCTTAGCAGCTTGCTAGCAAGGCAACAGAAAAAGGGAGAGAGCAGACCCATAAAAGGAAAGACTCACCGACTTATGTCAAGGAGAGAAAAAGGAAGCCTTCTGAGGCTGTTGATGCATTAGAGAAGCTGAAAGATGCTTTCATGTTGCAGACGACCGTGCCAAGCCTCCTAACCCCTGAACCAGGGGTGCAAAACATAGGGATGGAGACTCCTCATCAGAGTCCACAGAGTCCAACTATACAACTTCCCAGAAACCAGAGTGTGGGAAGAAGGAATGAATGCAAAGAGAAGCATTTGGAAGAGCCAAAAGAAGAGTTGACGGATATTTTTGACCCAGAGTCAATAGTGCATCCAAGGTCGAACGATGGGCGGCCGTCACCGAGAGTGACGTCATATATGGCCCTAAGGCTACGCAAGCCTATTGAAAGAGAAGTGAGAGTGCGAATGTGCTCAGAATATCCCAGGCTGGAGCTACCCAGGAAAGTGGCGGAAACGCCGGAACTAGATCCAAAAATTACCACATTCATTTCCAAAGCCACCAGAGACTTCAGAAAAGGCATGGACCGAGCCTGGAAGGGCTGCCAAGAGAATGTCTTAGACATGGCCGGCCCCATAGCCAAGATTATGGACTTAGCAGAGAGAACCAGAGACACCGGAAAGCCAGTAGATCCAGACATCCTAGCCAACTGGGCACAGAGAGCCATATGCCTCCTATGGAATGCCAATTGCGAACTGTCCCCGAGAGGAGTAGGAGTCTCCTGTTGAAAATAGACTCGAAACTAGGTGATCTGGCATCTTAAGAGGTAGGAGAAGCGCTCAGTGGTTGCTATTTGGCAAAGCATTTGTGAAAGAGATAGGGAGGTTTGTAGGCACTTCTACAGCCCTCGAAAAAGCCCAAACCTCCATAAAAACGATATCCCCGTCAAGAGTTTTTGCCGGGAACGGATGCAACAGAGGTTGTGCCTCCGGTCGCTTCCATTCACAGAGAAGGCCACAGAACCCAATGGCTCCTTACTGGGATTCCCAGCTACGGGGCCGCAGAGGACACAGTTATTACTGCCACCCAAGCACACAAACAGGTGAGAAATACAATAACCTACCCCCTCTGGGGGGCAGGACACGGTTATACTTAAACAATTGGCAAATGCTTCCAAGCAATGCATGGCTGTTGGGTGGCTGGTTTGCAGACACTTCCAAGATGGAAGGAGTGAACCTCTCCCGAGACAAGGGGACTGGTTAGCGATGTTGGACCTGAAAGATGACTACCTGACAATCCCGATTGCCAGAGAACACTGATATTACCTGGGCTTCCGATGGAATAATCAGACATGGCAATTCAAGAACCTCCCGTTAGGCTGGACTCATTGCCCTGGGCCTTCACAAAAGTCATGAGACTGGTTGCAGCAGCCATGAGAGAAAGAGGAATTCTACTTAGACGACATTCTCATGCTGGTGGATGACAGACATGTGCTCGTTGAGCAGACGTAGCAGCGTCCCAATTTCTCTCCTCCCTAGGTTTCCTGATAAATCGGGAGAAATCAGAGCTAGTCCCCAGGCAACGCCTAGAGTTTCTGGGGTTTGTGGTGGACACAACGAAGGGAGCGTTAGAGCTGCCAGGCTCCAAGATGAGGGCAATAAATAAAGAGCTGAGAACATTAGCAAAAGAAATTATATTTCTTCAGGCTCTAGCAAGAATTGTCAGGCTTCTAGCATCCTCCATTGAAGCCATCTTTTCAGGACCGCTACATTACAGAGCCCTGCAGAGACTAAAGATCCCCCCTACAGGGATGGCTGGGATATCATCCGCTAGTACCTCTAGATCAGGAAGGGAGGTCAGAGCTTGAATGGTGGCTTCAGAAAATGGAAGCCTGAAATGGGCAAGCCATCTTCGAAGATGTCTCAGAGCTTGTGATAGAATCCTAAGCCAGCAGGGCAGGCTGGGGAGCGTGGTGCAGCCACCTGGAAACAGGCAGCAGATGGTCGCATGAAGAGTTATCCCTCCACATCAATTGCTTAGAACTGCTCACAGGCTCTTTTGCGATAAAACCCTATGCCAAGGACAAGGCAGAGTGTTGCATCCTACTCAGGATGGTCGGCATCTCAGCAGTCCGATACATCAATCACCTAGCGGGGACTCGGTTGCGCATGCTAGTGGAACTGACCAAGGATCTCTGTGACAGTACCTCTCGGGCGTGCAGAAGGTAGTAGCGGATTGGAGCTCTCGCTACTGACATGACTACAGTGACTGGAAGCTACACAAGGAGGTGTTCGCACAGATTGGAGCCCTCTGGGGGACCCTAGACACCAACCTATTTGCATCCAGATTGAAAAGACAGTTACCAACATTTTTCAGCTGGAGGCTGGAACCAGAAGCACGGGGGGCGGGTGCTTTTCTGCAAGCATGGTCAGTCGAGTACACTGCGCTTCCTCCACTTCGTGATGCTAGCGAGAGTGCTGGCGAAAGTAAGGAGAGAGAAGGCAGAAGTCGTCGTAATAGCTCCGAACTGGAAGTTACAAGCGTGGTTTCCAGTTCTGATCGAACATTCTATGGATTTCCTGCGAGTGCTTCCTCTCAGGGAGGATCTCCTGACAGATATGTCAGGGAACCATCATCCTCTGACGAAGACAAGCCAACTGACTCTGCTTGTGTGCAGGGTATTGCGAGCAGATGGAGCCTGCCAGGCATTTTGGGGCCAGCTTCAGAATTTATCACGCAATCCTGGGCCCGCTCCACTCTCAAAAGGTTCGAGGCGGCTTGGGGGAGATGGTGCCTATGGTGCAGCCAGTGCAACTTCCATCCCGTTATTGCCCCTCTAGTGCAGATGCTTAATTTCCTAGCTTCCCTAGTCAGAGAAGGGAAAGGATTTCAAATGGTGGGAGCAGGGGCATAGGAGACACATACAATATGGGGGGATAGGGAACACCTTGGGGACTTTGCTACAGCCACAAACCACAGAGTCAAATTTGCCAATTTTCCTTTTTGAACTAGATATTCCCTCCTTTAATATCCCCGCCCAGGACTCACCCTTTCCAGTGAAGCAACCGTTGCTGTTGCTTATCGACCCAATACGAAAATACCCCCTACCAGTGCTGGAAATGGAAGCAATGTTTGGGGGGAACTGTCACCTCTTTGGAGGGGTGGGGCTGTGTGAAGGGAGGGTGGGGCCAAGCGGTGTGACCCCCGGCCAGGTTATGCAGCACAGTGGGCCTCATTACGACCCAGGCGGTCCGGAAATAACGGTGGCGGTAAACCCGCCGCCACCGTTGTTTCCGGACCGCCTGAGTCCGACCCCTGCAGGTGGGAGGTGATGTTCCCGCCAGGTCTGACCTGGCGGATTTAACACCTCCCGCATGCAGGCGGACGAGGAAACACCGGCAGCATTACGAGATGCTGCCGGTGTTTCCATTATCCGCATTTCCATCGAGTCCCATAGGACTCAATGGGAATGGGGATTTACACCATTCCGCCTCCGTGATTCCCAGAAAACCGGGGTTGTAATGCCCCGGTAATTCCGGGAATCACGGAGGCGGAATGGTAATACGAGTCCGGCGTTAACCAGGTGGTTTTACCGCCTCGGTTAACGCCGGACTCGTAATGAGGCCCAGTATCTCTTTAAACCCAATCCTAGCGATTTGCATAAAAGCAAAGAGTATTATGGGAACTTCATAATGTCCACAATTATAAATGTTCAATATGTCTAATATGGATTCAGTAACAAACCATTTTAAGTGAATAATGGACTCTTCTGTTTTGAATGGTCACAATATTCACCCTAATAAAGAGATGTCTGTAAATTGCAGAGCATATATATAAGTTTGGACAGCTTCAGCGGCTGGTTCTACTTCCGGGTTGCTGCCGGTTTCCCATGTGGGCGGACTCATGCAGGGCGGAGCGGTGACTGGGAGGAGGGAGTTGGGCTTGAGGAGGCTGAGAGGTCTCCTTAGGCGGGAGCAAGGGGAAAGTGTGTCCAGAGGAGGAGGTAAGGATGGGAAAGGGGGACGGGAAGCCTGGAAAGAAAGGAGGGGTGGAGGAAAGGGAGAAGAGGGGAAAGGTGTCATCTGTGAGATCCTCATCTGTGGAGGAGGGGAAAGGGGGAAATGGTGGACGGCTTCGCAGCAGGTCTCCTCAGAGGAATAATGAAGGAGGGTTGGTTCAGGACACCTCAGGGCCGGAGTCTCAGGAAAAAGGTGGTTTGGAGGAGCTGGGGGCTTTGGGGAGCGGTGTGTTGGAGGCGGAGAAGATGCAGTGTGATAGTGTGTGGAAGGTGGTATTGAAGCCTGATAGTCGCGAAAAGACATTTCTGGGGGTGAATCCATTGGAAATTGCTAGATGGATAGAGGCAGCTGTGGGGGATGTTACTCGGGTGCTAGTGGTGGCTGGGGGTCGGTTGCTAGTGGAGGGAACGAATGCTGATAGCAAGACTAAGATTATGGAGGTGCGTTGTTTGGGTAGACATGCGGTACATGCGATTGATCAAAGTGGTGTGTCGTGTAAGGGGGTGTTGTATGGAGTGCCGGTGGCTGTGAATATGTCTGAGATAGAAGATAAATTGGTGGATGTTGGGGTGGTGGAAGCGTGGAGGTTGGGGAGGAGAGATGCACGTGGGGATGTAATATCCACGACAGTAGCAGTGAGATTTGCGAGGAAGGACTGTCCGGAAATGGTGGAGTTGGGATATCAGAGGTTCCGTGTGAAAGCTTATGTAGCGATGCCAATAAGATGTTATAAGTGCCAACAGTTTGGACATATGGCGAGAGTATGCAGGAATGAGAGACATTGTGGGAGGTGTGGAGGGGATCATGATATTAAGGAATGCAAGGTGGAGACCCCGATGAAGTGTGTGAATTGTGGGAGAGGGCATTCTACTGCGTTTAGGGGGTGTGAGAGTCACAGGGTGGCGAGAGAGGTGGTGCAGGTTAGGGCGGTGGAAGGTTTGTCATATGCGGAGGCTGTAGCAAAGGTGAAACCGGCACGGGTAACAAGTGAGGTGAGTGCGAAAGAGCTGGTAGTGGAAGAGGGTGTGGGAAGGAAGAAAGTGATGGGTGAGGTGAAAGGCAAAGAAATGGTGATTGTTTCGAAAACTGAGTTTATGTGCTTCATAGTGAGTGTGCTGGAGTTGGTTCAGAGGAATGCGTCTATCAGTGTGTCGGATCTTACGAAAGGAGTGGTGGAAGCGGGGAGGAGGTATTTGAGTGTTGTGGATGTGGTGGAAGAGGATGTATTTAAGATGGTTGCTAAAATGCGGAAGCAGAGTGGGGTCCCGGCATGAGGATTTTGCAGTGGAATGCGAGGAGTTTGTTGAGAAATAGACAGGAGTTGAAAGCGGTGTTGTGCGGGGAATTGAATGTTGACATGGTTTGTATTCAGGAGACGTGGTTGAGGGGTGATCTGAGGTTTGTGATTCCGGGTTTTGAGCTGTTTCGTAAGAATAGGTTGGAAGGGAGAGTGGGGCGTGTGGCTCTAGCGGTTCGAAAGGGGTTGGTAGCAAGGGAGATTGTGGTGGATGGAGCAGTAGAGGCGATTGGGGCGGGGATATGGGTAGGAGGATCGGAAGTATTGGTGCTGAATTAATATAATCCGTGTGAGGTGGTGGAAGTGGGTGTGCTGTCTGAAGTGATAAGGGGACATGTGGGACCTTGTGTTTTGTGTGGCGATTTTAACAGTGCCAACACGTTGTGGGGTAGCGATCGGACAGATACGAATGGGGAATTGTTGGAGGACATGGCGGATGAATTGAGTCTGGTTTTGCTGAATGATGGTTCAGGTACGCGGTTGGATGTGAGGACTGGGAAGTTGTCGTGCTTGGATTTGACCTGGGTATCTGCTGCTATAGCGGGTGAATGTGATTGGGAGGTGCGTGTGGATGGGGACATGGGGAGTGATCATTCTGGTATCTTGGTGACTGTAAGGGGTGAGGTAGGGATCAGGCCACGGATGACTGGGAGACGGTTGAATTTTAAGAAGGCTGATTGGGAGAAGTATAAAAGAGTGCGTCAGGAAGTGACTGTTCCTCGAGGTAGAGATGGGGGGGTGGATGAATGGAATGAATATTTGGTGCAGGGAATGAGAGCAGCGTCTGAGGCGGCAGTTCCAGAGATTGAGAAGGGGAAGAGTGGGAAGATTGAGGTACCTTGGTGGACGGTGGAATGTTCGAGAGCTGTGGCGGAACGTAAGAAGGCTAGGGCCAGGGCGGTAAGGTCAGGAATGATAGTGGATTTGGTGACTTTTAAAAAGGCTAAAGCTATGGCGCAGAGAGTAATTAGGGAACTGAAGCGTGGTTATTGGAGGGGTTATTGTGGGTCCCTGGGGAGTGATTCTGGTGTGGGTGAGGTATGGAAACAGTTCAAGCGGATGTCTGGATTAACGAGACCACAGGGTGGAATGTCAGTGTTGTTGAAAGGAGAAGAGGTGATTAGTGAGGATGGGGAAAAGGCAAATTTGATGGGGGAGTATTTTGCGGGGGTGCACAGTTCGGGGAACTTCCCAGAAGCGGTGAGGTTACGAATGGGTGTGGTAGAGGAGGAGATGCGGGAGGTGTTGGCGAATGTTGGGCCTTGGGAAGAGCAATATGAGGTCCCATTTTCAATGTTGGAGTTGGATGGTGCGATTCGGAAGGGGAAGTGGTCAAGTCCAGGGGTGGATGGTGTTATGTATGTATTTTTGGAGAAGTTGCCGGTAGAATGTAAGTTGGAAGTATTAGCTCTGATCAATGAGATTTGGAAGAGTGGTGTTTTGCCGAAGTTGTGGAAAAGAGCGATTGTGGTGGCCAATTTTAAAGGATGTAAAGGTTCCAGCGGAGTGTAAGTCGTATAGGCCGATTGCCTTGACTGTTGTGATGTGTAAAGTTATGGAACGGATGGTGGTTGAGCGATTGGGGTTTTATTTGGAGTCGAATGGGTGTTTGAGTGACTTTCAGAGTGGGTTCAGGATGAATCGGTCGGTGGCTGATCCATTAGTGAGATTAGTGACTGGGGTGGAGGAGGCATTATGTGATGGAGAGTTGGTGGGAGCGTTCTTTTTGGATTTGGAAAAGGCTTATGATATGGTGTGGAAGAGTGGGTTGTTAGTAAGATTGTTGGAGATGGGTGTGAAGGGGAGGATGTTTCGGTGGATAAGGGCATTTTTGGCGGATAGGACCTTTCAGGTGAGAGTGAGGGGGGTGCTGTCTGAAGTTTGGAAGATGGAGAATGGGACACCGCAGGGAAGTGTGATTAGTGCAATGCTGTTTAATGTGATGGTGGATGGGCTGATTCGGGCTATGATGGGAATCGGGTGTCAGGTAGATTTCTTTGCGGATGATGGTGTGGTATGGGTAAGAGGGCGGAGTTTGTTGATGGTACAGAGTCGGTTGCAAGCTGTGATAGTACGCATGGAGGAGTGGTGTGGGAAATGGGGCTTTTCGGTGTCTGTGGAAAAAAGTGTGAGTATGGTGTTTTCGAGGAGAAGAGTGCAGCAGGAGTTGAACTTGGTTTTGAAAGGTGAGAGGATGAAGAGTGTGAAGGAGTTCCGGTACTTGGGGGTGATTCTGGATAGAAAGTTGAATTGGAACGTGCAAGTGGATGGAGTGATGGAAAAGTGTAAACGCAGGCTGAATTTGTTGCGGGCGGTGACTGGGAAAGAGTGGGGTGCGCAGCAGAAGTGTTTACGAATGTTATATAAGGGATTGATTTTGAGTGTGTTAGATTTTGGATGTCAGGTGGCAGTGGGTTTCACAATGAGTCAGAAGTTGCGGTTGGATAGGGTGCAGGCGAGAGCATTGAGAGTGTGTTCGGGTGTGATGAGGTCCTCTCCAATGAATGCGGTTCAGGTACTTGTGGGGGAGATGCCATTGGGATTGAGAAGGGATGTGTTGAATATGAGGTGGTGGGTGAAGTGTAGTGCGAAGAGTGTGGCTCATCCGGTACTTGAATGTTTGCGGTATAATTGGAGGTTTGACTATTATGGGGATCGGTGGAGGAGGAAAGGGGGCACTTTGGGGTTTCACATGTGGGAGAAGGGGGTGCAGTGGGGTGTGGGCGAGTTGATGGTTGTGACAGATATGGATCTGGTGAGGTGTCCGATGTGGATGATGGGGTCTCCAAAGGTGTGCTTGGAGTTGACGAGTGTGGTGTCAAAGAAGCGGGGATTGCCGGAGGAGATCAAAGCTTTGGGTCAGGCATATGTGGCAGAGAAAGAAGGGTGCAGGGTGTTCACAGATGGTTCAAAGGATCCGGTATCTGGAAGAGTGGGAATGGCGTACTATTTGGAAAGCACTGGGGAGTATAAAGTGGAGCCTCTGACGGATGATGTGTCAATTTGTACGGCTGAGTTGGTGGCGATTGCAATGGCGATTGAAAGGGTATGCGAGTTGAGGATTGAGAAAGTAGTGGTATTTTCAGATTCATTGAGTGGGTTGCAGGCGATTGTGGCAGGGGATGGTGATAGGAAGGATGTGATTTTGGATATCAGGAGAAAGATTGATCGGTGTGTGCGTGGGGGAATGGATCTGGAGTTGGCGTGGGTCCCCAGTCATAGCAGCATTCTGGGAAATGAGTTAGTGGATCTGGCGGCGGGTGAGGGTATGAGAAGGGAAGCGGTTGATGTAAGGTTGCCTTTGAGTGTGGATGAGATGAAGGCAGTGATGGTGAGGCGGGTCATGGATGAGTGGCAGGAGAAGTGGGTGAGTGGGGTGAAAGGCAGGTGGATGTTTGGTATTCGTGAGAAAGTGTCAGTAAAGGTGGATCGGGGAAGTCTAGAATGGAGGAGGAGGGAGGAGGTGATGCTGAATCGATTGAGAATAGGGCAAATGGGGCTGAATGACTGTCTGTTTAGAGTGGGGAAGCGAGAGTCGAGGGACTGTGCGGTGTGTGGAGTGTCTGAGACTGTGGAACATTTTCTGTTTAGGTGTGAGAGACATGCTGTAGAGAGAGAATTGATGAGGGTTCGATTGTCTGCGCAGGGTGTGGCTGAGTTGAGTGGGAAGGCTTTGTTGGGAGGTGACGGGGTGAGTGGCAGGAGGAGTAGTGTGTTGTTGGATTTTGTGAGGCAGACAGGGCGGTGGGAGGAATTGTGAGTTTTACGTGGGTTGAATGCTGAATGGTGGATAGGTGCACATCATCTAATTGGATGGGGAAGCGCCTGCGTGGGTCCGCCCATGCCTACACTAATTTAAAGAAAGAAAGACAGCTTCAGCACTGTTTGCGATGCTTCGGCAGCTTACAGTACCCTTCCAAAAACTAGAAAAGCTTGTTACTCATGTGTGCAAAATGCAGCTTCAGATTTGCTTGGTTGATATCTGTGTGAGCTCCTGGGCCTGAGGAAAGAGCAGAACATAGGGGAACATGAGCTTTCATGAGCAGACTGCTTTCAGAACATTAGGCAGCACTCTGTGACAAGTCTTCTGAAAGCGGTCTGTTCGTTAAGGTGCTGGAACTGGGTGAGTCATATGCTGGCCTGTGTCTGGGGTACAGAGCTGCGCTCGGGCAAGAAACATTTTGCGGGAGCACCGCTCCATTTTGTTCCAGCCCATTCTCTGCACTGCCCCCTACATCCTTTAATACCTTCTCTTACCGAGGTGAGCCTTTGGCTGCTGTTCCCTAACCAAAGTGTCATCGTCCAAGTACCTACCTATCAGGAAATTGCCCTACACTGAACTGTTCCTTGTCAAGTAGTGTCCCTGTCCGCAATCCACAACGACACCCTCCCCTCCTGCCCCCAGCACAAACGGGCCATCAGGAAAGCATTTCTATGATACATGGAATTATCTGCAAACTATGGGGTCCTTCCTGCTTACCGCAGGGGGCATATGCAGCACATGTCTTTTTTTCATTCACTCCCACCCTAACCTAGGAAGATGTGCAGGGTTAGTGTACCTCTTAGTGGGGTGAGTGGGAAGAGTGGACTGCAGTTTTATGAGTGCCCACTTGTTTATTTCTCACCTATAAACTTGGGATTATGCAGTAATAAGGGACACAAACTGTAGCCTTGTCCCACTTCGCCATACAACAGCTAGGTTATGTTGGAATGGAAATACACTGCCCCTGGTTAATCCCCAACCACATGTGATTTGCATGCTTTGGAATACCTTATCCTTGAGGTCAGGTCCTTGGATCGTTTCTACTTTCTCTGCAGTTGTGCGAGTTCTCCAGGTTAAACATGGAACTCTGCAGTAGGTACAACAAACCGCTGAGTTGTCTTTCCAATTGCAACCCGGTACCTTCGGGTTGGCGGCAGATCCCTAAGCTTGTGTAACCTGTGCAGTCTGCAGCAGTCACTCTAACTGCCTGAGCTATCTAAGTGGGTTTGAATTTGTCACCTACAGAATATGCACAGATATCTGAAATCCGTACTTTGAGCATGCCTGGATTCGAACCTGTAACCAACCTGCGTCACACATTTCGCCAGCAGACATATCAGTGCTTGTTGCTGGGGGAGTAACCTATTTTAACCCTGTCCTCCTCGTTTTTGCTAAAATGTAGATTGTGGCAAATGGAGACAGTGATTTTCCCAAGATCCCACATATATTTGGTTACTTTTTTTTGTCCAAGGTCACCCTACTGTGGTCAAGTGGTATGATAAATATACCAGAAATGGCAGGTGATTAATCAAGGGTCAGAATGATGTTTTGGTCACTTTTTTTTTGTCCCGTACCCTGTGCTGGAGAGTGGGGCAGCGAGGACGAGCGCACAGCAAGAAGTTTCCACCCTCACGGAGACCATCTCTGCAAGACTCCTGTGTTCCTTCCTGCTCCCCAGACTGTATGTCACTGATGTGGTGCAGGATGCTTGCTAACGAGCTGAAAATCTATGCAGCTAAAACCGAGGCGACCCTGTGTCATCATAGTTTGTGTATCTGATTGCACTTTGATGGAACAAGCCCAGAATTTGGGATTCTTGAGAGGTGTTTGGTTTACTCCTGCCTTGTGCCTGAGGCCCGCAAAACCATGATTGACCGAGTTTGGAATGGTTATGTTTGTTTGCCTCAAGATGTCACGATTCGCTTCCTTCGCTCCCGTTCCCACCACTTGGGGGCATGATTTGGGGTTTATTCCCTACTGGACTTTCTTTCCAAACCTTATGCTACAGTGCTGTGATGAACTGGGAGCGCTAAATCCTTATTTTCCAAGTTACTTCCGTTCCGGATCCATTTCAGGTTTTTGGCAGCCAGTATGCTGCTTTAATCAAATGACTATGCTTCCCAGAATGCCTGGCCCACAGCTTCATCTCCACCCTTGCAGGACAAGGCTGGGTGGTGGATAGGCAACATCTGTGGCTGCAGGTGCAGCAAGCAGCACATCTGCGGCGTGTGCTCGTTAAGCAGGTTTAAAAGCCTCAGTTTGCTTCAGTCCAGCGCTGGTCATTGATCCAGTGTTCCTGTTTGTGACGGGTCCCTTGTTCCTGGTTCTTAGCCTTCTGCCTAGTTCCAAGTTTATATTCCTTGTTCCTTATCCTTGGATTTCGAATTTATGTGCTTAATTGATTTCTGCTTCCCAGATTCCCTTTCTGTCTTCCTCTGTTAGCAGGCAGCTTTCCTCGGTGCTTTCCCTTTTGGTGCAGCCCAGTTTGCCTGTGTTCTATATTTCTTTGACTTTGTCCTTTGCTGTTGTAAACCTTGATACGTTAGTCTTTCCTCTTTATAGATTAGCTTCCTGCCTTTTTTCTTGGATGGGTGGGGGAAGTTTGTAATTTTGTTTTCCCTGCTCCTGTTCCTTTACTTTCTCTTGGAATCCATTCCATGTTTTCCCTTGCACCTTGGCATATATTTCCCATTGATTATTAGGTGTGGTGTGCAGTTGTAGCTAGCTCCTGTGTGAATGCCTATGTTTTCCTCAATATTCTGTAATCACTATTCCTACTTGCCACTTGTCTTGAGTCTTATGTATTTAGTTATCCTTCCATTGCTGTTACAGCCTTTCTGGGTCCCTGTTTGATCAACAGGGTCCGTGGGCTTGCTGACATTCAAGTGCTATTTCTCATCCTTGTGAGTACTCTTTTTAAGTTTCCTTATTTAATACCATCAAGAGAATTAGATCACAGATCCTGTTGTTGCTTGCCCTCTATGTGGTCTTAGCGCTGTCAGTACCTGTAATAGCAATTGTGGGTAAGGAGCTTGCCGACTTTCCTTGCAGTCATAAGGAGCATCTAAGTGCTTACCCCACATCCCTTTTCATATATTTGTATTGTTGTCACACTCTGTTTGCACTCCTGGATTTTAGTATACATGAGTCTTGGTTTGTCTGTATGTTGTTTGACTCACAGCTATTCACTGTGTGATTTTGTGCACATTTCCCTTGCCATATTCACTGCCTTTGTCCTTACCTGACACAAGAAGCTTCAGTAAATCCAACCTACCTTAGCCTACCACAGTGTGCCATAGACTGCCTGCTGAAGTTAACCCTCTGAATAACGTTGCCCATCTTATTCTCAGAGCCCCCCGGCAATATACTCAGTTTTTTACGTAAAGGGCACTGAGGGTGCCGGTGGGCTAGTCTGTTGCACCATGTGCACAAGACCACCTCTTAGCACCAGGGTGCCCAGGCTTCTTTATTAGGAAATGTGCACCCTATCTGCGCTCTCTTTCCCCTAGGCTACTCTTTGCTGTGCATCTCCCCACCTTCGAGTGAGAGGTGGCAACAGCAGTTTCTCTTCAACAGCAGCTAAACGCTGCAACCATCTAGTTCTGCACCCCGTAAATCATTGAAATACCAACTGTTTGCAGTGGCGCCCACTTTTCATCCCTGTTGGCCGCCTCTAGCCAAGATTAGCCTGTCATTAATAAAGTGGCCAGCCTGTACTTACTTTTTCGTCCATGCAGGCATCAATTTGTCATGACTTATGAGAGTTAAAAGGGTAGTGCCACAACAACAAAAATAACCCTCTTTCTAATCTGAAAGAGGCAGACATTGTAGAACTGAACCAGCCAGCTTTGTGAAATTTGAGTAAACCAGGTTTTCACCTGTATCCTGAAAGAATGCAAAGGTTGAGTGGGCAACTGGGGCTGTCTAGGTAGTTTGAGAATTTAGAGGGAGATGGGACTAGGACAATGCATGCCAATGACATAAAACACTATCCTATCCAGAGGAACTGTAACTTGTCAGAAAAGGGATTCTCTTAATCCACTCCTTACTCATTGTCATTTATTCTGCAGCCCCGGTTATAAAAGGTGCAATTTACAAGTGCACTGAAAGACCAGATTGACATAGCAACAATTGGCAGTCAGCGTGATGCCTTGCTGGACCGGCACTTATTTGGTTTTTGACATCTGTACACTCCTCGGCCTTAGGTAGCGGGAAGCAATGCCACGTTTTCTAAATGGTAGCAAATTAAATTGCAATTACATTGCTTTTAATTCTTCATGCTATGATCATCCAGATTCTAAGCGCTGTACTAAAATGTGTTTTGTTCCCCATAATACTGGGCTTCACAATTGGCCAGCAGCACACATGAGAGCAACCTTTACAGAATGAAATGCTGAAACTGTGCAGTGTGGCTATGCCCACGTTAAAACGATTTCAGAGCCACGTGTGAATTGCTCCGAGTCAAATGCACAGGCGCACACAAGCAGAACTTGCATGTAGATGGTAACGGTTCCAGCAGGATATATGCAGCACAGCTCTCCTACACACCGCTGATCAGTGAGAGCCGAGGACGTTTCTTGTCTCAGTAAAAGTTAAAGTAGCGAGGTCATTTTTCATAAAGTAAAGGCATCATGCTGACACATAGAGCAATTTCTCTGGATGCAAGTGAATTGTGGGGGGGGGGGATAAATGGCATTATATCCCCCAACTGACAATTGTGGGGGGGATCTGTCCCCCCTGTGGCCCCCCCATGTCCTACACCAATGGGTGGGAGTGTATAGATCAGCGATCTTAGCCGGTCGCAATCCCTTAGACGGAGTCCCTATAGGAGAACACCCGGCTGTACTACGACTAATCCGAGGAGTCAAAGTTAGTGCACCTCCCAATCCCTAAGTATGCACAGTTCTGGGACGTTGCAGCAGTCTTGCAGCTGTTCGTTAACTTCCTGCGTAACAAAGATTTATCTGACCAGCAACTATCAGGGAAACTGGCGATGCTGCTGTGTTTGATGTCATGTAGGAGAGTATCAGATGTGAAGGCCCTAGAAGTAGATAGGAAGTCATTCGGGCCGGATGGAGTGACTTTCTCCATTGCCAAAACGACTAAGTGTCATTCAACAGTTATCTCGTATCCCTACTTTCTGTAACAGCCCAAGCTATGCGTGGTAGACTGTATCAAAGAATATGAAGTGAGAACGGACGAGCTGAGGCCTTCAGGCATGTCTCAACTGCTTATAATGCGCCGAAAACCATTTAAGGCTGTTGCAGCTGTGGCCATAGCCCGTTGGGTGCGAGAGATCATGTCCCTAGCTGGCGTAGATGTGGCGAGATTTGGGGCGCATTCCGTGAAAGGGGCTATGGCCTCCAAAGCCTTTGGAGCCGGAGCAAGCCTTCAGGACATATTGCAGGTGACCGATTGGTCCAGCAATGATATGTTTAAGACCTTCTACTTTAAGCCAATAGCGAGTGCAGCAGCAGTAGTAGATAGCTTTGAACAGGCATAATGCTTGCCTCCGGTCTTGACATAGAATGAAGATTACCCCTGCAGTAGCTCAGGGAGTCTTGATTCTATCAAAGTCACGGAGGCAAGCATTATCCCGCCCAGAGACGCAAGGCAGCAGTGATCAATTTTGTAATGATGTATGACATTTGTAAGTTGCGTCGTATGACCCTCCCTAATGTATGTCTTCTCTGGCAGGTTATGGCCAGAAGACTAGCTGAGAATTTGAGGGTGGAATCAGCACGAGTTTGCAGTCCAATTTGCCAAAGTTGTACATGTGAGGACCCCATGGGGAAGAGGACCACTGTGGGACAGCCGTGATCAGTTTGTTTGGTTTCCGTTCAGAGTGCATTGGTTGTTGATCCGGATGTCAGTTGGAAGGCATCAACAGAAACAGAAAGGACCTGAGCAAGAAGTGGCTCATGGGACAGGATATGGACATGGAACTACCATGGGAGATGAAGTGTTTGGGATGTTTATGTATTTGAAAAATATAGAAAAAAAAAAAAAAATATATATATATGTATATATATATATATATATTCAATGAAAAAACTTTGTTAAAAGGGACGTTATGGTTAAGTTGCGCTACTAAAACCTATCAAATTCAGTAAAAAAACTTTGTTAATGGGATGTTATGGTTCAAAGTAAAACCGAAAAACCCCTGAAATTCGCCAGTTACGGTAAGCTAAGTAACCATAACTCGCGCCACCATGCACTGCCAACACTAACACCCAGGACATCAAAGATCACATCACAAATGTCATTGATGACATCACATGGCTGGCTCTCCCTTTTTTCCTTTACTGACATATCTAAGCCACATAGTTTTCTTCAGTAACAGTCAGGAAGTAAAAATTGAAAAGGTACTATATTTGTAGACTTAGGGTCAAGTCATATCATATGAAACATATATATAGCGGAAGACACAGGCTTGAAAGAGAGCAATCCTTTCTGTGCATGAAGATAATCATTAGAGTTATCGGCACTTTCTCATATTTTTATTTTTATTACTATACCTTCCCTATATATGCTCATATTTGTATACATTGTACTCACACTCCTTTCCTTAGGGTTCACTGACATCATTTGATACACATACATACAGTAAGTAGCAGCTTTGAAACAGAGCAATCATTTCTCTGCATAAACATAATCAGTTAGGTTATGAACTATTTCTGCTACTACTTCTGCTTTTTTGCTTACTTCTCTGTCCCTGTATATACTCATATTTGTATGTGTTGTTGTCTCTTTGTGTTTTGTCTGTAATAATGTAATTATGTATTAAGTGGGTTTTATTAGCTACTTATTACATGTTTCACAGTACACAAAACTCTAATAAGAAAGCAGTTATCATTTCATTATTCTACATGGCAAGATTATGAATATTGCACCTTCATCATGTATACTGCACAGACTGCCTAAGATTCTGCATGAGTTGCTTAGTATACTGGATAGAACTTCATAATAGAATGCTATTTATATCAATGCATTGCTTAATGCACTAATTAGCTCATGATATTTATTCAAATGATCCTTGACACTTTTTGGTCAACATTATAAGAATCCCTCCTACAGAGTTTTCATGAAAAGTAAATGCACATGTGATGTCATCAGTGATGTCATCAATGACATTTGTGATGTCATCTTTGATGTCCTGGGTGTTAGTGTTAGCAGTGCACGGTGGCGCAAGTTATGGTTGCTTAGCTTACCATAACTGGCAAATTTCAGGGTTTTTTTCGGTTTTACTTTGAACCATAACGTCCCTTTAACAAAGTTTTTTCATTGAATTTCATAGGTCTTTATTAGCGCAACTTAACCATAACGTCCCTTTAACAAAGCTTTTTTACTGAATTTCATATGTTTTTAGTAGCACAACTTAACCATAATATCCCTGACTTTATATACATGTAACATAGAAAATACTGAACCCCTAGCTAGTGATTTCGATGTCCACGGACTACCGCCATGTCCGCGGACTTATCGAAAATCTGAGCGTGGTGAATGTAAATTTAAATAGTGTGCCCCATTTCCCTTTTGAGGTTGGCTCTGAAAAGAGCCGTTTTTTTGGGGGGTTTTTTGCAGATGCTTGACAGACACCTGTTATTTTGTATTTTTTATTTTTATTTTTCTTACTTTACTCCTAAAATCTTCACATAACCTTCTCCAAAGCAACCCTTACATTCCAAAACAGAATGGCATTTCTCATAAAAGATAAGGAAATGCCATCTTCTTTAAAATAAACAGCATTACTGGAATCAATATTCTCATTATTACAGAAGAACATACCAGCTCTAACCATGAAGGCACACATGCCTCGGTTGATTACACACCTAGCATTGTTTTGCTGAGGACAAAAACCTGAACTATTGTCCCATATTGCCCTAGGTCCTAATCCAGAAAAAATACTTTGGCATTTGGAAGGATGTTCATTACTGCTTGAACCAAGTGTTCCAAATCTGCCAACAAAGTAAGGGCACTGACATAGCCCAAATGGAAAGCACCATAGTGCAAAGCTACCACATGGGGACTGTTCATCCTGCCCATATCTTCACAAACTTGTACACTTCCCTGTACATTGCAATCAGGCACAGTGCTCCACACCACCTCCACTCCTTTAACATCAAAATTCTTTGCAACATGCCTGCATTGAGCATACTGTTGTGAACCATGCACAAACATATCTCAAAAGACCAACACCCTGACTTTCTCCACTTCTGCCATCTTCACTACACACAGTCTCTTTGAACACAAATCGACAACCTCAACATCTGATTGGCTGATACCTACAGTCTTCTTTCCATGCTGGATTTGCTGGAAAACCCCGGATGTAGCACGCCCTGTCCGCGGACCGCCTAACTCTTAGACAGCCCTTGTACCATTTCCACTTCACTCTCTGTGCCATTCCCTCATTGGATACAGCTAAGCAGGCACACAATACAGAGAACATCCTCAGAACACCCCCATTTTGTTTATTTTCGAACATTTCAGGACACCGCAAGTGTTTTTAGAACACATTCAACTTGCCAGCGAACAATACGGACAACGTCTTCAGAACACCCCCATTTTCTTTATGTACAAACATTTCAGGACACCGCGAGTGTTCTTAGAACACTTTCAGCTTGACAACAAACAATACAGACAACGTCTTCAGGACACCCCCTGCGAACATTCCAGAACCCAAGAAACTTATTAGAAACCTTTCAACTTGACACCGAATCCATTCTGTTTATTTACGAACATTTCAGAACAGCCGTGTTGTCCGCAGAAAAATCGAACACAACAAAAGCGTCTAGCACATAAAAAAGACAGAACATTGAACTTATCTCATACTCCCCCACCCTCCCCAAACACTCTTACACACCAACACACTCCACTAAATACAATTTTTAATCCAAGTTTCACCGCGCTGTCCGCGGTCGTCGGCGAATGCAAGATGGCGGGTGCCACAAAAAATCTGACGCGTTCCACGCCCCACGCTGTCCAATCAGCAAACACGTTGCATGTCCACAGACATCATGCAAGCCACCCGGCCAATCAGGGAACTGTCCGCGGAGCGAACCGGGAAGTCCGTCCGCGAAGCGAACTGAGATATCACTAATTTTTTTGCCTTACATTTTGGTCATTTTAAAAAAAAAAACTGGACGGATTTACACCAAATTTGCAGAAGCACGCTTCCGGGAGCAAACCCCCGCTCCTGCCGCAAATTTGGTGTAAATCCGTTCAGCGGTTTGGGCTGTAGGCGTGCACAAAGTTTTTTCCCATTATGTCTATGGGAAAAAACAAAAGTTTTGGGACCACCCCTATAACCTTGCCCCCCTGGACCAAACCTCTCCAATTCAGAGTGGGCCATATACTTTTTTTCAATGTCTGCTGAGGATTCGTCCAGAGGGAGCAAAGATATAAGCCATCCAAAAAATGCTCTTCCTATGGAAACACCAACTTAACCATAACTACATGGACGCTACTGCGTCCATGTAATATATATATATATATATATATATATATATATATATATATATATATATATATATATATATATATATATATATATATATATATATATATATATATACATTTGCAGAAGGAGAAAAAGATTCCATTTCTCCCAAGGGTGATAGCACTCACAGCAGTACAAAGAACGCCAATGAGGAACACTTCCTTCGTAAGAACCAAGATTAATGCAGCATCAAGTCCGTTTGGTTTCCAGTTTTATTAGGCATCTGCCAACAATTAAAAGAGCACATATATATATATATATACAAACAAAAGGATGCCAAGCTGATACTGTTCATGTTAATGTTCAGTATCACAAATGCATCAAGAAATGACTCATGCACACGTGAGGTATGGTAACAAAAATACAGCGCTCGTCTGTAAGCTATTTTAAACATGTAAAAATAACAGTCCACAATAGGAGAACTGCAATTGAATACCATGGCTAGTGCAAAATGCTACCCATAAGTAAGAAAAATTACCACGAGTTACACCCATGACTTGGGCTTCTTCAGGCTTGTAAACAGTGTAAGTATTGTCTTTGCTTGTATAAATAAAGATATGGACAGTTTGACTTCATGTTCACTGCAGGTTTGTAAACAATGCTAGTAAAAAAAGACTCACAGTGGTAAGTAAAACCACCATCTTGGACTAGTGTCTCGTCGCTAAGGTAAATACCCAAGTGCTCAATGCAAATGCAAGATCACCAATTAAAGGTAAAAGAATGTAGAAAAAGAGTCAATTCATCAAGTGTTGAAAGTCAAAAATAGGAAGTCCCATGCAACCTATAATAAACAAGAAGTCAATGTCCTGCAAAGAAATATGGAGATTTAAATCTGTAGAAAAAGTAGAAATAAAAAAAAATAAAGGATTATGCTCGCCTCTGTGTCTTTAAAAGAATCAAGACTCCCTGCGCTACAGCAGGGGTAATCTTCATTCCTCTCCCTGGTCATCTGCTTGCTGGCCTGCCAAACCTGGCCCTCTTCCACTGCCATCTACGGTGGTTAAAGACCTGGATGTGAAGCTCTCTGCTTTGTCTATGCAGGCCCAGGTGATTGATATGCGCCAGTCAGTTCACATTAAGGGGGTAATTCATAGAATTCAGTGCACAAGTGGCGCACGCGGCTGGCGCACAGTGTGCGCGTGCGACTTTCTGCGCCAACCGTGTGCGCTAAAATCCATTTCCGCGCACAGCGTATTCATGGATTTTAACATCCAAAACCAGCTGTGGCGCAGAGTGGCGCAGCGAACCTTCAGCAGCGGCAGTTACGCCACCAACCCTTCCCGTGCGCCATGTACAGCGCACAAATCCCGTACATGGCGCACAGGCTCACAACCACGAAAACGCCTGTAAAACTCCCCGCGCGCCCCTCCGAATACACGTACCCCGCTGTGCGGGTAGTCTCACGCGATTGGGCCTGTGCGAGCGGGGTACATGGATTACTGGGGTGCGCGGGAAGTTTCACACGCGATTGGCCCTGTGTGTGCGGGGTACGTGGATTTGGGGGGTGCGCGGGAAGTTTCACACGCGGAAGGCCCTGTGCGTGCGGGCTACGTGGATTACTGGGGTGCGTTGGAAGTTTCACACGCGATTGGGCCTGTGTGAGCGGGGTACATGGATTACTGGCATGCGCAGGAAGTTTCACACGCGATTGGCCCTGTGCGTGCTGGGTACGTGGATTACTGGTGTGCACGGGAAGTTTCACACGTGATTGGCCCTGTGCATGCGGGGTACGTGGATTACTGGGGTGCGCTAGAAGTTTCACACGCGATTGGGCCTGTGCGAGCGGGGTATGTGGATTACTGTGGTGGGCGGGAAGTTTAACACGTGATTGGCCTTGTGCATGCGGGGTACGTGGATTACTGGGGTGCACGGGAAGTTTCACACGCGATTGTCCCTGTGCGAGCGGGGTACGTGGATTACTGGGGTGCGCGGGAAGTTTCACACGCGATTGGCCCTGTGCGTGCGGGGTACGTGGATTACTGGGGTGCATGGGAAGTTTCACACGCGATTGGCCCTGTGCGAGTGGTGTATGTGGATTACTGAGGTGCACATGAATTTTCACAAGCGATTGGCCCTGTGCGTGCGGGGTATGTGGATTACTGAGGTGCGCGGGAAGTTTCACACGCGATTGGGCCTGTGCAAGCGGGGTACGTGGATAACTGGGATGCGCAGGAATTTTCACAAGCAATTGGCCCTGTGTGAGCGGGGTACGTGGATTACTGGGGTGCGCGGGAAGTTTCACACGCGATTGGCCCTGTGCGTGCGAGGTACGTGGATTACTGGGGTGCGCGGGAAGTTTCACACGCGATTGGCCCTGTGCGAGCAGGGTACGTGGATTACTGGAGTGCGCGGGAAGTTTCACACACGATTGGGTCTGTGCGAGCGGGTTACGTGGATTACTGGGGTGCGCGGGAAGTTTCACACGCGATTGGCCCTGTGCGTGCGGGGTACGTGGATTACTGGGGTGCACGGGAAGTTTCACACGTGATTGACCCTGTGCGAGCAGGGTACGTGTATAACGTGGTATGGGGCAAGTTAGACACGTGCTTTCGCTGTCAGAGCAGGGTACGTGTATCCAGGGGGGTGCGCAGGGAATCCCACACGTCCATTGGCAGTGTGGGTTCTCACAGGTGTGCCCTCTACCCCCTCCACGGACCCTGCAGCCAAACCACACCACAGGGGACTACCCAGAACCCCTGGTCATGTCCCGCAGGCAGTCCATCCACCAAGGGCATGCCCCCAGCCAGGCCACATGTCACCTTGCACTAGTGATCACCAACTCATGTCCCCCAGCACCCCCACCCCCCAGCAGTGATGGTCACCTGCCAGCAGGCCCCCACTCATGACCCTCCCACCCCCCAGCAGTGAGGGTCACCTGCCAGCAGGCCCCCACTCATGTCCCACTCATGTCCCCCAGCACCCCCACCCCCAGCAGTGAGGGGCACCTGCCAGCAGGCCCCCACTCATGTCCCCCAGCACCCCCCCCAGCAGTGAGGTTCACCTGTCAGCAGGCCCCCACTCATGTCCCCCAGCACCCCCACCCCCCAGCAGTGAGGGGCACCTTCCAGCAGGCCCCCACTCATGTCCCACTCATGTCCCCCTGCACCCCCACCCCCCAGCAGTGAGGGTCACCTGCCAGCAGGCCCCCACTCATGTCCCACTCATGTCCCCCAACACCCCCACCCCCCAGCAGTGAGGGCCACCTGCCAGCAGGCCCCTACTCATGTCCCACTCATGTCCCCTAGCACCCCCACTACGCAGCAGTGAGGGGCACCTGCCAGCAGGCCCCCACTCATGTCCCCCTGCACCTCCACCCCCAGCTGTGAGGGGCACCTGCCAGCAGGCCCCTACTCATGTCCCCCAGCACCCCCACCCCCCAGCAGTGAGTGTCACCTGCCAGCAGGCCCCCACTCATGTCCCACTCATGTCCCCCAGCTCCCCCACCCCCCCAGCAGTGAGGGTCACCTACCAGCAGGCCCCCACTCATGTCCCCCAGCACCCTCACCCCCCAGCAGTGAGGTTCACCTGCCAGCAGGCCCCCACTCATGTCCCACTCATGTCCCCCAGCACCCCCACCCCCCAGCAGTGAGGGGCACCTGCCAGCAGGCCCCACCATTGTCCCCCCACCCACTCACCCACCCAGCAGTGACAAGCACATCTCATGACACAAACCAAAAGTCAACTATGTACATCAACACATGTCCGTCTCACACACACACACACACACAGGTTGCCATTGATTGAGGAAACCCACTTGTCAACATGCATGAACCCAATGAGTGAATCCCACACATTGAAGTAAAAGATCAAAATGTATTAACATGAAAACCAATTGAAAGTACTTAAAGCATAAAATAATGGCAAACATGAAATGAAATGCATGTCCAAATAAAAAATAAAAAATCCTCAAAAAACCCAAGTAATCCAAAAGAAAAATGGCCAAAACTCTCTGTCCACCAAACCAAATCCAAATGAAACGCAAAAAGGTAAATCCATTGATCCATGGTGAAATGAAATCAAAATGTCCAAATAAATCCAACTTCCAACTATGTACAATCCAATTTTCAAGGGTCCATGAGCCCAACGAAACAAATGAAACCTATCTAATAACCTACCTAACAAAAAAACTATATACAAAAGTGTGGGGGATAGTCCAAAAGCCCCAAAATAAAAAGAAAAAGGAAACCTAACACTATAAACTATTTACAATGGCGACGGGCAAGTCCTGCGGCTCACTCAGCGATGTTTTCGAACATGGCATCATCAAACTCCATTTCTATTTGCTGGAGGCGGGCCTCTGTCCTGGCCCCGAGGTCTTGCAACTCCCTGCGAGTTGTCTCAAAGCACTCTGCCTCCCTCAACGCCCGGCACATGGAGAACTCCGCCCTGACCATGGTGAGCCGCACCTCTTCTGCCGACCGCCGCTCCGCACCTATACGCTGGCCCAACCGCAGCCACACGGAAGACACACCCATTGCAGGGTCCTCCTGCCCTCTGACCGATGCCTGCCCCCCTGATGTCGATGGCCCCGAGCCATCATTGCTCCCACCTAGAGCCTGCTTCTGCTGTCCATGTGCCCTGTTCGATGATGCCTGCACATCCTCCATCAGCTGGTCTCCAGTTGTGGTGTCCACTCCTGCTGGACCGCCAACTCCCGACTGTGGCAGGGATGGGATCTCCACCAAGCTGGCTGTGTTGGTCAGACCAGGTCCACAGGGGGCCCTGGTGGAATCTGGGCCGGAAGACGGCAGGGAGAACGACTGGTGCATAGTCTCCACAGAGGAGGAGAGGTCCGCCAGAGTGCACGTCACATGTAGGAACTCACCGACCAGGGCCCCTCCCAACAATGCCACGTTGCGACGCTGCTGTTCATGATGGCGTGCGTTCTCCGCCCAGGAAGAACGCACGTCATCATGAATGTCACACGTGCGCAACGTGACACCAATCAGGACGGAGCCCATACATTCATGGGACCCCTCGTCCGCAGGTAGTGGAGAGGCAGATGACGTGGCACTCTCCCCTACCTGCGGACGGGCCTGGGACGGGGCATCCCTGCTGGTGCATGGTGATGCAGTCACAGGGTCAAGGACAGTGACATGCACATGCCCCTCTGCGGTGACCTGTGCTGCCTCCTGGCCCTGGACTTCACCACTTGCACCAGTGGTACTACCCCCACCAGGCCCCATGTGCGGTTCAGTAGCGGGCTCCTCCTCTGTGGAGACCACCAACCTGGATGTCTCCACACCGTCTTCCGCCATTACAAGCCCCTGTGGGGGCTCACCCGGCCCTTCCGCCACAGCCGTAGTGGTAGACGCGGCACCAGCCCCCTCGCTCCCAGATGCCCCCTCGCTCCCAGGTGATGGCAAGTCCTGGGAGGGTGGCTGGGCCTTTCGTCGCCGCCCGGTGGAGGCATCCCCGCCACTTGGCTCCACAGCGCCGTCTCCGCCCTCTTCTTCACTTGACGCTGCATAGATGGAGACATAGAACACAAGCATCAGGGTACAGTACAATATTCCCCTAGACAGGAAGCAATAACACATGAGTGGTAGTGTCAAACGTCACTTCCATCCTGTCCCTCCACGACACATGGGTGAATGCACGCAACACACATGCAGAAACAGGCACGGCGCCTGCAATCAACATCAGCATCCATGTACAAGGGCCTCTATTAACCAAAATGTTGCCTTCAAACTCAAATGCATCATGGCTCACACTGATCCCATGCACACACATCACTGGAGGTTCATGCATCCTGGCTTGTACACCACAGACACAGTGGATAGACACAGTGCAGACAACGGTGACCGCACTGCATGAGTGAATATACACATCATCACAGACATGTGTCATGCATCCATGGCATTTCAAAGTCACACACACACTTCTCAGACACACACACATGTGCACCATACATGTACATGACAGCAGCACCCATCCCTCACACCCCCTCCATATCCAATAACAGACACTGGCATGCTTTCATGTGTGCATTTGGCATACAGCTCCCCATGTTGCATTGCAACATATGCACCAACCATGTGGTTCACACATTACTGGTCTCACATGCATGACCATGATGTCCCTGCACACACACACATCCATACATGGCCTATGTCACACATACAGGCAAGTATCAGACCACCAGTACACTGCAACATGCCCTGTCTCACACACCAATGCTTGGCCACTTACCGCTCAACCCCAGACGGGTCTTCCTCCGAAGGATCTAGGCATTGAGCGCTGGGCATATGCGTTCCAGGACCTTCATCTGGATGTCACTCATGCTGACCAGGCCCCCCTCCGCGAGGCGCCGGGCCTTGTAGAGGGTCCTGGACCTGAAGTCCTCCCAGCGTTTCTTGACGTGCTTGATGTCACGGGTTGCCACCCCCTCCGCGTTGATGGCAACCACTACGTCATACTAGATCCTCTCCCGTCCTTCCTTGTTGGCGCGTGATGTTCCGAAGAGGGCATCAAAATGCCCCAGGACATGCTCCACCAGGACATGAAGGACCACCAGCTCCTTCGCACTGGAGCTGGTGGCCCTCTGCCTCTCTGGCTGGGGGTCGCCAGTGGTCTCAGATGATGTTTGCCCCGACATGGAGACCCTCGAGGCAGGCGTGGGTGGGCAACTGGGTCCTGGGGCTGGGCTGTGGAGCGATGGTATCCCAGTCGGGAGTCTTCTGTTCCAGCAGGGGTGGACACAGCAACTGGAACCCTGGCTGACGTGCAGGCACCAAATAGCAGGACACGTGGGCAGCAGGCAGGCAGCAGCAGATGGCAGGTGGGAGCGTGCTCGGGGCTCTGGGGGGCAGTAATTCGGCCTTCTGGGCAGGAGCGTGGTCTTCCGTGTGTTGTTGCATGGCCAGCTTGATACGAAGGGATTTGGCACGTGAAAATCTTGCACATCTGCGTGTAATTCGAGGAAAGGCCTTTAGCGTGTAAGCGCGTCTATGACGTTACACGTGCGGGCGTTTCCCTCGTGACGTGGGCTCATGCCGTGTGAAAAAATGGCACATCGCGTGTGAATGCGTGTAATCCGAGGAAAAGGCCTATGCGTCTGTGACGTGACTCGGGCGGGCGTTTCCCTCAACACGGGTGCATGTTCATCATACACGTCCAAAAACTGCACGCCCACGTGTCAGCTTATGTAATTGGAGGAAAGGGCTTTAGCGCGTACAGGCGTAAGTGACGTTGTACGTGTGGGCTGCTTTAAAAGGTATGCTTTAAAAGGTATGTGTAGTACGTGCTTTTTCGTGGAGAGCGAGTGGGTGAATTCTGTACTTCTTGTCGGTTCACACGCGATTACTTCACAGCGTTTCAAGTTCGTACTCCCTATTACCTCTGACAGCGTTCATTTTTTTCCCAAGATCCACAAGCATGCCACTAGGGCGGCCTATCGTTTCCGCTTGTGACTCCCTATTGGAACCTTTGTCCCTCTACAAGGACCATTTTCTGAAACCTTTTGTGGGCCAAATTAAGCCTTACATTAAGGACAGCACGGAAACAATCAAAATTCTACAAACAGTTGATTTGACACCGAATTCCATCCTAGTCACTATGGATGTCGAGGCCTTATACACCTCTATTCCATAAAGCGAATGATTAACAGCACTCGCAAAATGCCTCAACAAAAGAACAGACGTTACTTCAACACCTACCAACTTCATCCTTGAATGTATCCGCCTGGCTATGTCAGAAAACTTCTTCCTGTTTGAACACCAAATATATCAGCAAGTTAAAGGCGTGAGTATGGACGCAACGTTCGCACCAGATGTGGCCAATCTATACATGGCCTAATATGAAGACAACCACATTTACCATGAAAACAACCGGTATAGAGATCACATCAAAATCTGGCAGCGATACATTGACGATGTCCTCTGATTTGGGAAGGAAGCAAAGAAGCCTTGACAGCATTTCACTTGTGGCTTAACCAACGGAACGCACACATCAATTTCACCATTGAATGGGATTTCCAGGCCATTAATTTCTTAGACCTACATATCTATCGTTCTGGAAACCAGCTCAAAATCGAACTTTTCCGCAAACCCACGGATAGGAACAGCCTACTGCTTTTTACGAGTAACCACTCCCAAGGTCTTAAATACAACCTGCCCTACGGACAATTTCTTCGTATACGCAGGAACTGTACAGAGAGAGACAAGTTCGAACAACATGCCTCACAGCTACAAACACGTCTTGCAGAAAGAGGATACCCAAACATGTCCATAAAATCCGCTAAGAAAAGAGCTGCCAACACGGACCGCACCATCTGCCTCACCACCAAGATCAAAGATCCGACAGACAGAACAGTCTGTGTGACCACATTTAGCCCTGCAAGCAATCTTATCAAGACCATCAACAAACACTGGCATCTCATCAAGAATGAAGGGAGTCTCCCCAAAAAAACGCTTTTTGCCTTCAAGAAAAATAAAAACCTCAGGGACACCTTAGTGCACACCTTCCTTGAACCAGCAAAAACGGAACCCACACTTTGGAACCTACCAACGGTCATTGGACATTACAGCTGCGGCCACTGCGTAGCCTGTAGATACACCAAGACCAGCAAAACCTTCAGCCACAAAAACTTCAAATGGACAATGAGAAATCACACGAATTGCGAGAGCAAGTACGTCATTTATGTCATCAGATGCCCATGTGATCTCATATACATTGGCAAAACAATAAGGCCCGTGAAACAGAGGATCAATGAGCACAGAACCTGCCTCAAAAACTCCATTCAAGACAAGCCTTTGGTTGAGCATTTTGCCAAAAAAGGACACACACATGAACAGTTTACATGGACCGTCCTCCAGCATCTCACCCCGCATAAACGAGGAGGAGATATCAATCTCGCTCTCACCAGACTGGAGCAGAAATGGGTCCACAGACTGGACACTGTTAAGAATGGACTTAACATTACAGTAGAATGGAAACACTTCTGGGACTAGTCCCCTCTCTCATATAGGGTTTTGTCACACTCCAGCCCTGTGTATTCATCCCTGCCAGCCACCCACTTCCCTCAGACTTGGTGCCCTATAGAGCCCTTGGGGAGTAGTTTGTCCTGCATACCTATGCCACTTGTACCCCGTCACTCCATACCTAGAATCATGACTAGTACCCCTAGTGTGGGACCCCAATACCTCCTTTTTACCAAACGCACACCACACTTTGGTCTCTTGCCAACAATAGGTTGGAGTGGTTTTCACAAATGTACAGAAAAAATGCTACAAAAAATGGTTGTTTACACACTTTGGCAGCAAGAATCGTTGGTGTTGCACTGTTTCTGCAAAATATGGACGTGAATACACTTATGTTAGAAACAGACACGTGCATGTTATGTTTGGTTTTTTCTCCGAGAATGACATATGTATAGATATATATATAGGAAAACCCGCATTCACTGCCTGTGGCATTATTGTCCCCTACCTCACGTGACCAGTTTGTCATGATGATTCACATGAGCCGCTTAGTAGCAGGCCGGCTCGCCTCTCTCACTTATCTCCTGTGCATTTCCAGGGACTACCTTTCCCATAATACATCCCAGTGTAGTTCCTTTATTCTATTCCACACTGGATGCATACACCTTAGACACGGGATGGCTCCTTTTGAGTGACAGCATCTAGTAGCCTATCATAGGGTGCACAGGACACCTTTTCGAGTCCCCCACACACCCCCACTAGGATTGGCACAGCACATGGGGGGCGTGTCCACCCTTCTAGTCATATCTGCTGATTCACGGCAGGCAACCATTTCCATCGCCGCCGTGTACCTAGCAAGAACTAAAAGAATGCGAATCAGGTAAGCCATGTCCCGACTGGCCCCAGAGCCCCATGACTCCTGTACATTGCAAGATTGGTGCACTTATTACACGTCGTGTGTCACTACCTGTGACTCTCATTACCACTTTGCTCTGAAAGGGATATACATTTGTGTTTCCCCCTCTTCAGATCAATGGCTAATCAAAAGCCCGGTGCCGTCTGAATCCGGGGTCCCCCGGCACGACCGATCTACACCCACTGGTGAATCTTCTCACACCACCAGACCTAGGATAACATCCAGGTTGGCTGACAGCATACCGCCGCACTCCGGTTGGACGGTAAGCCGTGCTCTCCCATACACCACTGGTGTATTTCTTTAGCACCAATGAGCTGTTATTTATTAATCCCTAAATTATCATGTACCTTTTGAGATCCTCATAGTTCTCCTCCATCCCACAGATCTTACCCACGGACAGACTCCCCAAACTAGTCTCTCCTGATGAAGGCCACCACAACTACAAGCTTCTACCAAGACATTGTGGCTGAAACACAACTGTGTCGATTTCTTGTGGCACAACTGTGAAAATACCCTTTGTTGTATGTTTCGAATTTCGTGTTGTGTACACTGTTTTTGTTTAAAACCACACCCGGGTTGAAGAACAGCCTCGGGCAGCACTTATTTGAGTTACTTGTGTCACCAACTTCGTATACTCATATATGCTTGTCACTAGGGTACTCATCCTCCACATCCCGATGAGGGTGCACAACTGCACTTCCCTATGTTTTTATATTGAAATCTGTCCGGTATCGCTTTCGTGCTTAGCAAAAGTTTGTAATAATTTAAGACACTGGTTTTTGATTGTGAGGATCTCGCATCCTGATTATTTGTGATCACACAGGGAAGACGTGTTGGCATACAACAGGGAACGATGGGCGGCACTGGAGACTCTGCGGAAAGCCATTTCTTTAGAGTCACAGGGCCACAGGGAAGCCCTGAGGGTAGAACTCCATAACCTCAGGGAGACTCTTGTTGAAGTTGAGGCTTCCACAAATTTGAGGACAGAACAGCAGCTGGAGCAGCTCACACGTTCACTCTCAGCTGAGCTGCAGGCAACTCCGGAGGAGATCCGGGCATCACGGGAGGCCATGCATGCAGAAATGCAGGCAACCCATCAGGTGATGCATGGGGATCTCCGTACTATCATCCTCCAGAACGAGACCTTCCACACCCGCATGCTTGCTGCCATGGAGGACCATACCAGGGCTTTGCGTGGGCTGCCTCCCATAGCACCACCACCTCCTGATGCAGCAGCAGAGGGTGATGAGAGCGGCAGCAGCACTTCTCCCACAATAGCGTAGCCGTGCAGGCCATGAGCCCATGGAGGTGTTTTTTTTTTTGCAACATCCACCCAGGTGGGTGTTGGTGTGCACCCTGTCCTCGGACCTCCTGGGTGCCCCCCCCCCCGACCCCACATGGCCATTTTTGATTTTTCTTTTTTTCTTTTACAGTGTGTTGCCTTGTGTGGCTCCCGTGGGCATCCACTGTGTATTCCTGCTGGGCACATGCAGGCGTGTCCTCTGTTTGGGTTAGATGCTTGGGTTTGTGACACACACACCCCTCCTGCTTCCCGTTTCCAGGGGCTTGCAAAGGGTGTGACCAAGTGACAGTGACTTACACAGTGACATTGGGCTCCCATGAGCTGTGTGGGCAATCTGTAGTCATAACTGTGTGGACATCCCTAGTGGGGTTTGTTTTTGTATTGCACACTGCATGGTGTGTTGATATGTGTTTGTGCATCCATGTCTTCCTCCTTATCCGCAGGTACCTTTGTCATGTCTTCACAAGGCCGTCTCCTTTGCAGATGCAGTTCATGTTGTATGCAGTACACTGACACATTTGCCTGACAGCAACACTCTGGAGTTGGAAGGGGTCAATGTGCTGGCTTATTGAGGTTGTATGACTTACATTACTTTGAGTTTTTACTGTCATATTTTGGCGATGTTTCATGCTGTGTTGCTGTATTGTGTTGCTGGTAAGTATTTGGTCATGTGTGCTGTTTGGTATTGATTACTGGGAGCATATTGTCTGTGGCCTGTTTCCATTTGGGACAGTGCACTTTGTGACACTTGTGTCATGTGTTGTGCATTCCTTTGTTTGCTTTCACATTGCAGGACATGCCATGGTGTGTTGGGTGGCAGAGATGGGGAGGGGTTGGGTGACATGGCACTATTTTCATGTTGTATTTTGCAAGGGGGTAGTCATTCATGCAGCATAAATGTGTGTATTTGTGTGACACAGCATTGTGTGTCTTTCGGTATGTAGGAATGCACACAATGTAACACTTCCAGGTGACCAATCTCAGGCTGGTATGGTTGTGACAGTTGACTGTCCCTTATGTCATCATCATTGTTTGTCAGCTGGTATGTGCCAGGGCTGTGTGCACTCCAAAGGGGTGTGATTTTAGGTGAAGTAATTAGCCACCAGCTGCGTACGGGCTGCCTCACCACGTGCCCTTTCCCCTCCCATGCGCAGCGGCCGTGCTTGTGGTTGGGGATGTGGGGGCACCACCATGTCCAGCGGCAGGCCCCGGCGTGTTGCAACATTGTACAGGACACATTCTGCCACAATGATCCTGCACACTACTGGGGGCGCATATGGCAGCTGCCCACCAGAGCGGTCATGGGAGCGAAAGCGGGACTTGAGCACTCCGAATGTGCGCTCCACTATGCCCTGGGTTGCAATATGGGCTGTGTTGTATCTTACCTCGGGTGGTGTGGTGGGTTCCGAATTGGCGTCATCATGTGGGTGCTCAGAGGGTAGGCACTGTCCCCTGGGGAGGTTATGATGGGTATCATTAGTGGGGTTGTGACATTACTCAGTATCTGACATGCATGCATGTGCAGGGGCATTTATACTCACGAAGCAGCCATGTATCACCACGCCGCCCAGCTTCTAGGTCCCGGTTTAGGGTTGACATTCTGTAAATGAAACTGTCCTGGGTGGACCCGGGATAGTTGGCATATACTGAGGTGTTGATTCCCTTGGCATCACATACTACCTGCATGTTGATGAAATGCCAGTGCTTGCGGTTTCTGTAGATGTGCTCAGTTGCCCTGGGAGGATGTAGAGCCACATGGGTGCAGTCAATGGCACCTAGCACTTTGGGGAAGTGTGCCACCCCGTACAAATCCTGGACGACAGCCTGCCTTTCTGCAGGTGTTCTGGGCAGGTATATGTGCCTGCGGGCTGATCGGCGTGCAATCATGATGGCCAACACATGGTGCAGACAGCATGACTGCGTGGCCTGTGACACCCCCCCCACTATGGCACTTTTCCGCTGAAATGAACCAGTGGCCAAGAAGTGCAGCACATTGAGCACCTTTTCCAAGGGGCTCAGTGCTTGGGAGCACAGGGTGGCTGATGTGAGGTCATCCTCCCACTCACTCACCAGTCGAGTATTATGTGAGGTGGAAACCTGTACCTCCCATACACCTGGTCATCAGGCATCCCAAAAAGGCTGGTTCTGGGTGTACAAATTCTGGCCCTGACTATCCTCCTCCTCCTCCTACGGTATCCCACGACCACTGCTGCGAGGAAAGGTATATTCATCTTAGCGTCTGAGCTTGTTTGTTGTTTGCGCACACTTTTATGCTGCACAGGTCCACGTACGCCTGCTTGCTGCTGGCGTACGTGTTTCCGGATTAGCGCGTCTTTTTTGGCACACGCGTTAGCCCCGTTCGATTCCATGAATACGTGTTGTAGGCGCGCATGTGGGCGTTCCGCGCATTTGCCTCCTGTAATTCCCCCGTGACACCCACATTTTCACGCGTTGTTCCCCATTCCACGTGTTACGCCCCGTGTTACGCCTACTTTTGTTGTGTGCGCATGTGCTGTGCACGTAGCGCACGCTGTTTGAAGACGTGTGCGCAGCTTGCGCTACACAGGATTTTAGTGCACATTCTTGGATTTACACGCGCACGGACTTCCATGAATCGCTGTGCGCGGGTTTCGCTGCGATTTTCACACTTGCACTGCGATTCGCATGCTTTTGCACGCTTGCGCAGAAATTTTCAGTACACATTAATTCCATGAATCGGCCTGAAAATTGTGGATTTTTAACAAAATGCTGCCTTATCTTCCCACCCAGTTCCATCCCCTGATTGTATCCTCCTTGATCTCCAGATCCCTGGATCACTGCAATTCTCTCTATCTTGCCTACCTTCTGCAGAATTTACAAATCATTAAGAATTCTGTGGCCATGTTGGCCATGGGTTCTTATTACTATTCTTCAGTCTGGTTACAGGTCATTTGGTAAAAAAAAAATGGTCGACAGGACAAATGGTCGACGCAATTTGGTCGAAAGACAAATGGTCGAATTTTTTTTTGTATTTTCAATTTTCTTTTTGGGGGGGGTACCCCTAACCCCCTTTTTTTTGCAAAAAAACCCTTTTTTTCCTAAACGAAAACCTGAAAAATATATATAAAAATAAAATAAAAAATTCGACCATTTGTCTTTCAACCAAATTGCGTCGACCATTTGTCTGTCGAAAAATTGTCTGTCGACCAAATGACTGGACAGCCTTCAGTCTGTACTATTCTCAACTTTCTTCACTGGCTGCATGTGCCCAATTGGATAAAAATGTAAGGCCCTTTGCATTGTTCATCGGCCCTTCTACAAAACACGGCCCGAGTATCTCCAGGCCAAATTCTGTCAGTACACTCCTTCTCTTCCTCTCCTCTGGGCAGCCTTGATGCGTATTTCTGTCCTCCGCTTTAAGCCACAACCTATCTATGCCTGTAATGGTCACTGTAAATCACATGTATGAAACTGTGTCCATAACCTATCTGTGCAGGTAATGATCACAGTAAATCCTATTCTCCTACCATGTAAACACATGCACACCTTGCATTCATGCGTACACTCATACCCAGTTGCCCACACACTCAGTCAGATTCACACACTTGTGGACCCAAACTCATACACTAACATACATACATACATACATACATACATTCTCAGACATACTGAAAACTCTTGAACGCAATCCTGCACACTGTATGGATTGCAATGCACATACTGCACAAACACTTTTTTAAACATATACAACATACCTTTAGGTTTTTTCTTAGGGAAAGAGGGAGCAGGAACGAAATGGCAAGCAGGCAATGCCCCAGAAGGGTGGGGTGTTCGCCAGCTGCTGGCTGATCACATCTTGGTTGGAGACTAGCTCACCACTCCACGCATTGCAGCATCTTTTATTTGTTATTTAATGAGGAACAGTGCAGGGGGGGTTGACAATCAACAATGTGGCTTGCATGCCACCACAGCTAGTTCAGGTCCACTAGGGAAACAAACCCAGGTAGAAAGCAATCTGTTACATTGTATCTTGTGAAGATGCATGCATTATTATAATGTGAGCTTAATGGTGACAGTGACTGGTATGTTGCACGAATGCTGAGTTGTGAATTTTCCAAGAGCAGGATTTGTGATATGGTGGGTTGATTTATGGATGGTCACATGCATATTCTTTTTTCATAGTATGCACTTTATCTTGAACATATTCCTGTAACCAAGAAATAAGTTACTACCTTTTGGTGTCTATGACTTAGAAGTGAAGGAACATAAGATGTTATGCTGGCAGCTGTACAGTTAACACCAGTAAAAGGTCAACCTATTTTCAAAACATTAGGACACAAATAAGGCCACAACACACTCAGCAACATTGGAAATGTAAATCTCTGGCAACATTTTCTCTACAGTGGACAAACTCAAAATAGGTGTCAGTCTGCAGATCTCACCTATGCTAACATTTTAAAAAGCATTACAACTGGTCTGCTTACTAAATAAGCAAAATCCATCTTAGATTGTACACTAATCCATGAGGTATAATGGGCAAAACACATCTGCTCCTGATGCCATGGAACAATTAACTCAATAGGGGAAGAAGGATAGCTCAGGGGCAAAGCATTTGTCTTGGAAGCAAGACAATGCAGCGCAACACAGGTTTGAATCCCAATCCCGCGCTTAGAAACCACTTGCTGGTATTAAGCACATTATAAAAGAACAATTATAATTATAAAAAAATATGAAATGTATGTCTTTACTGCCAACCCTTGCAAGCTGTAGTCAATTCAATGAGACAATGTTAAAAAAGAAATGCAACCCACACTGCATATCAGCTGCACAAACTAGAAATGCACGGCATGACACTCCCTATGTGTCAACAAGCAACAGCACGACTAAATAGCTTGAAAAATGTATCTCCAACACAGCTGGATTGGAAAAAATATTAACTTTGTGTCTAAATTGCAGAGTAATTCTAAAATGTTACCTTGAGGTAGAACAAGGTTTAGTCAATGGAGGAATTGGTACAGTTGTTGGCTCAGCAAAAACAAAGAAGTGATGGATGGAAGGTTTAGAATGAATCTTAACCACTGGCAATGCTCTGGGCAACCCTCCAGACCACGTTCTTTGCCTGCCAAGCCATTACAGAAGGGGAAAGACCCTATGCAAATCAGGCTTGGCCCCACCCCAAAAGGGGCAGTCCAGCCTGAACTGCTAGGCCACATCCCTTCTGCACGAGACCACAAGCATCCCCAAACATGTTTCGCCCTTGTTGGGGCTCATCAGTGAGGAGTAGCCTGGGTCTCTAGGCCCAGCAGGCACGGGACCCACGTCTGGGCATACCTGTCCCACTCGGGGTGACAAAGTAAAAACAAAGAGGTGATGGCTGGAAGGTTTAGAATGAATCTTAACCACTGGCAATGCTCTGGGCAACCCACCAGACCACCGTTCTTCGCTTGGCAAGCCATTACAGAAGGGGAAAGACCCTATGCAAATCAGGCTTGGCCCCACCCCAAAAGGGACAGTCCAGCCTGAACTGCTAGGCCACATCCCTTCTGCATGAGACCACAAGCATCCCCATTTGTCTCACTATGTGAGAGAGGGTATAACCAGACGTGGGTTCCTTGCTTGCTGCGCCATAGGGAACCAAGCTGCACCTCACTGAGGAGGCCCAACAAGGCCAAAACATGTCTGGGGTTGCTTGTGTTTCTGTGCAGAGGGGACCTGGCCTAGCAGTTCGGGCTCGGCTGCTACCATTGGTGGCAGTACCTAACTGATTTGCATATGGCTGGACCCCTTTTGCAATGGCGCAGACGGGCTAAAAAACGGTGGTGTGGAAGGTTGCCTAGAGCATTGCCAGTGGTACAGATTCATTCAAAACCTTCCACCCATCACTTTTGTGGTCACAGAGGGTATGCCAGACGTGGGCCCCTTGCTTGCTGCGCCATAGGGAACCAAGCTGCACCTCACTGAAGAGGCCCAACAAGGCCGACACATGTCTGGGGTTGCTTGTGTTTCTGTGCCGAGGGGACCTGGCCTAGCAGTTCGGGCTGGGCTGCTACCATTGGTGGCAGTACCTGACTGATTTGCATATGGCTGGACCCCTTTTGCAATGGCGCAGACGGGCTAAAAAACGGTGGTGTGGAAGGTTGCCCAGAGCATTTCCAGTAGTACAGATTCATTCAAAACCTTCCACCCATCACTTTTGTGGTCACAGTTGTTGGATCCCAAACATATCCACATGACAACAACATTCAATTTGTCAACATCCACTTTAACAAACTTGCAGAAGTTAAAAAAAGTGGATGCACATAGCACCTTTCCCTCTTTTCAAAGACATGTAGGTATGCAGAGAACAATTCTCTCTGTTTCTTGTATATGCTGTCACTATGCACAAATAGCAAGGTCTAACCCCTGATCACGCATTGATTGACATTGGCAATACAGTCATTAAAGAAGGTATGAGTTACGTGGCATGTTCACATCTCCGTACACTCATTGGTCTATTCCTAGTTAACTTTGATGCAAACAAGGTCAACACTGACATTCCTTGCATCCTAGAATACAACAGGCTACGTGCACTGCACACCACCAATCTAGATATGTACCCTGTACCTCAAAATAGAAATCCTTTAAAAAGAAAACTAATTCAAACAGAACCTATAACAGATCTCCCCAAAATACTGCTAAAGAAACAATGACCAACTGCTTCTCCATCAAATAATACAACCACAAAACTATCTACTACAAACTCAACTGCACATCCATCAGAAGACAAAGAGACAAATATCCCTTCTCCAAAAAATTCTGCAGGCCCATCAAACGATGCAGAGAGACAACTCTCTGGTCCATTTACGTTCAGCAACACAACTGGAATAAATGGCTATACAAATGTAAAAATCAATCTTCTCTTCCAACTGCCGCCAATTGTTCACAACATTTACTTAAACGGCTCAGACCAGTTGTGTTTGCAAAGGCTCGTCCTTCAAAGAAATGCAGCAAATAATGCTGACAGCACTTACAGTGTCTCAGGCATAAGGCAAGAATTACACAACTGTGCAGAAATGGTAAAATGTACCATTAACACACAGGAAGATCCTCAAGAATTCCTAATGTACTACAAGTACTGGAAACCAAAAACATCCCAATAAATCAAATCTTCCAGATTTCTTACATGTGGAAACATACATGCACTCTCTGCAACCATATTTCACCATGTTTCACAAGAGCACAATAGCACATCCCTAATGAACAATTTGTATAAGCATCCATACCAATTGTGAATCCATTCCACCACCTTCTGCAGAATGCAAATCATGGCATATTATGCCCTTTTTGAAATTCAGGCAATTGTTCCAGCATACAAATAAACTCACAATAAGTCATACTAATGCTTCTAAGGTACAATGCAGATGGTACTAAAAGTAACTGTAAACTCACTAGCTCTACACAAGGATCTCTTGGCAATAAAACCTTTGCAACAGTAGACATAATATACCACACTGGTACCACAACCACTTCACGGCACTATACTGCATATGTAAAAAAAAAGTGGTTGGTTTAAATGTAACGATAACTCTGTTGCTCCAAAACATAGATTACTATCAAATCTAACAAATCCCTACTTAATAATAATATTCCTTGAACCCAAATTTACTGTGGCAGAAATTGTGGCAGAATGAACAGTGCCAACTAACTACATCCATTATACTACAATAGTACTTTTAAAAGTCAAGATAGTTAGAATACGCCAACAGGAATCCAACTACTTCAAAAATATCCTTTATTGCAATACACTTCAAATATGCCATCACAATTCTTATTACTATACAACTTCTTCTAATGTCTAATGCAGTTAAAATATACCAACAGTTATCTAACGACTATAAACATGCCCTTAATCACAACACTCTTCAAACAAACATACTATCACAGTTACACTCACATAATTATAATTTGTTTTTTAATCCTCTATGGATTTTGTTTCCCAATGACCCAATGATTATTTAATGTCAAAACAACAACAGTGTATGATGCACTAATGTTGTACCAAACATAGTACATACAATGTACTGTTTCTGAGGGTCAAAAAATTAAATGTATATGTAACATTGTATGCAAACAAAGCTTTTCAACTATCCTGCTTAACAAACTATACTGTTTTTTTTCACAGAAAACCAGAGATTCCAGCTTCATTACTGTATGCAAATACATATTCCATAAGCACTATCCTCAATTGTACTACAATCATAAATACCATATACAGTTAAATTATATCATTCCACCATATTACAAATACTGTATACCCCCTCACATTAGCTATAATGACTATACACATATTAATATAGTGTGTGTGGCCAGTGGCCCCAAGAATCTGGACACTGGCCACACCCACCACAATATAATTAAATTATGTACAATACACCTTCAAATAACAAAACTCGCCCTGTATCCCCCGCAATTGAAATAATATCCGCGGACACCAAATATGACTGCAGACTCAGCGGCATCTGCAAACCCTTTTTTGACCTATAAACTTCATATCATATTTATTCCACTTCCTACCCTTTTCACGCCCTCTTTCAGCCATCAAATAACCCCAAATGGGTTTTCCAAACTGTCCGTCCACAGGGCTGACTGCGGACTACCGCAGGGTCCACGGACTGGGCGGCTCCCACACCCATTTTTTTCACCCTGAAAGACAGCCCCATATCATCTTTATTCCACTCCCAGCCTTTCCAGCCCTCTTTCGACCAACAAATAACCCCAAATGTGTTTTCCAGACTTTTTCCCCACTGGGCTATCCATGGGGAGCAGCAGCTGTCCACGGATCCAACAAGGCGACAGTTGAAAGAAATATGATGCACCTCACACTTTCCACCATCCAATCAGCAAGCGTGTTCGATTTCCACAGACATCACGCCGCCCCCTGATTGGTCCAGGGGGTTGTCCACGGACCAAATAGGGAAGTGAGTCCGCGAACCAGAACCAGATATCACTAATCATTTGGAACCTACTTTTTGGCCGTTCTAAAAACAAACTACTGGATGGATTTACACCAAATTTACAAAAGCACACTCTTGTCACACATTTGGTGAAAATCTGTCCAGCAGTTTGGGCTGTAGGCTTAAGCAAAATTTATTTTCCATAGCATCTATGTGAATTTCCACACATTTTGGGACCCTCCTTATAACTTTGCCCCCCTTAACGAAAACGCACCAAACTTCACAGAATCATTCCAAGGGGGCCATATACTTTTTTTGCAAAGTTTGATGAGGATTCTTCCGGGGAGGGGGAGGTGGGCAAACTTATAAGCCATCCAAAAAGTATTCTTTCTATCAGTTGAGCAACTTAACCATAACAACAGGGCCGCTACCGGAGGCCCTGTATTATGGCAGGATTCCAAACTCCACCACTTCAAAACTCACTCCAAAACCAGGCAAGTGTAAACCTTTATTTAAATACGTGTATAAACTAGCCCTTGCAAGAAGATAAGGCATTACCTACTGGTGTACAGGAGAGGAACACACAACTGCCACTTAGTGATATCAGGAGGGCTGATATGGATACAACTTCTGAATCCTGCCTCCACTTACCGTATATGTGTGTGTGTGTGAAAATGGGACGGTCGGTGGCCCAGGATCTCCCTCTACAATTCTAATATTGACAATAGAGTAAGTGCAAACGACACAGAGATGAGAAAATCTACTATCTGTGCCTCAGAATCTTTTATTTAATTTATAAACTTCCTGGCAAAGAATTAATACATAACCACTGTGTGGAGAAATTAATATATCTGCAAACAGATTGTTCTTCATTCGATGAGGGATTTGGCCGAATAGGAGCTTTGAGTCCAAGCACGGCTATTTTTCATAAAGCCTAAACAATAGTCATTCTGTCATAGCCTCATGCATTGTGCAATCAGCTGCTCCTAAAGGGTGTCTTCACATGCCCCACACCAAAGAGATATAATAAATGTGCTAGGCTGGACAAATACTTCCATTCCCAAAATCCTACAAATCCTCACTAGTCAGATTAAAGCTGTGAAAGATGGAAAAAGACATCACATTCCACTGGGAACCGGCACTTGAGTAGCACCTAAGACAAATGTACTGGGGAGCATACTTGGAAAACCTGTATGGCATTTCATCCAATAGTGTATTGTAGTCGTCATTTATATAGCGCCATTTCCCCATTTGTATGGCCTCAATGCGCTTTGTGGTTCGAACGCCCTCGGGGACCGAAGTCCAGGTATGGGAAAACGTTCTAAGAGTAGACTTTAAGATGCGTGTGTCCATTCTGCTGAGATTAGGACTTATGAGGGCTGGCTAGGCTCCAATAAGCAACCCCAGAGGTCAGGTATGTGAGCGGGTGCTGTCGGTGGTCAAGACAGAGCACTAGTGCAGGAGAATCAATGTTGGCCCAGATAGACCGAATTTGTCATATGTTGTCACTGTATACTAATGGCAGAGGTGTTCAGGTACGTCTGAGGCTTCAGTGCGATGTTCTGTGAGCAGCTAGACCGAATTATGACATAGCTATAGCTGCACTCTAGAGTGCATTGATGGAGAGCAGTGCCTGTGACACATGTCCACAGATGTGGTGTGTTATACAACCTTAAACTCGGACAGAGTTTATCTTTGATATCTCTTTGTCCGATTTCTTTTTTGGCACTGTGGTTTGGTTACTACTAAGTCTCCCAAGGAGATATGCTGGCCATCGGGTGCATCTTATCTAAGATATTGCTACTGTGCCACAGCCTACGAACCAACAGCTTTCCAGTAATCTGGTGTCAAAGTCCTTGTTGTTCTCTTCCCTGGCTGGTGACTTTTGGAGCAAATCCCCCCATAGTGCACCCTATAGATTGAGAGATCCACACACATGGGGAACGTCCTTAGCTCACGGTCCTCTACAACCAACAAGAACTGGTTTTGAGAGCAGTAAGGGCCAATACTGACATCCTAAATCTGATTAATGAAAAATTATCCTTTGTGGACAGTTACCTTAGGGGCTTTGGGTCGAGAGAGGGGGGAAACTGTACATTCCGAAAAAAAAATAAGAATCTGTGGGTCATCTTCGACTCTACTCTCTCCTTCTCTTCTCACATCTCAGACATGTTCAAAAAGTCCCACTAACAGCTGCACCTCCTCAGAGGTATTCTACCTTTTCTCATCTTGCCTCATAGGCTCACCGTCTCCAGAGCCCTAGTTCTCTCCAGACTGAACTACTGCAACCGTCTCTTTCTCAATCTTCCTACCTCTACTCTACAACCGCTTCAACTTATCCAGAACAGAACCGTGAGATTTATCCTTGGACTCAAGTCCAGGGACCACATTTCCCTGGTGCTTAAATCCCTCCACTGTCTCCCTGTGGCTGCAAGGATCATGTTCAGGTCCCTCTGCTTAATCCACAAGGCTTTCTGGGGCCACCTCCAACTCTCTGCGGGTGAACCGTTTTTCCAAACAGAGATTTGGGGGTAGATCCTCATTCTATGCAGGTGCACCTCTGTGCCTCTCTCTGTCTTGAGACGGACCTCCTTCAGTTCTGGGAACTCCTCAAGACCTTCCTCTTCTCTTCCTCTTTCCCTCTACCCTGCTAACCTCCTTTCTCTTCTCTCCTGTTTCCCTCTTCCTTCTCTTTCTTTCTTCTGTTTCCCTCTTCTTTCTCTTTCTTTCTTCTGTTTCCCTCCTCTTTCTCTTCCTCAACCTGCTCAGTTTGCTGACTGGCTGCCAGGTGCACCTCTGGAGCCTCACAGGTCCCAGGCTTCCCTGCCAGCCTTGCGCTTGCCCCCGGGCCTCTGCACTCTGCTTGGCACTACTGCACTCGGAAAACGTTCCATGAGAGGGGCAACAACTCTGCACTTAACCCAGGCCCCTGTTGGACTGGGCACAGTTATCCCGCTCCCTTCCCTCGCACTTCCTGTCTGCACACTTGTATGACCTTCATGACCTTGAATGTTGTCTGTCCTGTCCTGTCCTGCCTGTCTCCCCTCCCTAGCCTGGTTGTGCCTGAAATACACATGTAGAACAGCTAGTCTTTGCAAATATTGATATGGCCTCTCTCCTAACAAACCCATGTGCAGCTAAAAAAAAACTGTTAACTGGTGACTGGATAGCCATGTGTAACAAGAAAGACGAATTTGTGACAACCTTGAACCCACATGGCGAAGCAAGAAAACTGAACATCATCCCTAAGTATCTGGAAAAACATCCATCCAGATATCACTGGGACCAATTCTTAAGACCACAACTAAACCTATATGCGACAAAGGAAATGCTGTTTATGAAACATCAGATAGACGTAGACAACAACCAGTGTCGGTTCTGCGCAAAAGAAGTAGAATCGCTCAAACACCTGGGTGCTGAATGTGGAACATTAGCAACACAAAGAAGTCACTTTTTAGGTAAATACGCCCCAACAAATGGCAACATGGATGACTGGCGGCAGATGCTGTCATCAGCTAGCAGCATTAAGCTAATTTACGCAGCAATTGATTTTTTTGACCACATACTGACGCAATAGCTGTACAGGTTGAAATTGTAGTCATCAGCCTAAATGATGATCTAATCTCCAAATGTGGACTTGTGGTTATGGTTGGTTTTGTTAATGACGAATAGATGATGAAACATACTTGGAATCGATAAGATGTAAATTTAAAGTTTGTAATAAACTAATAAATTAAAAATACTCATGCATAGGCACATTGATCACCAACCACCAATCAATAAGAAATGTTGCCAGGCCAAGTACGGTAGATTATTGTTCTGTATGTCCTTTTTCCTCCCACCCCCGCCTTTTCTCTCCCCACTCTTTGTCACGCACTTACACTAATAGAAATGCATCTGGCCTAGAATGCTAGTTATTGTTCTTAGATCATTCGGAATATTCAAGGCCTTGTTCCCTTCCTGCCTTGAAGCACTTGAAGCACTTCACTTGTGCATAAGCGCTTTACAAATAAACAATTACAATTACAATTCCTGCCGGGCTTTTCTGAGTCCACGCAGGCAGCGAAAGTTAACACCATTGCCCCCTAATCTTCCGGCATTGGCGCATCAGTTTGTGGGGAGTACTACCTTAGAACATACTTCCATGGCTTCGATTGACCCCACTGACTCTCCTACTCCATTGTTGAAGTTTATGATTCAGGCTGAACAGACCTGGGCGCCTATAGAACTGCCCTGTAATACCTCTATGGTGGAAGGTGATAATCCGTGGGTGAGGTGGTATGCAATGGCTCTGTTGAGAATCCTTCCTCTCCTCCATTTTCTATCTACACTACCAAGAGAAAGAGGAAGAAAGTGAATAAAGGGAAAAAATCGAAGAATCAACGAGCGGTGAAATCGAGGTCTGGCAATGCCTTGAGAAAACACGTCAACCAGCTATCAGACAATGACATCATTATTGATCTCAATGAGCAGGGCATAGATCCAGCTATTGAGCGGGGCCTGTTGTAACATCTAGTAAGGGGAATTGGGGGCCAAAAAGATGTCTAAAGAGTGAATGTCAGCTAATGCCCCAATACCCCGGTAATGATAGATCAGCCCTCTAGTCCCATCATCCCTTCCAATCAGTCAGGTGCTGATCAGAAATCCACTGAAGGTGAAATAACAAGGGAGGTCTTTAATCTATCTGAGGCATTGAACAGAGTACAACAGTCAAAGCTTACTGCCCTGTGGCCTTCAAAGGTCACATTGCCGAAGTCCAGTAAGTCACAGAGGCATAGGGACGAAGTGGTACATCAACTGCACGAGCCTCAGACCATTTGTTTGGGTCCTGGGGCCCCTGTGGTGGATCTGCCCAAAGATCCCAGGGATTTGACCTCTGCGCAAATCCAGGGAAATTCTAACGAAGGGGGAGAAAACTTTTTGAACAGTCAGAGTGTTTGTGCCACAAATAATCCCTCTATAGTCCTCTATGGTCCAATCTGGGACTCAGCTGCAGGGGAGGGCTGTTGAGATGTGCACAGCATCTGAGATAATTGGTTGGGAGCTGAACCACATGGGTCGGGGCTCCAAGCAATTAAACAGGTCTAGGGTACTGGAAATATTCATGCAAATCCACTCGCTAAGGTCTCTACACTCGGGGGATAATGAATGTATTGCCCTATCTATGGTCAAAAACAATTGCGTGGTCTCACACTTCTTTTCTGAGATTATATCAAATTTGATTCGGTCGCAAAGGGGGATTTTGAAGTATTTGAGCTATGACTTGTTTGACATCAAAACCACAGAGGCTGCAAAGGCTTTTCTGGCTCCTTCGTTGGCCCCGAGCCATTACCTACAATTGTGGACGCTATGACCACACGAGCATTGGCTAGCATTCAATCTGTTAGCTCTAACTATTTATAGGATTGTTCCTGGATTAAGGGGGCCATTAAAACCTTTGTGTTTCTTACAGCCGGGGCGAAGCAATCCTAGCATTGGTCAGATTAAGATTTTCTCGTGCAACACATGTGGGATGAAACATGTTTCTTATAATTGACAGAATTCCTCAGAGATGAGAAAATGTAACATTCGCTTCCTACAAGAAACCATGTGTACGTCACCTTTTGTGCTAAAGGGGTACTCACCTGTGCCTACTCCAGGGAGTTGAGAGGCTGAGTGGGGTTTGGCTATTGCTATAAACAAAAGCCTGTTGATCTGTTCTTCACTGTGATTCGAGGGCGAGGGCATCCTGGCAATGGGATTGAGGATGTTCTGCTTGTAAATATATATAGGAACCCGGCAAAACAAACCATCTCTGCATTTCACTCCTTGTTATCACAGATCTTTGACTCTTGGTTAATGGCGGGCTACCAACATGCTATGATTGTGGAGGGAACTTTAACGCCTTCTGTGCAACACGGATGGCATCTATGCCTTGTTCCAGGCAGGAGGGGGAGGATATAACTCCATGTGGGGCACGTTTATGTCATCATGGGATCTTCATCGATTGGAGGTGGAACATCCCAGAAAGGAATATCTCTTCCCTTGGCACAGGGGCTCCTTCAAATCATGGCTAGACTACTTTTTCGACTCTTTCTCTCAACGCAAGTTCTTCCAACTTGCATGTGCACGATGCAGAGGTTAGTGATCACCTCACTTCACAATGAGTGAATTTACATGTAGGTCCAACAGATGTGATGCCCTAGCAAAGGTAATACCGCAGAACAACGGGTGGTCCTGTCGCTGGGATTCCCAAATGTATAATAAACTCAGGAATTACCTACCGCCAAGTCCACATAGCAGCAGTCAAGACTCCTGAGGGGGCTCTAATGTACCTTCGGAGCAGAGGCCATTGGACCTGTGTATTGGGGAATGTATACGGAGGGTTACCACGGAAACAGCGGGGCATGTTAAGGGACTCCATCCCCATTTGTTTGTTAAAAGGCTAAGAAACTGTAAGAGGTCCAAAAGGCGATCGATTAAATCTTTCGCAGAGTCAGCTGTCTATGTAGAGGATTTTCGGAGTCTCCAAAGGCAGGAGTGTTAACAGCATAAAAATCTTGTGAAAGCCTTAAGATAAGAATTCCACCGTAGAGATAACCAATATAAGCTGAGGTTGCTTATAAAGGCTGACAATAGACAATTTTAGAAGACCATCAACTCTAAGGGGGATGCTATGTGTCTCATACGTTTGCCGTGCCGGAAACAAGGGTGCCTGTAAGTTCACCGGCACCCTTGTTTCCGGACCAGCAAACTATGTGTTTCCCTGCCGTGGCCACTGTGCCCGACAGGTCTGACCCTGCCGGGCGCAGCAGCCACAGAAAGTAGACAATTCACGGAAGCGCCAGCACTGTTCGCTGCCGAACTTGTAATCTCCCGGTGGCACCAGAAAGTCAGGTGCCGGTAAAATATTACGAGTCTGGCAGCAACCTGCCGGTAGCACCGGCATGGTTACCCCCAGACTCATAAAGAGGCCCTATGTCTTCATTTGGGGCATATGTAATTCTAGAAAATACTTGGTTCTCCTTTATCAAGGGCAAATTTAAATCTTTATTGGATGCCAAATGCTCCTACCTTAAGTATGATACGCCAAGAGCTTCGAACCATGCCCTTGCACGATGGAAGACATAGTATGGGCAATTAATAAACATAAGCCCTGTGGGGTGCTGGTCCGGATGCGCTTCCCCCTTTCTTGCTGAAAAAAGGCCCGACTGCTTGGGCTGGTTGGCTTAAACCCTATTTTTTTTATTTTTTATTTATTCAATATACTTTTAGCCCAGTCAGCTTTGTATATTTTTCATCAATACCATAGAAAACATCATTACATGCACATTATTACTAGAACAATCTGCATGTGGCGATACACTTCATCAGACATACATACATTAAAAATTGCTAACCTGAATCAGCAATCTACAATAGCACTTTAATCATATAAATAATTCATCCTTATAATAATTTAAAAATGTAAAAACTATTTTAAAACTTCAGAATAGTATGTCTCTCAACAGTTCTTCTAATATCACTAAACATTGCATAAAATATTTCACTTGAAAGTAGATAAAATTATTGTCATTTCCTTCCATCAATTTATTCCACAGATTTGCTGTCTCAATTGGGTCGAACTTATTGTTATTGGATTTGATCCACTTTGATCTCAAAGAATTCAAACTTTCACATTCAGTTAATAGATGCTCAACACTTTCAACTGTATTATTGCCACATAATCTACATAACCTCGAATCTGACTTATGTTAAGCTGAGCACCCATCGAGTCAAGCACAGCACATCTATTAAATTTCATCAATAGGTATTGTCTGGCTACCCAACTACTAGGGTATGCCATGACATACTTCAGTAGTGTGTCTCGCGACATGAGATAAGATATAAATTGACCGCTATTACTATTAGTTGCTAATTGAAGTAAATCCATTTCATAGCTAAAGATCATAGTTTTCTGTTTCATCCAATATTTACTTGCACCGCTATTGGATGCCTTTTGTTCTCTTCTAAAGCCTTTAAACCACCTTGTATGGATTTTCCAGACTTTAGCCATATTGCCGAAGTATGCAAATGCTTCTATTAGCACATTTTCTTTCAAGTAGCTAACTATGATAGTGTCATTGTTTAGCAGCAATAGCTTTTCGTACCATAGGGTTATGTTCGCTATATATACTGCTGTTATGTTCTTAATATTGAACTCTAAGCAGAGGAATTCAACTGGCAGACTCTTAGGCATGCAGAACAATATTCTTAGAATTTTAGCTTCAAAATAATGAATTTCTCTTATCAGATTATGACCCCATATTTCCACCCCATACATAAGAACTGGAATAACTTTCGCTGCATACAACAATACTGTTTGTATAGAAATTCACCCAATATGACTAATAAATGCACTTATTGCGTTAATTGTTTTCATGCATTTAGTTTTGGTGTCATTCCAATGTGGTTTCCAGGTTAGCCTGTCATCAACTATTACCCCTAAGTATTTATATTGTTTACCCTCTTCCACTGGCTGAGAGGCATTATTCCACATATACTTTTGCCCAGCCTGGCGACGTTTACCCCGAAAGGACATGGTTTTAGGTTTTGAAATATTGACTTTAAGGCCATTGTGCTTTTCGTAATTATCAAGGCAGTCCAACAGGTTCTGCAGTCCATCCTGTGTTTGATCTAATAGCAACAAGTCGTCTACATAACCTAACCAGTTAATATACTGGTTACCTATCTTAACTGGGCAAGACCTACAATTTGAAAATGCTCCCGGTAGATCAGCTAAATATAGGTTAAACAAGGTTGCTTCCAGGATGCAGCCCTGTTTAACACCTCTGCCAGTCGAAAGAGATTTAGAGAGTTTACACTCAACATTCAGACTCATTTTAATGGAAGGATCACGATAGAGCAGAGTGATTATGTGTAGGAATCCACACGGGATGCCCCAATTTGTTAGACCACAGCCTATTCCGCAGCACGGTATCAAGCGCTGCGCTAAAGTCGATGGACACTCCATATATAGCTGATTGTTTTATTTGGTTCATGCGTTCTCAGGTGAGCTTGTGGGCCCCCTCGGTCCCATCTGGGCCTTTAAAAAAAAAAAAAAGAAAGAAAGCTGGTGCCGTGTCTCTATGTGCACCCAGGCCCCGTCTTGCAGGCTGCGCCCGATCCTTTCCCCTTCCTCTTCCCCTCCCTCTGCCCGCCTCCCGGCCTTCCCTCCCCCCGTGATTGGCCACTCGGGCCCACACTCTCAGAGGCATGCAGGCACACCATGGGACACCGCCATTTCGTATGCGGCGTTCCCAGGTGAGCAGCCTGCGCCCGATCGTTTCCCCTTCCTCTTCCCCTCCCTCCGCCTGCCTCCCGGCCCTCCCTGCCCCTGTGATTGGCCACTCGGGCCCACGCTAGGCGGCTCCTACACTAGCGGTTCCAAGATGTGTCTGCAGGGGAAGCCAAAAGTCAACAGACACCAACAAAAACTGTGGCACGGGTGGGGTGTAGAGAAATTACTCTACACCAAAAAGCCCCTGCCACTCTAGCTTACATTTCGTTTTTATGGATTTCCATAGCCTCATACCACCAACCTAAATCTACTCAGTGATGACTGGACTGTAAATGTTGCCTGCATTACATACTAACCTAACTACTTGCCAATGTTAGCATGTTCCACACTTAGATGGAATTCTCAATTTTCGCTTGCGTCACATCTAGACAGGATTATGCATGTTAGCATGTACCACACTTAAATGGAATTCTTAATTTTAGCTTGCGTAACATCTAAACAGGATTGTTAATGATAGCATGCACCACACTTAGAGTTGAGAACATTAGCCTGCGCCGTATCTAGACAGGATTGTGAATGTTAGCATGTGCCACACTCAGACATAATTCCAAACTTGGGCTGGCGCCGGATCTAGACAGGATTGTGAATGTTAGCATATGCCACACTTAGAGTTGAGAACATAAGCCTGCGCCGTATCTAGACAGGATTGTGAATGTTAGCCTGTGCCACACTCAGATATAATTCCCAACTTTGGCCTGCGCCAGATCTAGACAGGATTGTGAATGTTAGCATATGCCACACTTAAAGTTGATAACATTAGCCTGCGCCATATCTAGACAGGATTGTGAATGCTAGCATGTGCCACACTCAGACATAATTCCCAACTTTGGCCTGCGCCGGATCTAGACAGGATTGTGAATGTTAGCATATGCCACACTTAAAGTTGAAAACATTAGCCTGCGCCGTATCTAGAAAGGATTGTGAATGCTAGCATGTGCCACACTTAAAGTTGAGAACATTAGCCTGTGCCGTATCTAGACAGGATTGTGAATGTTAGCGAGTGACACACCTAGACGGAATTATGAAGATTGCCAAGCACTAAACTTAAAAGGAATTGAGAATGTTGTCATGTCCCGCATTTTGATAGAAATATTAACATTGGCCTGTGTGGTATCTGGATGGTATTGTTAGGGTTGGTGAATGCCACACTCAGACTGAATTGTCTAGGGCTGCAAGTGCCACACTTAGATAGAATTGTGAATGCTTGCATGTTAAATGTCACATAACCCACTAACCAATATAAACTCTAACTCTCTGCATACTTAAAAAATAACTCACACAACCATCTCTCGCACAGCCAGCTGCACGCACTTCACCACACTGCAACAACACATAAGCTGCACCAACAGCACACGCGGACTGACACCGATCCAATACTCGCACCAAAGCTCAGCACCCGGTGTCTACTGAGTTGAAGCTGCCAACAGTACACCACTCCTCCCACTATCCTACGCCCTCTTCACCTTACTAATCCATCCCACCTTTCTCATTTACAGACCCTCCAGAACGCCTGGGGACCAATTCCGTTGGTGATGGTGCGCTATATAAGTACAGTTAACATAACATATTGGACTGCTGATACCAGTATCAATAGGTTGTGGGTAGTGTTGGAGTTTGATCTAAATCCTATTTGGTTTGGGGGAAGAATCTTGTTAATGCAAATCCATTCAGTAAACTCGAGCAAGATTGGTTTGGGGGAAGAATCTTGTTAATGCAAATCCATTCAGTAAGCTCGAGCAAGATTGGTTTGGGGGAAGAATCTTGTTAATGTAAATCCATTCAGTAAGCTCGATCAAGAATGTTTTTGCAAATAATTTAGCCAGAATGTCGAGCATAGCCAACATCCTATAATGGGCCAGATTGGTCCAACATCCCTTCTTATATACTGGCAAGATGTGGCTCGCTCTCCAAGAAGGTGGTATTATGCTGCTTTTACCTATTTCAACAAACAGAAGCTGTAAAGCCTGTGCCCATAATTGCGGGGATTGTTTGATTAGGCAATTACATGTGCCAGTGGCCCGTAAGGCTTTTAGTTTGGTAATAATCATCCTTAAATCATCAACAGTGGCTTTCCAATCCCAAGCTATTTTCGGGATTTCTAGGGCCACATCCGACGGAAATTGGCTATTTAAGGTTTTCCCAATGTGTTCGACCCAAACACTCTCAGGTTCAATTTGTATGGGAAGTGCCTATTTAGCAGTTCCTCTAATTACTGCCCACACTCCATTAGTGTTACCACCGCGGGTGTGTGTTGCTAGCTGGTTCCAGGTGTCCCTCTCGCATATGATATGGTGTGATTTTCACCATTTCCTATACGATTTATTTGGCTATTTTAATAGATCTACTTATTTCCCAGTATCTCTCAGTTTTATGAGCAGTCTTCACAATAGAGGAAATTTGGCTCCGTAGTTGTTTTTTTGCACTCTGTATTTTACTATCGAATCACACATTCCTTTTGCCTATCCTATTCCAACATTCATGGGTACTCTTCGAGGCCCTTTGTTTTTTAGTCATACTTTTAATCTCATTAGTGAGTTCTAAGAAATCATCTATGATGGTCGTCAGCACTCTGCTTACACCATTCATATGTCTAACAATGAATTTCGGCACTAGGACTGACACTAATACATTCGCATTTTCCAGCTTCTTAGGATACCACTGGATGCGATTCATGCTATTATTGACAAAGATGTCACAATTTTCATCCAATTCAATCTTATCTGTATCAAAACGTTCTAATTCAATGGATACACATAGAGGCATGTGGTCGCTTTCCTCACATATGACTATTGCCATGTCTACTATTAGACTCATTGCCGCAGGGTTAGCAAATACTTATTCCAACATGGAGGCACTCTTACCACTTATTCACGTCAGCGCTTTCATCGCATCACTTTTACAATTTCCATTGATTCGACTGAGCGCATTCGCATACAGCACTTGTGCCCAGGTGAGACCTTGACGGTCCCTCACCTTGGACTTAATTGGTGATGAACCTTGTGACGCCTCAAATATCATCTCCCCATTACCAATGTTAGCGCTGAAGTCACCCTCGAGTAAACCCTATTTTGATTCCATCTATGCCACGCACAAGGTTCCGATTTCATGGACACAGGCCATCGTAATACCGATCTTCAAGAAAGCTGACCCCCATGATCCGGCTAACTATCGACCCATTGCTCTGATTGATTCCACCTGTAAGGTCTTTTCAAAATTGTTGCTTAGAGACCTGAACTCCTATCTAGTGAAGGCCAACATTCTATCTCGCTTTCAGGTACGGTTCAAGCAGCAGGTCGGAACTCCCCTCAATGCTACACTAGTTAAACATCTGTTGCTCAGTAACAAGGCTTTTCAGGGGGGCAACATTTATATGGCCTCCCTGGATCTTTCTTCAGCCTTTGACTGTGTGGCACGCCATTGGCTCTGTGACAAATTACTAAGATTGAAGGTGACCCAAAAGTTGGTTTGCCTAGTGGCAGCATTGCATCACAATTCCACTGTTAGGATTTGCCTTAATAATAAGGGGGTCGTCACTAAACCCATTCAGGTTTCTCTTTGTCTACGGCAGCGGTGCATTTTGGCACCAACTTTGTTTAATTTGTATTTGTGTGACATAGATCATTTATAGGAGACACAGGATCTAATTGCCGTAAGGTTGGGACATCTGAGAATCCACTGGCTGGCCTTTGTGGGTGATAGAATCATCTTTGATCGCACACCGCAGGGCCTTCAAAGCAAACTTAACATCTTTGCGGCCTACACCACATCGAATATTTTGGTCATTAATGGTGGTAAATGCCAGGTGGTGATTTTGTCGAAACTCAGAACCCTAAGGTTATGCGATGGTGCGTGGGGGTGGAAACTGTTGAATTCTCCTTTACAATCTATCCAACATTGGGTCTATCCAAATGTGGACATGCGCACTAAAGGAGAAGCTGGCTCCACTACTATCTCGTATGAAGCGCATTTTTCTGGAAATGATGTAGGTTTTCTATCCTGCCTGTTCTCAAATACTACTCGGGCAAGATAGAGCCGGAACTGTTGTATGAGCTAGACATGGTGTCTGTAGAGCTCTGGGCCTGTCTGAATGTTATGCCTGGGACCATCTGGAAAAAGGTGTTGGGGATAGCCCTGTCAAGCCAAATGGTATCATCAGGCATGAACTCAGCCTAATCTCATTGCAGGCTAGATTCCAATGGAGACAGTTATTGTCATTTAAGTTTCTGTGCCCTTCAAGTAATTCACTGTACATTGACCTGAATCAGATCATGCTGCAAGGTTTTATTCAGTCTGTGAAAGGGTTTTGGGACAATATGGACAAATTACTGGAAAGAATAGGCTCAAATGGCCTGGAGCTCAAATGAAATCCTGGTGCAGTTAAGGTCAAGCTATAGGGATGATTGGAGTATTACGACTGAATCCATGAATAATTACTCCACGTAACGGGAATATGCTAGGTTCCCCAACAAGCTAGGTCAGCTCCCTCCCTATCTAAAAGGTTTTCTCTGCCCAAAGTCCTGTACGAAATACCTGAGATTTAGGTTGAATCAAATTCAGACCTGTGAACATATTAGGAATTGGTACACTTCTGCCTCACTGGGGGCAGGCGTATCGGGTATTTGCCGTTTTTGTAAAGGAAATTCCGTGGTGGAGAATCTGAGACACTGGATTCTAGACTGTTTTACTTTGAATTAGATCAGAATAAATTGCTTTGAGAAAGAACTATATAGCTTTGCCACAGAATTTTCAAAAGAATTACTGTGATCACGCCTTATGTTGGGTAATAATTTATCCCTTACTAATTTGCTTGTTCGATTCTTAAATGAAATTGAATTGATGTGTCAAGGAATGAAGGTTTTAGATATGTAAAGATTCAAATTAATGAATTAATCCAATGAAAAAGTTTGTTTGTAATGCAATGTTAATGTATTGTGTATTTTGTTTTTTTGAACTCTAAAGTATGTTTTCTCTTTTGTACTTTGTGTAAGGTTTTTTATGTAAACCAAATCACAAATACAAAAATAAAAATAAATCTATATTTAAAATCATATCCAACTACAGCTTTTGAACCATCATTCTTAACCAATTGTACAGTTCTTTTGCTACAGAAAAGAAACCATAGATTGCAGCGTCATAATGCTACAACACCATGTAACCAAAGCAATTATAATCAAATACATATTCTATGAGCACTATCCTCAATTGTACTACAATCATAAGCACCATATACAGTTCAATTACATCATTCCTCCATATTAAAGATACTTTGTACTCCCACTACATTACCTACAATTACTAAACACATATTGCTACTATGGTGATTCTGGCCATACCCCTACTACATTACCTATAATACTATACACATATTACTACTGTGGTGGTTGTGCCCAGTGCACATATTCCTAGGGCAATGACCTGTGGCTATACCCCCCAGAATATAGCCACTGGCCTCAACCACGACAATACAATTAACTATATAAGAGGTACGTACCATACACTGTCAACTAAGAAAACTCACACTGACCCCCTTGAAATTGAGTTGATGTCAGAGGACACCGAAATTGACCGCGGACTCAGCAGCATTTCCAAACCCTTTTTTGACCTATAAAAACAGCTCCACATTACCTTCATTCCACTCCCCTACCATTTCTATGCCCTCCTCCAGCCATTAAATAACCCCAAATGTCTTTTCCAAGCCGCCCGTTCACGGCACTGGCTAAGAACTACCATAGTGTTCGGAGACAGCTACGACACCTGCCCAACCTTTTTCAACCTACACAAATAGCCCCATAACATCTTTTTTCCACACCCTCACCCTTCCCAAACCCTCTTCCCCCACCAAATGACCAAAAATGTGTTTTCCAGACCTTTCCCCAGCGCGATTTCCGCAGACAATGGCGGCTGTCCGTGGATCCAACATGGCGAGCGTTTCCAAAGTATCTGTTTTTTATTGACCAATCAGTGGGCGCAACCAATGTACGCAGAACGAACAAGGAAGTGAGTCTGCGGATTGAATGCAGATATCACTAATTATTTTTACCTTACTTTTTAGCTGTTTTAAAAAAAAAAATGGACGGATTTACACCAAATTTACAAAAGCATGCTTTCGGGACCAGGCCGACGCGCCTGATGCACATTTGGTGAAAATCCATCCAGCGGTTTGGGCTGTAGGCATGGGCAAAATTTAGTTTCCATCGCATCCATCGGAAAACCCACACATTTTGGGACCCCTCTCCAACTTTGCCCCCCCCTTGACGAACCCTCACCAAACTTTGCAGGATCAATCTGATAGGGCCATATACTTTTTTGGAAATGTTCGGCCCATAGGGCGTAGCGATAAGATGCCCAAAAAGTGCTCGTCCGATGGGTAGAGCAACTTAACCATATCTACAGGGCTGCAACCGCAGCCCTGTAATATGTACACATACATATAATATACATGTAATATATAGCACAAAGGCCACACAAAGGCCTGTTCCTGCGCCTGTGCCCCCATTCCATTCATCCTCGCCGAGGGTAGAGGGCAGGAGCCCCCCCTCCCATCCCTGAAGCTGCTCCACGCACACGGAGTGCATCGCAGAACCTCACCGGCACCATGGAAGGGCCTGCCTGACCCTGTCTTCAAGGGTGCCTGACTCCCGCATGCCGGGCGCCGCGCGGCACGAAAGCGAGGCTGATCCTCGCTTGAAGCAGTGTAAAACTGCATTCATCCGCCGGAAGGCGGAACCGCCGGTGGCCAGCACGAAGGCCACACAAAGGCCTGTTCCTGCGCCTGTTACGCGCATGGGAGCGCGGCGTGGCCACCCCCCCTGCTCAATTTAAACCTCCCCGACCACCTTCCGCAAAGCCAGAGGCAAGCCATCGGAAGCAAGTATCCAAATATCCCCATTCATACTAGGTGAACCCACTGTAAGTACTTTTCCCCTGTCCTTGTTCCTTTTACTGACATTGCAATGATACGACTCCCCCTCAGTCGGCTTTACCTGTACTCCATTTTCTACATGGACCGTCATTTCAAGGAGTATAATCACGCATGCCAGTACCGGGGACACTACTGTAGGCATGTACTCTGAGCCACTATTATTTGAATGTGTTTCATGCCCCCCTTGAAACTCTCGAACTTTAGAATATCATAAGTATTTTGTGCCTTATGTTCACTAGTAGACCCCCCTATAATTGTATAGTGCCTTAAGGTCGCTTACAGATCATTCCAATTGTGTTGTGCCTAAGGTCGCTTACAGATCATTCCAATTGTGTTGTGCCTAAGGTCGCTTACAGACCATTTCAATTGCGTTGTGCCTTATGGTCGCCTACAGACCATCTCAATTGTAATATACCCTATGGTAGCCCACTGACCACTTCAACAGTGCCGTGCCTTAGGGCGCTTCAAATTGTAGTGTGCCGTACCTGACTTGGGTCACGTCTAATCTAGGTTTACCACTGCCCTGGGTGACAGCCTGCGACTACGCTAATCTAGGGCTGCCCTGACCTTTGCATTCCATCCATTGGGTTATCCCTATCTAGGTGCCTAGGCTTGCAGCCATACCATAGCATCCTTACCCCCTTCCATTATCTCACCAGGCCCACTCAAGTAGACCCTAACTTGTCCCTCTCAACAAGCTCATAGGGAACCTATTCTGGCAGCCAGCACCACCATCATGCACATCAGCGTGCGCCTTCTATTGCACTACCTCCTAACCACATACTTTGCCCCATTCACTCAACCACCCAAGTCAACCACTCCTACCTTTGAGGTTAATATCCTGGCCTGCCCTTACCTACGTGACCCAGCGTCATCCACCATGACTTTGACACCCTCAACGAGTCCTTCAGCAACTACCGTTGACGCTCACCACCCCTGCAACCAGATTGACCAATACCTTAATGACCCTGCTCTCTGGCTCAAACACTTTGCCACAAAACCAACCCCTAACCAACCTTGCCCCCTTACCCTCAGGAACAAGAGACTAGGCACCAGATTCTGCATTCGTCCTTCCCGCACCTACACCACTAAGCAAGCCCCACACACACCACTCAGCCCGCCTTCGCCCTCCGCCACTTGCAAAACTAAGACCACAGGGGTTAAATTGCCTGTGTTCAAGGGTGCCCTCATCAATGCTAGATCCCTCACAGCACACGCTCTTGACATAGCCGACCTTATCACTACTGCCAACCTTGACTTCATTGCCATATCCGAAACCTGGCTACATGCCACCTCTGGCCCTTCTCTATCCTTGGCCTTACCGCCTGACTATGGCATCACACGCTGTGACCGCTCCTCTGCCCATACTAGAGGCGGCGGCGTGGCATTCATTCACAAAAACTCCCTTGACCTAAGAGTGGTATCCGACTCCAAACTCGAATCAGCTGAACTGCTGACAATCAAATTACTACTAACACCTAACGGCCACCCTTCACCTTATCTACAGGCCCCCAGGGCCGGCACCCACCTTTGTCAGTGACATTTCCACTCTTCTTCTTGACAATACAAAAAACAACTCCCAAACAATAATCTTAGGTGACCTCAATCTTGGTCGCAGCGACCCTAAGGATCCTGTAGCAACTGATCTGGAGTATGCTCTTACTGACCTTGGCCTTACCTTGTACTTACAAGAACCGACCCATATTAAAGGCAGGACCATTGATTGGTTAGCCGGTTCCAACTGCAACATCCAGGTCCTCAATAACATCCCATGCTTATGGTCTGACCATCACATCATAACTTTTAACATTGAAGCTACCCCGCGAGCCCCAACACCTATAGCCCCAGCCCTCCCTACCCGCAATAAAAAAAATATAACAAGAGAACAACTCCTCCCACTGTTACTCCCCTCTCTTAATGCGGCGACCAATGCCTGCTCTGATCCCACCTCCCTTGCAGACATCTACAACCAAACGATGCTCACGGCTATTGACACCTTAGCACCAATTAAACTTAGAAAGGCTAAACCACGAGCACACCTCAACTCATGGTTCACTCCACAGCTAAGAATCCTCCGCAAAGCCAAACGCTGCGCGGAAAACCGGTGGAAAAGCCACCCATCTGATGAGCATAAAGACGGCTTCCTCCTCGCCTCCCTCATTTATAAAGACGCCATTATCATTGCTAAAAAAGAATCGCTTAATAATCGTATCACACAAGCCGACTCTAATTCCAAGGAACTCTTTAAAGTCCTAAAAGTGCTCGAAACCCCAGTCTCCCCGCCAGACACTTGCACAAAAGACAGCAAATGGTGTTCTAATATTCAAGCAGCCCTCCTAAACAAAATCTCTATGCTCCAATCTAAAATAAAAGATAAGCAGGACTGCCTGAGGCGTGACAACCGCTCATCCTCCCCCACTAGGCCCACCCTCTCCAACTCTGCCAACATCAAATCCTTCACCTTCGCACCTCTCACTGTCATCGAAGTAGAAAACATCATCCTCAGGATGAAACCTTCCAACTGCCAAGGTGACCCGTGCCCAGCTCCCATCATTAAGGACTCCGCCCATGACCTAGCCCCATTCATTACAGCCTTCATTAACTCTTCCTTTGAAACAGGTATTGTCCCGGACAACCTTAAAGACGCCTGGGTGATCCCGCTACTAAAAAAACCTTCCCTTGACCCAAGCATACCTACGAATTTCCGACCTATTACTACAGTACCATTCCTGCTGAAGATACTGGACCTTGCAGCTTACCTGCAGATCCAAAACTATCTTGAATCAAACAATCTGCTAGGTCTACGACAATCCGGATTTCGGCCCAGACACAGGACCGAAACGGCTCTATTAGACCTAAAAACCCAGATCGAAGTCCTGAAGGACAAGGGCAAATTAGCAATGCTATTACTCCTCGACCTTTCTGCCGCATTTGATTTGGTTAACCACCAGATCCTTTGCAGGCACCTCCACTCTGCTGCCAACTTCTCTCCCTCCGCAGCGGCCTGGATCAAATCCTTCCTGAGCAACAGATCTATGAGGGTCTTTGCACCCTCAGCTGCCGCAGTTCCCTCCCCTATTCATTGCGGTGTTCCTCAGGGCTCTTGCGTGTCTCCTACCCTTTACAATATCTTTACGAAACCACTCTTCGATGTGCTTGATTATCTGGGTGTCTCCTACACCAACTATGCGGACGACACCCAGATACTCATTCCCATCTCGGGTGATTATCTTGCTGACACCAAGGCCCTCAATGACGTCTACTTGGTCATCCAAGCCTGGATGGCCCAGCACCAGCTATGTCTGAACGACGATAAGACGGAGCTACTTATTCTGGGTACTTCACAACGCCTCAGCAAACTGGAGCCATCCTATCAGTCATTCATCATAGACGGAAACTCCATACAAGTCTCGAAAGACACCAAAACACTAGGCTTTTACCTGGATTCCACCTTATCCTTGTCAAGACAAACTAATGCAGTCAGATCCACCTCCGCCTACACGTGTAAACTCATTTCAGCCTGCAGACCTTTCCTCACCACCCACAATAGCGTCACACTAGCGAGAACACTTCTCATGGCAAAAATAGATTACTGCAGTGCCCTATATTTAGGCACCAGCCAAGAAAACCTGTCCAAACTCCAAACCACCCAGAACAATTCAATTTGAGCGGCTCTGAACATCCCTCGTTACCACCACATCTCAGAAGCCAGAACTAGCCTTAAGTGGTTACCCGTGAAGCAGAGAATTTCCCTAAAAACGCTTGCCCTCACGCACAAATGCCTAGCCAACAAGGCTCCGATCTATCTTTGCAGTCGGCTTTCGCGCCACTCCACTGCCCGACCACTAAGAATTGCTCAGACTCACTGCCTTACTATCCCTAGGTTTAAGCTCCAAAAAGCGGGAGGCACCAGCTTCCCTGTCCTAGCCTCCAAACTTTGGAACACCCTCCCCGTTGCCATCAGAGCTGAAGACTCCTATAACACCTTCAAGAATAAAACCAAATCTTGGCTCTTTGACCAGCAATAGTTGTGTTAGACATCGGTCCTACTTACCTAACCCGCCTGTTCCCCTGCACGATTTCCAGTCTGCTACCTTTCCCAACTGCCTCGGGGATACTTCCTATGCAGAGCCTAGGGACACTGTACCATGTGTAAGATATGTAATTATTAAGATTGTTATTATGCTGTATTGTTATACTTTTTTTTGTAATTTATCTCCCTGTATGTTCTTTTCTTGCAACCCTGTACAAATTGCGCCCTGATACCCCCGGGCCTAATGGTCTGCGCGTTATAAATAAACAAATACAAATACAAATATATTATCCCTCACCAAAAAATGACAACGAATAAAGAACGCTGCAGCAAGACTACTCCTCGGACTCACTAATCGAGAACACATCACACTAGCATTCAGAACCCTACCATGACTACCAGTCAAAAAAGGGATCTACTTAAAAACACTCTGGATAACCGATAGAGCAATCCACGACCAAGAAGTGGAATTCATGCAGGAAAAAATCTCCATCTGCAAACCAAAACAAACCCTGAGTCCCACCAATGACATTCGCCTAGAACCAAAAGTGAAATACGGTGGAACTGCCTTCTCGTGCATCTCAGATAAACTCTGGAACTCACTCCCCAAGGAACTACGAAAAACACCCCACGTTAACTAACCCACCGAAACAGGAAGTACAATCGGAAAGAAACACCCATCCACGATACAAGGAGAGGCACCTCAAACCATGGTACCACAAAACTGACTCCACCAAACTGGGCATGCCCAACGAAAAGAAACAATAACACCCCCACCCTCAATTAAGTAATCTCAGACTAACAAACAATGTAGCCTAAAAGGTCACACAGACCTTCTCACTTCTAACCCTATTTAAACCTTACATTTTCTACAAGCACATCCCTCAGTCATCCAATACGGCATGCACATATCACTACTACAGCACCAACTTGAAATCAGATAAGAAACTGCACACCCCCTCCAACATCCAATTCAATCACAACACACTAACCCTCCAGCACAATACTACAGACACACTCAACGTTCCTATGTAGACTCACACTCCAAAACACCAAACCCATGACATCTAGAAGCAAACAAAACACACAGTGGCTGGTTTTTCCGAACTGTGGCTACCAGCAGCACAGCAAAAGCTCCCTTGCACTGTCCCTCTCCATCCCAGTAACCAACCCTCCCAGAACTGCTTCCTTTTTAGATCCACCTGAGAGCATGGAGACCATGAAAGTGGCAAGGGTGTGCAGTATAAATCTCATTAACATAACATATATATTATGTAGGGTGTTTTCTCTTGATAAAAGAGCCTCTTGTGGAGATGATTACTGCACAGTATGGAAAAATGAATTGGCTCACGTGGGATACTATTAAAATGGGTCTTGGGTTCTGCAATGTACAAGAAAGGATCATTAATCAACAGAATTGGCCTACCAAGAAGATGTTCAAATGCAGGTTACTAGATTCAGACCTCTGCTGTACCAATCATAAATATAAAGGCACCTTTTGTAGACGTGTGCACAAGTGAGTGGCCTTTGGAAAAGGATTTTGATACATATGTTCACCTTGTTCAAGGTACCTAAAGACCAGCTTTTACTTATATTTGGACACCTCTGCAATCACACCCAACACAGGCCACGGCATCTACCCCTTTTCAGCAAAATAAGCAAGATACCGCATTGCCTTTTTTCACCTGAACTTATTAAGGCATGGCACTCCAACCATATAGACCCCTGCACAAAACATAAATAAGGAAAATAAAAAGTATGCATAGTAACTCCCCCCCAAATATTAACCTACTTACAAGCAATATTATGTATTAAACTCAATATTAAGTATTAACAATATAAGAGGTTAGAGGGATGCCTCATGAAGAGGTTAAAGCAGAGACTACAGAGATTGCAGCAAGAGTGAGAGTAAATGTGAGGTGTTAGTGAGTGAGTACTTGATGTTGCTGGAGGCAGAGAGGGGTTGTGGGAGAGAGCTGGTGAAAGGAGGCTGGAAAAGTTGGAGAGATGGTGGATTGAGGTATTGGAGGGGATGTAGAGAGAGATATTGGAGTGAAATCAGAGAAAGGTATTGGAGAAAAAGTGGAGAACAAGGTTGGTGAGTATGTCAGCGGAGTAACTAGGTGAGGTGGAGAGAACATCACAATAGAGTGAGAGGAGGAGAGAGGAGAACTTGTGAAGAGCACATCAGACAGGAGGAGGTTAAGAGGTGTCATCAAGTGGAAGTTGGAAGGAGAGAGGGGAAGGAGGTTGGGTTTAAGTTTAGGAGAAGAGAGGGGAGAGCCCCAAGAGAAGGGGGAAACACCCAATAGGAGCAAGGAGGTACCAGAAAGAGAAAGAGAGGAAGCAAGAGGAGTGGACGAAAAGAGAAAGGGACTAACGTGGGAGAAGAGTCTAAAGAAGAGGGGATTCCCTCCTTCTTGTATCTATGGTTCTTCTTTTGATGTATTTTCCTTTTCTCTCACATCAACTCCTCAGATCATTTCTTACTTTCATTCGATCTCTCCTTCCCTCTTCTTGACTATATTTCAGCTCCTACTTAAAACTTGTATTCGTCATGACTTAACACCTCCGTGACACGGCCACTTCTCGCCACCATTCATTTCTGTCTTTTATTCCATCTCCTGATGAGTCCTGTTCTCTTTCTGCTAATTCTTCAGCTTCTGTTCTTAGATAATCTCTCCTCTCTACTCTTGCTCCTCACTGTCCTTCTCGCCCCTTCTGTCCCTCTTGGAAACCTCCTCAAGCGTGGATTTCCTGTGGTCTTCTTTGGCTTTATCCTTCCCTTTGCTGCGTCAAAAGACATTGGAAAAAACTCAACCCCCTGACATTCTTGCTTCTCTCTCCTCTTTACTTGCCTCTCAAAGCAAATATTTCTATAATATTTCTCTCTTTCTGTTCTCATCCTCTGTGTTTATTTCAGCCCCTTAATCATATCCTGGCTTACCCTTCTTCTGACCCCTCTCTTTTCTCTTCTCTCCCTTATTTGGACTATGCCCATCAGTTTGCTATTGAAGTTAATCTTGTATATTTGTTCGTCCTTCCCTCCCCTTCTCATTCTGTTTTGCAATCCTCTTCTCTTGGTCCTTTCTCTTTTGTATCCCTCTATTTGGCACTCACAATTCTTTTATTTCTTGTGCCCACGCCAGACCTTCTACCTCGGCCCTTCTCCGACTTGGTACCCAAAGTCTATCCTTGTTTACTTCCCATCCTGCCCTTGCCCTTTAAATACTTCCTGTGCTACCCCTGTCGTTCCCTCTGAGTTCAAACATACTATTATGGTTCCTATTCTAAACAAACCCTCTCTCAATCCTTCTCTTCCTGATAACGTTCATCCCATTTCTCTACTCCCTTTTCTCTCAAAAGTCCTAGGAAGGGTGGTTTATGCCCAATTCGTCTTTTACCTGGACCAGCACTCTTTGCTTCCCCTCCATCAGTTTGGCTTTTTACCTCTGCACTCTACTGAAACTGCTCTAAAGGAGAGACTGCAGATATTACTAACTCCCTCCTTCTGGATCCTCATGTTGCTTTGAATATTGAGGATCACCCAGCTCTGCAATCTACTCTTCTCCTGTTTTATCGGGCTATGTACTCGTTCTCCTAGGCCTAGAAGCCTTCTCCTGCACTTCCTTTACAATTCAGTGTACCTCAAGGTTTTGTTCTCTGTCCTCTTCTCTTACGTCTCTCCATTATCTCTTTCGTATTTGTATTTGTTTTATTTGTAGTGCGCACCTTGCCCCGGGACATCTGGGCGCATGTTTAGAAAGGCATTTACAGGTTACAGTAATAGATACATTTTACATATTCACAAAATGGATAAGAACATTGCATAAAGAAGAGCAGGTGAGAGGATTAACAGCTGCATGGATTAAAGTGAGGTGGCCAGGGCATCCCGTTCATGAAGCCACAGTTTGCTTTTATTTTTGAAGGAGTGGATGGATGGAACATTTCTGAGAGCATTGGGTAGGGAGTTCCAGGGCTTAGCCGCAAGGACTGGGAAGCTTGAGCCTCCGGCTGTCTGTAGCTTGAAACTGGGAATTGTTAGTGTGTGAACCTGAGCAGATCTCAGGGGTCTGGCTGCTGTATGTCGTGTGAATCGCGTGGACAAGTAAGCAGGTGCTGCATTGTTCTGGGACTTGTGAGTTAGAACGAGTGCTTTGAGGGATATGCGATGTGTGATGGGTAGCCAATGCAAGTTGCGTCTGGTGGAGGAGATGTGGGAGCACCTAGGAACGTTGAGAGCTGCCCTTATGGCATTGTTCTGAGTGACCTGGAATTTATCAAGGTTTCTTTGACTGGTCCCTAAGTAGAGTGCGTTGCAATAGTCGATTTTGGACATGATCAGGGTTCTGGCGAGGATCAAACAGTTGCCCGTTGTCAAAAAGGGACGGCACGCTGTGATAAGTTTACAAGTATAAGATGACGCTGAAACTACTGAATTGGTTTGTCTATTGAGAGAAAGATTCCAAGCATTTTAGTGACGTTAGTGACTTTGACATAGTTCCCATAAATAATAAAGGATTTGTATTTGGGGTCAAGTTTAGTGAGTTTGGAATGAGAGCCTAGGATGAGTAACTCTGTTTTTTCATCATTAAGGCAGAGCCCATGATGTGCCATCCAGGCCTGGAGGACAATGTAGACTGCATTAAGTGCTTTGACATCGGTTACATAGTCACCAGTTGTTCTAGGTCAAAGTTTCGAATGCAAAGGATCGAATGACCAAAGGGTCGAATCAAAAGGACCGAAAACCAAAGGGTCGAATTTTTCTTTTTCTTTTTTTTACATTTTTATTTTTTTGGGGGGTCCCCCCCAAACCCAAATTTTTGTTGTAAAAACCAGGTTTTTTTACAAAACGGAAACCCCAAAAAAGATATAAAAAAATAAATTCAATCCTTTTGTTTTAGGTCAAATTGACTCTCACCTTTGGCATTCAATCCTTTTGAATTCGGTACTTTGACTGGACACCGTCGCCAGTGATAGGGATGAGTATCTGGGTGTCATCCGCATAATTAGTGTAGGAGACACCCAGATAGTCAAGTATATCAAAGAGCGGTTTAGTAAACACATTGTAAAGCGTGGGAGATACACAAGAACCTTGCGGGACTCTACACGGGACATGTGCTGGGTCAGCTGCGGCTAAGGGGGAGAAGACCCTCATGGATCTGTTTGCCAAGAAGGAGCTGATCCCGGATGTAGCTGTGTCAGAGAAGTGAGCAGCAATCTTGAGGTGATGGCAGAGGATTTGATGATCGACCAAATCAAAGGCTGCTGAAAGATCAAGGAGGAGCAGGAGCGCTTGTTTGCCCTCGTCTTTCAGGTTCTCGATGTGGGTGTTGAGATCGATGAAGGCTTTCTCCGTGCTGTGTCTGGGACGGAAACCGGATTGTTTTAGCCCTAATAGGTTGTTGGTATAAAGGTAGCCCTGGATTTGGAGATAAGCCGTTCGATTCAGAATTTTCTGTAGGTAAGGCACTGTGGTGATGGGCCTGTAGTTGGAGGGATTAATGGGATCGAGATTAGGTTTTTTGATTAAAGGGATGATCCACGCATCCTTGAGGTTATCAGGTACAGTACCCGACTTGAAGGAGGCAATAATGAAAGAGGTAATGAATGGGGTGAGATCATGCGCAGCTTCCTTGATGACCGTTGCAGGGCAAGCGTCTCCTTGGCAATTGGAAGGCTTGAGCTTCATGATAATATTTTTGACTTCCTTAATGGTAAGGGGCGAGAAGCTAAAAGGATTGAAGGAGTGCTTAGGAGAGGGGGTTTTGTAAGACGGGGGGGTTACCTGCTGAGTCAGAAAGGTGGCTTTTTTAATATTAATTTTGGCTTGGAGCAAGGACATTTTGTCTAATAGTGCCTTTTGAATACTGGAACACCACTCAGTGTCAGGGGTGCACGTATCAAGCAGGGCAACTGGAGACTCTAGTTCCTTGAGGATCTTAAAGAGTTCCTTGGTGTTTGATTGTGCTTGTATGATCCTTTTGTTGTACACTTCTTTTTTAGCATGGCTTCTTTGTAGGTAAGGGAGGCTGTGGTAAGGTTATTTTTGTTGACTAGAGAGGGTGAGCTTTTCCAATGGGCCTCAGCTTTTCTTTTTTCTTTACACAGTTCGCGTAAGTGGGGGGTGAACCAGGAATTAAGGTGGTTGCGAGGTTTTTGTTTGCGCAGTTTGAGAGGGGCAATGGTATTGAGAGCTTTTAACATGGCGCGGTTGTAGGTATCTACTAGAACTGTAGGGTCTGAGCAAGTGGAAGACGCTGTGTTCAGTAGAGGGAGGATAAGTGGGAGTTGATTCTCAGCCGTAATATCATTCTTGTTGCATGTGTGAGTGGGCGGGGCAAGGTTGGGTTTGTCTGTTGGTGGACTGGAGTTAATGGAGAATAATATTTTATGATGATCAGACCAAGCACATGGAGACACAGAGGTTACGTTAAGCGCACAGTTCATGTCTGAGACCCAGTCAAGGGTGCGACCCTTGATATGGGCAGGCTCTCTAATATGTTGGGTAAGGCCGAAGTCGGCCAGACCACTAGCTAAGTCACTGGCTTTGGCATCATTCGTGTCCTGGTAACCTAAATTGAGGTCGCCAAGTATTATGATTTGAGAGTTGGGCTTAGTGCTAGTAGCTAGGATAGATGAGATGTCCTCCACGAATGAAGAGGTAGGGCCAGGGGGCCTGTAGATGAGATGCACTGGGCCGTGTGATTAGGGGAGATCGGCAGTTTCATAGAAAGTAGTTCCGCTGATGGCAGCCGTAGGCTGTTGACAGCTCTGATATTAAGCGAACTCTTAAATATGAAGGCTAATCCTCCCCCCTTAGTTTGATTAGTGTCCCTGTCGCACCTGATAATGGAGTAGTTGTCAGGGATGGCCAGGGTCAGGTCAGGGCCTGAAGCCGCATGCAGCCAAGTTTCCGTGATTGCAAGAACGTCAAGGTTTTCCGTGACGATGAAATCCGTAATATCTAAGGCATGCACAGGGATAGAGCGTGTGTCTATGAGCGTGCCTTTGAGTTTGGAGACAATGTTGGAATTATGAGCAGGAAGGGCCGGGTTAATTTTGGGAGCCGAAGGGGCAGTAGCTTTATTATCGCTAGGGTTGGTGATTTTGTCGATAATGGGGTTGTTCAGGTTATAGGACCTGTGGTGACATCTGAAGGCTAATCTTTGGTTTCTAACTGAGGTGCCACACGGTTGACTGGATAGGTTAGGAGAGGTCGATTTGGTAAGGAGAGACAGTGGGGGATTATTAGCAACGATATGTGCCTGAGATGGAGAGGGGTGAGAACTCACAATGGGATTCAATATGCCTGTGTCAGACACAGTGTGGTGTCTGAAGGGTGTAGCTATGTAATTGAGTGTTGTAGATTGGAGGCATGGTAAGTGGTGCAGGCGCGAGCCGAGTCTGGAGTTCCTGATGAGAGTAGGGCATGGTTGATTGGGGGTCGGTTTGGTGGTGAAGTGTTGTAACCAAAGGGCCGGCGCGTTTAGATAAGGATTGGTACCTGTCATGCTGAATGAAGGAAGTAGTTTGTGAGGTAAGGTTGTACCAGTTGTAGGAAAGGGCGGGACGTAGTGCTGGGAAGTGATAGGGCAGAACGGTGACCCGGTTAGGGCCTGAAGTGTGAGCAGTACGTAAGTGGCGAGATGTAGGGTAGGCAGGCGTGCGTGCTTTAAGGTACTTGCATATGAGGATAAGTAGTGTGGGTGTGTACCAAGGGTACAATGCATTTTAGAGGATGAGGTAGGCTATGCACATCGATTGAATAGCAGGGAACATTTGCAACAGGCATAGAATGGCAACCTATAGAGGCACAATGAATGGGCAATGCACTTCAATTGACTAGCAGGGAACATATGCAACAGGCATAGAATGGCAACCTATAGAGGCACAATGAATGGACAATGCACTTCAATTGACTAGCAGGGAACATATGCAACATGCATAGAATGGCAACCTATCATCTCTTGTCTCTTTTTTTAATCTATCCTGCCAGTTTTATGTGGATAATTCACAGATATTTCTATGTTTCGTCTCCTTCTCCGATGAGATTCACTCTATACCCTTTCCAGCTGCCTTCTTGCAGCCCAAGCCTGATGAATTCTCACTTTCTTCACCTGAATCCTATCGAATGAAAGTACTCTATTTTCCTGCTTCTCTTCCTTACCCCACTCCTCGCCTCTCCCAACTCTCCTTCCCCCATCCTCTCTTCGTATCCTCCACCTGTACTTGGAATCCTGGTGTCGTGTTTAACTCTATACTTTCATTTACTCCTCACATTTCCAACAATGCGGATGTCTGTCGCTAACATTTCTACAATATTCACAATGCTCGCTCCTTTCTTTCCTTCTATGCAACAAAACATCTCTTATTTCATCTTCTCATAGCTTGATTACTTTCTTCTGACGTAATTGTACTCACTGCCCAACAACTCTCTACTCTTCATTCTATTTACAGTTGGGCCATTCAGTTTCTCGTTCATCTTCATCCCTGCACCTCTTCTCTTTTTTCTATCTCCTGGCTCTCATTCGATCCTCAGCTTCTTTTCCACTGCCCTCTGCGTTGTCTTTAAATGTACTCATGCACTTGCAACACCCCACCTCTCATCCCTAGTTTCCTGCTATTTACATACTTGCCTCTTTGCTCATCGCTCCTAAACTCGCTTTCTTTTCACATCCCCAAAACCTCCCTCTGCCCAATCTCGCTTTGCCTCATTTTCACTTTTGGCCCTTAAAGGAATGGTTCGGTCAGAAATATTACTGTCCCTATGGTTCGGCCATGTGTTTTAACCATAAATTGATCGATCGTACAAACATTTCCTATGCACCTTACCCAAGTTTTCGTCTCTTGAACACAAGCGAAATCAAGGAGCAGGGCGCGGCCATCTTGTGATAATCTTATCACTCGCCGCATCGCCCTCGGTGACCTGCGTTTGCGGCACTAAATCATATCCCCCTCCCCTGAGCCTGACATCAACAAATCATTTATATTCTCCGCCTCGCTCCGTGACGTTACTGGGAAGCGTAGACAAACCCGCCCAGTCGTCACCTACGCGACTAGACGCGTAACCCGGAAAACAACACACATCGTTTCGCAGCACAGCGCGTCACAATTAGGAATATGAAACTGTACTTTAAAAGGAAACAGCAAGACTGTACAATTGGCAAAGTACATTTATTCAAATTAAATGTTTCGATAACATTCGGTGTCTGACATAATTGATCAAAATGTGACTTTTTTCCTTTGCTCCCGATCCGCAAATCCACAAATGTCTATTGTGAGTCACGCGCTGTTCCCTTTTGGTACACAGGGTGTTCGTTTTGTCTAAATGAAGCACTTCGGTCGCACGGTGAATTGCAAAGCTGGTGCATGAACTTGGCACTAGACCACCGCAAAGGTTGTTATGTTGCTCCTTATCGCTGGTACCGCGTACGGGCATATTGGACCTTGTCTGTCGTACCAAAAGACGGTTAAGTAGATCCAGTGATTGACATGTAGCTGCAGCTGGCAGTTGAAGAATCCATCGGTCGGGGTCTGGAATAGATGACAATCGCAGAATGGCACGATGTATCTGTTTGCAAAACATAAAAATAGAAATGTGTCTCAGTAGCCGATCTTAATTACAATTAATTATTTTCTTTATTAGCACAGAGATCACACAATGTGAACCGAGAGAATACAACGTGGAATATCAAAGTACTCCGCTATTTGCTTCCTAGGATAGTGCAATGGAGTACGTTGAGCTCTAAACATAATGCGTAAACTGGGGCAACAATTCGAGGTGCGTGTAATGATTTATTAGTGTAGAACCAGGGAGAAACGAGTGGTGGTCTACATGCGTCTTGATGCTGGCCTGCCCATGTGCCCTGTAGATAGCCCAGCACACAACAGATGTACTTTCAATTCATTGCAATATGCCACACAGAAAGAACAAGTATAATGTGACCCAGCAATAACGGTCAGCTATTCGTATTTTGACTAGTTCTGATATAAAATCATCTAAAGAGAAACTTACATTATATTTGGCATTTCCATTCCCTTGGCGTAATGCAGACCGTAATGCAGACTCCTCCGTTCGTGTAAACGAAATTTCATAAACTGAACTTATATGTAACTAGGTCCAGTTTCGGAATGGGCAACCTTATCATATCATACGTTGTTACACCCTGCCTTCAATTCAATCCCTTTCGGAATGGTCCCTGCCTCTGAAGGTCAAAAAACAATAGAACCTTATACTGTGCACGGGACGCGTGGGTCTCCCAGCTTCGAAGCAAAAATTCAAAGCTGTTGACCTTCACTCACAATTAACATACTCTCTTACTTTGCAACATCCAATGTCAACGCATCCATGAGAACATGATTTTTGAAGCACGGGCACAGGATGAAAAAATTGGGGGCTGTCACTGGTCGTTGTTCGTTGCGCTGCTCTGCTGTATAGGGCAAACTTGACAATGACAGAATGCCCCCTACTCTCAAATTATAGTCGATGTAACACAAAAACTGATTCGAAATGTGTCTAGTAATAGGCCCACCTCTGCTTATCTCATGGCCTCCTACCCCATGGCATGTTTTCACAGTCAGTACTTCTTGCATGCCTAGAATGTTTTGTAGCCTAGGTCTAATCCCTTTTGTGTAACGCGCAGATATTCAGCTGTTTGGAGAACTTTAATGCAAGGCAACTGCCAAAACCCCAAGATTCTTACACACTGTTATCCATTGGTCATTTACATGAAAAATGAAGGTCCCACAGTAGCTCGACTAAACTGTGAAATGTGAAAGCAATCGTAATAATTATACTATTTTTTAAGAAAAAGAGTAAGAGGATAGATTTCAAAAGACAAATTGCATACTTTATTTGTACAGAATATAAAAACATTTGTGTGAAAAATAAAAACAGATGGTAGTCATTTGTACCAGGATTTGAATGATTGAATGAGCTCGGCTTTGGGTGAGCATGGCAAGTTGGCAATGTTTTGTGGCAATGTATCTGTGCTCTGAACAGATTTGTGCGCAATTCCATGAGTATGCATCTCTACGACATTAACAATAAGATCTTTCACAAAATCGAATTCCATTTAGTCATATACTGGTTTGACAACCCATTTTTTGCTTCTTTTCGTAAAGGCCATAGTGTAGCAAAGCAACCCTAGGTTTCCTGCAGTCCTAGATTGTTCCCGGCCTATGTTCTTGGTATGCGCTAATACCGCTTGTAAAGTGCTAGATTTCATCCCTTGGATGCCGAAATGCAATCTTTTTGGCCTGTACTTTAGGCACATATTGTGGAACACCTCCAAATCTCCTGTGTGACAGAGTTTTGTGAGTCCCTTCAGATCTCTTGATAGAGTTTTATCAAACACAATCTTCTCAAGTGCTTTGTGTGGAGGTGAAGATGGGATCAACCACTTCTTCTTCCGTGCCTCCTCTGAGGACAAAGGGCCATGTTCACATTGGTGGAAATGTTGGTTTTCTGTCCAGTGGTGAACGTTGGAACAGTGGTGCATTAGTGACCGCCATTTTTCCAGTAGAATTTCCACAGACCCATCACATGTTTTGGAGCTCCACCAAAGATGGTTGCTGAAAGACTGGGACCATTATGAAATACTTTCAAAACCTTTTTTTTCCCTGCCGCTGTGATTTTTTTTATTGATTGATTTGGCAACATGCCATACATCAAATTGATGTGTAATATTTGGATACTGCTCTCTCATTGTCTTGGCTATTGAAACGTGTCTGTCCGTGGATATAAGGTCGATTTGCATTCCCCTCGATTGTAGATATTGCAGTGATTTTATAAGACCAAGTTTCTCCATGGCCACTGAGGATTACATTGGGACACCTGCACGACCACCGAACTCACAATTTTCTTAGTTTCCATGTCCTGAAAATGGTAGGTGCAGTACTTAGCAGATAATCCGGGGCTGTCACACTGTCCATCGCTGGCTAGCCTGAACCGTTTGTCAGACAATGTACTTTGAATAGCCAATTGTTCAATGTTCCAAGCTTCACTAATGACAGGGAATAGATAATCACGTTGGTATTTGTAGTATTGAGTTTTAGAAATGAAATGGAGTCCCACAAACTGAAAGGAACTGGATAACTTCGTGAAACTAGAGCCACTGAAAAGAAAAGCTACTGCACACAGTAGATTGCCAGCTGGCACTTTCCCCAGCATCGGTTGAGCGGACCATGAAAATGTTTTATGGAACATTTCACAGGTGGCATGTATTTTGAGGTTACTGCCTTGTGTTAGGCGAGTCACGCTCAACAATGGCTTCCCACATACTACCCCTCCCACTGAATGCACACATTTTAGCATCTTTATAATCTCCATCAAGCTGCTGTTGAATACTATTTATTTGGCCTCTTTTTTTAGATTGTCATCCGGCAACACTGTTGTTTCGGACTGAACCGTTGTTGACATATCAGCCAAACTGGACATACTAGTTCGTCGGTCAATAGTGTTGATGCTTCAGGCTCTGTCATTTCAACATCTGTTACTTGACCATGGATAGGAGAACACATCAATGTGGACTGTTTTTTGGGGGCCATTTTTTTGACGGGTGTTGATTGTGTCAAGTGCTCATCGAGTAATGTAAAACTATCTTCTATAAATTCACTTTCACCTTCATCTGGAGGAGCAGGCGCATTGTAGCAATGGTCCAAAAACACTTTGCTGGATTTGCCGGTCATATTAAATTCATTTTCTAGCCATTGGACATAGGCATCTGGAGTGTGAACACGTCGCGCCTCCGTTAATAGTTCCTCCATGGTGAAAACATTTTGGCAAGCAGCATCTGTCATTTGTATCGCTGTCTGTGTCTTCATAGTCCGTACTCCATCGGACAACTACAGGACAGATAGGAAAAGGGATGTTCAGTGTAAATCCAACATACGGTGTTGTACAATTTACATTAAAAAAAAGCATATAATGAAGGCCTCAGCACAAAAAAATTGCCAAAAAAATAAAGTGTATATAACTAACCTTATTTTTATTTCTTTTCTTTGAAACCTTCTTTACTCTAACATCACTATCAGCACGCTGGCCCACCGACTCAGATCCACGTGCCCCCGTTCAATATACAGATCTTGTATACATCCCTACAAAAAATAGTATCCTTTTAAAATAAGTCATTTGCATTACACATATAATAAAACCGACTTTCTTTTGTTAGATGGTACTGTAAGTACGCACAACTTCAAGGGATAATGTAATTGTAGAGGATGCACCAGCATCTCCCTGAAACACAGCACTTGCATTAGTAAGGACGAAAATATTGGAAAATGGACACACAATTTGGAAAGACGACAAATTTACATATGAAAAGTAAAGTACGAATGAAACATTGTGTAAAACAATTACACAATATGTAAATATGATCAGATTATCTCGTCCAATTGAACTGCGAAGACCCATACCTCTGGCACCGGCTCTACTACGAGGGATGTTGTAATTGTAGTGGACACTTCAGCATCTCCCTGAAACATAGTACTTGCATTAGTAAGGTCGAAAATATTGGAAACTGGCCACACAATTTAGAAAGACGACAAAGGTACATATGAAAAGTAAAGTACGAATGAAACATTGTGCAAAACAATTACATGATCTGTAAATATTATCACATTATCTAGAATTCCATGCATAAAACCAGTCTGGAACAGAATGGCTAGGTAAGATTACCTGATACACACTCGAAGTGGTTGATGACTCCAGGCAAGACATGGATGTTGAATCTTGTTGCTTCATATTCAGTGGATAGTCATGGAGTTGTAAAGGGAAAGTATTATTCCATTTAAAAATTCCAACATTAAAAAGTGGCATGTTTGGAGACTGAATACGAGAAAATTATGCTTATGTAAATGCATAATATAGCATAGCTATCTGTCCCCATAAATCAATTTTCAATGTGGGTTCTCAAAAACAAGCACTGATGTCAAGCAAAATAGTAATTATTTAAACAGCTATTCAATCACGTAAATATCGGAAGTATTATAAGTTACATTAACACCGAAAATACAGGCGTAAAGCTAAATCTGGAAGCTTAACTCACCTGTGGCGGCATTTTCACGAATAGAGTCGGAATCGCGTTTGGGAGCAATTTACGAGTTGTTCTCAGTTGATTCCTCTTTGTGTACAAGGATGTGTCGTACATATCCGAGTTGAAGTGCAGGCTGCAGATGAGGTATCGATGACCCCTCTTATCCTCCAAGACTTGTTTGACTCTACTTTCAAGCTCTTCCGGTGGATGTTCGCAATATCTGACCCATTCTCTTATTCAATCAACAGTCTTAGGGAATACATGCATTGTAATGCCTTTGGATTTGTCATGGGTCTTCGAAGGGCAACCGAAAATAGAACATGCAGGCATTGTTGTAAATTCTGCAAAATAAAGGTCAACATTATTACAAAATTATGCTGCATAAAAATGTGAGAAAGATTGAATTGGACCATACATTGTTCATTGTACGCATTCTTTTAGGCACCACAGCAAAACCAATACAGCGTGGACGGCTGTATTATAGGATAAATTTCACAAACGATTCATTGATGTGTTCAAAATCAGAACATGTTACTCGTCCCTTGCATGTTCTATCATGCACGAAAAGGAAACATGCTTACACTATAGAGACGGACCGCGAAGGATGCAATACGATACCAATTGACACTGATAAAAATTGATATATCAATAACATAACAAAAAGAAACTCAAATCAATAGCACTAAGACAAATTAACATAGCACTAGTGAGTACATTACTTCGAAATAGATATAAATTTACAAATGAAGGAGATATGATTAGGATGCATGCACTTACCTTGACCAACAAACAGTTGGATTCAGCAAGCAGAGTAATTAGTGGCAGGAGAACAGGGAGATGTTCCCAGGTAGCCCACTGACGAGTTCACTCGAAGCGGTCACAGAGTAGCACGATCACGAGTTGACTTGCAGTGCTCAAAGATGTTCTCATGGTAAATATCAAGTGGTTTATAAAGAATAACAATAAGGGGTGTGTTTGTGACTGAATGATGTGTATATGTCATGGCATTATGTGTATTGCCGGGGAGCGCCCTGCTTCAAGGGGAGCCTGCCTGGAGACACGGGGTCTGAGGAGGCCATGTGAACAAGGGCCCCTGGGCGTAAAATACCTTTTGAAGTGTACATTTTGTTTGGCACCCTGGCCGTTTGTGCCCCTGACAGCACCACTTGGCAGCGCACATCCACTGGTGCGAACTGCCTTTGATAGTGGAGGGGGGATGGATGGGCCTGGGGCGTGCAGACAAGGCACCAGAACACTGCTGAATGGTAACACACTTGATTCACTTAAAAACTGAAACAACAATTGATAAAAAATATGATGTTTTTTATTTGGTTTCTTATTTTGATGGCACAAAAATACTACACATTGTAAATGTCTGGTTGCAGCTCAGCGAGGGAAAATCCCCTGTACTGACCGCTGTCACTGGGGAAAGTTTGTCTAATGGCACCAACGACACAGGCGGGTATTACTCGGTGTCCAAGCCTCCCATGAAGCCACCATGTGTACGAACGATAGGCCACCAGCCGGTACCACCTGTGAAAGAGAAAGATACAAAGTGTTTTTAAATGATCAAGATAAGTGTATTAAACCTTAGTTGTCAATGACAATTCTTGTATGCAATGGCATTTTTGCCCGGACAAATTCTAACTAGACACTGCACAACATTGAACGACTTTTATGCAACTATTACTAGACAATTGCAAGACTAAACTGATATGACAATGATATATTGAAGTTACGAGAATACAGGGGACAACCATGAAATAGTAGTGGCCTAACTGACATCACAACCAGACTATACTTACTCATTACTGGGATTAAGAGGGCGAACTGTTGCGCGAAGTTCGTGCATAAGCACCATCAAAATCCTCAACACGGACCGTGTGAGGCAGGCTGTCGTGAAGTCTGGCAGCTCGGTAACGTATTGCGTCTGTGGATCGCCTTGCGATATGTAGGACAAGCATCCTGTGTTTTCTCAGCAGCAGCAGTTCTCCTCCTCGGTTGGCATAAGCGCACACCGATTGCAGGTACACCAGGTGGAAACACCATCCATGCGACTAGGCCCAGGCTCTTCATCTGTTGAATCATCGTCCCAATTGTTGTCCAAAGCCCCATTGTTTCCGCTTTTTTCTCTTTCCATTAAATCCTCCTCGGAATACTCAGGCTCGTACAGGTAGGGCATTATTCTTGCCATTGTGTGGTAAACAAACGAAAATTATTTATAGCGGTGGTACTGGTATCTGTTCACACGGGCTACAAGCAACGAAGGTAGCTGACCAGAGCACAGAAACAAGTCACAGAATACTCAAAGAAATACATTGAGAGGAATGGAAAAGAAAATCTGCTGTTGTGTGTTGTGAAACGGTCTGTTTATACTTATCGAGGAAAGAGGCTTCCTGCCGTTTCCATGGCGATACGTCATTAGCTGAAGGGCAGAGAACGTTGACACGAGACGTGCTTTGGCGTTGTGAAATGGGCGGTACGCATCTAGTGATGTCAGGCTCAGGGGCGGGGATATGATTTAGTGCTGCAAACGCAGGTCACCCAGGGCGATGCGGCAAGTGATAAGATTATCACAAGATGGCCACACCCTGCTGCTTGATTTCGCTTGTGTTCAAGAGACGAAAACTCGGGTAAGGTGCATAGGAAATGTTTGTACGATCGATCGACTTATGGTTAAAAACACATGGCCGAACCACAGGGACAATAATATTTCTGACCGAAGCATTCCTTTAAACACTCGAACGCTCTTCCTCTTGACGTTCGTGCCTCTCCTTCCTTAGCTATTTTTTGTTCTTAAATCCTATTTTATTTACTGCCTATCCTAATTAAAGATGTGTTTCTTATTATTATGGTTCACCATGTATTGCACCACTGATTTGTCTTGCGCAGTGGTTTGACGAAAGCGCTATACAAGTCTCAATAAAATATAAATCTCAGATGGCGAGTCAGCCGTGGTTTAGCAGGGGAATTGGTCTGCTCAGATCTTTCCGCCTTGCTTGGCACTGCCTGCAATAAAACACTGCTTCCCAGACTCTCTAGTGTGGGCATCGGACGCATGGCCCTGAAATGGATTCACTATTTTCTGACAGACAACAGCCGCCCCCTCCCTTCACTCTCCTACCCCCACTTCAATCAAATTTGGCCTACTGTCACAATTGTAATTTAACATTCATATCACCCTACTCATGCTCATTTAGTACTTTTAGGGTGACAACATGTAATTATGCAGATGATGTGTAGCTCATCTCTAACTTTAGTACCATTGAACTCACTGGCCAAAATCTCTTCTCGGACTGTCTCGCAGCCAACGACTTAAAAATCAATCCAACTAAATCTGAGATCTTGGTCCTTGATAACCAAGTAGGATCCTGGTCTTTCCATTTCCAGCCATCAGACGTAGTCCCCTGTCCTATGCTTACATCAATGGTGAAATCTTCTGCTCTGGTAGTTGACCTACTGCTAAACGTTAGAGGGACCAATTCCTTTCCTCAGAAACGCAGCAGGAGTCTAGGCATTTTACTGAGCACTTGCTCTATGCTGTACAGATAGATGATGGAGAAAGTTGCTTGGAGCATTGAAAGGATATTGAGCCCTTTTTCTTCTGGATTTGATATACCTTTCAACTTGCTGGTATTTTTAGTAGGTGCCGTCTGTCTGATTCTGTGCATTTCCTATGCAATGGTCTTCTCCAAAGATGTGTTGTATGATTCTGGGCAATAGTTTAGTGATGAAGCCTGAGGGAGGAATCCCTACCAGCCGGTAACAACCAACATCCCTAAGGTAATAGCAGGTGGCTGAATGCCTTTACAGCTGCTTTTGGCCTTCACCTAAATGCTTTATTCTCATTAGAGATTGGGCGGGTAATGTCAAGACCATAAGAGGTAGAGCATCGACACCCTCTCTCGAACCACAGAAGCCGAATGGGATCGACCCGCCCAACGTGTTAAGCATGGGTCCCTGATGTTAGAGGTACAGGTAACCACGTGGCAACCAATGGGGGTAAGAGGGATTAGGGAGAGGTTGTGGATAGATAGGAGGAGTTAGGGAAATGGGAAGAGGGTTAGGGTTACGAGATTGGATGGGTATGAGGAAGTTAGGAAAAAGAGCACCTTAATGCCATGTAATGCATATCCCTGTTACCTGACCTCACCTGTCTGTTGCCTAACCAGCATGAAACATGTGTTTCATGTGTTTCATGCGTTGCATGTATTCACATGTGTTTCACACACTCTCCTCTGAACCTTCTCTTGGAATCATAAGCCTGTATTCATAGGTTAACATTCATTCACCCTCCAACTTGAGCAACCAACAACAGCTGGTCAAATAACACAAAGATGATGAGCATGTGATGGTGAACTGAACCAACATTAAATGGACATAGGAAGCGTAATGGTATATACAACTGGGGAATCTCCCCACATGATTCACATGACTCATGGACTGACAAGCATGAAATGACAAAACAAACACATAACCTGTTGCAAGCAAACAGGTATTTCCCCTAACTTTGCCTGCACTGGATTATTAACCTTACTTCACACACTCTGAGTTGGAAACGTGTTTGACACCAAAGGCTCCTTCATGCAGTCTCAATAACAGAGTCCCAAGAAATGTGTAAGTTCGTAAGTTAGAAACCAAAGAAACCATAGGAATCCACTACGTGTAGCGGTTGCCTCATGTGCGCTAGGCAAATGTGGGGCCAAAGGAATACATTCAGCAACTGCGGCGCAAGCACTTAACTGAAGTCTGGGAGCCCTGTGAGGCCGCCTTGAAGGTGTTGTAGACTGCAGAATAATACCGAAGTTTCCTGCTGCCACCGCGGCATGGCCCGGGTCCTCGTTCTCCCTTCAGTGGTTGCCGTGCCGTGATTCTCAATAATCTGCACCTGGCACGGGTGGCCAGCGGCCTTAAATGTGTAACAGCCAATTGCACGCACGAGCAGGGCCGCCGCTCCCAGAGACCTCTGGTAAATGTAGTTTGCGGCCTCACGAAGCCACAATGCCAGGACCTGATTGCCTTACCTTGATGACTGGAGCCCCTCAGGCATGACCCCACCAATGTTGTAAGGCAGAGAGGAGTAGGAGTAGGAGCGATCGAGGAGGAGGTGTGCAGGGTTTGGAGGATTGCAAGAGAAACAAAGGCTGAAAATGAGCAGGTGGGGCAGAGAAGTAGGCGGAGGACATGAGAAATCAACAGCTTGCTCAGAACACAGGCTTAATTCGGGAGGTAAAGCCTGTTAACCGAGCATACTTTTTGGATGCCGGCTCTCCGAAAGATGCTAATGCTACTTCATTTAGGGGATATAGGAAACAACCCACTTTTAATGTGTCACTAATGACCAAGCGCGCTCAGTACTCTTTTTGATTTATGTAAATCCAATGTTTGCACCATTTTTACTCCCCCCCCCCAAGTGAATGCATATTTAGTTTTCATAGGACGGAGCTCATGGTGTTTCCAGTATTGTACACACACATATATGATGAAGCCATCCAGGATCTCATTCCTAATGGCATTGTAGATGCCATCTGTGATTCCATCTATGCATTAATGGGCTGAGCATCTATTTCAACACCGCCAAATTTCATGGGCTATGTTGGAATGCATTGTTTCACCATGACTGTCTCTCAACTACATTTTTTTCACTGAATTTCAAGGGTTTTACTAGGCTGTATCTACCCCCACCTGTAGTAGTAAATAGCCGTATCCTACTGCTCGCTATTCACCAATTACAATAAACGACCATGGCCCACTGGCCCAGGCCTAAGTCCTTGGCCCATCTCCCCTTTAGTAATCTCCTTCGACTGTAGCCCTTAGCACTTAGCACCAGTTAGGGTGAAAGACCATAGCCCACTGGACTCTTTCTAGCAATTATGGAAAAGACCATGGCCCAGTGGTCATGGCCAGGGGCTCTATAGATAGGATGAAGCCTGTGTACAAAGACTGTTACCAAAATTGTATTGCTAATCATTTTTGAATCGCTGGACAGATTTGGATGGTTTATTCCCAAAACCATTTTGTCCTGCCCCCGGGCCCCCAAGTGGAAACTGATAAAAATGTTAAAAGGTAAAAAAGTTATTAAGAAACAAAAATGTGCTGTTTTCAGCCTACTCCCATTCATTTTCCCATACAGATAAGGTGCATCAATTGAACACCTGAGTATGAAACCTTTTTGATGGATTTGGACCAAATAAGAAACCACTTGGGTGCAAAGTGCTTAAGATATGCCTTTTGCTTGATTGAGGAAATCCGTCCAGTATTTTTTAAGAAGATTGATGGAAAGGGGTGCCCCATGCTCCAAAAAACCTTTATATATCTCCCATGGTGGTCTACGGCAGAGAGGCTGAGCGGATTTTCAGAAATGAAAAGTCACACATTTTTGAGCTCTCATTTAGAGCGATTGCCCCGATGATCCTGTGGGAAGCCGAAAATGAAAAAGTGATCAAAATGTAATTTGGAGGAGGAAAGGGGGTATATTCACAACAGGCTAGAGGTGGGGAGGAGGAAAGAGGACAACATGTGAAATGGGAGAGTTCACGGGAGTTTGGGGAGCACACTTGGGGTAGAACATTTTCAACTTATCAGGGGAATTTCACGGGATTGCTGTGCAACTTACCTGGGGAATTTCACGGGATTGCTGTGCAAGACGTGCTCGGAAAAGAAAATACGTCACATGAACCAAAGAGTAGAAGGAAGAAATGGAAGAAGGTCAGGGATGGAAAATACAATGGGGTGGAGTGCCCAAGCATTTTCTTGTAGGAATCAGCAAACATTCCGTTACCGCAGGGACTGACATGCTCGGGATGATTACCAGAAAATATTTGCTGCAATAGAAAGAGGTCAGATTTACTATGTAGGGGGAAAAGAGCATTTGGGAAGAATTGGTGCAACATGTACAATGGACACAGCCATGGCTGGTGGAATAAAATGGACACAGCCATGGCCGGTGGACTCTCAGACCACTGACCATGGCTAGTGGGCCACTGGAAATGGCCGAAGAGCAGTGGATCCTGAGGTCGCTAGTGGAATATGAGCCTAAGCCAGCAGGCTGGGGCCAGTGGCCTTCCCCCTTTTAAAATCATTGATGCAACATATACAGTGGCCTTTGCCATCCACGGCTAGTGGGCCCTGAAGAAACTGTAGTGTAACAAAAGCCTTGAAATTCAGCAAGTAAAGTTTATTTAAGAGGGTTAAGGTGATCTGATTTATCGCAATGAAACCCTTGAAATTCAGCGGGTGTGAGAAGTGATGACCATCTTAATGCTGCACACCCCGTTGCAAAGCCCATGAGGACATACGTGATAACATAGAAGTGATTCACCATGGCAAATAAAATTGGTTCTATACGAATTGTACGAATGACAATTGTTCGAATAACAATTGAGCTTCTGCACAATTGACTGAATTTAAACGGTCAATTAGGAGATATATGCGGGGGAAACCCACTGCAGCCCCTCACCCAATCCAACCCCCAAACCAACCCCCACCCAATCCCCTTATATTATTATTACCCCAACCCAACCCATTATATATATAAAAATGACCATACAGTCAATTGTGTAGAAGGTCAATTCGGACCCTTGTTATTCGAACAATTGTATCATTCGAACAATTGTAAATGAACAATTCGGGTAATACCATAAAATTACATTGTGGGGATCTCGAAGGGGCGGACGGCCTTAACTACAATTTAGTGATTGGTGATACAATGTTAATTCCTGTATACCTGTGTTTTGTGGGAAGGGTTACAAAATGTTTAGTTTAGCAACATTACGGTTCTCATTCCCCAATCTACAGATGTTCTTAATTTATTTAATTGCTCAGAGAGTCCACAGAATTGGGTAGTATGCATTAGAGTCATCCTCAGAACACACAACATAAGATATAAAAAGTCCTTATTGTTATCAGCATGCGCATGGGTAATGGGATAAGGCCATATATGTCATAAAGGTATCCCTACAAAAGAAAGGATGTTCTTCCCTCTGAACAATCTAAACAGAAGCTGTAGGAAGGGGAATACACTTTCGGCTCTGCAGATGTTTTGGACTACAACTCCAATCAATCCTTGCCAGCATAGCTAATGGTGAGGGATTATAGAAGTTGTAGTCAAGAACATCTGGAAAGTCACAGGTTACAGACCCCTGCTATAGTGCATTAGGAGTTTCCTTGCTTGCAGGGATACTAGTCTGCCTCTGGTTCTTTAATTCCCATGCACTGACCCTAGTTCTCTAATTGGACACCTTTCCTGGTTCCCAGACACGTCCTGAGCTCTTGGGACTGGGTCAGGACCCTCTGACCTTGTCACATTCTGCACATTGTCATATTAATTCAGGTGGCTTGAATTGCTGTTTGTGTGTATCGTTCTGTAGACTGTCACTAGATTTCACCATGTGTATTATGTTCCACACATGAGTTGCGAGTCGGTGCGAATCCCCACTTGGTTGTATTCATCTCATGTGCTCTGAATGTGAGTGGCTGCTAATCCCAAGTAATTTAAATGGGCAGACTCCAATCCCATATTTTGATGTTGAGAGTAAGGATGAATAATATATATTAATTTATTTATTGCATTTGCTAAGCGCACTAAACCCGCTGGGATCAAGGCACTGGTTACAGGCATATGGTGGATGAAATGAGCAGGCCGAATCCCATGTTTTGATGACACAAGTGGACGTGAATGCCTGTTTGATGACGCGAGTCAGCTCTAGTCCCAGATTTGCGATGACAAGGGCACAACTTCAATGAAGTTATGTAAGTGGGCTTGAATGCCATGTTTTGTCATGTCAATAAGTGCAAATCCCCTGATGTATGGTTTTTGTGTGAGGGTGCATTCCTTCTCTTGTGGTTCTCAGTTTGGTATCTCATTTGACATTTCTACTAATGTGGTTTGTCTTGGTATTGTTATCCTAGTTGCCTACTTTGGGGTGTCTCGTGATGCTTACAACACAGCATAACGTGTTGTTCTCACATTCTACCCTGGTCCCGTTGTTTAGTGTGGTCCTGTTTGATGCCGGGTCACCGTTAAGTGTATAACACGCTGTGAAAGTTTGTCCAGGCAGTTGGAAGGAGAGTTGGCTTAGGGTGCGGGGGAACCAATGTTTATCTGTACTTACCATCTTACTTGATGTGGTGTATCTACCTTACTATTGAGGGGAAGGAGTGGGCATTTTGAACCCCACTCATTCCTACACTTCCTGGGTAGGCCCAGATGCGGCTGCTTTGGGTTCAGGGTACCGGCCCCAGAGCACTCGTGCGGGAATACCCCTAGGAACTGTGACCCCCCTTGTAACAGTGTGAGACCAGAGTTGAATGAGACTCCATTTTTGTAAGCCACTGACTCCATTTTGTAATGGTAAGACAGTTGTCAATGTTTCAACGCAGGCCTGCAGCTCTCCCAGCCAGGCGCGCACAGCGAGCAAGCTACTCCCCCCACCTCCTCCCCTTTGCCATCTCTGCAGTTGTTCAGTTCACATGAGAGACTAGCTGCGGGAAATGCAACAAACTTTACACTGTATCTTCTGTCTTCCGTCTCACTTCATTGACCCAGATATAGCCCTGAGCAGGGGCCAGTGCAAAAGCCATCCGTCTCTATGAACCTGCCCCCACACCCAACAGCCCCTGGCCATAAAGAGCATCGTCCCCATATTCCCTAGGACAGGGTCGACAGTTAGAAGTGACCCTTGAGTCTGTTTGATTGTTCACGTCTTAATGAGGACAGAGCCAATGTGCCTTTATGCATGCAAGATAATGTAAAAATAATAATGGGGCAATATGTATACTAGCAAACAATATAACATATATGTGTAATTAGAAGTTCTCACGTTAAAGCTTAATTATGAAAGTGTAATGTATATTAACATATGATATAAAGGTGATCATAGAAATAGACTGCAACAACATGAGGCATAACCAGTTTAATACTGTACACGCCAGCACTAAGCTACCTCATTTTCATAAGTTCAAATGTAAATAAATGCACAATATCATGTAAACGTAATACAGCAGCTAATTGCTCTCGCCAAGTTACAACATCTGGTAAGGCTGCATGCACAGACCCCGCGCCATGAACTGCTTTTAATGAAAGATGAACATTGATTCAAGCCCACGTCTTAATTTCTTGATGAGTTCTTTGTTACAATGAGAATGTTTAGCCAGATAGAAAACATAGTATATTCTAAATCCGTATAACCTGAATATAATATAGTAAGCCACGTGTAAAGGCCTGTAGGTAAGACCTATTTCTGAAGGCCCTGTTTCTTTGTGCAACAAGGAACTATACCGCAAAGAGGTTTCGATTCTCCTCCACCCTTCATGGTGTCAACGTAGGTTAGCGGAGATTTAATGATGTTTGGACAACCAACCACTAAACCCCCCACAATGAAATATATGCCCGTGATGGTATGTACCTCTTGTGACTTATTTGTTCCAGTCCTAGATTTAGAGCCCTCTTTGTTGTTTATCAGATGGACATCCCAGATCCTACAATGACCCCAAGAGCTCTGCCCCTTCGTCAGTATATTCTGAATTGCCTGAACAGGTTAAGCACTGTATTCAATGGATGAATCTTAACCTATGCCCAGTAATAAATTAACCCGCATTTGAACGACGTTTCTGTAAGTGTTTAAGCCACAAGTCTTTGAGCTCACCGGACAAGCAGATTATGGTGGCGGATGAATGGGAATATGTGGCCACAAGGGCAAATGTCAAATGATTATTTAACAAAAGACACATCACAAGTTGCCGATCCCAGCTCGATGAGCCCAGCTGACTGATTGACCCAAGAACACGTCATCGCCACACCACGTGTCCTCAAACCAACCAAGCGCCTCTGACCCTATGGCACCTATAGGTGTCCAATCTTAGTGACCAATCCCAACTGTTCATGTGCCCCCTAGGCCTTCCCTCAGCTCGATGACAATTTTTCTGTATGAAGATGAATTGTAACATGTTTTCTGCAGAGCACTCCCGGCGTGAGCAGAGTAGATTCTGCTTGCCCTATTTTAGATAAAGCTTTTGATACCACCAGCACTTGGTCGTGGTCTCATTCCCTCCTGGGATACGTTTTTATTGACTCCATACGGAGAATTAACTGTATTTTTGGGGGCCTCTCACTTACACTATCCTACATGCATAAGAGGACCTGAGCAATAAGACAGCATTCATCCTACTTACCTGGGGTCCTTCTCTTGCCTGAACCGGAGGCACACCACTACAGTGGGCTTTCTGTTTTCCAATGTGGCGGCTCTTTCTTGCAGTCTACATTTGTGTCAGGTGTGATCTTAAGCTTCCTAAGCAACATTTCCACCAATTCCTTCTTTTATGTATTTTCTAGGAGAGGGGATGCATGGATTGGTGATGGATGATATCCAGAATGATTGTTTTGACGTTGTACTGGATGGTGCGTTGATGGTGGGAGTCGGGGTATCTGGGTTGGATGTTTAGGGAGAAGATGAGTAGTATGTCTTTTCACTTGCAGATGGTGCCAGATTGATCTTGTCAAGAAATTAGGTGATAATCTTTGGAATCATTTGCATTTGGTTGATTGATGCAGTTACACATGGGTGTAATTTTAGGCGGGGATAGGGGAGTTTGTCTCCCCCTCCGACTTTCGTGGTACACTATTTTTTCCCCCTCCTTTGGCAGGGGCCCCTTTCCTTTAAATGTCATGTCCCCGGCAACATGTTCAGCAGAGCTACCCCAGTGCAGTTACAAGTCATTGTTCAATTGGCAGGTGTGTTGTTAGCATGCTAGCTACACCTTATTTACTTATTACAATATTATGAGCAAGGTGGTGTGTAGTATCCTCCCTGCAGGTGGATTGTAGAATATTGTCATGTGTGAGGTAAGAAGTGAGGCAGTGAGGGCCCCAGATTTCACAGCTGAAGACTGAGCTGAAGGATGGTCTGTGACCATAGGTTGTCACATTTAGAGTGTCTTATTTATACCTACTGTACTTACCTGCAACATCCTAAGAAGAATCATGGCACTATTTTAATATATATGCCGGAAGTACTGACCGGTCCCTACCTTCTGTGTAAATAATTCAGGCCCAGATCCCAGCCTCTGCAGGATAACACAATGTTAGGCCTTGGCATTGGTAGATGTTAATCAAACTGGCATGAGCATGGGTCAAAGCCTTAGCTTAGGAACTGGTGCCCATAAACCATACCTGTTTCCCTCTCTTGCTATCCTCTCTTCCATCCTCTGGTCTTAGCTCTGCTCTTCTTAGGTTTTGATCGCTGAGTGTCACACAGATCCAAGGTCTAGAAAGACCCCCACTGAAAGGGACAGTTTGGTTTGATTCAGAATCTAGAGGCTCAGTTATGTTGACATTCTACCCTGGGCCTGACACAGAGGCTGTTCTCCCTGGCACTCCTCTCTGGGAGTTTAAAGGGCCTCCTCACATCTGGAGCAGCTGTCAGAGGATTATACCAGGTTGCTTCTCCAGGGCTTCTGTAGATGCATCAGGTTCTGCAAGAGCTGATGTAAGCAATAAGGGAGTTATTTGTGCAGCCTCTGCCTGATCTGGGGCATGGGATATGCAGACGGGGCTCCACTGTCTCCATTTATCAGATGACAATCCATATAAAAGTAAGAGTGTATCTTTGTATCTTTTACAGAGACACACCAGAGTCAAAAGGACGCAGAAACACCTGTAACATACAGGCACTAATGGCAGGATGCTGAACAAAATGCCACCATAATAGACATGATCACAGTGACATCATAATGTGAGTTTATGTTCTTAGTTACATCTGGGTAACTATGGACTTTTATCTGACTTGTCCTCTCCTAATCTATAACAGCCCCTTTAATTAAATGCCCATCTAAAATATTTTGCCACAGGCACCTTGTTAAGAAGTGTCTGAACAATATGCCTTTTTGCAGATTTTCTGGATAAGAAAAGGGGATTGCTAAACCACAGAACAGGTGAAACTGAGTGAATGAATCTTGCACAGCATGCCGTGCTGTTTTAATTGGCTATTGGCTTACCTACTCAATCAACTTGATGCATGACTGAACCAAAGACACGCAGAGACATGTGTGTAAGGAGCTCCCAACAGATCTTAAATTAAAACCTGAAAAGGCATGTTTCCCATTTTTACTCTTTCTCACCTGTTAGAGCCAGCTGATACTATGGCTAAGGAACACCATAGAACAGAAATGCCTCGGAATACTATTCTTTGTGAGCAGGGAGACTGGCCAAAAGCTAATTCCACTAATGCGTTGTCATGTGTTGCAGGAACCATGCAGGATTCATCGCTAGATGGCCTTCGGGTCTTTTTATCATCAAGCCTAGAAAAGCTGGACCACCACATTGAAGGTATTCAGAACTGTCTGTATAACACAGAGAAGCAGTCACTCGCCTCCAGCCGACAACATAACACTACTGAATTAAAAGCATCACACTTGAAGTCAACCTCTTTCGGGTATGGTGGCATATTGGCAGATGTAATTGAAAAGAATATGGCACTTAGAGCACGAATGGAAGATATTGAGAACAGTGAAAAGATACTAAACTTGCGAATTGTGGGCTTCCCGGAAAATGCGGAGAAGGGGGAACCTGTTACCTTTTTCACAGAATGGATTAACCAAGTATTTTCCACTGCACTGCAGGGGATGCCGATTCAGCTTACTTTAGCAAGAAGGCTTCCTCTGAGCCAGAAATTGCCAACACCATCCTACCTTAAACCACGGACTTGCCTTATTGCATGCCCCTCACTGCAAACCCGCAATGCTATTCTGCAGGCTGCTAGAAAGCAGCGTCAACATCTTAGGTTTCAAGGCTCCAAAATATATATATGCCCTTATTACACACCCGCGCAGGCAAAGCAACGTCAGAGTTATATACCAGTGAAAGCTTGTCTGAATCAAATGGGAGTAAAGTCAACTATGCTGTACCCTGCAATGCTGAAGGTTGAATGGTCAGGTTCCACATTTATTTTCAGGTCTAAGGAGGAAGCAATTACTTTTTTAGAGTCAAAGAAATGTGAGCACACTAGCACCAAAGACAGTGACCCAACAATGGAGATGGGCCAAGCTCAATGAGGCTCGCTGTTCTCCTCAGTCAAGCTCAAACTACAATGTTTCAATTATGCTAAGGAATCTTTGTTCTGTTTTGACAATTTTGCACATATGTCTAGTTCAGGATACTGTGCTTGGATTTCTTTTCTAATGTTGTCTGTTTCGAAATTATATGGGCTCTGATTTACATTGTTTCTCACTCCTCATTTACTTTTGTTAATTCACCATTTTTGTTTTGGATCTTTAATAAGATTAGTGTGGCCAACAGGCAGTTTGTTATTTATGCGACACCATCTTCATACAGCAACAGAAAATGCACACTACTTTTTTTTTAGCAATTCACTTTTGTAGTTTGGTTTTGGGTACTTTGGGGGGTATTCAAAAAGGCACGGAGAGGGAGACAAAACGGTTGCTATAGAGAGATGTGAGCTATCTCATGCATTGGTAAGTGCATACATTTGTTGTGAAGAACCAGACAACTACATTGAGTTAAGGAGTTAATTCACAAGTTTGTTAACGCACAAGACACCAACGCAGGTCCGTCCACATGGACGTCGGTGACAGAAGTGTCCGTTAACAACCATGCAGGACCAACTGTCAAAAAGCCCTAGCTCACACGATGGCATTCCAGAATGGAACGTGGACTCCCATCGCGTGCACAGCATACAAATACCACATATGTTCCCACTTGTACATAGCAGGTAATAAAACAGGAACATTTATCCATACATTATTATGTGTAGGAAGGGGAAGAAACTGGGAAAGAATACATAGATTAATTATGATATAGAAACAGAATAATGTAAACGATGCAATGTCAGTGGAGCATAAGAAAATAACAATACCAGGAGATGTGTATCAATACATCACATAATCCTCAAGCTTTGAAGGTCTCCTTCTCACCGGACCTGTTGTGCTACTAGAACTCCTTCCTTCACTCCTAACATCATGCCAGGAAACCTCATCTTGTCCACCATGTACACCTACCTGTATACCATCTTGACTGACACATGCATCACCAACTTTGTACGATGAAGGAATTTCCTCATCACGGCCAATGTCACCATGCACATCATCACACCCTTTGTACCATTCATCTCTCCTACCCCAAAAGTCAACCCCACGCCCCTCACCACATGCAGATTGCTTCAAATCCGGATGCTGCAGAATAGTTGCGAGATCCATGCTCCACTGCCTTCCATCTCTCATCACCACATGCCCACTACCCACATTCACCACCTTCATTGGTTCAAAATAGTGAGAACAGCCTTTCGGTACACTAAATGGTTTCTTTATATGCACTACATCTCCCACACATACCATCATCCCCTCCAGAAGCTTTTGTTCAATTCCGATGTGTTTATTTTCAACTAACCAATGTGGGAATAGCTATGAACGCATCTTCCAAGCTCTCATCTTCTCAAATTGAGTTATTCCTGTTCACACATGTGGCCTGTCTCTGAATGCTCTCATCATTTCCTGCATGCTGCATGCTCCCACAATGCAGGGCAGTTATTTTCGATCCCATTACACTCTAAATAATCACGCATCTCAGGCGACACAAACTGAACTCCATTATCAGAAATTTTAACATTACAATAACCTTCTCTAGAGAACATTTCCATAAAATCAAACACGCATTCAGTTGAAATGCTTTCCATAAACTCCACCTCAAACCACTTCGAGGCATAGTACACTACTATGATTTCAAATCTATGTTCCTGCCCTAATAGACTCATGGGTCCTATGAAATCGCTAGCCACTTTCTCCCATGCCTGCTCTGGGACATCTACACTACCAATCTCCACCTTCTGAGTCTTTAACGATTTATCACTAGCCCCACAAGGAAAACAAAACCCCACTTCCTTATCCATCATGTCATTCATACCAGGCCACGAAAACATGTCCTTCAATCTGTGTTTGGTTAAACTCATACGAAGATGTCTTCCGTGAGCACACGTAACCAACTCTGTCTGAAGCGACATTGGAGGAACCAACCTTTCACCTCTTACCAAGTCCCACACCGAGCTGCTCAACTTCTCTCTTACCTTGTAAAAGAGTGAACTGACCTCCACACTAGTGCACATCCTCTGCTTAGTTCAAGACGCAGCCTCCTTCAATTCCATATCACATCCAATGCCCTCCAACCAAACCCCCTTAGAAAATGCACGCTCCCCCATGTTCAGCACCTGTGCAATCCACTAGTCGTACTCCACCTCCACCTCAGGAGAATCCATCCTGGGAGACCTCGACAAACAATCTGCCACCGGATTACAACGACCCGGTACACATTTCACCACAAAGTTGAATCCTTGCAATGCAGACAACCATCTTGCTATACCTGGTGTTGCCAAACCAGATCCCCTTGTGGAAAATAAATGCGCGAAAGAATTATGATTGCTTCATATTATATAGGGAATACCCCATGCATATGTTTTGTTGCAATTCAAAGCCCAAAAGCATGTCAGGCACTCGCGCTCAATGGTGGTATATCTAGACTCTGGTGCTGTCAAGGAGTCTGATTTCTCAATACTACACACTTTGCTGAAAGGAATTTGGAATAAAATTCCATCAAAACCAAGAATTACCTCAACTCATCCCCGTTCGATGGTGATTTGATCTCCGATGGCATCTACCATCTCCAGGCCAGTTTCCAAACCTTTGCCAGATAATCTGTGATGCATAACCAACACCTGATGCACTTTAAATTGGCATTTTCTTTCCTTTTTTACAGTCAACTCCGCTACCTTAAGTCTTCTTAGGACTTCATGCACCCTCGCGTCATGTTCCAAATCTGATTTTGCTCCCACCAGAATATCATCCTGGAAGCACCTTACCCCATGAACATCCCCTAATACATCTTCCATGATCTTCTGAAAGACAGCTGATGCTGATGCCAGACCAAAAACAATCTTTTAAACTTATATGCCCCCATGGGTGTAATAAAAGCTGTCAGTACTCTGATCGTGTGATGCAGAGCCACCTGGTGGAAGGCTGATGACAGGTCAAGCGTGGAGTACCATCTCGCCTCCTCCATAGTTGTTAACATCTCATTCACTCTCGGTAAGGGATGTCTGTTGATCAAGATACTGCAATTCAAATCCCTTAAATCATGCATAACCTAATCTGTCCATCTGGACACTGAGTCACAACAATGGGAGATAGCCATTCACTACACTCACTGGGTTCAATTAACCCCTGCTCACACAAACCTTGCACCTTCATCCTAACCTTTTCTCTCACCCCAATGGAAGCTTTCTCACCTTATGCACGCATGGCATAGCATTCTAACCCAACTTAATTTTGTGCCAGTATCTGCATTATCTACCAATCCCTTGGTGGAACACATTACTGAACTTCCTCCCCACCTCAGCCATAAACTTCTCAGACTTGTCTTTGTCGACCATCCTCACTTGCAATTCTTTCCCAGGATGCAATTCCAAACCACATTTTCCCTGATGCTTCCACCCCAGCAGCCAATCTCCTTTAGCCGCTACGTACACGTTTGCATGAATGTTTTTGCTACCATTGCACCAAACAAATACCCAGATGTCAATTTCACCCCCCCCCCCACCATAAGTTTTTGGCTGAATGTCAGACATTTGCAATGTGTGGCTTTTGTCACTCCAGATTTCCCTTTCATCATATAGAATGTTGTAAGGTGATCCCAAATACGCTTTAATAGCACACCCAGCCACCACAATTTCCAGCTCGGACGGAGTGTATTGCCACTCTTTATCTTCGCCCACTTCATTCACAATGTGGACGATATTGTTGGACCACTCCTGTTTCTTCTCCAACACGCACTTAACACTTGTCTCACCCTCTTACACACTATTGTTCGCTTTACACAACATAGCGAAATGCCTCATTCTTCCGCATTTCCTGCACTTCACTCTCATGGCGGGGCACTCCTTGGGATTAAGGGCATGCTTCTCGAACCCACATCTCGGGAAATGCTCCTTATCCATCAATTGTTGGTGAGCTTTACTACTTCCCCTGACCTATTGTACCTTTTTACTGCACTATCACTACCACTGTCTTTCACCACTTGCACGCTTTCCTTTCCATTTCTTTGCATTCACTTCCTTCAAGCACCTGCTTGTTACCTGCATTGCCTTGGCATGCTCAACGCCTCCTGTAAAGGAAGGGTCTTTGCCTGCCACACCGTTCATGAATCTTGGGATTTGATGTATGCATCATTAGCTGATCCCGGATGCACTCACCCTCCCTCCCCGTAAACTCACATGATGCCAACAGCCCTCTCAAATCAGCTATGAATGCATCCACGGGTTCAGCAATCCCTCCTCCCTAGAAAAGATTGTATACCTTTCCATCACACCATTTAGTTGTTTGCCGTACTGAGCCTCCAGCTTCCTCATCACTTTCCCATATAACCCATCACCATCCCCGCTCACACCATCTTCACCATTAACCACTCGTACATGGTGGTGACTTTTTTATCACCTTCCCCGTCTCTGCCCCCACAAAACACATGAGGGATGAAAACTTCCTTTCATCAGAGAATCTCTCAAAACCTGATGCTGCAAAATGGAACGTTAAAAGATCTTTCCAGTCCTCCCATGGGACCGGCGGCTCACCAGGGGTAACCAAAAACTTGGGAGGAGGGTCCAAATTCTGCATGACACTACCTGATAGTCTTACAAAAATGTCAAGTGACCAATGCACAGAAATGCAGAAGGAAGAAATACCTCCCCCCACCCAGAGCAACTGGCAATTCCTCCACAGCCTCCACCACCTCTGAGAATTTTCTGGTAGGAGCGACCTCCCACTGCCACAACAATGTCCCAATAATAATGAAATTCACATTGCCAACATGAAAGAGAGCTAAAAACAAAAAGAACACATTTATATTCCCCTCATACAACCCTAACGTCTCTGGCAGGATGACTTCCCGCTGCCACCTAGGGTGTCTTTGGCAGGACGAAATCCCACTGCCAGCAGGACAGTGAGCCACCAGGATAGACTCATTTGGAAATTCAGCTTGCAATATGCAGCCTGACCTTGGTATGGCACAGCTATAGATAATGAAGACACAGTCTGCACAGTCTTGCCTGACCAAAATATGGTGCACTAATCATCAGTGTGCCGCCTGACCTGAAGGTAGCACATCACCGTCCAGACAAACACAATGTCAGCCATGGAAGCTTGACTATGGAATGGCTAAATAGATGCACACCCCCACAGGCATAGCCACAGCCAGTCATGATGCGAATATAAGTGATGCTAAGTCCAGGCACCACCACACACGAAGTGCAGCACACTAGCGGTGCAGCTCTGCCACCAGGGTAAATATAACAGCAGGCACAAATCCCAACTCAAAGGGCCCACCACTCCCCAGAGTGGCTTGGTACTCTCTGCAATCTGTGCAGACAAGCTGATGACAGCAATAGCCCCGACACAAGCTCCGTTGCCTGAAACCAGATGTCCCCTCCTCCCGAGCCCCGAAACAAGCTCCGATGCCAGAGGCCTCAGACCCTATGTGGTTTCTCCCCACAAACCTCACAATGGACTAGAAGTGCAGGAGCCCGCAGAAGATGCCCCAGTGCTCACCCCTCACTGCAGCTGCTTGTCCAAATCTGACATTGAGTAGAAGCCCATCAGTGCACAACACTAGCCCTGACCCGGGCTACGATGCCTGCCGCTGCCCGCCCCACTTGCAGGAGCCCACTGCAGATGCCAGAAGGCTGCTGTTAACTACAGCCGCCCACCCAAAGCTCCCAAAGCTCACACTGAGCAGAAGACCAGCAACGCACGGCATTAGCCACAACTTGGGCTCTGATGCCTACCACCACCCGCCCCACTTATGAGCTCACCTCTCGAGCCCCGACAAGGCCTCAGAGCTGCCCCACACCAGCCGGCCACCTCACCACTACATGGTTGGGCTCTGACACTGCTTCGCTTCACTGTGGCTTCACCACAGCCCGGTCACTGCAGGAACCACCGCCAAAAAGGGGACCATGGATCAGGCAAACCATATGCCCTACCACGGCAGCTGGTCTGGTGGGCCCTCAGAGATGATGACAGCCACACTAACAACGTTTGACCAAGAGAGACGGAACTCTCTACTCTGCTGTTGGGGTCTTGATGCCTTTTCTATCGTCACCACTAATGTTGTAAAGGACCAGATACCTACATTGAGATAAGGATTTACTTCACAAGTTTATTAAGGCACAAGACCCCAACGCAGGTCTGTCCACATGGACATCAGCGACAAGTGTTCCTTAGCAGCCACGCAGGACCAACTGTCAAAAAGCCCTTGTGATTGCAATGGCATTCCAGAATGGAACATGGACTGCCATCGCATGCACAGCATACAAAAACCACAACATTGTTATTTTGTGTGCCCACCTGCTGCATAATAGCATGCCACATCTATGGAATGGTATGGCATTGTTTATTTATAAGGCGCCTATACACAGGCCAGTGTTTCAAAGCGCTCAAGGAGGGTGGGGACAGGGGAGAAAACAACAGTCATTCAGAGCCCTTGAAATGCTGAGTCAATAATAGTCTGCACAGGGAGAGTAAGTGCGTAAAATATATTATATATGGCGAAGGGACTGACAAGGGCAGTCAGCAGTACCAGCACGCTGTGCTGGTGTTTGAGTATCTTTTCCTGTTTCATCGTTGGAGGCGTGTGCTCAGAGGCGTGTCCCGAGCCCTCCTTTCTACTTACCCTCAGTCTTCCGCGAAGCGGACCGCGAAGGGACTGACAAGGGCAGTCAGCAGTACCAGCACGCTGTGCTGGTGTTTGAGTATCTTTTCCTGTTTCATCGTTGGAGGCGTGTGCTCAGAGGCGTGTCCCGAGCCCTCCTTTCTACTTACCCTCAGTCTTCCGCGAAGCGGACCGCGAAGGGACTGACAAGGGCAGTCAGCAGTACCAGCACGCTGTGCTGGTGTTTGAGTATCTTTTCCTGTTTCATCGTTGGAGGCGTGTGCTCAGAGGCGTGTCCCGAGCCCTCCTTTCTACTTACCCTCAGTCTTCCGCGAAGCGGACCGCGAAGGGACTGACAAGGGCAGTCAGCAGTACCAGCACGCTGTGCTGGTGTTTGAGTATCTTTTCCTGTTTCATCGTTGGAGGCGTGTGCTCAGAGGCGTGTCCCGAGCCCTCTTTTCTACTTACCCTCAGTCTTCCGCGAAGCGGACCGCGAAGGGACTGACAAGGGCAGTCAGCAGTACCAGCACGCTGTGCTGGTGTTTGAGTATCTTTTCCTGTTTCATCGTTGGAGGCGTGTGCTCAGAGGCGTGTCCCGAGCCCTCCTTTCTACTTACCCTCAGTCTTCCGCGAAGCGGACCGCGAAGGGACTGACAAGGGCAGTCAGCAGTCCGCGGGCCGGCGCGCCTGCGCGCGGACTCTACGCTGAGTCGCTCTTCTACAAAAATTTCACGGCTCTTCAGGCTCGGCGGATGGCAGCCCTGGTCGAACCGGGAAAGCTGAAACCTGGACTGGAAGAAAAGCGCCTGCTGAGAAACGGCAAACCTCGCCAGCCGCCGACTCATGTAACCTCGCCTGAGAGCGTGGAGCAGTTAGCTACTCAGAGGCTACAACGGATTTCCCGCATTAAACACGCGGGCAAAGGGACACAGGTAAACACAACTCGCCCAGCCGAGCTGAATGAAGTAAGTGACTTTATGTTCTCCCCGATCGAATCCTTGGGTCTAGATAGCACACCGTCCTTGACGGTGCCAATTGCTGAACTTGATCAATCGATCCCTCAAGAGGCCATTTTAACAATGACATGTCCCACAACTACCCACACACCCCCCCCACCTTTACCCAATATGGAGGTCAAAAGCCCAGAAGTGGGGTGGGGAAGCCAGAGAAATCTGGAGCTGACCCCTCTGTATGATATGGGTGCGCAAGCGACCCCGCCCGAGCAGCCTATGACCCTCATACGGGCCTCGGAGGGGGGGGAAAGCTTAACATCGTCCCGTATTCTGGACCCCCCGATGGAGCAAGTGACGCTTTCGGGAAATAGTAAAATACCCCGGGCAGACCCAATCCCGTTTTCGCTCCCAGGGGAGTCAGTAGTAATCATGATACACAATACAGAGGGAGCGGCGGCAGCGGAGGATCTACGAACACCTCCGGGACTAGATGCCCTACTTTCATCCCCCCAACTGCAGTTCGAACTTGCTGGCGAGGAGGGAAGAAACGAACCCATGGGATTGGAGATCGTAGGGTCTGCTCTGGAAGAGGGGGATGGACAAGTTACCACTCCCCTTTCCCGGTTGGAATCTCTAAAGCCCAGCTCCAGCTCTGCGAAAACACCTACATTTTCTTCTAATATCCCCCCCCAGCCCCTACCAGATGCGGGTGTTGCAACTGCTAATACTAACGAGAATCTGAACAATCTGCCGAACTTTCGGGCGGCTCCCACAAGATGTCCTCACGTAGGACGGTGAGGGCCAAACCCCCATACAAAAGAGGTCAGGTGGGGGGCAAAAAACATCCTACCCCTCACTGCATGGCAACCCTGAAAGAGTTTTTTGGGAAAAAAACACGAATGGAGGGTGAGGGATACCAAGACGTATCAGATGCAGAGCTTTTGGCCATAGTTGAAGAAAGAGCCTTGCTCCCCACAACCTCGAATTTTCCCGTTAAGACGCCTGCTCTGCTGGAGAAAGCGGCGAATACTGCTCCACACTTAACCGCCCAAGAGAGTGGGAGCCGCAACATAATATACACGGGATCAAAAGCTATAACAGGGTGGGACTCACTACAACCGGTAAATGGTGCTGGAACTTACAAGCAAATAGAGGGAAGGGGGTTAGCAGGAACCCTAGCGGGGGAGATACATTTGCCCCAGGCCCTGGCCAACGGCCTCCCCGCGCCTCCCATAGTGACCACCCCCCTTAACCCTCGATTTCAGGAGCCCAGTTTGGATCCACACATCAGCGGAGAGGGCCCCCCGCATGAGAAAAGTTCGATCCTTACCAAAGATCGGGGCCCATCGATGCCTCACAGATACCAAGGCGAACCCCCTTCTAACCAAGTGATCGAAACTCCCTCGCAAAAAGAGGACCTTACAACCATCCTAGCTACAGTAACCATCGCGTTGGCTCCATTCGGAAAACTATATGAAGCCATTAGCGACACCTTAAAAGATCAAACTACCCTGATCGCTCACATGCACACCAAACTGAATTTCCTAGAGGGGTTCATTACTGCTTCTCAACAGCTCAAAGGACAAGATGTGGAAGGCACGAGTGCGGGGAGCAAACCCTTGTCAACGGTCCAGTCAACCTCCGACCAACCGAGCCCAGAAAACAGGCTAAGAAATGTCCGGGGGTTACAACCGACCGAACAATCTAGCTTGAGAAAACCCCATGAGACGACTCAAGGACTCGGGTTGGGTCGGGAGATAGAGGGGGGCACTAGGGCCTCTGATGGACCCCCATCTTTGACGACTGGTGCAACACAGACGGAACCCCGCACAAAGGGGGGTCAGTCTTCGAATGAATCAACCGACAGGCCAGGAAGGAAAAATGGATCAGTGGCTCTCACCATCCCTGAAAGTGCAGCTATTCAACCAGTTGTAAAACCAATAGATTTCTCCAAAATGAAAATTCCATCTACCTTCGAAATATTTCAACACAAAGGCAAAAGTGACCTGGTTAGTAAGGGCAAAAAGGCCTCAAAACACAAGCTCCCTCAACAGCCCGCACAAAAAGATAAAACAGAAAGTAGAGGCCAAGGCAACCTAGAAAACCCGACCCCACCAACACAAAATCGCCAAGTTTTCAAATTAAAACCCGCGGACAAGACACGGCAGGACCCACGGAGCCCAGAGAGGTCGCGAGAGGACTCTTGGAACTCATTAGACCTAATGAATATGAGTACATACACGATCGAGGACTCAGAAGCAGAAATTCTGCAAGCGCTGAACCAAAAAAGAAAAAAACCTGAAAGTCGCAATAACAGAGAAGCAGACGAACCGAAATCAAAGGCCCTGCTCCTTGATTCTCCTTCGACCTCGCCGCACGCGGTGGAAAAAACTTCTTTGTCACAAAAAAGAGAAAGTAGGAAACTGGGACAACTGCGAGTTAAGGGACATCAGGGAAGAAATCCAGGTGAAGCACACCCCCGAGACCCTCAGCAAAGATCGCGCACCCCAGGGGAGATAAACCCTTGGGCACAATACGACAGAAAAAAGGACCGGAATACAGCAAGGGACAAACCTAAAGGCCACTATAGATCCAGGGTTCATGCTCTGTCGAGATCAACAGGTCGGCAGGCCGGTGGAGCCATCCGCGCAAACCGCTCGCCTTCGCCTAGACAAAGGAAAATGACAACAAGAACTTTTATTCTGCAAAGAACACACGAAAGACTGGACAGGTGGACACTAAACCGCAAAGCTCTATTCAAACTGTTCCAGGAGAGCCGGCTGCCTCATATCGACGTCACAAAAGACATAAAAATCTTGGAACCGAACCCTAACGGAAGAACAGACAGCTCGTTCCTACACATTGGATCGAATTATATTCAAGATAAAATTTGGAAAGCAAGAGACAATTTGCACAATCTTGGCTTCGACTTGGCGCACGCGTGGGAGGGGAATACATCGTCTATGCCCCCGCAGGAGCGGTTTCACTATCGATCAAGTCAGCAGGAACCTGATCGATGCACTCTGCCGCACAAGTTCCCTATCGGGGAACAAGCTCTCGGTAAATATGTTGAAAGCCGGTCTCGGCGTGAATCCAACGCTCAGAACACGCAACGGGACGTGAATAGGAGAGTGAGTTCGGAAAGGGAGCTCTTACCGGGATCGCACTCGACACGTAACGCAACTCACAGAATATTCCAACGCATTGAACAAACAGATGCGACATCGAAGCACGAGAGAAACCTATCCGGAAAAATCGACCCTGTTGTGGAGGGAACAAGATACAGTAGGTACTCCCCGAAACCCCAAGTCAGAAGGAAATAGCCACCAGAGGGTCCCTCTAGTGGCCCCCTCGGGAAAGCAGTGGCGCCCAAGGAACCCCTGGAAGTATTGTTGAAACTGGGATCGTGGAACACCAGAGGATTTGCCCATCTAACTGTCACATCAGACGTCAACTTTGGGAGTTTCGACGCCTTATGTCTGCAGGAAACATGGCTAATCGAGCCTCCCACGCTGGACGGTTTCCAACTGGCACATTCACCGGCTCAAAGAAGCGAGAGGGGCAGACCGAGATCAGGCCTTATTACCGCCATAAGAGTGGGCTCCGGCCTATCTCTGTCAAAGACACTTTTGGCTTCGGAATTCATTCTGGCGACGCTCTTGGAGTGGGAAAGGACGGAAGGCTCCCAGGAGTCTAATCACAGCACAGAGATCCTCTTGATCAATGCTTACTGGAACCCAAAGCGAGTGACCAACGACTATTTCCTTACTCAAATCGAGACGTTAATAGATGACTTTCTGATAACATCTACCTCAAGCGATGTGATCATTGCTGGAGATCTGAATACTGATCTAACCCTTCACTCCAAAGTGATCCATAGTAGAAACAACATGTGGCACAACCTTCTAAACGCAAGAGAGATGCACATCCTCAAGCCAAAAGACGTGAATAACCTCAAAGCCACTCCAACTTGGGAGAGAGAGAATCAAGAGGCAATAATAGATTACATCCAGATTTCAAGGAGCCTACTACCACGTTTCTCATCTTTTACAATCATCAGGACGCAGCATAGCGACCATAACTTGCTCACCTTCTCGTGGCTATCTTGGAGAAGAGAGGCGGTTTACGACGCTCAGAACCTGGTAGTAAATCAGAGCGGGACAAGGCTGAGACTGTCAGAAATAACTATTGCCAAAATAACCACCCAATACAAGGCACGGATGCTGGTTGGCCACCTGCGCCCAGAAGGTCGGATCGAATACCTGCCCCTTCTGACAGTGTACCACCGGAAAAAAAGAGAATTGAAGCATGAAACTAAAGCCCCGCTCCACACCTACAATGAACAGCTAGTTGCCCGAAGAAAGGCGGTCAGAAAATTGCAACGGGAGGCCGCAAAAACAACGTCCCCAAGTAAGAAGGCTGAAGCGATTAAGGCAGCAAAAACCTACAAAGCCTGGGTAAAGTCAACAAAAGCAACCAGGTCCCAGGCGGACGCGGAAAACATGCTGCGTGCCATCTGTGGCCATAAGGCACGCGATTTCTGGTCACTGATCAAGGGAAACTCCAAATCAGTGAACCAGGCACTGCAAAATTCAATTGGTGAAAACACATGGCTATCCCACTTTGAAAAACTTTACGGAGTCCTAGACAAGGAAAAAGAGAGCAAGGCTCCTTGTTCTGGGGATCGGTGGGAAATTCCCCTGGACCTGAATACAATCAAAGGAAAAATAACACAGCTTAATGGGTCCAGGGCGGCAGGCCCCGACGGAATAACCAACTTCGATATAAAAAACAAATTGGAATTCTGGGCACCTTTCATCAAGGAGATTTTCTCAAACTGTGTCAGCCTCTCGACCATCCCATCATCATGGAGACAAGCGATTCTGGTCCCCATCTTTAAAAAGGGAGCAAAAGATAATCCTTCACACTACCGCCCTATCGCTTTACTGGACTCGATAGGAAAGCTCTTTGGTGCCCTAATCCTGGATAATTTCAACAACTGGATTTCCGTGACTGGCCTGTCGGACCCATTCCAGGCGGGTTTCGTGAAAAATGTCGGAACTGCGGTAAACATCTTGGCGGTAAGCACACTCAAAGCTAAAGTGTTCGAGGGCAGCCCGAAGATATATATGGCTTTCATCGACCTGGTGCAGGCTTTTGATCGGGTAGACAGGAAACGTCTTTGGGCAAAATTACAACTTCACGCCTGTCCCCCAAGGATACTGGAGCCCATAAAGGCCTTATACACGGAAACCACAATATGTGTTCGACTGAACAACCAAGGCCTTTTATCCTCTTGGATGAGTACGGAAAGAGGAGTAAAGCAGGGTTGTCCCTTAGCCCCTGCTCTGTATAACGCATACACGGCCGATTTCAAAGAGTATGAACCTAGAGTCCGGATGTTCCCCCCAACATTGGGATCCAGTAAAATCTCACGTCTACTATACGCGGACGAAATAATACTCTTTGATGTAACCCCGATCGGCCTTCAGAGGCAGATAAATAACCTCGACTCCTATTTAAAAGAAAACAACCTCTTGATGAACTTGGAAAAGACAAAGATCATGATCTTAAGCGGAAACGAAAGGAAGCCGGAGAAATTCACATGGGCGGTAAATAACACCAAAATTGAATTGGTGGACAGCTTCAAATATCTGGGCGTTACCATCAACAAGAACAGTAATGAAACAGTGATGCAGGAGACCATCATGTCCAAAGCGAGACCGCTCATCTCACAATCTCGGGCAGTACTGAAAAAATACGGAAAATTCACTATGGCGCCAGTGGTGACTTTTTACAAGTCTAAAGTGATTCCAACTCTTACCTACGGGGCAGAAGCTCTACCAAATCTTCCAACATCCTTTTGGTCAAAACTGGAAGGATTTTATTGGAGAAAGGTTCTCAACCTTCCTGACTCGCTACCAATGGTGCTAATAAGAAGGGAACTCTCTCTACAATCGCTGGTCTCCATAGTAGCCCGCAACGAAGCCATGCTATTTCGAAAGTCTTTACTTCCAAGCCCCCCTCTGATCATGCAAGAAATTCAACATGAAATTCAGTCGGGCTCATGTAAAATGCTAACAAAATGGGCGGCAAAGATCGACTCAATGCTAGAGGGCGCTGGAAGCTCTAAAAACGAACTAATCTACAATCCCTCTAAGTTTAAACTGCGTCTATTACATCAAGACTGGATCAATACATTGGAAAAAGCAGCCGCATCGAAGCTGTTTACTGATCTGCCTCCACAGCTGACAAAAGTGAACGAACTCAAGTCCTACTTGTTAAAAGGGCCGGACTCAAACCTCAGGGTGAACTTCTTAAGAATCCGCCTGAACATTCTCCACACAAGGGAAGTCCTATCCCGAAGAAAATTGGTTTCGGACGACGCCTGCAGATTCTGTAGAAAGTCAGCGATGCCAGAAACCATAAGACACCTCCTGCTAAACTGCCTAGGAGTCACGGGCCCCCGCATGAGACACCTGGGACATTTGTTTAAAAACCTATACATCTATGATGAAGAGGAATGGTGGTGTAGGCTATTAAGTGGGGAGAAGACCACTTGGGTGATCGCGGTGGTGGGCTTCTTCCGAGAAATTGAACTACTTTGCTGACGGGGAAGGTATGAGTGGGCAGGTCTACTAGTTGGGCGTCCTTACCTCGATTTCTCCTGGGGGGTAGCTGAACCTTACTCTGATTCGGAATCTGAATTCAAACCGAAAAAGATCGATCTGATGGAGCCCCTCGGGGAATCACGAGATGTTGGGGCTCAGGACAAAGGACGATCGTGGGAACTCTGGAACAGTTAATGTGGAGATTTTGTCTCTTTTTCTACTTTGTAAAAATTGTTTCATACAATTAAATCAAATAAAAAAAAAAAAAAAAAAAAATATTTAACAGTTCGAGATACAGCAAATAGGCCTGACGTCGATTCTGCAATTTTACCAGTGCACATTGAGGGGTGAAGTCAAGGGAGAACAGAGAGACGATCTTCAGGCACGGTGCACACAGATAGAGCAAGTGCACAGACGGTCATAGGAAGGGGGGAGGTCCAAGTGCACCCGGTCAGTGGAGAATGGGATAAGTGTGGAAATAGGCACTCTCGTGGGTTAATTCTCAGTGCAGCGAGCGTGGCTGAGGTGTAGGGCCCTGAGGCAAGTGCGAAAGAGGACTGGTGGGGGTGCCAGGGACCTGTGAGACTCTGAGATACATCTGGCTGCCAATCGGCAAACTGTAAGGAAGAGGAGGGAGAGGGGGACAGAGCAGAGAGATGAGTTAGCAGGGTAGAAGGAGAGAGAAGGAAGAGGAGAAGAGGAAGGTCTTGAGGAGTTTCCGGAACTTAAGGAGATCAGGCTCAAGACGGAGGGTGGCATGGAGGCTTTTCCAGAGGGAGGCATCTGCAGAGGATAAAGATCTCCCTCAAAATCTCTGCTTTGAGAACCGGCTTTCTCGCAGAAGGTTGGAGGTAGATGAGCAGAGAGCTTGTGAGGGACATTATTTATTTAGGCAGCATTGCAGGTAGCTAAGTCCCAGGCCCCGGAAAGCCTTGTGAATAATGCAGAGGGTCTTGAACTTGATCCTTGCAGCCACAGGTAGCCAGTCACAGGATTTCAGTGCCAGAGAGATGTGGTCGCTGGGCTTGAGGCCAAGGATAATTCTTGCGGTTCTATGTTTCTCCACAACACTAACACTCAACTGTTAAAGTCTCAGCGCTGTCCTGAAATGTAACCAGAACTCAGTGTGTCCTCCCTTTCCATAGTGTCATAGAAAGAGAAGACGACAGCAGGTTTCTCACAGAGCAGGGCTCTTGTCTGTTGCTGCGTTTTTAGATACACGGTCGTACATAACTGTATGTGGGCAGCTAAACAAAGAGAAACCTCTTATCAGGGGTCCTCTTAGGAGTGAGTCACAGAGCTCCTGTCTCCAGCATCCTTTTCCCCTGTGGGCTACCCAGTCGGTGTGGCACTACTAAAGCAGCTGCCCTTCTTCCCTGTTCTCGCTATCATGTAAAGCTGGTGAAGGAACAGAAACAGCAGGATCACCAACAGTCTATCCTGCTGTCTTCCCTGTCCCTTTTGCGCCTATCTCCTCGCTCTCACAGTCAATTATAGTGGTGAAGCAGGCAGAACAAGGAAGGTCTTTAAAGGAAACTGGATGGGCTGGGAGAAGGCAGTGATACTGCACTTATCTCTATGGACTGATGCTTTTGAATACTGGTACTCAGGAGAAGACTGCAGCTTTTTACATTCTCTTCACATGCACCCACACGTTAGGGGAATATTGTGTACCATCTGATGAGGTTGGGAAATGTTGAAGTACCTGGGCAGTCAATGGAAGCTCTTAGTGATTGGGCAAATGATTGGACCCTTAATGGCAAACCCTGTTGAGGGAGCAAGTACTTAAGCAGTTGATAGTAATGCATGGCTATGAGGGAGGTTCATGTGATTATTAGTGACATCCTAGGCAAGAGGGCAAACAGCTGGCAATTTCAGGACAATTTCTGGTGATGGGGCAAGTAGCTCTGTTGCTGTTGACAATACTGGAGAAGTGCAAAGCCTCTGGGCATTTGATGGCACTCATTGGCAATGGTGTAGTCACCTGGGAATTAGATGATTGAAAGATGCAGCCGGTGCAGAGCATGGTTGCTCCAACGCTGCAGTATGGTTCTTGCTTCGAGCATGCTTTGCCCAACATTCGGGACCTGCACTCACTTGCTGTACTTTTTAAAGTGTGGTTCCAGCTGCCCAGCTTGGCCTTCAAAACTTTGCTTGATGGTGGCACAGTCCATCTGCAGATGCAATCGGTGCATGAGAGGGCAACAATACACAACTCTATTAAAGATATGGGGTTGTGCCTTCCCGAGTGCGGCTATGGAAGTCTGGATGCTCTGGCCCACCCACTCAGTGCTACACCCGTGCTGCACCTGTTCCGGACCTGCTGCAAGATCCATTTTCTTCTGCTTGGTTTTGCCATTTGATGATCATTTTATATTTGTTTTTATTCTTAATTTTGAGCTTTGCTTGGTCTTTCCTTACATCCTTGAATGCGTGTATTTAGTACTTTAAGTAATTCTCTTTTCAACTTAAACAGGCATGCTGCTCACTTATCCACAGCAACTGGCAAGGATAAGTTAATATCATTAGTAGGCCTCTGTGACTACTATTTGTCATGTGCGCTCATCTATGGCAGGGAATCAAACATATTAAGAAACGACAGAAAGGAAAATGTTGAATCAGAATAGATTGGTTGCCCAGTCTGAAGAAGCAGTCAAGGGTATACAAGATGCTATCAGCCAGACACCTATATTACAAGCAGTTTACTTACAGAAGAGAAATCTGTTAAAAAAGCTTGATGGAGTCAACTAGGGGAGCGGTGAGGGTCTTGTGCCTGATCTACGTCTGTCTCTGTTGCAGTGCTTTCCTGTACTTCTAACTTACTATGTTTTTCCCTTTGCTGTATTGTCTTTGCGGTATCCGGTCATTGCATTGACAACCAGCCAAACCATATAAAAAAAAACATCTATAAAAAAAGCATCTAATGCATTTTTTTAGATGGTAAACGGTTTAGATTAATAAAAATCGGGTTTAAAGGTTAAAAAAAGGGAGTTTGGAAGGGCCCATTAAAAATGATTTTTTTTAAAAAATGCATTAGATGCTTTTTTAGATGTTTTTTTTAGATGCTATGGCATTAGATGCTTTGGCTGTTTATGGAATGACTATAAACCGTATTTGCTGCTTGTGTGGTTCTGTTTACCTTTCTTTTTAATTTAGTTTTTTTCACTTATTGTTCATTTTTTAAATTTCTTTTAAAATTATTTTACTTTTCTGGAGGATGGAGCAGGATGATCCAGAGGTGCAGGTTGAGATTGAGTAGGTGTCGTAGGCTGTTGTTCCCGGGGAATCTGGAGATGATGCTGAGGCTGAGAAGGTGGTGTGGGCGGAGAAGACAGGACCCCCTGGAAGTATCACCTTAAGCGGTGCAAGCCATCTCTCTGCTGGCACTAGTATAAGGTACCCAAGGATATGTATGTGCCTGGGGTCAAGAAGGAGAGGTGCACCTTCTGTGTCCAGGTGATGGAACGGGGGTCCTGGGCCCATGCCTCATTCGGCATCTCTCATGGCAGGTTGATAATTTCCCGAGACAGGAAGTCTGCCTATGTGGTAGCTATACGCAGGTATCAGAACCACCTGCAGCTCTGCCATCTCCTTCATCTGGTCCTGAAGTGGTGACCCACACAACATCTCACATGGCCAAGTCAACATGGTCTACTAATGATGGGCCCTCCTTTTCTGCTGCATCTGTTGTGTCGCAACTATGCCTCCGCAGGTCAGCAGTAGTTTCAGTTGTGACCTGTCTTACCTGCTTCCAGGCATTAATGATCGATGCTAGAGGTTTTGAGACACTGAAGCAGGCTTTGGAAGTGCATGGCCAGCATGGCCCTTAGTTCTCTCTTTTTAAAAGCTTATTTTTGCTCTGTTTTTCAGGGTTTTCCTGTTTTTGTTTTCCTAATTTAAAATAAAATTAACAACAAAATATAAAATATAAAAAAATAAAAACAAGTTTGTTGATTTCCGTTCCTATTTTCTCCTTCCCAGTTACCCCCCTTCCCTCCCACCCTATCCGAGTAACCAACTCTTCTTTTAAGAACGCCCCTATAAGTAAAAGAATAATTGGATATTACGGTACACATTGCGATAATTGCACGTAGGGGATGACGAATGGCTGCATTTACATGCTCTGGAGTCCCCGATATGCAATTCTCTACATGCTGCTTGACAGATGTGTTTTGCAGACAACATTTGCAAATGATGTGCATGATATCTGCTGGAAGGTGCAAAAAGGAGGTGGATTTCATAAAAATCTCTTAATTTTAATCCAGCATGAATAGTTCACAGTGGTGTAAAACCATGTGGTTTTGGAACTTCAGTGGCAAGTGTATGGGGTCAATGTAGATTGCCTTTCTCCTTCCAGTCTGGGTTTAAAACTTTATAAAAGATTCTCGGTTCACCAATGGAAGGTGTAAAACTTCATGCCATTTTTGGCGGGGGATCTGAAAAATAATGTCTGACAATGTAAATTATTTTGTTTGTTTAATGAGTGAAAATAGATCCCAATGCTTAGAACAATATCTCAATCTCAGCCTTTTCAAAAAACTTGCAAATTTGAAAACTATTGGAGTCATTTTCATTGGTGTCTTTGTTAGTTGTCATTTGTAGTTTATGAGATGAAGGACTAAGTCAGCTGCATATGAATACATTAATAACAAATCATTTGTTAACTTTCCAGTTTATTGATTGAAGGAATAAATCCAAGAAAGGATATGGGTGTTTCTAATAAGGAATAGAAGCAAGGATATTAATTATACCAGTTCAATTACTTGGTTTTGTATTCAGAGAGGTGAACACACGCTGGAGTACGGTTTTATTGTTGTGTACACAGGTGGATTTTCTTTTTTCATTTTATTTTTTTTCTTCTTGATGTTTGTTCAATTTTTTATTGTTTTTTTTTTTTATAATTTCCATATTGTACCTAATACTCTGAAGCATAAGGTGTGTTTTATTTCAGCTTCATTTGGTTTCTTCTGTTTCTGATAGAAAGTCTGTTTTTTTAAATTTAAATTGCTTCTTCATCTGACCATAATAAATTTGGAAAAATAACGTTTCAGGTTGACCAACAAGTTAAGCCCCTCCTGACACCTGTAGGGATCATGGTTTGCACAGGTAAAAATAGGCTCCCATAGTCCCCAAGTATTATTACAAAAATGTACATACTCATTAGTAATTTAGTGGGACCTTTAAGAGAGAGTAACCTAGCAGGAATTTGTACTCCCCTGGCTTTTCCCATTGTTATAAAAAAGATGTGCTATTAACAATATGATGTCTGGGCCCTGCCATTTTAATAAAGATATTTAAGAGTCTAAAAATATTCTTAGACAGACTCTGAGGTGGATTAAGAAGAGTTCCCTTAATGAAAACAGCAAAGTAGAAGCCTATAGAAAAGCTAAACAGAAACATAAAAATAGAGTGAAGTTATTATTATACCAGCTGCATCAGATTGAGGGTGAAATTATGCTTGCCTGTGTTATCACCAAATCCATGTAAATTATTGGAAGTTTGTTGATAGCATGGACAATTTCCAACCACTGGTCCAGTCGAACCCGAATGATGAAAACACTAGGGTGGATCATTGTGGGAAATTATATGTGTCCCCATCCCTTGATGGCATGACAATGTTTGTTGTAAAGGATGAGAGCTGGACCCTCAAGTTCAGCTTAGAAGATATTGAACTATTGATAATAAAGAGTAGTAAATCTAGGGCCCCTGGTCCAAACAGCTCTGCAATTTGGTTTTAAAGGATTGTCCAAAATTGTGGGCTAAGTTGTTATGCAATGTTTTTCAAGTTATTCTAGAAATGAAGCAGATTTCAAAGACCTTGAGATTGTCACATATCGTTCCCATATTTAAGAAAGGGACCAGATGCGATCTTACGAACTATAGGTTGATCGTTCTGCTTGATGCGGATTCGAAGATATTCGCCTCCCTTTTATTGAAGAAATTAACTACACGGGCCAATAAAATGACATCCTTTATTGGAATCAGGTTGGCTTTAGAGCAGGTGTTGGTACTACATTTGCGGAATGTGTTATTGATTCAGTCCAAATGCTGGCTTAGGAAAAATCTATGCCAAACATTTTTGTTGCAACAATAGACATGTCCTTGACAGAGTCAATCGGGAATATTATGGTGAAAGTTAAAAACATTGGGGTCTTCCTAATGATTTATTCAATATTTTAATCCATCTTCATATAGATTCTGCATTAAAATGTAGTCTAAATTTAGACAGTGAATTTACCAGGGAAATGTTAACCTTTCGGGCTTCCGTCAGGGGTGCATCTTGACTCCATTTCTGTTCAATATTTATTTGGCTCTTGCCCTTGATGGAACATCTTTTATTTCTCCTAAAATGAATGGTTCTAAGATTTCATGGTTATCATATGCAGACGATATAATACTGATGGATTGTACATATATTGGGCTCCAACGGTTAGTAACAGCCTTTCAGGATTATTCTAATAAAAATGATTTGCTCATTAATACTAACAAAACTAAAATATTGTCATTTTTAGCAGGGCGGAAAGAAAACAGCATTGGAGGCTTAACGCAGCAAAGTGGACGTTGTTGATGAATTTAAATACTTAGGGTTTAAAATGTTTGCATATCTGAGCAAGATTGCTCTTTTAAAATATTTGGAAGGGAACGCCAAACAGTTGTCCTCCCAAATTAAACATTTTAACAACAGATATGGCAAGTTTACTTTGCTGCCAGTTATAAAGTTTTATGAGGCCAAAATGTCCCCAGCCATCATTTACGGTCGGGGGATTCATCATACTCTTTCTTTATATGGTTTCACCACTCTGGAAGGCACGTTCTGGAAATCAACTCTATCCTTGACTGCTTCAATGCCTATGACCGCGATTCAATTAGAATTAGGGCCAATCTCTTTCCTCAGCTGGGGCTTCCCTCTGGAACAGCCTCCCTGCCTCCCTGAAACTTGAGGAGAATCATCTCTGGTTCCGGAAGCACCTCAAAACCTTTCTCTTTGCTTCTGCTTTTTCTCCTCCTCTACCCTGCTGACTTCCTGGCTGAAACTGCAATGGTTACCTGACCACCCTCTGAACTCGGTGCCCAGGTCCCCTCCCCTGTCATTCGCACACCTGCACTGCCTTCCTGGACACCCCCGCACTTGGGGACTGTTTTCTGTATCCCTACAGTCCCACTACCAGCACTTGACACCTGATGCCCGCACTTACCCCTGCACTTGCCACCTGCTGGCCTTACTTTTACTTATTGTTATTTATTCTATTTTTCCCATGTACTGCACTGTCCCCTCCCCCTTCCCACGCACTTGCGCGATCTAAATGACACCTGGCCTGTAGGATCGTTGTCTGTCTTCCTTCTATTCCCCCTCCCTTGCCTCGTCACGCCTTGAAACACTTGTGTAGAGGCGCATTATAAATGCCATGTCACATCAATGCGAGAGTCCGCTGGAAAAGAATTCTCTTATGCAAATAATTTGAAGATCCCCACATGGATCTTTATTTGAAAAATGTAAATCCACAGAGCAGAAAGCAGTGAATTGGCACATTCATGATTGTACCCTGCTGTTAGAAACTCATGGTTTTGACTACGAGACGGTAATGCGGAATCCTGTTGCATTTAAAACTGCCTTGTGGTGACATGATTGATGCTTAAGCCGTGAAGGGCTAGCAAAGTGCATAAAGATGCCTGATTTGCTTACAGAACATAAGAGGGTGGGAGTTTGTGCTCCATATATGACTCCATATCCATCGAGGAAATTCAGACTCACTATGTTACGCTTTAGGTTAAATTTATTAGCGACAAAAGAGAATTGTTTTCTATGGAAGAGAGCCAATTGTGAAAATATGCTATATCGCCATTGTGAGGTAGAGGAGGAAACCCGTAAACATGTTATTCTTTGTCCCTCCTTGCTGTCTAAACACCAGATATGTTTTAGCAGTTACATAGAGGATTTACAAGTGTCATCCTGGGAACTTTTATGGAATCAGATGCATGATTCCTCTTCTTGGAGGCTGTGAAAAGCTCTGTATCCATTTTTACTTGTTACACATTTGATTGAATTTTAAAAATAGTATTTTTAATGATTCAATGCCATGATCATTTTAGCAGTTATTTGATTTATTTTTTGTTTTTGTTTTTTGAAACAAGTTTTATTAACTTTTATAACAACCAATCAATACACAAAAACAAATTTAGCGTTGCATGTTATACATTTTTGAATATTTCGTATCGTGTTAAACTATAACCGCTACCTACCCTTTACCCTCTCCCCTTAACTTGAGCCTACTCCATTTCGCCTTCCGCCGTTACATCCTCTTGGGGTGCTCCATCTTCCGTGCTCTGGCAGGTATCATCCCTGCTTATGCATACCTGGGTGGATCCAAACAATGTGGCCACTAAATGCCTCCGGGCCGTCAATGTATCTGCCTCTTCCTCCCCCCTTCTATTGGCTGTTTCAGTCCATACCACCGTCTCGGTTTCAGCCCACTTCTTGAGGTCATTCCACCACACCTCTACCTTTGGCCTGTTACACGCTTATCAACCCATTGCAATCCTAAGCTTGGCCAGTATGTAAGCCAGGTCGTTAAGTTTGCCCACATGCTTTAGCTTGCGTGGTCTAGGAAACCCCCCAAGATACATGCCCACACCGATTCCACATCTAGCGTGATCCCCTTTTCTGTCAGGCGTTGGGCCACTTCTTACAGAATTTACTAATTTCCGGGCATGCCCAGAACATATGGGTCATATCTGCATTCACTTCTCCCCATTCGGGGCATGTTTGTATTTCTGCGTTTTTAAATTGGGCTACTCTCTGGGGGGTCACGTACGCTCTGTGAGTTACGTATAGCTGGATTTGTTGCAACCTTGCATTTCTGGACACCTTCTTATGGTACCTTTGAGCTCTCTCCCACAGCCCATCATTCATACATTCCCCCACTTCCTCTTCCCATTCCCGTTTTAGCCGGGGCACCTCTTTCCCAACCCTACTCAACAGCAGTTTGTAGATTCGGGAAACCTTGTGCCCTCCCTCTGCGATGTCATAGATTGTTTCAATAGTTGTATCTGGTTGGTCTTCCAGCACTATTTCAGACCATGGATCTTTCACCCGTCGCACCAGTCTGGTATATGTAATATATTGCCCTTGATAAAGGCCCATTTCCTCCACCAAAGCATTAAATTCCAGTATCTTCCCATCTTGCCATGTCTCCTATTGTTGGAATATTCATCGATTCCCAGTGCAGGTGTATCGTTTTCCTCAATTGCACGTCCCCTTTGGTCAGTGCTACTAGCGGTACCTGCGGGGAGCACGGGGTCGGGTTCTCCATGGCCTGGCAAGCCTTCCGCCACATTTGCCATCCCAATTCCAACATTCTCGGACACCCCTTTAGCTCTTTCAAGAAGAATGGGGAACACTCTGACCTCAGCAGTCTGAACTCTGCTGTTGAGTCTTCCGATAGCCATTTGGCCACATATTGTAGCTGGCTGGCCCAGTGGTAGATCTCAAAATTGGGAAGTTTTATGCCTCCTTTGTCATATGTGTTTTGTAGTTTCCATAGGGCTATCCTATTCCTAGTGCCAGATGAAACCTCTTAGCAGTTATTTTGTTAACATTACTGTACTTATGCATTTTAATGATGGTTTTAGTACCGTTTTGGCATGTTTATATTTTTGTATTTTTGTACCTTGGTTTATTGTTGTGATTTGATGGTTTGTATATTTTAATGGCTTTCTTGCATCTTTTTTTCTGTGCTTTCTTTTTATTGTACTTTTTGTGCACGGTTTCTTTTGTAAACTAAAGGCACAAAAAGAGTTTTTAAAAAAGTAATAACGTTAGTGAAATGTGATTTCTTTTTCTATCAATTTAATTTGAGAGAACATGTTCCAATGATGCTTTACAGTCATGGCGGGTGGTCTGTAATATGTGTTATCCACCCACACTTTAGTTATGGACCTGAGGTGAAGCCGAGGGTGTATAATGAGTGCAATGGATGCGAACACCTGTCATAGCTCTCTGCCAAGGGCTGGAATTTCATTACCATATGGTTAAAACACAAAACAAGTTAGAAACTAGATAAAACAAAACATTTGGAAAAGGTTGGCAGAACTTTGCATTGGGAACTATCCCGGTGGAATGTTGCCTAAGGGAGACAGTGAGTAGTGAGGTGACTTGGACAGTGGAAGTCAGGTTAAGGTGTAGTAGCAGCAAAGGAGAGAGAAAGAAATTATGAGAACATTGGACAATGGAAAAGAGAAGGAGATATCAGGGTAGATGAATAAGTAAAAAAGGTGGACATGGTATTGGATGGTGGAGGAGAGGAGATGGTGCCAGCAGTGGAGAGATGGGATCCTTGGAGAGTGGGGAAGGGGAGGTGTCACAGGACCTGTTTGGAAGAGAGCGAGAGGCAGAAACATTAGAAAGAGGAGGAAAGGAAGATGTGAATGTGACTAAGAAGTAACAGAGTGGAAGACAGATGCAGATGGAAGTATCAGAGAAGGAACAGTGAAGAAGGCAACAATGGGAATACAGAAGAATACCACGGAGGAGCTAGAGACTAGTGGGAAGCAGGTGAGGAAGTGATGAAACAGGAAGTGGAAAGGTTACCAGTAGGGCAGGGAAAAGAATCGGATTAGAGTATTGCAGAACAGTGAGGCAGAAAAGTATTTATTAGGTGAGGATTGTTACTTTTGGTACTAGTCGCCTATTACATATTACAATTCTAGGCCTAATTATTGCACAGGCATACATTTACATGCGTTCTTTGTTCTTCTCACTATTTGTAGCTCTATAGCCAATCACAGAATTTGGAATGGTGGCGTTAATCATTTGTTAAGGTAGTATTATATACTTCCCTTTGAGATGTGTACACTCTGATTACTGTGGAAGGAGACATGGGTCCTCATTCCGACTCAGGCGTTAAGGGGTTTACGGCGCCGTAAACGGCGCCGACCCTTAACGCCTGATTACAAGGTTCCCTTTGCGGGATGGCTTTTAACAGCTGCTTTTTGCAGCCGTTAAAAGCCATGCCGCAAAGGGACCTTGGCGATAATTACGGCACCGTAATTTACAGTGCCGTAATTATCGCCTTTCCCCATTCCCATTATGCCCTATGGGGCAAAAATGGGAATGGGGAAGAGGCCATTGGTGAATGGGGAATTACCGCCCCACTCACCTTGGAACGGGGCGGTAATTCCGCCATCCACCATGGCGGAATTGCAACCTTAGCAGCATGGACCATGGTGCTAATAGCACCATGGTCCTCCGCCAAGGTTGTAATGAGGGCCATGGAGAAGCTCAGCTACAGAGCCACTCAGGAGAACCTTTCTTTTCCCCCTGTGCAGATGGTCAAATACCTGCTCTCTTGTGGGGCAGGTGTTTTTTGTCTTTCTTAGAGGTCTTTGTTTTCATTTTTTGGCCAGCGGTTTGGTCTGTGGTCATATACAACCCAATTTAGTTCTCCGGTCAATGCCCTAATGCTTCAAAGAAACCTTTTCAATCTGATTATTATTCTGACTTGTTATTTGCATCCTATTTATGCTATATATCTGTTTTACCAATACAATTTGTCTGGCCACTTCATAAAACTGTTCTACATGACTTTGTGGCGGGTCATTATCTCATCATAATTGCTCCTCTAATGGCTAAGGGCCATACGTTGGGGAAGGTTCATTATCCTAAATAATAATGACCCCTCACAAGATCGATAAGGCTTTCAGCAAAAAGTTGTAGTAGCAATACAAGTGTTGGTGTTAGTGAAGGAAAATATGTTGCTTTAATAGCAGGTAAATGAAATAAACAAACTGAGTTACTGAATTTAATGTGGTTTTATTTTTTAGTATTTAAATACGTGATAGTAGTCATAAGTTAAGAATCCTGGTTGTACTGAAACAGGTTTAGCATGCATTAGGTGTTATGTAAAAGTGAACAGTTTTTCTGAAACGAAGCCAAAGGATATCCCCATGTTTTAGCTTTCTCTTTCGTGTTGAATAAGACCTTGCAGCAAAACAAGGTCTTCCCAGAGAGGAAGGGTCTTCTTGAAGGAGATTTTGGTGGAAATTGTAGTGTTTCTTTCCCTGTGTGCTTTTGGACACTAATAGTTCAGAAAGCTGTGAACACCTGTAGTTATCGACTGCACTGTAAACATTCCGATTGATTAAAAGGAGGTCAATAACGATCTCCATGTGCTAATAATTGATATAAATAATGTTTAACTTACATAATGTTGAATCTTCCATATCTTGTGCATCCTCTTTGGGTAATTCTCCTCTAGCCAGTTCTGATAAATTTCCATCTAGAATTGAAAGTAGTAGTTATAAGAGGTGCAATCAGGATGGTTTGTCCATGGGATGATAATTAAGGCGAGAGAGTACCCATCACCACCTTTTACTGCCCTGCTCCCTCTATTCCTCAACTCAATATCCCTACTATCTCACCCTTTTTACCTCTCCTTATCCACACCTTATATGTACTTACTATGACCCAAACACATTAAATGTATGGCCTTCCTCTTCCTCACTTTAAATGTATTTATTAGGATCCCATGTGCATTTAGGGTGTAAATTAAGCATGAATGCACTCATCCTATTCAAGGCTAGTTGTATTTTTTAAATCATTTACTTTGTATGTTGTGTTTAAGGATAGCTCTATAAAATTGAACTGGTTGTTTTCTGCTTCTCTGTAGCGTGACAGTAGAAAGAGGCCAGTCAAGGGAGAAGCTTGTTTGGCGTGTGAAGAGGAAGGATTGGAAAGGGGATAGCCATTTTGAAGGTCCTTTGTGTTTCTGCCAATCGGGAGAGCTTGAGGGTTCTAAGTGCTTTCCTCGAGCACATTTACTTCGGCATGGCACTCTGGGCAATGGTCTACACTCCCTAACCCTCTTCCCTTTTGTGGCATTCACTTTGCGCACAGTCCACTCTGAGCTATGCCTCTGGCTGACAGATGCCTGGGCAAGGCCAGATGTAACAGGCAATCCGTCCTTTACTCTGCAAAGATAGGCTGAGGACAGCTCATCTCATGCCTGTTATGCAGCCATTCACTGACACATTGTAGCACTTCTTGAGCGGTCTAAAATCTGCCCTCCGGGGTTATAAGCTCAGTCTCAGGAGCATTATGCGTCAACCCTGTTCCTGACCGGCTGAGTGCCCTGATCTCTCTTCACTAATGCCCCCCACATTCAGATAATCCCAAACGCCATGTGTTGTAATGGGTTTTATGTGTGTGGCGCGTGTGGAATGTTGATCCGGATTCAGGAATCAACATTCCACAAGGGCCAGTTAGTTCTGTCTTCTCCGGTGGCGGCTGCGGCTCCGGGGGTCCAGAAAATAAAGAAGTTTGATCACTTATCTGCGTGTTAGCTTCCTTCACTGGTGACGAGTCTGGACGCCTGTCCCCACGCGTGCGGGTGTCAGAGTCCCCCCAGCCCTGAGCTTGGAGAGCAAGCTGAAGAAACACGGCCGCGCCAGGCCCAGGCTCCGAAGCACGACGGGGAGGCGTCTTGGAGTGGTGATCACCTGTGCAGCGCCAGGCGCGGAGAAGAACTGCGGCTGTCTGCCAGGTCGGCGGCGGTGAGCTGTCTCAGGAGGAGAGGCAGCGGCAGTGCTGGGCGGCGGCCCACGGCAAACCGTCAGGTCGGTGTGGTTTCCGGCTCCCCAGAGGGGGCGACTGCATATTGAGACTGCGGCCCGCGTGTGTGCCTATACGCGACCGTTGTCGCAGTGGCGTGCAGCCAGCCATGTCGGTGAGTGGTCCTGGGGAGAAGCGACTGCGGGTAGGGAGGTCAACCGCCTCCGGAGTGCTGTGGGTCACCGGGGCCCGGCTGCTCACTGAACTCTGGCCGTGGCAGACAGAGGAATAGCAGGCGTTCAATCGCCTCTGCAGAGTGAAGTGGGCGGAGACGGCGCCAATGCTTGAACGCTGGTTTGCTGCCGGCACCCGGAAGGGACTCGGAAGGGGAGCGCTTGCGGGATGTTTCTTTCCTCTGCATTGTGAAGGGGGCGGGACTGGGCCCAGCGTTTGAACTCAAATGCGTACCTTCCTGTAGTGGGAAGGGCGAAGGCAGCAGGAACTCCTGTTATCCTACAGATACTGATTTTGTCTTTGAACATTTGGCACCGAATTTTTCTTGGGTGTCCATGACAAAGTGACACCCGGCTGTCTTCACGTTTCACCAGGTGAGCGGTTACTCTATGTTTGCAGCAAGTGGCAATTGGTGAACAGATGTTAGAGTACATCGGGTGGTTGGCCAGTGGTACCCTCATTCTCAAGCATGTTACATACGGCGGCCAGACCTCCGCCTGCATTTTTGCCAACGCCAGATGAGCCTACCGCTCCCTGGGACCAGTGGGTTCATGCATTTAAGGTGTATTTGAGGGCAGCTGGTGGCGCCAAGTTCAATGATGATGAAAAGGAGGCGGCGTTGTTAAACTGAATTGGCACCAAAGGATTAGGAGTTTTCCGCCATTTACCTGGTGAGGATGTGACAGTACTTGGCAGTGGTGAAGGAGAAAGAATTGTGAGTGCATATGAGACTGCATCAAAGAAACTGGAGGTTCGCTTTGGAAAAATAATTAATGTGGTATTGGAACGATACAAGTTCTTTTCCAGGGCACAAGGATCAGGGGAGTGTATTGATGCCTGTGTGACCGCATTGCGTGCTCTTATGGCTACGTGCAGATTTTCTGGGAACTTGGACGAGTACATTAGGGACCAGATAATGATGAAGACAAGCAACCAGAAGATTAAGGAAAGACTATGAATCGAAAGTGACCCGCCATTGGAAAAGGTGCTAGAGATTGCCAGAGCAAAATCTCCAGGGCAAGTGTACAAATTGTTACTGAAAGTGAGAACCCCAGGGACGTAGTTCAAGCTGTCTTGCCTCGCAATAGAGGCGGGGGAGCGGAAAATAAAAGAGGGGTTGAAAAGAGCAATAATCAAGGGGGAAGATGGTCTAAGGGAAAGGATTGCAAAAACTGTGGTTGGTCAAGCCATTCTTCTGACTCAAAAGTATGTCCTGCGAGTAATGTAGAATGTAGAAAGTGCAAGCACACTGGCCATTATGCTCGTATGTGCAGGTTTAATAGTGTGGCCAGTGTGGCATCTGCAGAGTGCGCTTTAGTTCAAGAAGTTGTGTCTGTTGGCAAGACTGAGCAAGGTGTAATTTTGCATTTTGTAATGTTGAAGGGATGGCTCGCAAGGGCCCATGGGTCTCAGTGTTGGTGAATGATCACCCCTTGGATATGTTAGTTGATTCAGGGTCACCATATACCTTGGTGGGCCCGGAGGTGTATGTGGGAAAGTTCGGAAGGGAAATATCGGCTCTTAATGCATCTGATATCAACCCCAGTGCATATGGACAGAATCCTATTGAGGTGCTGGGGTATGATTGGTCCAATTTTAAGTTCCAGGGCCGGCAGACTACTGGGAAACTGTATGTGGCACACAAAGGTACGAGTATCCTGGGCTGGGATGAGCAAGCGGCTCTGGGAATGGAGATACACCCAGGGAAGGAGGTTCCTGTGCTCAGCATTCTGGAGGTGGGGGAAGGAGGTAGTCAGTTGACAGCGGATGTACTCATGGCAGAGTTTCCGAAGTGTTTTCTGATACCTTGGGTAAGCTCAAGGGATTTTCCCATCGCATCATTTTGAAGAAGGGTACTGTACCCAAGGTGCATACAGTGAGAGGCGTTCCAGTGTTGGCAAGGGATGGCTTGAAAGGGGAGCTGAACAAATTGGAGGAGGTGGGAATCATTGAGCCTATTGAGTCTTCGGAATGGCTATTTCTAGTGGTTCTTGTTAAAAAGGTGGATGGAAACATCAGGATGTGTGTGGACCTAGGGGAATTGAATTCTAGTATTTGGGTTGATCGCCATCCTTTGCCGAACATTAATGAACTGTTGTTGTCCCTGGGTAGGGCAACATGCTTTTCCACATTCGACTTGTCTGCGGCATATCATCAGATTGATTTACACGTTGATTCCAGGCTGCTTACCTCATTTGTGACTCCGTTTGGAGCTTATCGCTTTTGTCGTATGCCTTTTGGGCTTGCATCGGCATCGACTGTGTTCCAACATTTAATGCAAGAGCTGTTTGGTGGCTTTCCTGGGGTGAGTTATTTTTAAGATGACATTTTGGTGTGGGGTGGCTGCAGGGAGGAAAATTATATCAGGGTTCGGGAGTTGATGAAGGTGTTGAGAGAGAAAGGTCTTACTGTGAAATTGTCAAAATGTCAGGTAGGAGTAGACAAGGTGACATATTTGGGTCATACCCTAAGCGCGGAAGGTGTCGGTCCAAAGGTAGGACTGGTTCAGGTGATGAAGGATACCCCTGTCCCCACCAACCGGTTCAGGGCATTTTTAGGTCTAGCGGAATATTATGTATGGATCATACCTAACTACGCTGAGAAGACCGTTGCCACCAGATTTGTGTGGTCCGATAAATGTGGTGAGAAGTTTGATGCAGTGAAGAGTGATGTAGAGAATGCTCCAAGTCTGAGGTAGTTTAACCCCAAATATAAAACCATGCTCACTGTTGATGCCAGCGAGGTAGGGTTGGGGGCGGTTTTGGAGCAATGGAGTGATGGGGAGCGCAAGCCAGTAGCTTTTGCCTCCAGGACGTTGAGAGAAGTGGAAAGTAGATTATCTGTGATAGAAAGGGAGGCTTTGGCTGTGGTCTGGGCGTCGAAACACTTTAGGACGTTCCTATGGGGCATTCCATATGTGGTTAGGACGGATTATAAGCCTTTAGTGCAGGTGTTTTCCACTAAGGGTGTTGGGGCGGTATCTCCGGGGATAGCTAAGTGGTCTGTTGAGCTACAAGAGTATAATTTCGCCATGCAGTATGTTCCTGGGAAGCAGAATGTGGTAGCCGACTGTTTGTCACGGTTGCCTACTTCAGAATGTGATTGTTGTTATTATGATGAGGTTCAGAAGGAGGAGGAGTTGCAGGAATGTCAGATTGCTTGTATCACACCTGCCATGGATAAGTTAGTCTGGGACACAGAAAGTGAGGTCGATGTTGAATTGAAATGGATTAGAGAAGGTCTCAACAAAGGTTGGGAGGTTGTTAAGGATAGACCTGAAGGCAGAGGTTATACCCAAGTGCTAGATGAGTTGGCTGAAGGCTCATGGGGTGTGTCTAGAGGTGTCAAATTGGTACCACCAGTCAGCCTAAGAGGTATGATTGTGGAATTGGCTCATGTGGGACACTTAGGACGTTCATTAAATAAGAGGAGATTGCGGGAGGAGTATAGGTGGCCCTCTATGGATCGTGATGTTGAGGCAATGGTGAAGGAATACCAGGCATGTGCCATGAGCGATAAGAGCAAGGTGGTGCATCACGGGCCTGTGCATCCTGTTGAAATTCCGAGGGAGGTCTGGTCCAAGATTGCTTTAGATATCATGGGCCCTTTCGAGTGTTTGCAGCAAGAATGCAGGTTCTTGTTGGTTCTCATCGATTACACATCGAGGTGGATTGAGGTGGCGGCATTTGTAAGAGTTACTACTGAATGTGCCATTGACTTCTTGAAGAAAGTTTTTGACAGGGAGGGGATACCGGCTAGTTTGGTTACTGATAATGGTGTGCAGTTCACCTCTAAAGCTATGAAGGAGTTTCTGGGACAGTGTGGGGTGGTACATCATCGCACGGCATTGTATAATCCAAGCGCCAATGGCCTTGTAGAAAGGGCAAATGGTACCATCAAGGGCGCAATACAATTGGCTTTGCGAATGGGTTGGATTGGCAAGAGGTCTTGTCGGAGTATATGGCAGCATATCGCAGAACCCCGTCGGTTTCCACGGGGAGGTCACCCTTTGAACTCATGAGTGGGAGAAAACCTGGTATCACCCTTAGGTCCTTGGCATTGGGTGAGGGTGGTCCATGTGAACTGGACTTAGAGAATATACATTGCAAAGTCTTGGCACGCCAAGAAGCTGTGAGATCCTCTCAGAAAAACAGGAAGGAGTTGCAAGTTGTGGTGGGCGATATGGTTTGCATAAAAAATCCCAGATTTATTCAGAAAGGGGGGAGTGCATTCTTACCTGCCAAGAGAGTTGTAAAAAGTGGTAAGGGTTATGTGCGGTTGGATTATGGCTCAACCTGGAGCAAGAGACGTGTGGTGGTTCTTGGAGAGAGTGGGAAGGATTCCATTGATGCTGAAGATGGTGATGTGTTTGATTTTGATCCTGATGGAGGGCATGAGTGTAGGGGCAGAGACAGAGAAGTTGATTGAGGAGCGAGTGGTGTGGTTGTGGACCATGCTGTGGAGTGTCAGGATTTGCCTGGAGAAGAGTATGTAGGTGTGGGGCGTCCGGTTAGACATTGTAGACCGCCTGTAAAACTTAGAGATTATGTATGTTAGTACCCTTTTGTATCCAAGGTACTGAATCATCAGGTGGATATTTCTGTAATATTTCAGTTCATACATTCATGTTACTTGTGCTGTTCTATGAGTTTAATTTTCAATTCTTTCTTCCACCATATGTTTAATCAAATTCAAGTTTTTATTTGTGTTACATTCATTGTGGTTTGGTTTCTTCAGTAAAACAATAAAGAAATATATATATATATATATTGACATTTCACTGTTTTGTTATGTAAGGGAAGAGGATATGTTGTAATGGGTTTTACGTGTGTGGCACGTGTGGAATGTTGACCCGGATTCAGGAATCAACATTCCACAAGGGCCAGTTGGTTCTGTCTTCTCCGGTGGCGGCTGCGGCTCTGGGGGTCCAGAAAATAAAGAAGTTTGATTACTTACCTGCGTGTTAGCTTCCTTCACTATGCCCTCCTTCCAACCCCCTTATGGACATTACAGAGATCTCTCGTGTTGCCCCCTGCCCCCCCTTTGCCCCGACTGTTTTCCCATTTCCTTTTCCACTCTTCCGCAGACTAACGTCTGGAGTCCTTTGGCGAGGGCACAATACACCACACTTCAGACAAGCCTTGGTGCTGTAAGACCACGATGGTGGTGACTGGGGAAGTGTGAGCCCTGAGTAACATGACATGGCATGACTCTTGAAGCGACCATGGGGAAATTATTTCCTGACAAGGTCCCCTTTCACTGACAGTTGCTTATGTTTGATACATGGAGTTTTCTTTTATGTGGTGCTTACAGGTTACAGTTTTGTAGCGACAGATGTCTATGGTACATGTCTAGGTTATCTGTTCGAGAGGATATCTCACACTTTAAGCAGCATCGTGGACATTTTAAATCCCTAAATGGGCGACTCAGCCCTACATTCATCAGAGATCGATAAACATAGCACCATTCCATAGGGCACTAATAGCAGTTAATAATATAACTATTGAAGCACTATGTGAACACCTGATATGAATGCTACTCATTTGTATTAGCGGGAGAAAGATGCCAGTCTGAGTCGGTCCCCCCAAAACAAAAAGACCTGGCATGTTGTTTCCTCACAAGTCACATCAAAGTGCACTCAATCAAAAGAAAAGGCAGCCATTTTCAAACATAATAAGAAACAAGTATTGGCAATCGCAACAGTTTGGGCTTTTGTGTAGGCATGGGAAAGGCACTTGCCAGGCACAGCCCTAGTGGTATTAGCTGGCCATTGATGGCAGCAGGTGCAAAATGGTGCGAGCACCTGGGCATCTAATAGCAGTGCCTGGGAAATACCTTATACAGAAACTAAAACTGTTGGCTTTGCCAATGCTTGTTTTTAACTGGACTTCAGTGAAGGGCAGGCAGAGTGCTTATAAATCGAGTGGTTGAAGGAGGACCTGGTAAGACATGTTTATTACACCAGTAGTGGGTTTACAACTTCAAATAAGTCATTAATTTCCAGAAGACTGTTTTGAAAAAACAGTGGCACGCACTTGAGTGCAAAGTTTTATGGTGCGGTTTGATTAAACTGAGCTCAAAGAGTTCCCAATGAGGAGGTGATGTGGGCTGGGGGTGGCAGGAACTTGGTGGGAATGACCTAAAGGGATTAGCATGGCCATGGGCGGTCAATGGGTGGGCACATAGCCGAACAACACCCACAGGCTGTGTGTCCCTCCTATGCCATTCCCCCCTATGTGTACTCTAGTGAAATCCTTGCAGCTTATAGGTGGGGCCCGCACCACCTAATACCCCAGACTAAAAATGTGATGCACTGCAAGAGACACTCCATAGAAGAGGGGAGGGTGGTTCCCTGACCCCAATGTCATGGAAAACAGTGAGAGAGACCACCACAGCAAAATGAGCCATAGATGGCACCCCCCTCATGTCTTTGCAGTCCTGCAGTCCTCTGCGTTTCGCATGCTGGGATCTGTAGTTTAGCATTTTACATTATACGCATGGATCTACAAGTTGCAGTAACCAGAGCGCCACTCGGTGGAAAGCCTGGCGCGTGGTCAGGTGACCGTAATAACCTGGAGAGTGTAGGAACTATGCCCCATCCTGTTATTTGAAACAACAGGATCCCGTGAACAGTAAAGTAGGGTTTCCTGAGAGCTGAGGCTTAGCTGTGTGCATGCCTTTACTAAAGAATTAGATCCACTGAGGCCAAAGGCATGCATTATGAGGTTGTGTTTACATGTTTGCAGGTTATCTAGCGCTACGCACCATGGGGGTGCTGTCACAACGCTTCACTGAGCTACAGCCAACAAGTAAGAAATGACTTTAGGGATGGTCCAGGCGTTCCTAGTGATTTCGAGGACATGCATCCTTCAGGGCACAGGATGCTCCTTATCAGAATCAGGAGTGTTGGGTAAAGTAAGAAGGCTAAACAATAAACAGGGATTTGGAATCTAGCAAAGAGACAGGCGATACATACATCTTCAGAACACTGCTGAAACCGAGGGACCGCCACTGCCCTGCTGCAAGGATCAGAAGTGGGGTTGGTGATGTCCTAACATTCATTAGGATTAAGCAGTAAGGTCCGACGTGCGGGTCCATATAGCCTAACATGGACCGAGCCACTGACGCATGACCAATCCGCATTTGTCTTAATGACACGGTATGGTAGTGAGATTTGTATAGCACCGAAATCACCCAATGTAAGACATCAAGGCGCTGAACATTCTCCTCAGCAGAAGCCCAAAAGGAGAACCAGAAAAGTTATTGAGGAAACACGAGTGTCTCCAGTGGACAGACGTAGTACAATGAATTAGGTTTTTATTTTATAGAGTACATAGAGGTTGGAACACCCAATTATATGCAATAATAGTTAAGAGAAATGTGTAACAATGATGACCGCCGGTACTCCAGGTAAGTTCTCAGTGTCTTTATGACACAGGGATGGTAGGGGACACAAGATGACAAGGGAAACACCGGGCTAACCCCCACACCCATCTTCTCTGCTCACAGCTTCTCTCTCTCTCTGACCAACCGTCACCCAGCAGAACACTTCCACAAGCAGATGACCTCACAGACACTGCTACTCAGTAAGCCACATTACTACACTTCTCCTCCCCTAGGAAAGACATAGCCATATTACTACAAAATGTGTATTGTTTCTGTAAGTCTATGTTCATATTTGATAGTTTCCAGACCAGACTTGACATTTCTGACCCATTTTCACTCCCAGACTGTGTCTGTCCCTGTCACTCAGAAAAACACGGTTTTCGCAAATGCTCAAGAACAGACACGAACCTTATGGGGGACGCGCCTCTGAGGCCCCACAGAGACTTCACCAGGTCTCTCGGCATCAGTGACAGGGTTGGAGAGGAGTATTCCTCCGCAGGTGCTCTAGTCTCAGCGGAGCCGCATGATCTGACGTGGAAGAACCAAGAAGATTGTTCAAGAAAAGTACTTAAGGACTCGAACAGAGTCAACTTTCTTCCAATCAATACAAGAAAGCAATCGGACATAGTAACTCTGTCTGACAATATAGCTCCACCTACTAAGATTCTGCACACATTTATGGTGTTCTTTCCCCGGCAAGATAAAAGAAAGATACATTGGGGGGTTACCCATCACACAGCATTTAATTCTTGCAGTATTTGTCCTTGAAAATGCATCGAGTCTCTCGCTCCTACTTTTCTAACTTGGTGCATTGCTTTATTTCTGTAACCTTGCCTCCCTGTTCCTACTAACACAATCTGCCCGCTCACATACTGCGGTGTCATCTACTATACCTTCCCCATGCTTTCTAGAGCGGAACCTTATTCTGAAGTGCCGCTTTTCAATTACATAGCCTTATAGAGCTTTGCTGCCCTCCCACTCATGGCATTGCATTCAAACATAGCTACAGTGTTGATTCTTAATTCCACTGCATGACATAAAGGGGGCAATTCATAGAATTCAGCGCACAAGTGGCGCACGCGGCTGGCGCACAGTGTGCGCGTGCGAATTCCTGCGCCAGCCGTGTGCGCAAGAATACATTTCCGCGCACAGCGTATTCATGGATTCCAGCCACCAAAACCAGCCGTGGCGCACAGTGGCGCAGCGACCCTGCAGCAGTGGCAGTTACGCCCCCAAGAACGCCTCTCGCGCAGGGAAAAGCCATCAATATACCCAATCCAGCGCAAAGGGCTGCGCTAACCCTGTACCAGCACAGCAAGCGGGCTACGTGTATCACTGGGGTGCGCGGGAAGTACCTCACGCGATTGGCCCTGTGCGAGCAGGGTACGCGTATTTCAGGGGTGCGCGGGAAGTTCCACACGCGATTTCATCATGGTACGTGTATTTCAGGGGTGCGCGGGAAGTTCCACACGCGATTTCATCATGGTACGTGTATTTCAGGGGTGTGCGGGAAGTTCCACACGCGATTTCATCATGGTACGTGTATTTCAGGGGTGCGCGGGAAGTTCCACACGCAATTTCATCATGGTACGTGTATTTCAGGGGTGCGCGGGAAGTTCCACACGTGATTTCATCATGGTACGTGTATTTCAGGGGTGCGCGGGAATTTCCACACGCGATTGGGCCCGTGCGAGCAGGGTACGCGTATCTCAGGGGTGCGCGGGAAGTTCCACACGCGATTCCATCAGGGTACGTGTATTTCGGGGTGCGCGTGAAGTTCCACACGCGATATCAGCAGGGTACGTGTATTTCTGGGTGCAGGGGAAGTTACACACGCGATTCCAGCAGGGTACGTGTATTTCAGGGGTGCGCGGGAATTTCCACACGCGATTGGGCCCGTGCGAGCAGGGTACGCGTATCTCAGGGGTGCGTGGGAAGTTCCACACGCGATTCCATCAGGGTACGTGTATTTCAGGGTGCAGGGGAAGTTGCACACGCGATTCCAGCAGGGTACGTGTATTCCAGGGGTGCGCGGGAAGTTCCACACGCGATTCCATCAGGGTACGTGTATTTCAGGGTGCAGGGGAAGTTGCACACGCGATTTCAGCAGCGTACGTGTATTCCAGGGGTGCGCGGGAAGTTCCACACGCGATTCCATCAGGGTACGTGTATTTCAGGGTGCAGGGGAAGTTGCACACGCAATTTCAGCAGGGTACGTGTATTCCAGGGGTGCGCAGGAAGTTCCACACGCGATTCCATCAGGGTACGTGTATTTCAGGGTGCAGGGGAAGTTCCACACGCGATTTCAGCAGGGTACGTGTATTTCAGGGGTGCGCAGGAAGTTACACACGCGATATCAGCAGGGTACATGTATTTCAGGGTGCAGGGGAAGTTCCACACGCGATTTCAGCAGGGTACGTGTATTCCAGGGGTGCGCGGGAAGTTCCACACGCGATTCCATCAGGGTACGTGTATTTCAGGGTGCGGGGGAAGTTCGACACGTGATTCCATCAGGGTACGTGTATTACAGGGGTGCGCAGGGAGCACCACACGTGAATTGCACGTGTGGGCCCTCCCAGGTGTTCCCTCTACACCCTCCACGGCACCTGCAGGTTACACCACAGGGGCCTACCCTGCATATGTCCTGCAGGCACCCCATCCACCATGGCCATGCCCCCCAGCCAACCCACAGGTCAACTTGCACTACTGCCCACCAACGCATGTCCCCCTGCACTGCCAGCCACCAGGGGCACCAACCACCAGGCCCCCACCCATGTCTCCCACCACCCCCACCCCCCCAGTCACCAGGGGCAGCCTCCACCAGGCCCCCACTCATGTCTCCCACCGCGCCCACCCCCCAGCCTACCAGGGGCAGCCTCCACCAGGCCCCCACCCATGTCTCCCAGCACCCACACCCCCCAGCCACCAGGGGCAGCCTCCACCAGGCCCCCACCCATGTCTCCCAGCACCCCCACCCCCCAGCAGTGCAGGGGCACCCACCACCAGGCCCCCACCCATGTCTCCCACCACCCCCACCCCCCAGCCACCAGGGGCACCAACCACCAGGCCCCCACCCATGTCTCCCACCACCCCCACCCCCCCAGTCACCAGGGGCAGCCTCCACCAGGCCCCCACCCATGTCTCCCACCACCCCCACCCCCCAGTCACCAGGGGCACCAACCACCAGGTCCCCACCCATGTCTCCCACCACCCCCACCCCCCCAGTCACCAGGGGCAGCCTCCACCAGGCCCCCCCATGTCCAACTCATGTTCCCCACCACCCCCACCCCCCAGCACTGTGGGGCGCCTGCCAGCAGGCCCCCACCCATGTCCAACTCATGTTCCCCACCACCCCCACCCACCAGCACTGTGGGGCACCTGCCAGCAGGCCCCCACACATGTCCAACTCATGTTCCCCACCACCCCCACCCCCCAGCAGTGCAGGGGCACCCACCACCAGGCCCCCACCCATGTCTCCCACCACCCCCACCCCCCAGCCACCAGGGGCAGCATCCACCAGGCCCACACCCATGTCTCACACCACCCCCACCCCCCAGCCACCAGGGGCAGCCTCCACCAGCCCCCCCCCCATGTCGTCCACCACCCCCACCCCCCAGCAGTGCAGGGGCACCCACCACCAGGCCCCCACCCATGTCTCCCACCACCCCCACCCCCCAGCCACCAGGGGTAGCATCCACCAGGCCCCACCCATGTCTCCCACCACCCCCACCCCCCAGCCACCATGGCCAGCCCCCACCAGGCCCCCACTCATGTCCCCTATCACCCCCACCCCCCAGCCACCAGGGGCAGCCTCCACCAGGTCCTCACAATCCCCAATCATGTGCGTTATGGTCAGCCTCCACAGCCAAAAAGCCCTACCAAGTAACCCATTCACCCACATGGAAATGGTAATTACATGTTACACCCCCAATGTTCATAAAGCAAATGAACCCATGTCCGTCACACACAATGGTTGCAATTGAATGGGAAAACACCCAACATGACATGCATGAAACCAATGAGATGATACCACACAGTGAAGTATGAAAACAAAATTGTATTAAAAAAAAAGAATGCAAAAGAAATGAAACAAACTACAATGGCAATGAAAAAAAGATAAGCTGCATGTCCGTTTAAAAAAATAAAAACACCAAATCCTAATCCAAAAAAAAGTTGTCCAAGGTCAAATGAAAAATAAAATCAATCCAATGAAGAACTATGTACAAAACATCCAAGGGTCCATGAGCCCAACTGAACAAAGACAACCTACAAAAAACCCTAACTAAAATGCAACTATATACAAAAAGTGGAGCAGTGTCCGTCGACTCCAAATCATAAGAACAAACAAAGGAAACCTAAAACTAAAGAACTATATACAAAGGCGGCGGGCAAGTCCAGCGGCTCACTCCGTGGTGTACCGGGCCAGGGCATCATCGAACTCCTGTTCGATGTCCCGGAGGCGGTCCTGTTCCATGGCCCCGAGGGTCTGCAGGGACGACGCCGTGTCCTCCTCCAACCCCCTGCGGATTGCCTCGAGGCACTCGGCCCGCCTCAGGGCCCTCCGCATGGAGTTCTCCGCCCTGACCATTGTGAGCCGCGCCTCTTCCGCCCGCCGCCGCTCCGCATCTATGGCATGGCCCAACCGCTGCCACACGGAAGACAATCTCTGTCCTGGGTCCTCCTGCCCTCCGGCCGATGCCTGCCCCTCCGATGTCAAAGGCCCCGAGCCTTCATGGCTCCCACCATGTTGCTGCTGCTGCTCTGCCTCTGCCCGTGCACTGCCTCCTGCTGCCTGCACATCCTCCGCCGGCTGGGGTGCAGTCATAGATGTGGCCACCCCTGCTGGACGTCCGACTCCCGACTGTGGCAGGGATGCCTCCTCCACCAGCCTGGCCGCACCGTCAGAGGCAGCACCACAGGGCAGCCAGGTGACTGATGGGTGGGAAGATGGCACAGAGGACGACTGGCGTGTAGGGGGTCCAGTTGAGGAGGGGGTCGGAGCAAGCCCCATCAGACGGAGGAATCCGGCCTGGGTGACCTGTCCCAGCAGGCTGACGTGGTCAATGAGCCATTCGAGATGACGTGCAGTCTCTCCATGAAAAGACAGCAGGTCACCTCGCATGGCCCGTTGACGCAACGCCACACCAGCCAGGACAGGCTCAACCCGGACCTGGATAGCCACGTCCGCAGGCAGAGGAAGGCCAGTTGACGTGAGCTCATCCCCTGCCTGAAAACGGGTCTGGACGTAGGCATTCCTGCTGGTGCAAGATGATACAGGGACAGGATCGGGGACAGGATTGCACACAGGCACCTCCGTGGCGGCCTGTGCTGCCTCCTGTCCCTGGTCCTGCACTGCACCACTAGCACCAGTGGGATCCCCACCTCCAGACCCCGTCTCTGGTGCTTGCACGGCCTCCTCCTCCACCAAACGCCCCACCAACCTGGATGACTCCGTGCCATCTTCCCCTGTTGGGCCCTGTGGGGTCCCAGCTGCCCCTTCTGCTGCCGAGGAGTCCAACTCCAACCTCCGCCTCTTGGACCTCCCCCCGGCAGCTGCGGCCTGGGACGCGGCACCGGACTCCTCACTCCCCGACGAGATGACAACACGGGAGGGGAGCCGGGCCTTGCGTCTCCGGCTGGTGGTGGGATCCCCGCCGCTGTGCTCCACAGCACCTTCTCCGCCCTCTTCATCAGTTGACGCTGCAGACAGGGAGAAACAAAACACAGGCATCAGGGCACTGTACAATGGACACATACACACATGACAGTTGCACATGAGTGGCATTGGCAAACCTCAGACATGTCATCACAATCCCCAACACACATGTCATTACAACTCGCACACATGAGCCATACCACAGCCATATCGCAACTGCCACCACCATCCATACACATACAACAGCATGAGCAGCCAAAGGTGAGCCAGACATCACATGCAACACAGGAAGTGCACCACACATGTACACACTCCACCACACTTGCATGCATGCCTACACCTCTGCCAAGTGTCGCACTGTTCAGACGGGCATCCATGTCAGATCTGCCAATCAGGCTTCCACATACCGCTGTCACATGCATCCATGTTGCATCACTGTTGCACCCTTGTCAAATACACACACATGCACATGTACACAGTGCTGATACATGCAGCCGAAAACAACATACATGCGTGACATCACGGACATGTCTACTTACATACACATTCATCCAAACATGTGTGCCCACACAACTGCATTTGGCATGCAAGCCTACACACACAAGCACCATCCATGTCTCACACATTACAGCCCTCGCATGTGTCAGCCCCACGGCCCTGTACACCCCCACCCATACTCGACCCCATACAAACAGATGTGCAACCTGCACACTACCGAATAATCACCACACGCACTGCTCACAATCAGGATGCATGTACACTCACCGCTCGACTCCAGACGGGTCTGCTTCTCTAGGACCTGGACGTGGAGCGCTGGGGATATGCGTTCCAGGACCCTCATCTGTTCTTCCGACAAGTGGCCCCGGCGCCCCTTGGCATCCGCTGCCTTCAAGAGGCGCTGGGCCTTGTTCAGGGTCCTGGACCTGAAGTCCTCCCAGCGCTTCCTGACATGTTGTAAGTCGCGGACTGCCACCCCCTCCGCGTTGATGGCAGTCACGATGTCAGTCCAGATCCGAGTCTGTCCTTCCTTGTCGGCGCGGGAACTTCCGAAGAGGGCATCATACTGCCCCAGGACTTGCTCCACCAGGACACCAACTTCGGTGGCACTGAAGCTGGTGCCCCTCTGCCTCTCTGGCCGGGGGTTGTCAGTGGTCACAGATGGTGTTTGCCCCGACATGACAACCCCAGAGGCAGGAGTGGGCGGGCAACTGGGTCCTGGGGCTGGGCTGTGGAGCGATAGAATCCCAGTCGGGAGTCTTCGGTTCCAGCAGGGGTGGTCACAGCAACAGCACCCCTGGCTGATGTGCAGGCAGCAAATGGCAGTGCACGTGGGCAGCAAGCAGTCAGGCAGCAGCAGATGGCAGGTGGGAGCATGCTCGGGGCTCTGGGGGGCAGTAGTTCGGCCTTCTGGGCAGGAGCGTGGTCTTCCGTGTGCATACGCGTGGCCAGCTTGATACGGAGTGATTTGGCACGTGAAAAATCTGCACGTCAGCGTGTAATTCGAGGAAAGGCCCTTAGCGCATAAGCGCGTCTGTACGCATACGCATTTTCATTGGACAGAAGACCCCTCAAGCGCAAGCGCCCCTGTGACGTGACGCGTACAGACGTGCATGCGCATTTCAGCGCGCGTGAAAAACTGCATGTCCGCGTGTAATACAAGGAAAGGGCCATGCGCGTAAGCGCGCGTGGAAACTGCACGTCCGCGTGTAATACGAGGAAAGGGCCTATGCGCGTAAGTGACGTGACGCGCGCCTGCGTTTCCCTCAGCACGGGTTAAAGGTGAGCGGGCCCAGCAGTTCGCTGTACGTGCCTTTCGTGGAGACCGACGTGTGTTGCTGCTTCCTGTTGTTTCGCGCGCCATCACTACTTCACAGCTATCAAGGACGTATCTCTTCTTTTGGTGGGGGTATTGGCTACGCGTGTTTTTCTGCATCGCGCTAGTCAGACGGTGAGTCACACACGCTCTTTTTCCCACTGCAGGTGCCCCTGTGTATCGCACCCATTTTCGATGTCATAGTAGCCTGCGTGTCCCTCGCGTACGCGTTATTCGTGTTACTGGGTGCCACTGCGTACTGCGGAAGGTTGAATCCACGCACGTAGGCTGCAGGGTTGCGTGCACGGTTTTACTGCAGTTTTGGGGTGCCTGAGCGTTGCGTGACCCGTCACCACATCACCATGGTCACATACAGCCTTGCAGGTGCAGGGGGGCTGTTAACATCTTGCTTCCCACCCCCTTCACCCCAATTGCCCAGGTCAATTGTGGTGTACACCTCCCATTGGCACCACTCCATCTGTGCCAGCACTACTGCATCTGTGCCATGGTTGGGAGGCCACCAAAGGTGAGGGGCGCCTCAGCTGGGCGTACTCCTCGTGGCGGGCGTGGTCGGGGACGTGGCCGTGGTGACCAGGGAGTAGGGGGACACCAGGGTGTCCAGGGCAGCCACAGAGGGGGAAGAGGCAGGGGTGCGCCATTTAAGCACAATGTTGTGCCATGTGTCGGTGCAGCCATGCCACCACCCCCTGTGGTTCCGGGGGATGCAGCTCCTGCATCTGGCACTGGCACCCATATGACCCAGCAGTCCGTTCCATCGACTGCCACGGGCCCAAGGGTGGTGGTAGCTGCAGGTGCAGCTGTGGACACCGCCACCCAGGCTCAGGGTCTGCCAGTGCAGGCTGCGTTGGCACTTGAAGAGCCCTTGGTAGATCTCCAACAGGCCAGGGGGGAAACCATAGGGGCAGGCCGGGCTGCTCAGACCAAGACACGTGTCCCTGGGGCAGTCATGTCATCTGCTGCCCCGAACAGCCGGGTGTTGGCAAGTGCAGGGGCAGATGCACCCAACAGCACCCCGGTTGTGAGTCTGCCAACCAGGACCGTTGCGGCCAACCACCCTGCCACAGCTGATGTTGCTGCGCAGGGTCCATTAGTGGGCACCCAGCTGTCACTGACACAAGTCAGGCCTCTGGTCATCCCTCCACCTGCCACTCCCTTGGCTCAATCCACCGAACCCACTGGCCATGCTGGTCAGGGCGGCATTAGCCAGCCAGGGTCTGCGCCACAGTCCAAGAGGAGGAAGGTTGCACCTGCAGCACAGGCTGGGACCCCACACACAGCCACGACCTCCTGCACGTCGAGGAAGAAGCCTTTCTGTAAGCAGGAACTGGACTTCCTCGTGGACTACGTTCGGGGCCACAGCCGTGACATGCTAGTGGGTGCCAATAGTCAGACCACGGCTGGAAGCATGTTGCGGAACATGTCAGTTCATTCGGCCATGAGGTGCACACGGCGCAGGAGTGCAAAAAGCGTTGGAATGACATCAAGCGCAGCACTAAGGCCAAGCGTGCCTCAAATTACAACTTGGCTCTGGTGACTGGCGGTGGGCCTGCACCAGAGGAGGAAGAACTCACTCCGCATGAGGCTCTCGTTGCGGAGTTCATACCACCTGAATTGGTCGAAGGAGTGGGAGAGAAGCTGGACTTTGATGCCCAGTCCAGTGAGTGTTGATGCGTGTTTGTTGAGGACGTGTGTGTTTCACTTGTGGGATGTGTTGTGCATGATTGCTGCTACATGTGACGTGTACATGGTTCTGATGTGTAAGTAATGCAATGCTACCGTCATGCATGTCTCCTCTGCCTGCATGAGGGACTCCATGTAGGCATGCTCTCTTGCCCCTCCTCCGCCACTCTGCACCCCAGTTCCACCTTTGCACTGGTCTGCTCCAATCTTGCCAATGTGTACTTTCTTGTTCATGTGTCCTGTGTAGATGCTAACTTCCAGCGTGGAATCTGCCAGACATATGCCATGTGGTACAGCCTTAGTACTCGATGCAGGGTATCTCACTTGTACTGTGCATGGGTCAGATGTCCCGCAGGGACATGAGTGCCCATTCATGCTCCATGTGCATTGCACGCATGCCCCTATGTGTCCTTGACTGGATGATCACTGTAATATAAGTCCTTGGTTACATACATTGCCTGCCATCTCATCAGCCTTCCCATGTCAACTGTGCCCCAGTCCTGCATTGTACACATGTTTAGGCTCTGACAATCTGTGTGGCTCACAGGCCTCAGCCTGTTCAATGGCCAATGACTCTGTCCAACTCTTGTTGTGTCTTCTTCACACGTGGGCGGCCTCCGGAGTTTCCATCATGTGTCCTGCCCACTGTCCCAGCATCATTTGCAGTGTTGTAATTTGAATCACATGAAGCTGTTGATGCCAGTCAACACTGCCTGTCCATACACAGGTGTATGGTCAGCCTTTTGATACCATGCTAGGCATCCCTGCTTTGGTACTGTGGTGGAGGGGTGCTTGGCTTCTAGGCATGGTACACATTGAATGCACAATGCACGTGATGTCTGATTTTGACATTGCACTGCCTTCACATTTCCTGGCACACACCATGTAGTGCTTGTACCTGTAGGTAGTGAGTGGCGTACACATTTTCTGCACTGCATATACCCGCTTCCATGGAAACTGCCACCTTTCAACAGGTCTGATCACAGAAGCTATTCAAAGTAGACCCAGCATGCATGCCAGGTCATATGTTGTGTTTCACAAGTCTGCCTGATGCCTTTGCTGTTGGTGTGTGTGTGTGTCGTGTGCTTCTGACATGTGTATTGACCTTTTCCTCTCTATTTTTCAGGTGATGACGCAATGGAGGCAGAGGATGGTGTTGTCATGCCAGACACAGGGTTGGTAACGCCACATCAACCCGGCACTAGTGGGGGTCGTGGGGTGGTAGGCCACGAAAACCCCCAAGTGCTGCAGTCCATCTTGTCTCTGGCTGCCTATGAGTCCAGCCTTGATGACGACTCTGACGTCCATGTTGAGTTGGATGACCATCAAGTCCATGTGTCAGGGGTGAGTGATTCTGATGTGGACACTCCTCTGTCTGCGACCCCTGCACTGAGGGATCAGACAGTCTTGGTTCCTCCGCCCGTGGTGGATCGGGACGCAGGGTCACCCTCCACACCAGTCACTGATGTGCCTGGGACATCACGTCGACGGGGGCATGTAGTCGTGCAGCCGCAGGCTGTGCCAACAAAGCGAGGACCCCCGGTCCTTGGGTCCCGCAGGGGTCAAGCCCGGCAATGCGGTCGCCGCGCGCAACCGCTGTATACTGAGTAGGAGCAAGACATAACTGCCAATTCTGAACGGCAGGGGGCAGCAATGGAGAACATCGCTGAGAGCATGGAGCGTGTGGCCCGATCTGTGCTCCCCACTGCTAGGCAGGTGCTTCTCCAGCAGCAGGCGGCACGGTCCACGGCCCGCTCGCTCAGGCTGGGCATGGCGGCCTCAGACATGGCATGCCAGGCTGAAATGTCGTCTCTGCGTCAAGCAATTGCTGCTCACGCAGAGGCACACATGGATGCCTTGAGGGAGGAGTATGCTTCCCTCAGATCCACTCTGGGTGTCCTTATGATGTCCCAGAGGCAGCAGGCAGAGGAGAGGTTTGCACAGCTTGAGCATACCATCTCGGCTGAGCTACAGGCTTGCCAGGAGGTGCAGCGGTTGTCCAGCCAGGCCTTGCAGGAGGAACTCCGTGTTACACGTGCTACCTTGCAAGAGGAAGCACGTGTATCACGGGAGGTTCTGCATGCAGACCTACGTCACATCGCCACACAGAACCAGGCTCACCCGTCCGGCAGACTTGCTGCCGATGAGGGGCAAGCTGCGGCTAGGCGTGGCCAGGATACTGTGCCACGTCCTCCTTTCCAGGATGAGCCAGACTCGGACGACCATCTATCCCGCACATAGGTCGTGCTGTGCAGGCGTTGAGCCCATGGAGGATTTTTTTTTGGCTCAGCATCATCGCATGTGAATGTTGAGCAGCACCCTGTACCTCCCCCCTCCTGGGTGCCTCCCCTCCCCCCCGGGTCGTATGTGGGCATTTTTGATTTTTCTTTTAGTTTAGTTAGTTAAGTTTCTGTTTGATAGTTAGTTTAAATAGGTAATGTAGGTTTTCCATAGTTAGTGTAATTAGTTAATAGTTGATTTAGTTTAAAATTGCTAGTCTATTGTGCTTTCATGTGACAGTGCGGTGCTTTGTGGCTTTTGAAGGCATCCACTGTCTGTTCCAGCTGGGCCCTTCATGGTTGTCTTGTGTATGTGTTTGCTGCTTGGGTTCCTTGACTCACATATGCCACTCCTGCCTCCCTTATCCATGGGCTCGCAAGGATGGTTCGGTGTTACAGCATTTTACACAAGGGCATTGGACTGTCATATCTGTGGCATGTCTGGTGCTGTGTGACTTGTGTTGACACCCCTAGTGGGGATGATTTAGGTGTCATTGTCCACTGTCCAGTTTTTGCTAGATGGGGTGTGTCATGATTAATGTGGACATTGATTACTATGCATTGTGTAGTATGTTTCTTATCTTTCCTGTACATGTGCTTGTTGCAATTCATGCTGTAGATAGTGTACCACACTTTGGAGGTGAAAGACGGACTGATGGTGTGATTTGTGATCTGACATGGTCAAGTAATGAGATGCCTGATGAGACACACACAGATGACTTTGAAGCATTAATCATGTTTTTCATGCCCTTTCTGCAGGGGGATGAGCCTCCAGAGCACCTTTGCCAGCAGACATGTCCCATTGGACGAGGGAATTCTGGACCCGTTTGTTGGTGCCCACATGCACATGTGTGGAGAAGCAGAGGCACAGTGATTGCAGACCCACATCCTAGAACTGCTGACATGTTCCAAGGAACTCCAGGCAAGGTGAGCATCACAGCGGGGCCACGACACAGCAAAGCTTGCACCAGGCGAGTTGCACATGCAGGCTTAGTCACAGCACTGAGGGTGAGCTTAGACGAATATTGGTGTTGAAGCACACAATGCAGCTCAGATGTGTTTGTGGACTGATGGCTGCTGATAGTAGGGTTGTCTGGGACACATGCAGGGGCAGTGGCACATACCCTCCGGTACACCAAGGTCCATTGAGCCACTTGTATCAACCATGTAGCCTTCCGAGACATGGAAAGGGGCAGCTCACAGGGACATGCAGCAAGGGACATACTCGGGTGCAGTGCATGTCTTTTCCACGTACTTCATGATAAATGCACTGCCAACTTTGTTTCGGTCATGGTGGTACGCAACTTGCTCTGTAGTCATGGCTTGCTATATGGGTCTGTCTGCTTACCCAGGGAACATTGCATGTTGTGTGAATTGTGACACATTGGTGTTCCATTTGCCACGCACCCAGCAGCGGCTACCTTACTGCATTGACTGTGTATGACCCGTCACAGGAGTGATGTTATATATGGGTACGAAGCATCAACCACAGATTGTCTGTTTGTAGAGTAGTCTGTTGCTATGGGGCATGTTTGGTGTTGTGTTTTTGTGCAATTGGCACGTACAGGTTGTTGACTGTGTCTCTCTTTGCAGCATTGCAGTGCTCCTGTAACCGGACCTGAGAGTGCGCAGGCAGGAGGCCAGCACTCAAAACCAGAGCTAAGTGTCTTGTTGTTTTTCTTACAAACTGCTCTGTATAGGCTTGCTGGGGAGTGTACTGATGCATGGATGATTGTGTGGTTCAATTTGGTATGATTTTTTCTCCCTAATCACCCGTGATCCTATGCAATTTTGAAACCTGTACCCTCTACCCGGTGTTCCTGCTTCCCGTGCCTATCCAAGCAACGTTCCCTGACCCTCTTTCCCCACTGGGGTTGCGGATGCCTGTGTAAGCCCCGAACTTGCAGGCGCCAAAACCCTAGAGGGGGTGGTTGGTTCGTACCACTCCTGAGCCTGGACTACAGAAGGCCATGACAATGATGTCCAAGTCTGTTTGGATTGTGTATGTGTTCATGCAGGTTGTACATTTTCGTGCATTCCCTAGTTTCATGTGTCATTCCTCCTCCCCTCTCCTGCCGCTCATTCCAGTCATCCAGTGTGTCAACACCTGTCCCGACTGCATATCCCTGAACCTCCTTCCCCACCAGGGTCTCAGGGGCCTGTGTGAGTTTGACCTTGCAGGCACCCGGGACATGGTGGGGGTGGTAGTTTCGTGACACTCCCGCGCCTGTACAGGGGACCTCTGACAGTACACATCCATTCATGGTGCATCATCCTATGTCATGTACCACACATGTCTCACATCCTGTCGTGACATTGTTTTGCTGTGCTACCTTGTTTGTTGCATCATTGTGGTAGTACTTGGCCTTTGTGAGGTACTGCTACGTCAAGTCATCTACTGGAGGGTGTTTGGGTTAGTTTTTATGCCTTGGATTTTGTGATTACGGAAATGAGTGTGGATTCTGAGGGTTCAGGCATCTTTTTACACACAAGGTGGGAGATGGTGACGAAGGGTAAAGGTGATCCTGTGGCCAGGTGGAATTGAGGTTTGGAGGCTCCATGACCCAGGTGCAGTTGTTCAGTGGGTCATGGTCATTTGTGCGGGAGGGGGGGGGGGTTGTTGTTGATAGTTGCCTTGCCCTGCAGTGTGATGGGAACTCTGACATAGTAATGGTGGTATCCCATGTACATGTTGTGTTCTGCTGATCAATGCCTGTTCATGTGTTGTGTTTTCCTTTCAGGTGCGAGGGGATAGTTGTGGTTTGACATGCTGGGGTGTACACATGGTGGATGTTCACATGTGATGTGTACGTCTACGACTGTTGTAATGCATTTGGAAATGACTTATTTTGGGTGTGAGGTTGTTGGTCTGTCATTTCATCTGATTCCGGGTCAGGCAGCAGTGTCCGATGCCACTGTGCATTTAGGACATGGCAATGTGTACCTTATCGTTACTGCATTGGTGTATGGGTATTGCGTGCCATGTCATGTTGATGTTTGGGAGGGTTTGAGTGACATGACAGTGATGGCCATGGCCTGGTTTGCAGGTGTGTGTGATGCACACCTTGCATGTCCGTGTCATCCGCTTCTCAGAGCAACTAGCTGGGGGTAGATTTCTCTCCGCAGCAGGGCCCTCCCCCTGGAACAGACTTCCGGCCTGACTTGAACTTGAGGGGAATCATCTCCAGTTCTGGAAGCACCTCAAGACCTTCCTCTTTGCTTCTGCTTACTGTCTGCCTCTCCCTTGCAGAATTCTCCACTGGAACTGCGCAGGAGCTGCAACTGGGCCACTCTCACCGACCTTGGTCCCTGGCCCAGCCACTCTCCACTTGCACTGCCTCCCTGGCAACCCCTGCACTGCAGTACTGTCTCTCTATCCCTACAGCCCTCCTTTCCCTGCACTTGTCTGCACTTACCTTTGTAAGTTGCACCACCAGGCGACCTAGGTATTATTTTTTTGTTGCCACCAGGCAACCTATGTATTATTTTTTTGGGCTACTTCCCCTGTACTGGACTCCCCCCCACCCTTCCCCTTGCACTTTTCCCATTCCCCCTACCCCTGCACTTGCACGATCCCAATGACACCTGGCCTAGTAGTACCGTTCTCTGTGTTCCCTTGTTCCCCCCTCCCTGCCTCATTGCGCCTTGGAATACTTGTGTATGGCCCATATCATGTCATATGTCATATGTGTGCCTTTTGGTCACACAGGATAGCTTGTGTTTAAGTAGCTAGGGATGCAGACGATGTGGCACTTCCATGGCAACTATCTCAGGGTGGTAAGGTTGTGACAGTTGACTGTCTCTTTGTCATCATCGATTGTCACCTTGTATGTGCCAGGCCTGTGTGCACTCGGCAGGGGTGGGAGTTTAGGTGAAAAATGTGCCCACAAGCTGGGTCCGGGCTTCCTCGCCACGTGCCCTGTCCCCTCCCATGGGCAGCGCCTGTGGTTGGGGATGTGGGGGCAGCAGCATGTCCACCGGGACGCCCTACTGTGTTGCAACATTGTGCAGGACACATGCTGCCACAATGATTCTGCACACTACTGGTGGTGCATAGAGTAGTTGCCCACCAGAGCGGTCAAGGGAGCGGAAACGTGACTTGAGCACTCTGAATGTGCGCTCCACTATGCCCCTGGTTGCAATATGGGCGGCGTTGTATCTTACCTGGGGTGGTGTGGTGGGGTTCCGGATTGGCGTCATCATGTGTTTGCTCAGAGGGTAGGCACTGTCCCCTGGGGAGATGATAATAGTTGAGATTATTAGGGTTTGGATATTTGTCTGTGTGTGACTTGCATGCATGTGCAAGGGCATTTGTACTGACCTAGGAGCCATGTGTCGCCGTGCTGCCCAGCTTCCAGGGCCCGGCTCAGGGCGGACATTCTGTATATGAAACTGTCATGGGTGGAGCCAGGGTAGTTTGCATAGACAGAGGTGATGATTCCCTTTGCATCACATACCACCTGTACATTGATGGAATGCCAGTGCTTGCGGTTTCGGTAGATGTGCTCAATGGCCCTAGGTGGATGTAGGGCCACATGGGTGCAATCTATGGCACCGAGCACTTTGGGGAAGTGTGCCACCTTGAAAAAATCCAGGACAACGGATTGCCTTTCTGCGGGTGTTCTGGGCATGTATATGTGCCTGCGGACTGAGGGGCGCGCTGTCATGATTGCCAGTACCTGGTGTAGGCAGCATGACTGCGTGGCCTGTGAGACCCCCCCCCCCCACTATGGCAGTGGTCCGCTGAAATGACCCAGTGGCCAAAAAATGCAGGACATTGAGCAGCTTCTCCAAGGGGCTCAATGCTTGGGAGCAAAGGGTGGGAGATGTGAGGTCATCTTCCCACTCCCTGACCAGGTCTAGGATGATATGGGGTGGAAACCTATACCTGCCATAGACCTGGTCGTCAGGCATCCCAAAAAGGCTTGTCCGTGGTGCGAAAATGCGTGCCCTGGCTATTCTCCTCCTCCTGCGGTGTCCCACGATCAGTGCAGCGACAAATGGGGCATTCATCGTAGCTGTATATACGCGTTTGTTGTTTGCGCGCACTTTTATGCTGTGCGCGGGGACGCTTCCGCCTGCCTTCATGTTGCAGACGCGTTGACGCCTGTGCACGTCTTTTGCCGTGCGCGGGTTTCCCGTATTCGGATACGGTCCGAGTGTCATCGCGTGTGATCGGAGGGGAGTGTGCGTACACGCAACTGGCCTGGGTATGTGTGTTTCGGGGTGCGCGGGAAGTTCCACACGCGATTAGCCTGGGTACGTGTGTTCCGGGGTGCCGGGAACTTTCACACGCGATTGGTGGAAATTCACGTGTGTTCTGTCATCACGTGCAATGAGGGAAACACCTTTGCGCGTCACGTCAAAGACGCGCTCACGAGCTAAGGGCCTTTGGTCCAATGAAATCGCATATGCGTGCTGCCGTGCATACGCGCATGGCCCTTTCCTCGTATTACACGCGGACGTGCAGTTTTTCACGCGTGCTGAAATGCGCATGCACGTCTGTACTCGTCACGTCACAGAGGCGCTTGCGCTTGAGGGGCCTTCTGTCCAATGAAAATGCGTATGCGTGCAGACGCGCTTACGCGCTAAGGGCCTTTCCTCGAATTACACGCTGACGTGCAGATTTTTCACTTGCCAAATCACTCCGTATCAAGCTGGCCACGCGTATGCACAGGGAAGACCACGCTCCTGCCCAGAAGGCCGAACTACTGCCCCCCAGAGCCCCGAGCACGCTCCCACCTGCCATCTGATGCTGCCTGACTGCCTGCTGCCCACGTGCACTGCCATTTGCTGCCTGCACATCAGCCAGGGGTGCTGTTGCTGTGACCACCCCTGCTGGAACCGAAGACTCCCGACTGGGATTCCATCGCTCCACAGCCCAGCCCCAGGACCCAGTTGCCCACCCACTCCTGCCTCTGGGGTTGTCATGTCAGGGCAAACACCATCTGTGACCACTGACAACCCCCGGCAAGAGAGGCAGAGGGGCACCAGCTTCAGTGCCACCGAAGTTGGTGTCCTGGTGGAGCAAGTCCTGGGGCAGTATGATGCCCTCTTCGGAAGTTCCCGCGCCGACAAGGAAGGACGGACTCGGATCTGGACTGACATCGTGACTGCCATCAACGCGGAGGGGGTGGCAGTCCGCGACTTGCAACATGTCAGGAAGCGCTGGGAGGATTTCAGGTCCAGGACCCTGAACAAGGCCCGGCGCCTCTTGAAGGCAGCGGATGCCAAGGGGCGCCGGGGCCACTTGTCGGAAGAACAGATGAGGGTCCTGGAACGCATATCCCCAGCGCTCCATGTCCAGGTCCTAGAGAAGCAGACCCGTCTGGAGTCGAGCGGTGAGTGTACATGCATCCTGATTGTGAGCAGTGCGTGCGGTGATTATTCGGTAGTGTGCAGGTTGCACATCGTTTTGTATGGGGTCAAGTATGGGTGGGGGTGTACAGGGCCGTGGGGCTGACACATGCGAGGGCTGTAATGTGTGAGACATGGATGGTGCTTGTGTGTGTAGGCTTGCATGCCAAATGCAGTTGTGTGGGCACACATGTTTGGATGAATGTGTATGTAAGTAGACATGTCCGTGATGTCACGCATGTATGTTGTTTTCGGCTGCATGTATCAGCACTGTGTACATGTGCATGTGTGTGTATTTGACAAGGGTGCAACAGTGATGCAACATGGATGCATGTGACAGCGGTATGTGGAAGCCTGATTGGCCGATGTGACATGGATGCCCGTCTGAACAGTGCGACACTTGGCAGAGGTGTACACATGCATGCACGTGTGGTGGTGTGTGTACATTTGTGGTGCACTTCCTGTGTTGCATGTGATGTCTGGCTCACCTTTGGCTGCTCATGCTGTTGTATGTGTATGGATAGTGGTGGCAGTTGCGATATGGCTGTGGTATGGCTCATGTGTGCGAGTTGTAATGACATGTGTGTTGGGGATTGTGGTGACATGTCTGAGGTTTGCCAATGCCACTCATGTGCAACTGTCATGTGTGTATGTGTCCATTGTACAGTGCCCTGATGCCTGTGTTTTGTTTCTCCCTGTCTGCAGCGTCAACCGATGAAGAGGGCGGAGAAGGTGCTGTGGAGCACAGCGGCGGGGATCCCACCGCCAGCCGGAGACGCAAGGCCCGGCTCCCCTCCCGTGTTGTCATCTCGTCGGGGAGTGAGGAGTCCGGTGCCGCGTCCCAGGCCGCAGCTGCCGGGGGGAGGTCCAAGAGGCAGAGGTTGGAGTTGGACTCCTCGGCAGCAGAAGGGGCAGCTGGGACCCCGCAGGGCCCAACAGGGGAAGATGGCACGGAGTCATCCAGGTTGGTGGGGCGTTTGGTGGAGGAGGAGGCCGTGCAAGCACCAGAGACGGGGTCTGGAGGTGGGGATCCCACTGGTGCTAGTGGTGCAGTGCAGGACCAGGGGCAGGAGGCAGCACAGGCCGCCGTGGAGGTGCCTGTGTGCAATCCTGTCCCCGATCCTGTCCCTGCATCATCTTGCACCAGCGGGGATGCCTACGTCCGGACCCGTTTTCAGGCAGGGGATGAGCTCACGTCAACTGGCCTTCCTCTGCCTGCAGACGTGGCTATCCAGGTCCGGGTTGAGCCTGTCCCGGCTGGTGTGGCGTTGTGTCAACGGGCCAGGCGAGGTGACCTGCAGTCTTTTCATGGAGAGACTGCACGTCATCTCGAATGGCTCGTTGACCACGTCAGCCTGCTGGGACAGGTCACCCAGGCCGGATTCCTCCGTCTGATGGGGCTTGCTCCGACCCCCTCCTCAACTGGACCCCCTGCGCGCCAGTCGTCCTCTGTGCCATCTTCCCACCCATCAGTCACCTGGGTGCCCTGTGGTGCTGCCTCTGACGGTGCGGCCAGGCTGGTGGAGGAGGCATCCCTGCCACAGTCGGGAGTCGGACGTCCAGCAGGGGTGGCCACATCTACGACTGCACCCCAGCCGGCGGAGGATGTGCAGGCAGCAGGAGTCAGTGCATGGGCAGAGGCAGAGCAGCAGCAGCAACATGGTGGGAGCCATGAAGGCTCGGGGCCTTCGACATCGGAGGGGCAGGCATCGGCCGGAGGGCAGGAGGACCCAGGACAGAGAGTGTCTTCCGTGTGGCAGCGGTTGGGCCACGCCATAGATGTGGAGTGACGGAGGGTGGAAGAGGCGCGGCTCACAATGGTCAGGGCGGAGAACTCCATGCGGAGGGCCCTGAGGCGGGCCGAGTGCCTCGAGGCAATCCGCAGGGGGTTGGAGGAGGACACAGCGTCGTCCCTTGCGGACCCTCGGGGCCATGGAACAGGACCACCTCCGGGACATCGAACAGGAGTTCGATGATGCCCTGGCCCGGAACACCAGGGAGTGAGCCGCTGGACTTGCCCGCCGCCTTTGTATATAGTTCTTTAGTTTTAGGTTTCCTTTGTTTGTTCTTATGATTTGGAGTCGACGGACACTGCTCCACTTTTTGTATATAGTTGCATTTTAGTTAGGGTTTTTTGTAGGTTTCCTTTGTTCAGTTGGGCTCATGGACCCTTGGATGTTTTGTACATAGTTCTTCATTGGATTGATTTTATTTTTCATTTGACTTTGGACAACTTTTTTTTGGATTAGGATTTGGTGTTTTTATTTTTTTAAACGGACATGCAGCTTATCTTTTTTTCATTGCCATTGTAGTTTGTTTCATTTCTTTTGCATTCTTTTTTTTTAATACAATTTTGTTTTCATACTTCACTGTGTGGTATCATCTCATTGGTTTCATGCATGTCATGTTGGATGTTTTCCCATTCAATTGCAACCATTGTGTGTGACGGACATGGGTTCATTTGCTTTATGAACATTGGGGGTGTAACATGTAATTTCCATTTCCATGTAGGTGAATGGGTTACTTGGTAGGGCTTTTTGGCTGTGGAGGCTGACCATAACGCACATGATTGGGGATTGTGAGGACCTGGTGGAGGCTGCCCATGGTGGCTGGGGGGTGGGGGTGATAGGGGACATGAGTGGGGGCCTGGTGGGGGCTGGCCATGGTGGCTGGGGGGTGGGGGTGGTAGGAGACATGGGTGGGGCCTGGTGGATGCTGCCCCTGGTGGCTGGGGGGTGGTGGGAGACATGGGTGGGGGCCTGGTGGTGGGTGCCCCTGCACTGCTGGGGGGTGGGGGTGCTGGGAGACATGGGTGGGGGCCTGGTGGAGGCTGCCCCTGCACTGCTGGGGGGTGGGGGTGGTGTGAGACATGGGTGGGGGCCTGGTGGAGGCTGCCCCTGGTGACTGGGGGGTGGGGGTGGTGGGAGACATGGGTGGGGGCCTGGTGGAGGCTGGCCCTGGGGAGTGGGGGGTGGGGGTGGTGTGAGACATGGGTGGGGGCATGGTGGAGGCTGCCCCTGGTGGCTGGGGGGTGGGGGTGGTGTGAGACATGGGTGTGGGCCTGGTGGATGCTGCCCCTGGTGGCTGGGGGGTGGGGGTGGTGGGAAACATGAGTTGGACATGGGTGGGGGCCTGCTGGCAGGTGCCCCACAGTGCTGGGGGTTGGGGGTGGTGGGGAACATGAGTTGGACATGGGTGGGGGCCTGCTGGCAGGTGCCCCACAGTGCTGGGGGGTGGGGGTGGTGGGGAACATGAATTGGACATGGGGGGGCCTGGTGGAGGCTGCCCCTGCACTGCTGGGGGTGGGGGTGGTGTGAGACATGGGTGTGGGCCTGGTGGATGCTGCCCCTGGTGGCTGGGGGGTGGGGGTGGTGGGAGACATGGGTGGGGGCCTGGTGGTGGGTGCCCCTGCACTGCTGGGGGGTGGGGGTGGTGGGAGACATGGGGGGGGGCCTGGTGGAGGCTGCTCCTGCACTGCTGGGGGGTGGGGGTGGTGGGGATCATCAGTTGGACATGGGTGGGGGCCTGCTGGCAGGTGCCCCACAGTGCTGGTGGGTGGGGGTGGTGGGGAACATGAGTTGGACATGGGTGGGGGCCTGCTGGCAGGTGCCCCACAGTGCTGGGGGGTAGGGGTGGTGGGGAACATGAGTTGGACATGGGGGGGGGGGCTGGTGGAGGCTGCCCCTGGTGACTGGGGGGGTGGGGGTGGTGGGAGACCTGGCTGGGGGCCTGGTGGTTGGTGCCCCTGGTGGCTGGGGGTTGGGGGTGGTGGGAGACATTGGTGGGGGCCTGGTGGTGGGTGCCCCTGCACTGCTGGGGGGTGGGGGTGCTGGGAGACATGGGTGGGGGCCTGGTGAAGGCTGCCCCTGGTGGCTGGGGGGTGGGCGTGGTGGGAGACATGGGTGGGGGCCTGGTGGAGGCTGCCCCTGGTGACTGGGGGGGGTGGGGGTGGTGGGAGACATGGGTGGGGGCCTGGTGGAGGCTGGCCCTGGGGAGTGGGGGGTGGGGGTGGTGGGAGACATGGGTGGGGGCCTGGTGGAGGCTGCCCCTGCACTGCTGGGGGGTGGGGGTGGTGTGAGACATGGGTGTGGGCCTGGTGGATGCTGCCCCTGGTGGCTGGGGGGTGGGGGTGGTGGGAGACATGGGTGGGGGCCTGGTGGTGGGTGCCCCTGCACTGCTGGGGGGTGGGGTTGGTGGGAGACATGGGGGGGCTGGTGGAGGCTGCCCCTGCACTGCTGGGGGGTGGGGTGGGGTGGTGGGGAACATGAGTTGGACATGGGTGGGGGCCTGCTGGCAGGTGCCCCACAGTGCTGGTGGGTGGGGGTGGTGGGGAACATGAGTTGGGCATGGGTGGGGGCCTGCTGGCAGGTGCCCCACAGTGCTGGGGGGTGGGGGTGGTGGGGAACATGAGTTGGACATGGGGGGGGCTGGTGGAGGCTGCCCCTGGTGACTGGGGGGTGGGGGTGGTGGGAGAGATGGGTGGGGGCCTGGTGGTTGGTGCCCCTGGTGGCTGGGGGGTGGGGGTGGTGGGAGACATGGGTGGGGGCCTGGTGGTGGATGCCCCTGCACTGCTGGGGGGTGGGGGTGCTGGGAGACATGGGTGGGGGCCTGGTGGAGGCTGCCCCTGGTGGCTGGGGGGTGGGGGTGGTGGGAGACATGGGTGGGGGCCTGGTGGAGCCTGCCCCTGGTGACTGGGGGGGTGGGGGTGGTGGGAGACATGGGTGGGGGCCTGGTGGAGGCTGGCCCTGGGGAGTGGGGGGTGGGGGTGGTGGGAGACATGGGTGGGGGCCTGGTGGAGGCTGCCCCTGCACTGCTGGGGGGTGGGGGTGGTGGGAGACATGGGTGGGGCCTGCTGGCAGGTGCCCCACAGTGCTGGGGGGTGGGGGTGGTGGGGAACATGAGTTGGACATGGGTGGGGGCCTGCTGGCAGGTGCCCCACAGTGCTGGGGGGTGGGGGTGGTGGGGAACATGAGTTGGACATGGGGGGGCCTGGTGGAGGCTGCCCCTGCACTGCTGGGGGGTGGGGGTGGTGTGAGACATGGGTGTGGGCCTGGTGGATGCTGCCCCTGGTGGCTGGGGGGTGGGGGTGGTGGGAGACATGGGTGGGGGCCTGGTGGTGGGTGCCCCTGCACTGCTGGGGGGTGGGGGTGGTGGGAGACATGGGGCCGGGCCTGGTGGAGGCTGCCCCTGCACTGCTGGGGGGTGGGGGTGGTGGGGAACATGAGTTGGACATGGGTGGGGGCCTGCTGGCAGGTGCCCCACAGTGCTGGTGGGTGGGGGTGGTGGGGAACATGAGTTGGACATGGGTGGGGGCCTGCTGGCAGGTGCCCCACAGTGCTGGTGGGTGGGGGTGGTGGGGAACATGAGTTGGACATGGGTGGGGGCCTGCTGGCAGGTGCCCCTGGTGACTGGGGGGTGGGGGTGGTGGGAGACATGGGCCTGGTGGAGGCTGCCCCTGGTGGCTGGGGGTGCAGGGGGACATGCGTTGGGGGGAGTAGTGCAAGTTGACATGTGGGTTGGCTGGTGGGCATGGGCATGGTGGGTGGGGTGCCTGCATGACATGTGCTGGGTAGGCCCCTGTGGTGTGAGCCACCTGCAGGGGCCGTGGAGGGTGTAGAGGGAACACCTGGGAGGACCCACATGTGCAATTCACGTGTGCTGCACCCCGCGCACCCCTGTAATACACGTACCCTGTTGATATCGCGCACACCTGTAATACACGTACCCTGATGGAATTGCGTGTGTAACTTCCCGCGCACCCCCGAAATACACGTACCCCGCTCAAAACAGACTACCCTGCACACCTGCTCATGTCCCCCTGAACCCCCACCCCCCAGCAGTGCAGGGGCAGCCTCCACCAGGCCCCCACCCATGTCTCCCAACACCCCCACCCCCCAGCAGTGCAGGGGCAGCCTCCACCAGGCCCCCACTCATGTCTCCCACCACCCCCACCCCCCAGCATCCAGGGGCACCCTCCACCAGGCCCCCACCCACGTCTCCCACCACCCCAACCCCCAGCCACCAGGGGCACCCTCCACCAGGCCCCCACTCATGTCTCCCACCACCCCCACCCCCCAGCATCCAGGGGCACCCTCCACCAGGCCCCCACCCATGTCTCCCACCACCCCCACCCCCCAGCATCCAGGGGCACCCTCCACCAGGCTCCCACCCATGTCTCCCACCACCCCCACCCCCCAGCCACCAGGGGCACCCTCCACCAGGCCCCCACTCATGTCTCCCACCACTCCCACCCCCCAGCAGTGCAGGGGCACCCTCCACCAGGCCCCCACTCATGTCCCCTAACATCCCCACCCCCCCGCCACCAGGGGCACCCTTCACAAGGCCCCCATCCATGACTCCCACCACCCCCACCCCCCAGCCACCAGGGGCACCCTCCACCAGGCCCCCATCCATGTCTCCCACCACCCCCACCCCCCAGCCACCAGGGGCACCCTCCACCAGGCCCCCATCCATGTCTCCCACCACCCCCACCCCCCAGCAGTGCAGGGGCACCCTCCACCAGGCCCCCAATCATGTCCCCTATCACCCCCACCCCCCCGCCACCAGGGGCACCCTTCACAAGGCCCCCATCCATGTCTCCCACCACCCCCACCCCCCAGCCACCAGGGGCACCCTCCACCAGGCCCGCATCCATGTCTCCCACCACCCCCACCCCCCAGCAGTGCAGGGGCACCCTCCACCAGGCCCCCACCCATGTCCCCTATCACCCCCACCCCCCAGCAGTGCAGGGGCACCCTCCACCAGGCCCCCACTCATGTCCCCTATCACCCCCACCCCCCAGCCACCAGGGGCACCTTCCACCAGGCCCCCACTCATGTCTCCAACCACCCCCACAAACCCCCACTCATGTCTCCCACAACCCCCACCCCCCAGCCACCAGGGGCACCCTCCACCAGGCCCCCACTCATGTCTCCCACCACCCCCACCCCCCAGCAGTGCAGGGGCACCCTCCAACAGGCCCCCACCCATGTCTCCCACCACCCCCACCCCCCAGCAGTGCAGGGGCAGCCTCCACCAGGCCCCCACTCATGTCCCCTATCACCCCCACACCCCCGCCACCAGGGGCACCCTCCACCAGGCCCCCATCCATGTCTCCCACCACCCCCACCCCACAGCAGTGCAGGGGCACCCTCCACCAGGCCCCCACCCATGTCCCCTATCACCCCCACCCCCCAGCAGTGCAGGGGCACCCTCCACCAGGCCCCCACTCATGTCCCCTATCACCCCCACCCCCCAGCCACCAGGGGCACCCTCCACCAGGCCCCCACTCATGTCTCCCACCACCCCCACCCCCCAGCAGTGCAGGGGCAGCCTCCACCAGGCCCCCACTCATGTCCCCTATCACCCCCACCCCCCCACCACCAGGGGCACCCTCCACCAGGCCCCCACTCATGTCCCCTATCACCCCCACCCCCCAGCCACCAGGGGCACCCTCCACCAGGCCCCCACTCATGTCCCCTATCACCCCCACCCCCCCGCCACCAGGGGCACCCTCCACCAGGCCCCCATCCATGTCTCCCACCACCCCCACCCCCCAGCAGTGCAGGGGCAGCCTCCACCAGGCCCCCACTCATGTCCCCTATCACCCCCACCCCCCAGCCACCAGGGGCACCCTCCACCAGGCCCCCACTCATGTCTCCCACCACCCCCACCCCCCACCATCCAGGGGCACCCTCCACCAGGCCCCCACCCATGTCTCCCACCACCCCCACCCCCCAGCCACCAGGGGCACCCTCCACCAGGCCCCGACTCATGTCTCCCACCACCCCCACCCCCCAGCAGTGCAGGGGCAGCCTCCACCAGGCCCCCACTCATGTCTACCACCACCCCCACCCCCCAGACACCAGGGGCACCCTCCACCAGGCCCCCACCCATGTATCCCACCACCCCCACCCCCCAGCAGTGCAGGGGCACCCTCCACCAGGCACCCACCCATGTCTCCCACCACCCCCACCCCCCAGCAGTGCAGGGGCAGCCTCCACCAGGCCCCCAATCATGTCCCCTATCACCCCCACCCCCCCCGCCACCAGGGGCACCCTTCACAAGGCCCCCATCCATGTCTCCCACCACCCCCACCCCCCAGCCACCAGGGGCACCCTCCACCAGGCCCGCATCCATGTCTCCCACCACCCCCACCCCCCAGCAGTGCAGGGGCACCCTCCACCAGGCCCCCACCCATGTCCCCTATCACCCCCACCCCCCAGCAGTGCAGGGGCACCCTCCACCAGGCCCCCACTCATGTCCCCTATCACCCCCACCCCCCAGCCACCAGGGGCACCCTCCACCAGGCCCCCACTCATGTCTCCAACCACCCCCACCCACCCCCACTCATGTCTCCCACAACCCCCACCCTCCAGCCACCAGGGGCAGCCTCCACCAGGCCCCCACTCATGTCTCCCACCACCCCCACCCCCCAGCAGTGCAGGGGCAGCCTCCACCAGGCCCCCACTCATGTCCCCTATCACCCCCACCCCCCACCACCAGGGGCACCCTCCACCAGGCCCCCACTCATGTCCCCTATCACCCCCACCCCCCAGCCACCAGGGGCACCCTCCACCAGGCCCCCACTCATGTCCCCTATCACCCCCACCCCCCCGCCACCAGGGGCACCCTCCACCAGGCCCCCATCCATGTCTCCCACCACCCCCACCCCCCAGCAGTGCAGGGGCAGCCTCCACCAGGCCCCCACTCATGTCCCCTATCACCCCCACCCCCCAGCCACCAGGGGCACCCTCCACCAGGCCCCCACTCATGTCTCCCACCACCCCCACCCCCCACCATCCAGGGGCACCCTCCACCAGGCCCCCACCCATGTCTCCCACCACCCCCACCCCCCAGCCACCAGGGGCACCCTCCACCAGGCCCCCACTCATGTCTCCCACCACCCCCACCCCCCAGCAGTGCAGGGGCAGCCTCCACCAGGCCCCCACTCATGTCTACCACCACCCCCACCCCCCAGACACCAGGGGCACCCTCCACCAGGCCCCCACCCATGTATCCCACCACCCCCACCCCCCAGCAGTGCAGGGGCACCCTCCACCAGGCACCCACCCATGTCTCCCACCACCCCCACCCCCCAGCAGTGCAGGGGCAGCCTCCACCAGGCCCCCAATCATGTCCCCTATCACCCCCACCCCCCCCGCCACCAGGGGCACCCTTCACAAGGCCCCCATCCATGTCTCCCACCACCCCCACCCCCCAGCCACCAGGGGCACCCTCCACCAGGCCCGCATCCATGTCTCCCACCACCCCCACCCCCCAGCAGTGCAGGGGCACCCTCCACCAGGCCCCCACCCATGTCCCCTATCACCCCCACCCCCCAGCAGTGCAGGGGCACCCTCCACCAGGCCCCCACTCATGTCCCCTATCACCCCCACCCCCCAGCCACCAGGGGCACCCTCCACCAGGCCCCCACTCATGTCTCCAACCACCCCCACCCACCCCCACTCATGTCTCCCACAACCCCCACCCTCCAGCCACCAGGGGCAGCCTCCACCAGGCCCCCACTCATGTCTCCCACCACCCCCACCCCCCAGCAGTGCAGGGGCACCCTCCACCAGGCCCCCACCCATGTCTCCCACCACCCCCACCCCCCAGCAGTGCAGGGGCAGCCTCCACCAGGCCCCCACTCATGTCCCCTATCACCCCCACACCCCCGCCACCAGGGGCACCCTCCACCAGGCCCCCATCCATGTCTCCCACCACCCCCACCCCCCAGCAGTGCAGGGGCACCCTCCACCAGGCCCCCACCCATGTCCCCTATCACCCCCACCCCCAGCAGTGCAGGGGCACCCTCCACCAGGCCCCCACTCATGTCCCCTATCACCCCCACCCCCCAGCCACCAGGGGCACCCTCCACCAGGCCCCCACTCATGTCTCCCACCACCCCCACCCCCCAGCAGTGCAGGGGCAGCCTCCACCAGGCCCCCACTCATGTCCCCTATCACCCCCACCCCCCCACCACCAGGGGCACCCTCCACCAGGCCCCCACTCATGTCCCCTATCACCCCCACCCCCCAGCCACCAGGGGCACCCTCCACCAGGCCCCCACTCATGTCCCCTATCACCCCCACCCCCCCGCCACCAGGGGCACCCTCCACCAGGCCCCCATCCATGTCTCCCACCACCCCCACCTCCCAGCAGTGCAGGGGCAGCCTCCACCAGGCCCCCACTCATGTCCCCTATCACCCCCACCCCACAGCCACCAGGGGCACCCTCCACCAGGCCCCCACTCATGTCTCCCAACACCCCCACCCCCCACCATCCAGGGGCACCCTCCACCAGGCCCCCACCCATGTCTCCCACCACCCCCACCCCCCAGCCACCAGGGGCACCCTCCACCAGGCCCCCACTCATGTCTCCCACCACCCCCACCCCCCAGCAGTGCAGGGGCAGCCTCCACCAGGCCCCCACTCATGTCTACCACCACCCCCACCCCCCAGACACCAGGGGCACCCTCCACCAGGCCCCCACCCATGTATCCCACCACCCCCACCCCCCAGCAGTGCAGGGGCACCCTCCACCAGGCCCACACTCATGTCCCCTATCACCCCCACCCCCTGCCACCAGGGGCACCCTCCACCAGGCCCCCATCCATGTCTCCCACCACCCCCACCCCCCAGCAGTGCAGGGGCACCCTCCACCAGGCCCCCACTCATGTCTCCCACCACCCCCACCCACCAGCATCCAGGAGCAGCCTCCACCAGGCCCCCACTCATGTCTACCACCACCCCCACCCCCCAGCAGTGCAGGGGCAGCCTCCACCAGGCCCCCACTCATGTCTCCCACCACCCCCACCCCCCAGCAGTGCAGGGGCAGCCTCCACCAGGCCCCCACTCATGTCTCCCACCACCCCCACCCCCAGCCACCAGGGGCACCCTCCACCAGGCCCCCACCCATGTCTCCCACCACCCCCACCCCCCAGCAGTGCAGGGGCACCCTCCACCAGGCCCCCACCCATGTCTCCTACCACCCCCACCCCCCAGCGCTGTGGGGCACCTGCCAGCAGGCCCCCACCCATGTCCAACCCATGTCTCCCACCACCCCCACCCCCCAGCCACAGGGCATCCTCCACCAGGACACCAACTTCCCTGGCACTGAAGCTGGTGCCCCTCTGCCTCCTTGGCCGGGGGTTGCCACTGGTGCCAGATGTTGTAGTGCCCGACATGGCAACCCCAGATACAGGAGTGGGTGGGCAACTGGGTCCTGGGGCTGGGCTGTGGGGCGACGGAAAAGCAGTCGGGAGCCTTTGGTTCCAGCAGGGATGGTCACAGCAACAGCACCCCTGGCTGATGGGCAGGCAGCAAATGGCAGGGCACGTGGGCAGCAGGCAGTCAGGCAGCAGCAGATGGCAGGTGGGAGCGTGCTCAGGGCTCTGGGGGGCAGTAATTTGGCCTCCTGGGCATGAGCGTGGTCTTTCGTGTGTGAACGCGTGGACAGCTTGATACGTAGTGAGTGATTTTGCACGTGAAAATCCCACACGTCTGCGTGTAAATCGATGAAAGGCCCTTAGCGCGTAAACGCGTATGCGCGTCTATGAAGTCACGTGCACGCGTAGGAAAAAGTTGCGTGACACGTCCGAGTGTCAAAGCGTGTTATTGGTGGAAATAGCCATACACGCAGAAGTGTCAAAGCGTGTAATTGGTGCAAATGGACCTACACGCAGAAGTGTCAAAGCGTGTAATTGGTGCAAATGGACATACACGCAGAAGTGACATAGCGTGTAATTGGTGGGAATGGGCCTAGCACGTGCACGCCGCGTAAGTGACGCTGTACGTGTGGGCCTGCATATAAGGTACGTGTAGAACACCAATTCATTGTACTGCTTTTCGTGGAGAGCTAGTGGGTGAATTCTGTACTTCTTGTCGTTTCAAACGCGATTTACTTCACGGCGTTTCAAGTTCGTACTCCCTGTTACCTCTGACAGCTTTTTCTATTTTTTCTCTTGTACTGGTTTACCTGGGCCTGTTCCCTCAAACAGTGTTCCCTTCTACTGTTGTCCTGTCTCCTCAGACAGCGTACATATCTTCTTTTGGCGGGGGTGTTGCCAACCAAACGCGCTCATTTTTCACGCTCTTTTACCTGGCAGACGGTGAGTCACGCACGTATCTAACATCTGTGCTTGCCCTGTGTGTAGCCTACCCCTTCAGAGGTCATTCTAGGCTGCGTGTGACACGCATACGTTCATTCTTGTGTTACTGGGTGCCACAGCGTAGTGCAGGTTTTTCTTTCTGCACACGTGGTCTAGGAGGGGTTGCGAGCACGTCATCTCCCTTTTTTGGGCCTCCTGTGCATTGCGTGACCCGTCATCTTTCCCCAGGGGTTACATTCAGCCTTGCTAGAGCACTAGGGTACAATTACCATCTGGTACCCAACCCCTTTGACCCCCAATTGCCCAGGACAATAGTCTACATCCACTCCCATACGCACATTAACATCAGTGCCATGGCTGGGAGGCGAGGATTCCGTAAGGGTGGCAAAGGTGGAAGAGCCACAAGTGGTGGCCGTGGTGGATCCGGTAGGGGACTTGGTCGTAACTTGCAGGGTGAGCCTGTCCCCCCATGTGTGGAGGACCAGTCACGGGCACCCATAATCCCCCCCCCCCTCCCGTTGAGGCTGATGTGGCTGACACCATCCATGCTCAGCCCTTGTTGGACCAGCCCATTGTGGCACCAGACCTGGCTGACTCCATGGCTGACTTCAAGGTCAGCAGGGCTACGACACGTGCGCTGGTGCACGTTGATGCCATCATGCCACGTGGATCTGGGGCAGCAAGGTCATCTGCTGCACCAAGGAGGCAGGGCGGAGAGGCTGCAGGGGCAGCTGCGGCTCCATCCACCCCAGCCCTCACACACCCAGCCAGGACAGTTTCGGTCCTAGTCCATGCTGCTGACATTCCCCCTGACACCATCACACTAGATCCAATGCCTGCACCAACTCCCATGCTGAGTGTGCAATCCCACACTCCTGATACAGAGTCCACCAGGGCTCCTGCCCCTAGTGTCCAGAGCGGCGCAGGACACTCAGGATCACCACCACCTTCCAAGCGGAAGAGGAAGAGTGCTTGTCCGGCACAGGCTGATGCCCCAGACATGGCTACACAGTCTGGCCCGTCCAGGAAGCCCAGCTTCACGGATGACGAACTGAATGCACTTGTCGAGTATTTGTCCGGACATGACAACGAGATGGTCATTGTTGCAGGATCCAAGACCACACCTGCACAACGCCAGGCACACTGGCAGACCGTTGCGGACATCGTAAGTGCCCTTGGAATCATGAGGCGCACAGCCAATGATTGCTATAAGCGCTGGAATGACCTAAAGCGCAGGGCAAAGAGTAAGCTGGCCTCAAGTCATGCCGCAACTCTAGTGACTGGAGGTGGGTCTCCAGTAGTAGACATGGAACTCACTCCACATGAGTCAGTCGCTGGGACCTGCGTCACGGAGGAACAGATCCAAGGCGTGGGAGATCTGGCTGATTACGAGGCATTGTCCGGTGAGTGCACATGCATGTGTGTGTCATCCATGTGCATGGTGTGTGTGTGAGGGCTTCTGTTTGTGTGCCAGGTGAGAGTGTGTGCGCCTGAGTCGTATGGGTCAGCCATGTGCTTCATGCAATACTTCCTGCGCAGCTGCATTTGGCCATAGCAGTATCCCTTCTGCCAACAGTAGACATCTAGCCCAACTGCACGCCAGTTGCCCTTGAAGTGTCACCTTGCCGCAACATAGTTGCTTATTTTTCACTGTTCATTCAGTCAGATTGTTTGCATTCCCCCACTTTTACTAGCCATGTCGCTGTCCACTAGTCACATGTCTGACATGGCTATGGTAAAGTGGAGTGACTTTGTTACCTGGATATCATTTGTACACACATGTCCCTGTGCAATTGGACCATTTCAGACTGGCAGCTCCAGGTGAAAAATCTGACCTGTTAGAATTAGAAAAGCAATTACATGCGGGAACTGGACTGAATGAATAGGTGCTGCCCTCCTCTCCATCTTCACTCAATAGCAATGGTACATGCCATCTGTGTGATGGCATGTGTGTTTCACCTGGCAATCACAGGCCAATGTGTGATGCCACTGCCAGGCAGCATGCAGAAAATGTGTTCATCTTCCATCTTGGTGTCATCAGTGTGTGCCATTTGCCTGCACTTCATACGCAGTGAGGGTGCATGCATGGGAGGGTTTTAGTCATGTGGGACATGTGTCAATCAAGTACTGGTTCTCTTGCTTCTCAGCCCTCATTGTGTGCCATGGCGCTAATGCCTGTTTCCATTTCTTTGTTTACATGTCTTTGCAGGGGAAGACGCACCTGATACTGCTGGGGTTGTGGAGATGGTGCAGACCCAGGAGGGGTCCGAGGGCCGACCAACCACCAGTGAGGGACGTGGTGTGGTGGTGGGGGAGAACCCACAAGTGCTGAAGATCGTGCTCTCAAGGGGTGTCTCTGGCTGCACCTCCCCCGAGCTGTACTCAGGTGTTGATTCGGATGAGACCTACGTGCCGTCGCAGGTGAGTGTTCCAGGGAGGGATTCTGTTCTGTCTCACCCACCTGCACCAGGGTCAGAACCCTCCATGGGGATGTCAGTGTTGGCAGCTACGCCTTTGGTGGTTACGGATGCAGGGTCACACTCCGCGACATCTGATCCTGTTCCTGGGCCAGCAGATCAGAGGGGGAATGCAGTCCTGCAGCCTCAGGCAGTGCCGGCACAGCAAGGCGCAGTTCGCCTTGCCCCAGACAGGTGTGGTGCCCGCCGACGTGGTGGCCGTACGCCACCTGGCAATACTGCATGGGAGCAATCCATTTACGGTATGGCAACCCAACAGGCTGCATCATCCGAGATGATGGCTCAGGCCATGGATAGGGTGGCCACTTCCATTGTCCCCCCAGAAAGGCTGATGGAGCGACTAGAGCAGGCAACCGACTCCATCTGCCAGTCACACAGGGAGGACATGTTGGGGTCCAACAGGGACAGGCGGGCGGCACTGGCGACTCTGCAGGAGGCCATCTCCATTGAGTCCCAGGGCCACAGGGAAGCCCTGAGGCAGGAGCTCCTTCACCTCAGGACGACTCTTGTTGAGCTTGAGGCTTCAACACACCAAAGGACAGAACAGCAGCTGGAGCGTCTCACCCGTACGCTCTCAGCTGAGATGCAGGCAACGAGGGCGGAGGTCCGGGCATCCCGTGAGTTGTTTCATGGGGACCTCCGCACACTCATCCTCCAGAACCAGACCTACCACACCCGCATGCTTGCAGCCATGGAGGAGCAGACTAGGGCCTTGCGTGGGCAGCCTCCCATAGTGCAACCACCTCCGGATGCAGCTGCACAGGGTGATAATAGCGACAGCAGTGATACTCCCACAATAGGGTAGCCGTGTGGGCCATGAGCCCATGGAGGTGTTTTATTTTCCCAGGATCCACGCAGGTGGCTTCTGGTGTGCATCCTGTCCTCGGACCTTCTGGGTGGCCTCCCCAACCCCCCCGGGCCCATCAATGGCCATTTTTGATTGTTTCTGATTTTTATTTTTATTTTTATTTATTTTATTCCCTATTTTCTTGGGACAATTTGTTGGCTTCCGTGGTTCCTGTGGGCATACGCTGCATTGTGGCTGGGCACATGCAGGCTTGTAATGTATTTGGTTCAGATGCTTGGGTTTGAGTCACACACACCCCTCCTGCTTCCCGTTTCCATGGGCTTGCAAAGGGTGTGCCCAAGTGACAGTGAATTACACAGTGACGTTGGACTCCCATGAGCTGTGTGAGCAGTCTGTAGTCAATACTGTGTATACATTCCTAGTGCATATTGCTGTTGTGTTGTACACTGCATGTTGCATTGATGTGTAACTCATCTTCTGTGTCTACCTCCCAATTTGCAGGTCCCTTCCTCATGTCTACACAAGGACCTCTAGTCTGGAGATGGGGTCCATGTTGGCAGCAGTGCACCTACAACTCTACATGGCGCCAACACTGCACAGTTGGTAGTGGTGGGAGTGCAGGCATTTCCAGGTGGTGAGACTACTAATATGTAACATTTGTGATGTCATGTTAATGGTAGTACGTGCTCAAGTATGTTGTTGGTCCGGCATTGCTGTGAGCATTTCAGGTGTTGCAGGTTTCTAATAGGGACACTGTACATAGTGACACTAGTGTCATGTTGTGGGGATTACTTTGTTTACCTGCAAATAGCATGACATGGCACGGTGTGTCGTGTGGCGGTGCTGGGGTTGGGTTGGCTGACATGGCACTGTCCTCTTGTTGCATTTTGCAAGTGGGTATTCTTTTTAGCTGCTTGAATGTGTAACTCCACAAAACTGCATTGGTGGTGTCTGTGTGGGTAGGGATGCACACATTGTGACACTTCTAGGTGAACAATCTCAGGCTGATATGGTATTCACGGTTCATTCTCCAGACATTCAGGATCAGTGTCAGGTTGAGTCATCATTGATTGTCAGATGGAATGTGCCAGGGCAGTGTGCACTCCACAGGGGTGTGATTTCTATGTGAAGTAATTAGCCACTAGCTGTGTACGGGCTGCCTCCCCCCGTGCCCTTTCCCCTCCCATGCGCAGCAGCTGTGCATGTGGTTGGGGATGTGGGGCCACCACCATGTCCACGGCCAGGCCCCGGCGTGTTGCAACGTTGTGCAGGACACATGCTGCCACTATGATCCTGCACACTACTGGGGGAGCGTATAACAGCTGGCCGCCAGAACGGTCAAGGGAGCGAAAGCGTGACTTTAGCACTCCGAATGTGCGCTCCACTAGGCCCCGGGTCGTAATGTGGGCTGTGTTATATCTTACCTCGGGTGGCGTGGTGGGGTTCCGAATTGGCGTCATCATGTGGGGGCTGAGAGGGTAGGCACTGTCCCCTGTGGAGGTGGTGATTGGTATCATTGGTGGGGTTGTGACCTTGCTCAGTATCCAACATGCATGCATGTGCAGTGGCATACATACTCAACAAGCAGCCATGTATCGCCATTCCGCCCAGCTTCTAGGTCCCGGCTTAGGGTGGACATTCGGTAAATGAAGCTGTCGTGGATAGTTGGCATATACTGAGGCATATACTGAGGTGATGATTCCCTTAGCATTACATGCTACCTGCACGTTGATGGAATGCCAGTGCTTGCGGTTCCTATAGATGTGCTCAGATGCCCTGGGGGGACGTAGAGCCACATGGGTGCAGTCGATGGCACCTAGCACTTTGGGGAATCGTGCCACACCGTAAAAATCCAGGGCGGCAGCATGCCTTTCTGCAGGTGTTCTGGGCAGGTATATGTGCCTGCGGACTGATGGGCGTGCAGTGATGATGTTCAAGACCTGGTGTAGGCAGCGTGACTGGGTGGCCTGTGACACCCCACCCACTATGGCACTTGTCCGCTGAAATGATCCAGTGGCTAAGAAGTGCAGTACATTGAGGACCTTCTCCAGGGGGCTGAGTGCTTGGGAGCACAGGGTGGGTGATGTGAGGTCATCCTCCCACTCACTCACCAGGTCCAGTATTATGTGTGGTGGAAACCTGTACCTCCCATACACCTGGTCATCAGGCATCCCGAAAAGGCTGGTTCTGGGTGTGAATATTCTGGCCCTGACTATCCTCCTCCTCCTCCTTTGGTAGCCCACTGCCACTGCTTCTAGAAACGGTATGTTCATCCTGGCGTCTGAGCTTGTTATTGTTAAAGTGCGCAAATTTATGCTTTGCGCGTGTTCTAGGCGAGCGTGTGACCCGCGCACCCCTGGAATCCAGTTCCCAGTCCAATAGCGTGTGGAAATTCCCACGCACCACGGGATACAGGTGCGCTGACGTACTTGCGTGTGTAAGTGCCCGCGCACCCATGAAATACACGTACATAGGCCAATCGCGTGTACGCGCACTTTTGTCCAATTACACGCTGACGTGCAGTATTTCCACGTGTGCTCCGTCATCACGTGCTGAGTGGGGAACACCCGTGCGGGTCACGTCACAGACGCGCTTACGCGCTGAGGGACTCTGGTCCAATAGAATCGCGTATGCGTGCTGACGCGCTTACGCGCTGAGGGCCTTTCCTCGGATTTCACGCTGACGTGCAGGATTTTCACGTGCCAAATCACTCTGTATCAAGCTGGCCACGCGAAAACACACGGAAGACCACGCTCCTGCCCAGAAGGCCGAGTTACTGCCCCCCAGTGCCCCGAGCAGCCTCCCACGTGCCATCTGCTGCTGCCTGCCTGCCTGCCTGCTGCCACCGTGCCCTGCCATTTGGTGCCTGCACATCAGCCATCTGCAGGGGTCCAGTTGCTGTGTCCACCCCTGCTGGAACTGAAGACTCCCGACTGGGATTACATCGCTCCACAGCCCAGCCCCAGGACCCAGTTGCCCACCCACACCTGCCTCTGGGGTTGCCATGTCAGGCACTTCCACATCTGGCACCAGTGGCAACCCCAGGCCAGAGGGGCAGAGGGCACCAGCTTCACTGCCACCGAAGTTGGTGTCCTGGTGGAGCATGTCCTGGGGCAGTATGATGCCCTCTTTGGATCGTCCCGCGCCAGCAAGGAAGGACGGGAGAGGATCTGGGCCGACTGTGTGGTTGCCATCAACGCGGAGGGGGTGGCAACCCGCAACGTCCTGAAGATCAAGAAGCGCTGGGAGGACTTGAGGTCCAGGACCCTTGTGAAGGCCCGGCGCCTCGTGGAGGGGGGCCGGGGCCGCATGAGTTCCATCCAGATGAGGGTCCTGGAACGCGTACGCCCAGCGCTCCACGCCCAGATCCTTGAGAGGGAGGCCGGTCTGGAGTTGAGCGGTAAGTGTCCAAGCATTACTGTGTGAGACAGGGCATGTTGCGGTGTGCTGGTTCTATGATGCTTGCCTGTATGTGTGCCATAGGCCATGTATGCATGTATGTGTGCAGGGACATCATAGTAATGCATGTGCGACCAGTGATGTGTGACCCACATGGTTTTTGCATGTGTTCAAATGCCGCATGGGGAGCCCTATGCAGATTTTGAACATGAGAGCATGCCAGTCTCTGTACCTGGACATGGGTGGGGGTGAGGGATGGGTGCTGATGCCAGGTACATATATGGTAGCCATGTCTGTGTGCCTGACCTGCGTGTCTGTGACTTGTGCATGCCATGGATGCATGACACATGTGTGTGACAATGCACAGATTCAGTGAAGCAGCCAAATTACCCTTGTATCCCCTGTGTTTGGGGCCAGATGGATGTGACTGAGGTGAAGTGTGTGCATGTGATAGGCATGAGCCATGATGCATGTGAGTTACATATCATTGAATGTTTCAAGAGTCCATTGGACATGCATGGAAATGTCCATGGCATGCACCATGCCTGTTACTGTGTGTATTTGGCCTGGACTGACCCATGTGTTGTGGAGGGGCATGATGGAAGTGTACTTTGACAGTGGTGCTCATCTGCTATTGCTTCCTGTCTAGGGGACCATTGTACAGTACCCTGATGCTTGTGTTCTTTGTCTCCCTCTACGCAGCGGCTAGTGAAGAAGAGGGCAGAGACGGCGCTGTGGAGCAAGGCGGCGGGGATGCCCCCACGGCTGCAGCGGAAGGGGTGGGTGAGCCCCCACAGGGGCCTGCTACGGTGGGAGACGGTGAGGAGCCATCCAGGTTGGTGGTTTGCACAGAGGAGGAGGAGGCCGCCACTGGGGCACACATGGGGCCTGGTGGGGGCATCCCTGCTGGTGCAAGTGGTGCAGTCCAGGGCCAGGGGCAGGAGGCAGCACAGGTCACCATGGAGGGGCCTGTGCATGTCGCTGTCCCTGACCCTGTGAGTGCACCACCATGCACCAGCAGGGATGCCCCGTCCCAGGCCCGTCCGCAGGTAGAGGGGATGTCCATGTCACCTGACTCCCCTCCACCTGCGGACGTGGGAACCCCTGGCCGTGTGGAGAAGGTCCTGATTGGGGTCGCGATGTGCACGGCTGTGATTCGTGATGCCGTGCATGCTTCCCGGGAGGAGCACGCACGTCATCACGAAGTGCACCGTGCCGACGTGGCCCAATTGGGATCGGCCATGTTCGGGGGTTTGCTGCATGTGTTGGCCAATCTGGCGGCCCTCTCCTCCTCTGTGCAGGCTATACACCAGTCGTTCTCCTTGCCGTCTTCCGGCCCAGATGCCACCAGGGCCCCCTGTGGACCTGCCCCGACCAATGCAGCCAGCTCGGTGGGGATCCCATCCCTGCCACAGTTGGGAGTCGGAGGTCCACCAGGGGTGGACAACACAGCAACTGGACCCCAGCAGATGGAAGATGTGACAGCATCATCAGGCAGGGCACGTGCACGACGGCGTCGGTGGTTTCCATCAGCCTGGATGCCGTCGTGCTGGCAGAGGCAGTGGCGTCGGAGGCAGCAGAAGGCTCGACGTGGGAGGCATCATGGCTCGGGGCCATCAAGATCAGAGGGGCAGGCATCGGCCGGAGGGCAGGGCAACCCTGGGATGGTGGTGTCTTCCGTGTGGGAGCAGTTGGTCCAGCGGATAGGTGCGGAGCGGCAGCGGGCGGAAGAGGAGCGGCTCACCATGGTCAGGGCGGAGTTCTCCATGTGTCGGGCGTTGAGGCGGGCTGAGTGCCTCGAGGAAGCTCGCAGGGAGTTTGAGCTGAACATGGGGTTATCCCTGCGAGACCTCGGGGCCAGGACAGAGTCCCGCCTCCAGGACATCGACATGGAGTTCGATGATGCCCTGGCCAGCAACATCACCGAGTGAGCCGCAGGACTTGCCCGCTGCCTTTGTATATAGTTATTTAGTTAGTTAGTGTTATGTTTCCTTTATTCATTTTAATTTTTTTGGACCGCTCGGACAATGGCCACTTTTTTGTAGATATTTTTTTCATTAGGTAGCAGTAGGTTTCATTTATGGTGTTGGGCTCATGGACCCTGGAATATTCGTGTATATAGTTTGCTTTTTGAAGAAACATTTTTTTATTGATTATTGCGTTCACCATGAGGAAATGGTTTTTCATTATTTTCCTTCCACATGACATTGCTTTGGACAACATTTGTTTTTGGATTACTTTGTTTTTTTTTTTTTACATTTGTTCTCGGACATGGACCATTTATTTTGTTATCCCCATTGTTGTATGTTTGATTTGTTTACTTATTTTTCATCTTTAATACATGTTTTTTTAACTTTCACTTGTGGTATTTTCTCATTGGTTTCATACATGTCATGATATGGGTTTTGACATTCACTTGCACCCGTTGTGTATGTGTGTGTGACGGACATGTGTTCATTTACATACTTGCCATTGGGGTTGTATCATGTAATTGCATTCACTATGTGAGTGGATGTAATCCTTGCCTGGGTGTTTGTGCTGGGTATGCTGCCCATTACTGCCATGATTGAGTATCGTCAGGACCTGGGGGCAGGGGGACATGTGTGGGTGCCTGGTGGAGGATGCCCCGGCACTGCTGGGGGGTGGGGGTGGTGGGAGACATGGGTGGGGGCCTGGTGGAGGGTGCCCCTGGTGGCGGGGGGTGGGGGTGATAGGGGACATGAGTGTGGGCCTGGTGGGGGCTGCCCCTGCACTGCTGGGGGGTGGGGGTGGTGGGAGACATGAGTGGGGGCCTGGTGGAGGGTGCCCATGGTGGCAGGGGGGTGGGGGTGGTGGGAGACATGAGTGGGGGCCTGGTGGAGGCTGCCCTTGGATGGTGGGGGGTGGGGGTGGTGGGAGACATGAGTGGGGGCCTGGTGGAGGCTGCCCCTGGTGACTGGGGGGGTGGGGGTGGTGGGAGACATGAGTGGGGGCCTGGTGGAGGCTGCCCCTGGATGGTGGGGGGTGGGGGTGGTGGGAGACATGAGTGGGGGCCTGGTGGAGGCTGCCCCTGGTGACTGGGGGGGTGGGGGTGGTGGGAGACATGAGTGGGGGCCTGGTGGAGGGTGCCTCTGGATGGTGGGGGGTGGGGGTGGTGGGAGACATGAGTGGGGGCCTGGTGGAGGGTGCCCCTGGTGACTGGGGGGGTGGGGGTGGTGGGAGACATGAGTGGGGCCTGGTGGAGGGTGCTCCTGGTGGCGGGGGGGTGGGGGTGATAGGGGACATGAGTGGGGGCCTGGTGGGGGCTGCCCCTGCACTGCTGGGGGGTGGGGGTGGTGGGAGACATGGGTGGGGGCCTGATGGAGGCTGCCCCTGCACTGCTGGGGGGTGGGGGTGGTGGGAGACATGAGTGGGGGCCTGGTGGAGGCTGCCCCTGCACTGCTGGGGGGTGGGGGTGGTGGGAGACATGAGTGGGGGCCTGGTGGAGGCTGCCCCTGCACTGCTGGGGGGTGGGGGTGGTGGGAGACATGAGTGGGGGCCTGGTGGAGGCTGCCCCTGCACTGCTGGGGGGTGGGGGTGGTGGGATACATGAGTGGGGGCCTCGTGGAGGCTGCCCCTGGATGGTGGGGGGTGGGGGTGGTGGGAGACATGAGTGGGGGCCTGGTGGAGGCTGCCCCTGGTGACTGGGGGTGGGGTGGTGGGAGACATGAGTGGGGGCCTGGTGGAGGCTGCCCCTGGTGACTGGGGGGGGTGGGGGTGGTGGGAGACATGAGTGGGGGCCTGGTGGAGGGTGCCCCTGGTGGCGGGGGGGTGGGGGTGATAGTGGACATGAGTGGGGGCCTGGTGGAGGATGCCCCTACACTGCTGGGGGGTGGGGGTGGTGGGAGACATGGGTGGGGGCCTGGTGGAGGGTGCCCCTGGTGGCGGGGGGGTGGGGGTGATAGGGGACATGAGTGGGGGCCTGGTGGGGGCTGCCCCTGCACTGCTGGGGGGTGGGGGTGGTGGGAGACATGAGTGGGGGCCTGGTGGAGGGTGCCCATGGTGGCAGGGGGGTGGGGGTGGTGGGAGACATGAGTGGGGGCCTGGTGGAGGCTGCCCCTGGATGGTGGGGGGTGGGAGACATGAGTGGGGGCCTGGTGGAGGCTGCCCCTGGTGACTGGGGGGGTGGGGGTGGTGGGAGACATGAGTGGGGTCCTGGTGGAGGCTGCCCCTGGATGGTGGGGGGTGGGGGTGGTGGGAGACATGAGTGGGGGCCTGTTGGAGGCTGCCCCTGGTGACTGGGGGGGGTGGGGGTGGTGGGAGACATGAGTGGGGGCCTGGTGGAGGGTGCCCCTGGATGGTGGGGGGTGGGGGTGGTGGGAGACATGAGTGGGGGCCTGGTGGAGGGTGCCCCTGGTGACTGGGGGGGGTGGGGGTGGTGGGAGACATGAGTGGGGCCTGGTGGAGGGTGCCCCTGGTGGCGGGGGGTGGGGGTGATAGGGGACATGAGTGGGGGCCTGGTGGGGGCTGCCCCTGCACTGCTGGGGGGTGGGGGTGGTGGGAGACATGGGTGGGGGCCTGGTGGAGGCTGCCCCTGCACTGCTGGGGGGTGGGGGTGGTGGGAGACATGAGTGGGGGCCTGGTGGAGGCTGCCCCTGCACTGCTGGGGGGTGGGGGTGGTGGGAGACATGGGTGGGGGCCTGGTGGAGGCTGCCCCTGCACTGCTGGGGGTGGGGGTGGTGGGAGACATGAGTGGGGGCCTGGTGGAGGCTGCCCCTGCACTGCTGGGGGGTGGGGGTGGTGGGAGACATGAGTGGGGGCCTGGTGGAGGCTGCCCCTGGATGGTGGGGGGTGGGGGTGGTGGGAGACATGAGTGGGGGCCTGGTGGAGGCTGCCCCTGGTGACTGGGGGGTGGGGGTGGTGGGAGACATGAGTGGGGCCTGGTGGAGGGTGCCCCTGGTGGCGGGGGGGTGGGGGTGATAGGGGACATGAGTGGGGGCCTGGTGGGGGCTGCCCCTGCACTGCTGGGGGGTGGGGGTGGTGGGAGACATGGGTGGGGGCCTGGTGGAGGCTGCCCCTGCACTGCTGGGGGGTGGGGGTGGTGGGAGACATGAGTGGGGGCCTGGTGGAGGCTGCCCCTGCACTGCTGGGGGGTGGGGGTGGTGGGAGACATGAGTGGGGGCCTGGTGGAGGGTGCCCATGGTGGCAGGGGGGTGGGGGTGGTGGGAGACATGAGTGGGGGCCTGGTGGAGGCTGGCCCTGGATGGTGGGGGGTGGGGGTGGTGGGAGACATGAGTGGGGGCCTGGTGGAGGCTGCCCCTGGTGACTGGGGGGGTGGGGGTGGTGGGAGACATGTGTGGGGGCCTGGTGGAGGGTGCCCCTGGAAGGTGGGGGGTGGGGGTGGTGGGAGACATGAGTGGGGGCCTGGTGGAGGGTGCCCCTGGTGACTGGGGGGGTGGGGGTGGTGGGAGACATGAGTGGGGGCCTGGTGGAGGGTGCCCCTGGTGGCGGGGGGGTGGGGGTGATAGGGGACATGAGTGGGGGCCTGGTGGGGGCTGTCCCTGCACTGCTGGGGGGTGGGGGTGGTGGGAGACATGAGTGGGGGCCTGGTGGAGGCTGCCCCTGCACTGCTGGGGGGTGGGGGTGGTGGGAGACATGAGTGGGGGCCTGGTGGAGGCTGCCCCTGGTGACTGGGAGGGTGGGGGTGGTGGGAGACATGAGTGGGGGCCTGGTGGAGAGTGCCCCTGGTGGCGGGGGGGTGGGGGTGATAGGGGACATGAGTGGGGGCCTGGTGGGGGCTGCCCCTGCACTGCTGGGGGGTGGGGGTGGTGGGAGACATGAGTGGGGGCCTGGTGGAGGGTGCCCATGGTGGCAGGGGGGTGGGGGTGGTGGGAGACATGAGTGGGGGCCTGGTGGAGGCTGCCCCTGGATGGTGGGGGGTGGGGGTGGTGGGAGACATGAGTGGGGGCCTGGTGGAGGGTGTCCCTGGTGACTGGGGGGGTGGGGGTGGTGGGAGACATGAGTGGGGGCCTGGTGGAGGGTGCCCCTGGATGGTGGGGGGTGGGGGTGGTGGGAGACATGAGTGGGGGCCTGGTGGAGGGTGCCCCTGGTGACTGGGGGCGTGGGGGTGGTGGGAGACATGAGTGGGGGCCTGGCGGAGGGTGCCCCTGGTGGCGGGGGGGTGGGGGTGATAGGGGACATGAGTGGGGGCCTGGTGGAGGCTGGCCCTGCACTGCTGGGGGGTGGGGGTGGTGGGAGACATGAGTGGGGGCCTGGTGGAGGGTGCCCCTGGATGGTGAGGGGTGGGGGTGGTGGGAGACATGAGTGGGGGCCTGGTGGAGGCTGCCCCTGGATGGTGGGGGGTGGGGGTGGTGGGAGACATGAGTGGGGGCCTGGTGGAGGGTGCCCCTGGTGACTGGGGGGGTGGGGGTGGTGGGAGACATGAGTGGGGGCCTGGTGGAGGGTTCCCCTGGATGGTGGGGGGTGGGGGTGGTGGGAGACATGAGTGGGGGCCTGGTGGAGGGTGCCCCTGGTGGCGGGGGGTGGGGGTGATAGGGGACATGAGTGGGGGCCTGGTGGAGGCTGCCCCTGCACTGCTGGGGGGTGGGGGTGGTGGGAGACATGAGTGGGGGCCTGGTGGAGGGTGCCCCTGGATGGTGGGGGGTGGGGGTGGTGGGAGACATGAGTGGGGGCCTGGTGGAGGCTGCCCCTGGATGGTGGGGGGTGGGGGTGGTGGGAGACATGAGTGGGGGCCTGGTGGAGGGTGCCCCTGGTGACTGGGGGGGTGGGGGTGGTGGGAGACATGAGTGAGGGCCTGGTGGAGGGTGCCCCTGGATGGTGGGGGTTGGGGGTGGTGGGAGACATGAGTGGGGGCCTGGTGGAGGGTGCCCCTGGTGACTGGGGGGGTGGGGGTGGTGGGAGACATGAGTGGGGGCCTGGTGGAGGGTGCCCCTGGTGGCGGGGGGTGGGGGTGATAGGGGACATGAGTGGGGGCCTGGTGGAGGCTGCCCCTGCACTGCTGGGGGGTGGGGGTGGAGGGAGACATGAGTGGGGGCCTGGTGGAGGGTGCCCCTGGATGGTGGGGGGTGGGGGTGGTGGGAGACATGAGCAGGTGTGCAGGGTAGTCCCCTGTTTTGTGGTGGAGGGTGCCCCTGGTGACTGGGGGGGTGGGGGTGGTGGGAGACATGAGTGAGGGCCTGGTGGAGGGTGCCCCTGGATGGTGGGGGGTGGGGGTGGTGGGAGACATGAGTGGGGGCCTGGTGGAGGGTGTCCCTGGTGACTGGGGGGTGGGGGTGGTGGGAGACATGAGTGGGGGCCTGGTGGAGGGTGCCCCTGGTGGCGGGGGGGTGGGGGTGATAGGGGACATGAGTGGGGGCCTGGTGGAGGCTGCCCCTGCACTGCTGGTGGGTGGTGGTGGTGGGAGACATGAGTGGGGGCCTGGTGGAGGGTGCCCCTGGATGGTGGGGGGTGGGGGTGGTGGGAGACATGAGCAGGTGTGCAGGGTAGTCCCCTGTTTTGTGGGCTGCCTGCAGGGGCCGTCGAGGGTGTACAGGGAACACCTGTGAGGACCCACCCAGCCTAATCGCGTGTGTAACTTCCCACGCACCCCTGTAATACACGTACCAAGCCAAATCGCGTGTGATAATTCCCGCGCACCCCTGAAATACATGCGCCCAGGCTATTCGCCTGTGGAAATTCCCGCGCACCCCTGAAATACACGTACCCTGCTGAAATCGCGTGTTAAACTTCCCGCGCACCCCTGAAATACACGCGCCCAGGCTATTCGCGTGTGGAAATTCCCGCGCACCCCTGAAATACACGTACCCTGCTGAAATTGCGTGTTAAACTTCCCGCGCACCCCTGAAATACACGCGCCCAGGCTATTCGCGTGTGGAACTTCCCACGCACCCCTGAAATACACACGCCCAGGCTATTCGCGTGTGGAACTTCCCACACACCCCTGAAATACACGTACCCTGCTGTAATCGCGTGTGGGACTTCCCGCGCACCCCTGAAATACACGCGCCCAGGCTATTCGCGTGTGGAACTTCCCGCGCACCCCTGAAATACACGTACCCTGCTGTAATCGCGTGTGGGACTTACCGCGCACCCCTGAAATACACGCGCCCAGGCTATTCGCGTGTGGAACTTCCCGCGCACCCCTGAAACACACGCGCCCAGGCTATTCGCGTGTGGAACTTCCCGCGCACCCCTGAAATACACGCGCCCAGGCTATTCACGTGTGGAACTTCCCGCGCACCCCTGAAATACACGTACCCTGCTGTAATCGCGTGTGGGACTTCCCGCGCACCCCTGAAATACACGCGCCCAGGCTATTCGCGTGTGGAACTTCCCGCGCACCCCTGAAATACACGCGCCCAGGCTATTCGCGTGTGGAACTTCCCGGGCACCCCTGAAATACACGCACACCCCTCTGTAATCGCGTGTGGGACTTCCCGCGCACCCCTGAAATACACGTACCCTGATGGAATCGGGTGTGGAATTTCCCGCGCACCCCTGAAATACACCTACCCTGATGGAATCGCGTGTGGAACTTCCCGCGCACCCCTGAAATCCACGTACCTGGCCAAATCGCGTGTGAGACTTCCCGCGCACCCCGGTATACACGCACACGTATTTTTTGTCAGCGTGTCCGTGTTTGTGGGTACCCCTTTGCACGTCATTTGTCCTGGAGGGCCACAGTATAGGACATTCATCATGGCAGTATATGGGTGCTATTTGTTGGCGCACCTTTTGGCGCACATTTCTTACAGCCGCAGAGACGCTACCGCCTGCTTTCTTGTGGCGGTCGTGTTGGTGCCTGTGCGCTGGTTTGAGCGTGCGCTTTTTTGCCCTATTCTATTCCATGAATACGTGTTGTAGGCGAGCGTGTGGGCGTTCCGCGCACTTGTGCCCTGTACTTCCCCTGTGACGCCCACGTTTTTGCAAGTTGTTCCCCATTCCGAGTGTTACGCCCGTGTTCCGCCTACTTTTGTTGCGTGCGCCGCGCTATGTGCGAATTTCGCTGTGGCCTGTGCGATTTTCGCTGTGACCTGGCGCACGCTGTTAGATGGCCTGTGCGCCAACGTGCGCGGCGCACTTTTTATCGCACATCCGCTGGTTTTCTCGCGCACGGACTTCCATGAATCGACATGCGCTGCTTTTCGTGCGATTTTCGCACTTGCACTGCGATTTTCGCTATTCCACTGCGATTCGCACGTTTTTGCCCACTTGCGCCGCGCTAATTATTCCATGAATCGGCCTGTTAGTTAATAGCAGACAGGGGTTTCTCAAACTCATCTGTGGTGGGAATGAAGAGGGGATCACCTGCATTAGAGAGGTACATCTTGTAAGAATTCCAAGTCAGGCCACTTTTGCCATTATTTCACGTGCCAGGAATACTGAGTGCTGCTACCTCAGGTAAGTGTTACGCTCACCTGGCTCCCACAGAGGCGTCGATCTGAACTGGACAGCTGCGGTCTCCACCAATGTGACGCGTAGTGCCGAGATGACGGACTGGCCCACCTAGCTTTGTTTGCTTGGCCCGTAGGAATATTCTTCTGATGATTTGAAAAGATGAGCTCTCCATCCTGCATTGAGCGCAGGGGTGCGTTGATAACCAGTTGCTTCACTGGCTCGAAGGCATTGGTGAGTTCCAGAACAATATTGACTCTGAAAAGTATGTAATTCGTAAGAGTTGAAATGCCTGACTTTCACTCTTGTCCGATTCCTTGCAGATTGCAGCTTGACCCTAGTGAAGAGTTCCTCGTGGCAACCGGTAATATTCTGGTAAGGATTTGTATTTCCAACACAGTTCGATAAATAATGTCAATATGTAACCTGTTGCTTTCTCCCTTATTCAGGCACTGAGAGAAAGTATGAAGTCTCGGGGAATAATACCTCCAGTGGTAAAATCAGGTAAGTCTAATGTGGTGAAGAGGGTTCCCCTTGATAGTCCCTCTGTTTCACCTTGCTGTTCTTTTATTTCCCCTTAGGGGCCGGGGTTCGGCAAAGATGCAGTGGAAGCTGCGCCGACCCGTGAAGAGGAATAGTACCCCCGGTGGTAAAATCAGGTAAGTCTATGGGGGGGTTACTAATATTCCTCTGTGTATTCCCTTGGCTCACCTTGCTGTTCTTGTCTACTCCATGAAAAATAAACCCCAAAAAATCCAGCAAAGCTGCTGGGGGACTCACTAGGTTTGGGAAATTAGCCTATACAGAGAATTCTACCTAACACTCACCCCCCCCCCCACACTAAGGGACAGGAGGATTTAATCCACTCCTGGATGAATCTCATACCTCTAGTCGATGACATACATCCTAGAGAGACCATCAGCATTTTGGTGGTGACACCCTGACCCATGTTCTATGGTCAAATCAAAGGTTTTCCTTTGTAAACTATATGACCTACAAACCCTTTGAGGAACATCATTCTGTTTAAAACTATAAGGGATCTGGTTGAACGGTCCCTCAGAAGTTGGTACAACTTCTGAACCTGTGATAGGCTTTTTCAAGGGGTCCTTATAAAGGATTCCCTTAGATTTAGAGGGGCCTCCAGAGGTCCTCACCACTTCTCTGTTGGGAGAAGGTTGGGTCTTGGTTGGAGGGGATGGAGATAAGCAAGGTACATGCTTCTACTTCCTCTTAGATCTACCCTTACCTACTTTAGGAGTTTCACTCCCAAGACTAGGATTTGAGTTGGAGTCTTCAGTAGAAGGTCCAACCGTCTGAAGGTTTTTGGCCTTAGACTTTTCTTTTCTGGTTTTCCACCAGCACTGAGAATTACCAGTTCTCTTAGGCCTAGTTAGGGGTCCAGTTGGTCTATCCACCGCTTCCTCAGAAGCAGGGGGAGTCGCAGACTCTAAAACTGGGGGAATAATGATGGAGCTTGGTTCGGGCTCCCATTTCCCTAACACTTTAGCCTGAAATTTGCCTCGGTCAGAGGTCAATTTACCAACACCAGGGCTTGTAGTGGGGTTCTCAGTAGAGGTTCACACAGGCTTAGAGTGGTCCCTTAAGCTAGCCTCTCTAGCCAATTTGGTTTGGTTCTGGGTCTCCATACTGGGAGGCCTGGGGTACTGGATACTACTTCTAGAGTTCTTAGATCATTCCCCAACAGGACTCTCCCAGGCACCTCAGTCTGAACACTGACAGGAATCCTCACTGTCTTGTTATTACACTGAATGAGGGCTGGTAGAATTGGAACCATTTGGACAGGGCATCCAGACATCTTAGTGGGACCTTTGGGTGCCTTAGCAACATCCTCAGGACTGAAAAAGCTTTCATCCACTACTGTTCTGCTGGCCCCAGAGTCTCGCCTGGCAGGAGTATCCTGGCCATTGACAAGAACACTGTCCATATAATAAACTTTAGAGTTTTCTGGTATGGAGTTGTACACATTCCTATTCTGATCACTAACCAGACCCATGGACTCTACTGTTACACTTGCTTGAAGACCCAACGGTTCTTCAGCAAAGACTTCAAAGTGAGCACGAGTCATTTGGACTTCCTCTTCAGGAGTGAATGCTAAGGAGACTGTGCCGATCCCTGTTGGTTTACCCTTACATTTTGGATCTCCTTTGATATGGTCAGTTGCCTTACAGACATAGCATACTCCAAATGCTCTCTGAAAGGGTGGCTTGTTCTGACCTCCTTCTGGTTGTTGACCAGAAGTTACACTAGCCTGTTGTGTTTTACCCTGGGGCTTACCCTGGTTATTTTGTTGTTTGGGGCCCTCTTTAGGTTGGGAGGTATTAGAAGTCTCTTGGTTCCCTTTTGGTGGCTGCTTTCCCTCATCCTTTTTCTGAGTGACCCCTGAATCCTTGTGAGTAGCCCTGTTGGCAACCCACAAGTCAGCAGCCTTAGCTAACGTCCTGGAATCTAATTCCTTTGAATCAGCCAAGTGCTGTCTGAGCTCAGGAGAGCAGGCATCATAAATTGACTCCAACATTACAAGATTTCTCATTCCCTCATAAGTGTTCACCTTGTAACCCTTAATCCATCCCTATATGTTTTTCAACCTTTCACTCACCCAGGTAGCCCAAGGGGTAGCATCATGCTTTTTGAGGGTTCTAAACCTCTTAAGATACTGGGAAGGGGTCTTCCCAAATCTAGCTATCAAAGCTAGTTTCACACTTTCGTAATCCATCTTATCCGCCTCCCCCAACTCCATTACCACATCAGTCGCAACAGGGGGGAGCCTAGAGAACAACCAGGGAAGTAAATCATTCCCGGTGATGTCCTGGAGCCCATGATTGTACTCAAACAGTTTTAACCAATCTAACACATCCAATCTCGGTTCATATATACCCACTAATTCCTTCGGCATCCGGGGTCTTTTGGGACTGGAGCTCCTAGAGGAACCAGAGGAGAGAGAAGCATTTTCAACAGACAATTTCTTCATCTCTAGCTCATGCTTGAGCTCCATTTCTCTGAGCCTTAGTTCTTGGTGTTGTTGCTCTGTTTGAGCATTAAGTCTTTTAAACTCCAATTCAAGTTACATTTTCTCTAGTTCAAGACATTGAGGACTAATTGTGGGACCTGGTAAAGGTCCAGCTGGTAGAGCAGACAGAGGCCTAGGGGGGACAGTCACAACAGCCTCACCCTCCTCTTCTGACTCTGCCTCAAGATTTTCAATACTTTGATCCATATCAATATCATCACTGTTATCTACATTCTATGGGAGAGTGGGTTCCTCTGAACCATCACCCAGACTTTGGTTTGCTAACAATCTTTCTATTAGCTCCATTTTCTTGCCTTTAGTCAGGAGATTCTTATGCTTACAGAGAGTTCTTAAACAATCAGCAGTTTTTGTAGCAAGGGACTCTTGACTATAACTTTCCATAGTTGACAGGTTAGAAAATAAACTTTTTAGTGCTAAGCTTTTTGGTTAGTTGCACTAAGGTATCTATAAGCACACTAAAATGTATACTCAATACAAATCCCACTGCTGCCACCAGTGTTAGGCAGAAACCTGTGCAGTTCCCTTAGGGACCACTGCAAAATGTTTAAGACTACAGGTGTTGACGGTAAACCCGATTGGTGGCAGTCCGCACCACCCAGATTTACCTGGTAGCTGTGGCTGTGCAGTCAGATCTCTCTCAAGAAGAGTTAGGCAGTATATAGAGTATACACATTAGGTACACACATACAGTAGCACAAGCAAACACTGACCAGAGCTTTGGTATAAAAGTATATAATTATTTATTTAAAAACACACTTGTAAAAATACACTGGCACTAATATGTCAAGCAAGTTCAAACACAGTCACTAGAAATATATACACCTCCCTGATTGATTATTCGACAAGTCTTAGGAAAAGAACATCACTTATTATCAACACAGAGGTGAGCGCCTAACCAAGATGACACTCCAATAATTATTTAAAAAGGGAGAGAAAAGGCAGAAGTAGGAAAACACACAATACCAACACTTTTAAAGAACCACAGCAAGTCAAGAAAGGCAGGGTCTACTGTAGAGCAAAAAGTTCATAGGCCAGGCCCACTCTTGGAGAGAGCAAGGCGGAATGTGCCCAAGATCACACAGTTGAAGTACACTTTAAAAGTCTTTGCAGATAGTTCAAAAAGGAGTTGGATCAGTTTGGAAAAGTTAGTTAACAGGTCCCAGGTCACCCCAGGATAGAGAGTCAAGGATTTACGGGACACCTTGAACAGTCTGTTGCAAGGGAGACCAAGCGGGACACAGTACCTGAAATGGTGAGAAAGCTCCAGCGGGGGCAGTTGTTCCTAGCAGTGGGTGCACGTCAGTGATTTGTCCAGGGGAAGAGAAGATGTCGACGTGGAGGAAAGCTGGAGGTCGTTGCACTGCCGGGGAAGAAACCAGCCGCAGTTTCCCGGTTAAAAGGTACTACCCTTTTATTCGCTGTAGTGGTGCAGCATGGCTATCCGGCCGCTGGGGTGCTTGGCATGGGCGATTCGACCACGAGACGATCCAGGAAGGTGAAAAGAGGGTGAACTGGTTAACCCCACCAGCTCAAAGGAAGAAGACTCTCCTGGAAGAAGATCTTCTCTGTCGTTGTGAAGTGGCGAGTCGGTTCAGCAGGGCTCCACCGGTGGTGTCATCATTGCATGTCGGCTCAGCTTCTCCCTCTTCGGATTCTTTAGGTCCTGTCGCGACTTCTGAAGTTCCAGTCCCCAAAGCCCTGCTTTTATGCAGAAAACCCCCATTCATCAGTCCTAGCTGTCACTCAAACATGCTAAGTGGTGAGCCGGGCTGCTCACCACTGGGCCAATCACTCAAGAGTGCGACTTGAGTTGCCGAGGCAACTCAGTCCAGGGTGCCTATTCCCCCCTCCCACACATCCTGTAAACCCAGACAGAGTGGCACCACTTTTGGAGGCTTCTGCGTAGAAGCCTGCCAAAAGTGGAACAAAGGGCTCGACTTGGGTTGGAGTTACAGAGGCGAACACAAACGCCATTTTAAAAAGTCCTGGCAAAGAGAGCCAACTAAATATAAATATAAAAACAGTGCCCCCTCGAAAAACAGACCCAGGGGCAATCTAATTACCCCTACCAGTACTTCCACAATATGATGGTTTGTACTGGTTCTGTTCACAATTTAAGACTAGTAAAGTCAATGGTGGCTTTACATGCCCTGGGAGACAGTAGTCCGTCCCAGGGTATGGAGTCTATCTTTGGGGGTCACTATGACACCCCTGTGTTACTGCACTGAGGGTGCTGTGTAACACACATACCAAAAACACATGAAGCCCTATGGAGTAAAAGACCCCATAGCCCATAAAACACATCACAAAGTCAAAGGAGAAATTTGCCTGTCAGACTAACAGTTTTCGTGAAGATCAAGTGTATTCAGTGTTGAATTACACTGGTCTCTTGGTAGATTTTTTTGGAGACCAGGAAAGTGGGACTCAAAAATGCATTCTCACACCTACTTGTGGACGATGCGCAACTGATGAATGCAAAGAAAAACTTGGGGCTAGTTTGAAAAAATGTAAACTAGAAAATGTGGGAGATGTTTTGGCTAACATAAAAAAATGGAAACAGCGATATCGTAATTGGTTTAGATCTAGACAGCATTTGGCCCTGCAGCAGGATGCAGAGCTGATGCTTGAAAAGATTGAATTAAAAAATACGAGAAAAATCTGGCAGTGTATTAACTCCCTCAATGCCCCTCAGGCGGCTGTGATGACGAATCAATTCCAGCCGATCAATGGGTGGAGCACTTCTCTACTCTCTTTATCAACATTAGTGATACCGAGATGAGAGTGAATGAGCATTCTAACATCGAATGGGTATTCCCCATTAGTACCCGGCGAGAGTCAAGCAGAATGCAGTACGCATTCTGATTGACTCTCGCCGGGTCCTTACCCGGCCGAGAATCCTTTGATTCTCGGCCGGGATTCCAGCCGCCTTGTCCTCGGCAGGGGGCGTGGCAGCCCCTCAGCCAATGAGGAGGCTCAAAGCGGGGCCATCCCCGCTCCGAGCCTCCCCACGACTGGGAGGCTGCCTTCGTCCCCCGCCGGGGACTCGGGTATCTTTTTTTTTTTTTTTTCTTCCCTTCCCTCCCTCCTCCCTGCCCTCCCCACCCCACTTACCTGCTTGCTCCTGCATCCCCGGTGGGGGACGATAGCAGCCTCCAGCAGTGTGGAGACTCAGAGCGGGGCCATCCCCGCTCCGCGCCTCCACATGGCTGGAAGCTTCCATCATCCCCCGCCGGGGACGCAGGTACGTTTTCTTTTTTTTTTTCAATCCCTCCCTCCCAACCCCACTTACCTTCTGCTTCTTTTTCGGGAGCGGACGCGCTGGGAACACTTGTGTTCCCAGCGCGTCCGCTCCCGATGGCCGCCATGGAAATGGAAAACGGACTCCGTCTTCCCTTTGCATGGTGGCCATTTTCTTGGTCGTTTTATTTTTTTTTTTTCCTGTCCCGAAACGCAGCAGCGTTTCGGGACATAAAAAAATGCTTTTAGTGCCCCGGTCATGCACATAATGCAGGCCGGGGTACTAAAAGCTATATGACCCGAGCGGCGGGGGCATTACCGACTCAGGTAATGCCCTGGGGCCTTCGTTAAGGCCCTCGCTTCGCTCGGGCCTATAACTATGGGCCCCGGGCCATTACCTGAGTCGATAATGTCCCCGCCGCTCGGGTCATATTGCTTATTTAAAAGAGAGAATATTACACCTGGCCCTGATGGGATGACAAATCTCATGCTGAAGGAGAACATTGAATTATGGGCAGCATTTTTTTTGGAGTTGTTTCATTTTGTAAGAAGGGTGAGAAAAGTTCTGCATTCATGGAAAACATCTGTTGTTGCCCCGATTTTCAAGAAGGTCGATAAATTGGAACCTAAAAACTATAGACCTATCACCCTTTTTGATGCATCTACTAAGATCTTTGCGGGTCTATTGCTGAAGGAGTTTGCCCAGTGGGCTTCCAAATCTGAGAACTTTGACTTATTACAGTCGGGTCTTGTCAACGAGGTGGGGACATCACTGAATGTATTTCTAATTAATTGAAATTGTGTGTTGTCGGAAATAACAAGAAAATGTATTTAGCTTTTATAGATCTGGCTCAAGCATTCAACATAATAGACAGAACCCGACTTTGGGCAAAGTTAAGGTCTTGGGAGTGCCCGAGTGACATTCTGGAGGCACTTGTAGAACTATAATCGGACACATCTTTAAAAGTAAGACTAGACGGAAGAGGGACGCTCTCATAATCTGTTAAGACCGACAAGGACCTTAAACAAGGATGCCCACTTGCACCTGCATTGTTTAACTTATTAATGTCAGACTTAGGTAAAAGAATGAAGACCATGAGAAGTTTCCCTCCTATTACCGACGGCAAACCCTTGAGCAGATTGCTATATGCCGACGATTTAGTCCTGATCGATCAAACTCCAATTTGGTTGCAAAGGCAGTTAAAGGCAGTTAAGTGCATTGCAAACTTATATTGGGGAGAATGTACTAAAGATAAACGTTGCAAAATCTAGAATTCTAATTCTGCAGTCGACAAACATCAAGGGAAGATGCAAGTATGCATGGTATCTGGACAATGAGAACCTGATTAAAGTCAACATCTTTGTGTACTTAGGAATGCAATTGAATAATAGTATTAGAGACGCCCCTAGGGAAGCTGCTTTGTGGATGAAAGCTAAAAACATGGCATCCCAAGGGTGGAAAATTCTAAAAAGATATGGGAAATTCTCACTTATAGCAGTTGTCTCATTCTACTGCTTGAAGGTGACGCCCATTTCAGCTTATGGTGCAGAAGCCTTTTTTTCCCTACCAGAAAGTACATGGGCAGTGCTCGAAGGACTGTTCTGTAAAAAGGTACAGAGCATGCCTGAATCTGTCACTATACAAGTAATAACAATGGAACTGGGCCTCATATGATTACATGCATTGGTGACTTGGAAAAGCCTAGCATTATATCGTAAATGCATAGTACTGGATTCAGTCGTGGATTTATTAGGATAAAGGGTGCAATAGCTAAAAATTCGGAGCCAGTACTAACGGAATGGAAAAGAATCTGCTGTGCCATATTGAACGATCTGAATGTTTCCAAAGCAACTTTGATAGGTAATCCAACTTCGGTTAAACATATGTTGTGGTCTAAAGATTGGATAATAACTCAACAGCAAAGACAATCTTACAAACTACACGCCCACTTGATGACAGGGGCTCGAAGCTACAACAACTTACCTAAATACTTAAACAAATTTCCAAGCATTTTTTGTCGTACACAGAACATGCGTTTTAGGTTGAACTTATATCCCACGAGAGAAATATTGGATATAAGAAAATGGTACAACTGATGTGACGTATACATTATGCAAATTAGACAATTCAAAAGAAACTTTGCAACACTTGGTACTGTTCTGCACTGCCTTAACTGATTTCCGATCGAAGTTATTGGGCAAATATATTGATGAGCGAAGCATGTGGTGTGCTGATCGGTGGTGGTTGGCATTTATATATGAGAAAGACTTTCATGGATTTTAGCTTTGGTTAAGTTTTTAAAGTAGATATTTATATTATTAGAATAAATGTTTATAAAAGCTGAACCTTAACTGGGCGGTTGATTTTCTTTTTTTTCCCTATTCAATTTACTTTCTTTTTGCTTCAAAGGATGAACATTTGGGAATTGTATTTTGATAATTATCCAGTCGGATGAAATGTGTAGGAACTAACATATGATGAGACTGTGATATTTAATTTATCGTCTTTTTCTCTTTCTTTTCTCTTATTTCCTTGTTGTATGTGATGATTTTGGTAAAAGGATTTGTTGTAAGCCAAATGCCAATAAAAAAAAATTTAAAACCAATTAAATAAGTCAATCAAGTGGTAAGGGAGAACTCTTGAGTGTGTGAGTCTAGGGGAAGGGAGCCGTACCCCATGGATTGTTTATGCTCATAATTTCTTATTTATTATCTATAATTAGCAATGAAATGTATCATTAGGATTTCTCCAGTTCCACAGTTCTGCGGTAGAATAACTCGCTCAAAAGTATTAAAAAATCATTCTAACCTATATCTTTAAATTTCATTCTGTCTGTAGTCCCCTTGGCTTCTTGACAGCTGTCCCGTAGAATAAGCATTAGGAGTACCTCAAAGCAGCCCGCAGGTCACTGGCAAATGTTCGCAGTATTTATTGTTACTTTGTTGTAAGTGATTGGTTTTATGGATCACTTGTTGTTTGTTTCAGTTCATATTGTTATCAGAGGTTTATCCATTCTTCTTTTTGTAAGATATGGACTCTCACAGATACATACTTTCAAGGACACCTACCAGATTTTGAAACAAAATGATGATCGGTTGTCTACAGCTTATATATACAGGAATTATTCTCTTAGCCCATAGCACACAACACCTATCCATGTGCTGATGTCCAGTGTCTCTTAGCACATAGCACACAAACAACACCCATGCACATGTCCAGTTATTGCCCTCATTACAAGGTTGCCGTTAAGCCACCGGTAATACCGGCAGCCTACCGGTAAACCCGGCTTACCATTTCTGACACCCGATAACCCGGTAATACCGGGATATTAGGGGCAGCGGAGGAACAGTAAGTTCCCATTCCTATGGAGTCCTTTAGGACATGTGACGTGTGCAGTAGAGTAGAATGATTTAGGACTCCATGGTAATGGGAACACTGAAGCACCAGCACTGTTAGTAACGGTGCTGATGCTTCAGTGATTTTTCTGCCGGTAGGGCCTGAACCACTGGCAGGTCAGGCCTGTCCCTAGTTCACATCCCCTACCGGCAGACTCGGAGTGACCCGGTCCTTAAAAGGTGCCGGTAAGAGTTGTTATTGGCACTTTTTGTTCTGACAGGACCACTGATAATGAGGGCCATTGGGCTTCATTATAACCCGGCATATAATCGACAGATACGAGTAACCGTTCACACGCGTAGTGGTTCCCGACAGAAATTAGGCAATAATGGGATGATAAGAAGATCCTCAAGGTATTTGAGAAAATCAAAGAAAGAAACAAAGAAAAAGTGAAACACAGTTGTTTGAGTCTTCTCTATCCGGCTGTGCATCTGAGTGCATCTGAGTGGGGTGTGGTGTGATGCACAGCAAATACTCTCTATGTTTGTGTGAACAGCACCATAAGATTGCTGTGGCCCTGAATAAAGTGGTTCATTTTTGTACACCATTGAAACCGAAGGCCGTTTTTTAAAAACCTCTTGACAACTAAGGACATTCTGTGCCCTTCAGAGTTTGTCAGCAGTAAACAGCAATGCATGAGAGATATATATTGCTTGGGGAATGTCCTACTATACTAATCACTTGGGACATTTTGAAGCAGCCTTTAGATATTAATGGAATTGTTTTGCAATTTTTTTTAATTATTTTAAAATGTTGTACTTATTTATGTATAGTGTAATTGGTTAATTAAAACCTTAAACAATCACACAAATTTCAATACCAAAACACATGATGCTACAATTGCAATCACAGTTGTACATATACCAATCTTACACAATCAATTATTATCATATAAAATCACAGTTCTCCATATTACAATTTTAGAGAGATCAATTAGAATCATAGCTAGCTTTTATCTATATACCTTCCATTTCATTTACAATTTACAATTAAAATTAAAATTGTCTTAAATGTTGTTTTTAGTAGCTTAAACAGGGAAGATGGATAAATAAAGTTACTTCACCTGCTAGGCTGGATGTACATAAGTAGTCTAGACTACAATGGACTGTGCTTTTTAGAGATAAACAAAAAGGAATATTGATGGTGCCCTGATAGGTATAGGGCAGGTTTCTCTTTCTGTCCTCTAACCCTAGATAAGCGGCCCCCCAGCACAATCTAGGGTGAGACATCTCACTAGGGAATAGTTAGAATGTTGGAGGGTAAGTAATTACATGTAAGGTAGCTTTAAACAGAAAAAGAAAATACTCAGTGACCTAGCACTGTTTGTGCAAAAAAACTTAATTATAACCCGCCAGGATACCGGCAAAGCTATTACTTTTTTCGGGCACTCAGTCGGCGGCACTGCCGCCGGATTATAAGTGCCGCAGTGACGGTGTTAATCCGCATTCATGGAGTACCATAGGACTCCTTAGAGGGGATTTACCGGCACCAGCAATACCGGCGCCGGTAATGACGGCTTTTTTTGCTGTCGGGGCACCTGCTCTACCTCCAGCTTCCAGATGGAGGTAACTCAGGTGTCCCACCGGCAAACCTGCAGTCGGCCGGTTCGTTAAAAGGCTGGTATTCCTGAATACCGGCACTTTAATACCGGACTGGCTGACTCAGATGGTGCCAGTATACGTGGTATACGTGGATATACAGAATGAGGAATTTGAATAATTTTTGTGTTGTTTAAGAGTAAGAATGACTGTCATGAATTGTGATATGAAATATAATTTCACCTGGTTTTATTATTGTTGCTGTAACAGTCTGAATTGTGATCTTAAGCTTGACCTTATATATTTAGAAATTGTACTTTTTACGAAAATGTTAACTTGTAATAATAGTTCTTGGTTTGTGAAATCCTATTACTGTTGTATATTATGTTTTATAATTGTGAAAGGTTTAATATTTCACTGATGCACATTAATAATAATAAAAAAGAAATAAGGGCTCAGAGTTGAGTATTATGCAACATAATCTCTTTAATTTTCTGACAGCAGCAAGAAATGTCTCTTTTTTCATACAAAAACATCTTGGAAGGAACTAAAAGTTGCATAATTCCATGGCTCCATGGGGAATCTATTCCTTCCTCTCTGTGCTTGTTCCATAGGAGTTCCATAGGAGTGCACCACCTTCCTTGTACTGCCTCTGTTCTTTGCTCTGCATCCTGGAGACCTCCGATAGACACTGGATCACTGCCAGCCCTGAGGCTGAAAAACAATCAAACAAAACATGAGGAGGGGGGACAAACCAAATCATCCAACCCCTAGGGCGGGGTACTGCGCAACTCTATGCCCTTAATACAATCTTGACTTTTCTGTCCCATCAACCCTACAGACAAAGGGTGTATCAGCCACTTTTACTCCCTAAAAATTGGCAAATACTCCCCAAAAATAAAAATAGCGGGAAACAATTCTCCCAACAAAAAACATTGGAAAAAGACTTGTAAAATCTTGCGCCTCGGCTTTCACCCTCACAGGTCCATGGATATGTTTGGACCAGTAGTGCACAGTGTACCACAGGAAGAAGCTACTATTTTAACTGCCTGATTGGAAGAAGTAAACATGTATCGTGCATGAATAACTAGGTGTAAAGAAATAAATATTACAAAAACATTTCCATTTTTCAGTTAAAACTGATTTTTACTCGCTCATAAAATACGTTCATTGGGAATTGGATTTACATTTTTATGCCCTTAAAAATCATTTTACTCCCAACTTTAAAAAATAGGGAGTAAAATACTCCCACTTTCAAATCTTATTTGGAGCATTGCATCCTATACTAACAAAAGCATCATTTAACGGCAGGGCACCGAGGCTTCCTATTATACAAGTTCAAAGCATTGCCATTGCAGAAGAAATGTTGTGCACTGGTTTACAAAGTAATAGCGCTAAAAACAGATTCATTGGGCCAGTCGGCTACTTTCAAATGCCTTCAATCCTAGCACCTACCCAGAAAGCTTTCGAAGCCATTGCCTTTCTGGTAGAATAAGCCCTAAATGAGCACACGTCCAACCTTGAGTTGAAAAAAGGGTTATGGGGCTTCCTGTAGGAGATAAACAAACGGGAGCTTGAACCCCTCAGGTCCTTTGTTCTTTGTGAATAGTGTTTGAGAGGTATTACCCAAATTGTTCGAACACAATTGTTCGAATTACCTAATTGACCGAAAGTCGAGGGTTCGAATTGACCTTTGCACTATTGACTGGTAATATATATATATATATATTTATATATATATATTTATAAATATAATGGGGGGTTGCGGGGGGTTTCCCCCCACATATATGTAACAATTGACCTTCACAATGCGGTCAATTGTGCAAAGGTCAATTGTAATTCGAACAATTGTAGTTAAAACAATTCGTATACAACCGTTTGAGGGAGCGTATAACACAGAATTTAGGATGGTCATGAAACATGGCATACCTCCCTGACTTGCAACCAGTCTTACTCCGACGAGATATAGCAAAATACACACCTGGCAGTAAATACATCCAGTTAAATTCAATGCAATGATATAATATGATAGGGTATTTATAATGCGCTTAATACACAGAGGTTTCTAAGTGCGGACTCAGGGATCGCTCCGTGTCGCCTTGCTTCCAAAGCGAGCACGTTGCCCCTGTGCTATCCTCCCGAGTCCACATCTTCTTGAAAGACAATGAACACAGAAGAATTATAAAACAGAAGCGTAGCCAGTTTAGCTGAGAACACTTGAAAAAAGGGTCCTCATTGTATCCTCTGCATTTTCTGAAGAACCTGTAAGACGGGAGGAAAGCGGTGCAATCCGCTGCTGTCTCTCAGGTGCCGCAAATACCAATCCGCCACTTAGTTGAGAGTACTTGCTAGAAATTCCACCCGAACCCCGATCTGACAGGAAAGGCAAAATTCCCAAAACAGCTTTGCCATGTCCACCAATGTCTTGGGCCCTGTTCCTCCCAGGCACTTTATGCATCAAACCCCCTAGACATTGCCCATCCGGAGAACGAGAGAGCAAAGTAAAACATTTTTTAGGAAGTACTTGATTGCTTGGGCCTTGCAAAAAATTTGAAACAACTTATGTGCATCCCGAACTCCTCCCCAGTCAAGATGTCGCTCTAGGATCCACATCCCAAAAGCTTGAGTTAGTAAATTCCAAAGCTGACTTGGTCGCATTTTGAAACTCAAGCTTTTGGGATTTTCTTCATTTGGTCCCCCGCTTTACATTTAATGCATGCGGGGGACAACCCTGCAAACCCCGAAGACCATAATGTCCAACTAGGGGAGCAAAGGACACCCCCACTCACCTAGTTCACCATTTTGGGCTTCAACATTTTCTGCAATGCCGAATGCGTAAAAAAACGCACATTTAGTATTTATTTAATGTTATTTTCTGGCAATTCCTCTCTCTATCTGGCTATCCCACCCGTCCAGGCTGGAATCTGAGTCTAATAGTAGACTGGCGAAGGAGGCAAACATAGCACTGCTGTTCCGAGCCTCCTTGTGGGTTAGCCACCACAAAATGTCCTCCCTGGCTTCCCAAGTAATTGGGATTCAATCTACATTGGTCAGCCCCTTTTGGAGAGACCTACTTGCAACCGTTTTAGGGCCCTGTGGCCCTGTACGAATGGCCTGCATTGAGCAGATAGAGGCCCTATAATTCAGGCTAAATGCTAAATAGAAATAACAGGTCAGTGGAGAGCAGAGAGTAACTCTCTTTTCATGACCTTGACCTTTATCCGTGGCAGAAAATAAGAAGCCAGATCTGCCTCTACCCGAAACCCTACGAAAATCCTCTGTGGGCAAGGAGTGACCTGACCTGTCTTCATTTTTGATGGGAATGTCTGACCTATCTTCATTTTTTATGGGAATGTCTGACCTGTTTTCATTTTTGAAGGGAATGTCTGACCTGTTTTCATTTATGATGGGGATGTCTGACATGTCTTCATTTTTGTTGGGAATGTCTGACCTGTTTTCATTTTTGATGGGGATGTCTGACCTGTCTTCATTTTGGATGGGGATGTCTGACCTGTTTTCATTTATGATGGGAACGTCTGACCTGGTTTCATTTTTGATGGGGATGTCTGACCTGTTTTCATTTTTGATGGGGATGTCTGACCCGTCTTCATTTTGGATGGGGATGTCTGACCTCTCTTCATTTATGATGGGGATGTCTGACCTGTTTTCATGTTTGATGGGGATGTCTGCCCTGTCTTCATTTTTGCTGGTGATGTCTGAGCAGTCTTCATTTTTGACGAACCCCAGTCCCTGAAAGAGAGCCAGGATTCTCTTACGATGCAAGATCATTTCCTTGGAGGGGACCAAAATCCGAACATCGTCTAGATGGATTATCATTCAGATCCCCTGGCTCGTTTCAGCAGTTTCAGGAAACACCACATGCTGATGACAGACTGAATGTTAGGCAGGTCCAATTGAAGATCTTGTTTCCCCGCCCGACAAGTGAACATCCTTGAGGTCTGACAGTACAACCCAATTCCTTCTCGGAGAAGACGAATCAGAAACATTACATAACTGCCCTGGCAGCAACAAGAAAATAGATTGTGCAATGAGGGTGGAGCAGTTTTATGGAAGAAAAGTCAATGAAGGTTTATATTGCTCTAGAAGCCATGGAATTATGGGACTTGTAGTATCTTTAAATAGTGTTTTATTAGTAAAGAGATACATTTCTTGCTACATAGAGATGATGTATTTGATGGCAAGCCGCGATGCCCTGCGATTAAATACGAGTATCTCTTTAAATACATGTTTTTATGATCTTTTAGGAGTAACTTGTATAGAAAAGTGGTCTTCAGAGCTCACCTTCAATTTTGAAAATAAGGAACCCTTTCTAATGATTGATTTTAAAGCATTTGCTCTGAGGGTTTTATTAGGGGTGTACTTTGCACACATGTGTGCTTTTCAGAAGGGAAAACATGTTTGCATTTTGTTGTGTGTAAAATATAAACGTTTCTCTCTTTCCCTGAGTTAAAATAACATGACTTCCACGTCATGTCATCAAACTGCTCTTCCTTATTAATGACGGTTCTGTTCAATTGTACTATGACTGCCTCCAGAGGAGACAGGTAGCAAACGGAAATATGCGTTTGACATCATCTTGGACAATATCCTGTCTTACACGACGGCTCGAATACGTGTCCACTTGAAGGCAACAGACTACTGATCAAAATGTTGATTCTGCAGACCGTGAAATCAGAACAATTTTTCAGCCGGCTCGAAGTGGGGCAGTGCGTGTCCACTAAATGGCATTAGAGGACTTGTCAGGATGATTATGTTAAATATTGAACTTGAAGGTCCTTATTTTGGTGCATGACAAAAGCTGAGGTGCACAGCGCCAATGCTTCCCGTTCTGCTCGCAGGACCCCTGCTGGATTGCCCACGCACTAGAGCTCACCAAAATCACGGTGCCCCGAAGCTCTCCGATATATGGCTCACGTTCCATGATATCTCTCTTTTCTGTAATTGCGTTAAACTGACTGTTGTTTCCGAGTTTCCAAATGTCATTCTGCTGTGCTTCTGGAATTGTTTTAGCATTTGATGACATTCTGATAACACTTGGACTCATTCTTGGATGTCAATCTGCTTCGGCTGGGTGTAAATCAGGGGGGCTGCATGGGCACCGAAAAGACCTGCTGCACGTCACTTTTAAAGCCCAGAAAATGCAACTGGTAATACACCTGACGCCGGAAAAGCACAAAGGAAAATGGAGGAGGTAGCATGTTAACCGCTGCAGGGTCCTCTCACAACTTCTTCCCCTCCCCCTGGGAAAGGGGAAGGTGCGGGGGCAGAACGGCGCCAAAAGCACCCCAAAGCCTGCGAAGGGCAAACAAAGGAAAGGGGTGGGGTGAGCCCCTTTATAACAAGCAGGGTCCTACAACAGAGACATCCAGCTCCTGCAGTAGGACCCTGCAGACACGCCGTGCCGTGTGAAAGGATTTCAAGCAGCGAGAGGCTCAAACTATTTACCGATTCATCAGGGTCCCTGGGTTTCGGAACAATCCTGGGTGGCAGGTGGTTTGGCAAAGCATGGCCACTTGAGTGGCACAAGAAAGGTGTCACGAAGGACATCACGCTGTTGGAGCTGTTCCCCATAGTTGTGGCATTTAAGTTGTGGGGGGGGAACTCCTTGTGAACAAAAAGGTTTCCTTGTGGTCTGACAACTTGGCTGTGGTCCAGATTATTAATATGGGGTCATCAAGCAACTTGAGGGTGCTGAAGCTACTCAGCGAACTCACCAAATGTCTGCTAGCATTAAACATCGAGGTCACGGCATGGCACATTCCCGGCATTAAAAATACGGCGGCTGATTCTCTGTCTCGTTTACAGTGGGAGAGGTTCCGAGATAGCTGCCCAGAAGCAAGGAAGGAGATGGCTCCATTCAAGGAACAATGGTGGGGAATGATTGGGGTGATCTGAGCACCTTGGTAGAGACAGCTCTGGCACCAGGTACAGCAAAGAGGTACAGGGCATGTTGGGACCGTTTTACAGAATTCCAAAGGGAGGTGCTGCCAGAGGGTCAGGGAGAGAATGCGGTACGGGCCTTTGTGGGCTGGTGCTGGAAGACGGGAAAAACCCAAGCATGGGTGACATATCACCTGGCGGCCATAGCACATTATGCCAAGCTTAAGGGGGAAAAGGACCTCACCAAGGAGCATTACATCTCACTAGCCATGAGAGGCTGGGCTAAGCAAATAGTACCAAAACCCGACGAGAGACGGCCCATCGATATTATAAAATTTCATGGATTGATTAAATGTCTTGACACTGTGTGTAACGGCAAAGCTGAGAGGGTGTTATTCACGGCGACCTTTACTGTAGCATTCTTTGGGGCACTCAGGGTCAGCGAGCTGGTGCCGGAGAATAAAGAGGGCAAGGGGAGCGGGTTTTTACGGTTGATGGATGTGCAAGTAAACAGCACACAGGTGGTCATTTATGTACGGAGGTCGAAGACCGACCAAAAGGGGAAAGGTGTGGCATTGCCGCTTCAGGCAATTCGAAAAAGCTGAGTATGCCCGGTGGCAGCGGTGGCCAACTTTCTCCGACAGCGGCAACCATCAGAGGCGGGGGCACCATTGCTCTTGCATAGGGACGGGTCCGCACTAAGTCGCTTCCAGTTCAAAAAGGTGATGGAGCTGGCCCTGGCGAAAATGGGTTTAACGGAAGGTCGGTTTGGGATCCATTCGTTCTGGATAGGGGCCGCCACCTCCGCAGCAGCTGGGGGATTGGGGGCAGAGGACATCATCAAATTGGGGAGATGGTCTTCTGGGTGTTTCAAAAGGTATATCAGACCAGAAAAAATGTAATATAACATGCCGTTCCCTCTACTTCTCATTTACCAGCATTTCGAGGAAAGAGGAAACGCACCGTGTGGATAGTGGGGCACTTGTTTGTCTCAAGGGCCAAAGTGAGCTGGACACCGCAACAGGAGGAGCTGACGGCCAGCGAGTTCCGAATTGAGTGGCATGGGGTGCCAGGGATGAAATGGGCACAGCTACAGGAGCTGCTGAAAAAACTGCTTGGTAAGCAGCAGAAGCCAGAGGTGCTGGTAGTTCACTTGGGCGGGAATAATTTGACCAATCTGGGGAGGGGGTTCTTGTTGAGGGACATAACGCTCTCATTGCAGGAGATCTCAGCACAGCTGGGTGAAACAGAGATTGTGTGGTCGGAGGTGATTCCCAGGGCAAAATGGAGGGGGGCCGAGAACCACTCAGCGGTCGAAAATCAAGGAAAAAACTGAATGCGGCCATGGCAAAGTTCTGCAGGGGCCGGGCTTCCAACAAATCAGACATGGCCTGATCAACTTAAAAACCCCCCGAATACTTTTTAAAGGATGGCGTGCATCCGTCTGCGATGGGAATGGAACTCTTTTACTGGAACTTATGTACTAAATTGTTGAAGCTGTAAAAAGGAGACAGGAGGAAGGGGAGCCACGGTGGGCGGTAACCCACCTAGTGGAGTGGCAGTGTTTGGGTGACCAAGCACAAATGACAGACTCAGGATGAGCCAGAAGGAAACCGGAATGGGTCTTCGCTCTTCCGGACCAGCGCCTCTTGGGGGCCTAACGGCGGGGGCGTCTGGTGGTAACAACTAAGGCTCATTTTTCCCCAAAAGAAACGGCGCTCTCCCCACCCACGGACACCTGCATGGGCAGGATAGGTTCAGGCACAAAGGTTGGGAGAGTTGGGCCTACTATGGAAACTATACAAAGGTATAGGGGGAAGCAGGTGAGGTCGGACACGGAGCAAGCGCCACACTTACAGACTGGAGCTCATAAATGTGTACAATGATTCTGTTGTTATAGAAATAAAACTGCGGCCAAGTTTTCCATTTGAAAATTCTGTCTCATGCCAATTCATTGCTTGTAAGAAACAAGGTGCAGTGAAGGAACGAGTGAAAGATGGCTAATTGGCGATGAGGGCAAATGGACAAATGCAGGGGTTATGCCGCTGACGACGTAAAAAGCACAAAGGAAAATGGAGGAGGCAGCATGGTAACCGCTGCTGGGTCCTCTCACAACTTCTTCCCCTCCCCCTGGGAAAGGGGAGGGTGCGGGGGCAGAACGGCGCCAAAAGCACTCCAAAGCCCGCAAAGGGCAAACAAAGGAAAGGGGCAGGGTGAGCCCCTTTATAACAAGCAGGGTCCTACATCAGAGACATCCAGCTCCTGCAGTAGGACCCTGCAGACACGCCGTGCCGTGTGAAAGGATTTCGTTTTCCACCCACCCACGAAGGGAAGGGAAGGAGGGTGACACCTGGAGGTCGCTGTCGCAGGACGGTCAGGACGGTGTAAGGCGGTGTTTGAGCGACCAAGCATAAATGACAGACTCCGGATGAGCCAGAAGGAAACCGGAATGGGTCTTCGCTCTTCTGGACCAGCGGCTCTTGGGGGCCTAACGGCGGGGGCATCTGGTGGTAACAACTAAGGCTCATTTTTCCCCAAAAGAAACGGTGCTCTCCCCACCCACGGACACCTGCATGGGCAGGATAAGCTCAGGCACAAAGGTTGGGAGAGTTGGGCCTACTATGGAAACTATACAAAGGTATAGGGGGAAGCAGGTGAGGTCGTACACGGAGCAAGCGCAACACTTACAGACTGGAGCTCATAAATGTGTACAATGATTCTGTTGTTATGGAAATAAAACTGCGGCCAAATTTGCCATTTGAAAATTCTGTCTCATGCCAATTCATTGCTTGTAAGAAACAAGGTGCAGCGAAGGAACGACTCAAAAGATGGCTAATTGGCGATGAGGGCAAATGGACAAATGCAGGGGTTATAGAGCTGAGATCATTGTAGTTTCTAACCAACTTGGTGCCCAGGGCGAAACATCAGAATGCACCCACCCCCCATACCTCTAGTCCCCCTGACTGTCACACGTAACTCCCAAACTACACCTCTGTCGTGTGACAACACCCCTCCTCAATATGAATAAACAATTGCTATATAAATGAAGCTGGTTTCAAGTACTTTACAGAAGAATTCTAATGTGAAAACACAGCGGTTGCTGCCCAAGTAAATGTTTTTTCTGTCACCTGCTCTTAGGGAAGGCCTTGCCTGAATGCACTTTCAAACTGTCCTTATTGGCACACTGTGGTTGAACAGCCTAACAGGGTCTGAGGGCCCACTACTGGCCCGGTGTTGCAGGTGTTCTGTTCGTACCACCCCACTTGTATTTCGCAAGGCGCAATACTAGACTAACCAAATGAATTATTTTCTGATGGAAAGTTATCATTCCAAGATGGACAGTCTGGTACACTCTTATTGTACTCTTTCAAAATGTCTCTCTGAGAGTGGGAAAGGGGACAAATAGCACCAACCAGGATTCCTGTATAATTTGCATTAAATCACAGAGCATTTCAGGACTATAATAGTGACCAGAGATCTCTACATTTGATAAACAAGTCAGTGATGAAAAGATTGTATGTTTGAATCTCTAAATACATAATCGATGCACGGCTTGGTGCTCACATCACGGTTCACAATACTCACCCTAAGATTAACATGTTTGTAACCATGCACCATACATGCTCATCTCATTTGGACAGCTTAGTTTTTGGATGTGAGTATAAATAACATGGCTGCAAGATCAGCCACTCAAATGGGGTACAATGGCTCTTTTGCTTCCTGTTTCTGAAGAACTTTAGAGAAGGAAGGGCTGGGTCTCAGTGTGGGTATGCCCAACCCCAACACAGAAATATCTTTAGGGAATGATATCTAAAGATAGGGCAGGATACCGCACAAGAGGGACCCAATAAGCAAAGCGCAGAAGGGCTACACAGAAAGGATTGTTCCTCTTTCAAATGTTAGACTGACCAGTAATACGCTGATGAAGCGTTTTAAACAAAACTGGCTTCTGATGGATGGTAAAGGGTCCACAGTTCCTCAGCCACAATCTCTCACTATTACGGAGGCCTCAGGGGTTATTTCAGCAAAGAAGAGTAGGCCCATGCTTTATCTAACAGAGCTGGCATTAGCACCTTTTATTAGTGCTGGCCTGCAGCTAGTGAAAATCATGGTGTGACAGTGTAGAAAGGGCGTTTGGCCTAGTGGATTTACAATTTGAGGCAATTTCTCTGATTGCTTGCGGGTACAGTATGGCATGCTTGTCAGAGCTACGTACTCAAAACATTCCAGTGTGCTCTTGTATGGACATTGGGCACATCAGACAAAAACAGGCATATGTTCTGTTACATACGGGCGCACCACATTAACCAACATGGTGGTGTCTTATGCAGTGCACAAATCATTGCATTGATTTGCCATGGACTACAGTCTGCATGGTGACACATAAGGACTCTGCTTTCCTAATCAAGGTGCCAGGTTGCATTGAGTTGCCATTTGGTGTGCACACTAGGCAGTGCCTGGCTTGTCTAGACAAAAAACCTTTGATGCTGAGCAGATGCATTTAGTCCATGTCCCAAAGCAGCCACTACAATACTTAAGCAAAAAAATTAGAGTTAACCTTCCCAGGGATGCGCCATATGTAACTTAACATTTATATATAAAAAACGTTTTGGTGTGTCAAATAAAGAGACAAGAAAATAAAGAAAATAGTTAAACACATTTCTATGTGGCACATTCATTCTCTTTGAAGAATGCATGGGTTTGATCAGCTAACTGATACTTTTGCAGGCCTGGTGAATTGAAATGCCCCATGTTCAGTTCTTAACACTGAAATATTAAGCAGATACTGTGTAAAAACAATAGCTTGTTAAGTGAGCCATAAGAGTGTGGAGCGGATGAAGAGTGTGGAGCGGACGAAGAATGTGGAGCGGACGAAGAGTGCGGAGAGCGTGAAGTGTGTGGAAAGGGTGGAGTATGCGTAGCGGACGGAATATGTGGAGCGGAAGAAGTGGGCGGAACGGATGAAGTAGGTGGAACGGATGGAATGTATGAATCGGACGAAGTGCATGGATCAGAAGGAATGCATGGAAATGATTGAACTGACAGAATTCATAGAACTGAGTGAGTACATACAACGAATGGAATGCATGGAACAAATAGAGGGCATGGAATGGACATTGTGCAGGAATGGCTGGGTTTCATGGAACGGTTAGAGTGCATGGAACAGTTGGTGTGCATGGAATGGTTGGCATGCTTGGAACGGTTGGTGTGCATGGAATGGCTGGTGTGCATGGAACAGTCGGTATGTATGGAACGGTTGGACTGCATGGAACGATTAGAGTGCAAGTAACGTTTGGAGCGCAAGTAACAACATTTGGAGTGCAAGTAACGTTTGGAGTGCATGGAATGGCTGGAGTACATGGAACGGTTGGAGCACGTGGAACGGTTGGAGCGTGTTGAACGGTTGGAGCGTGTTGAACGGTTGGAGCGTGTTGAACAGTTGGAGCGCGTGGAACGGTTGGAGCGCGTGGAACGGTTGGAGTGCGTGGAACGGTTGGAGTGCATCGAACGGTTGAAGTGCATCGAACAGCTGATGAGCATCGAATGGTTAGAGTGCATGAAATGTTTGGAGTGCATGGAATGCATGAGCATGAAGGCGCTTGATCTCAAGCACCTACTGAAAACCACCATATCACATCACCACGCTTACTCTCTTCTATACACCACCACTCAACTAGAACACAGTGATACTATGACACATTCGCTATAGCTGTTCTCATACCAACACCTGCCGCATACTACCCATCATCTTAACTAAACACAGCTGGCTGCACACCCGCCAGCCTAGGTGTTCTCCTCAGGCCTAACGCAGCCAGAATCAGTCTGGTATCACCCAGCCAGAAGGAACACATACCCCTGATCTCCCAACCACCACACCTACTGCTAAGAAGCAGCTATCACACCTGCTGCACACATATCCGGTGTGTGCACGCACCTTATGGCTCTCTCTCTCTCTCTCTCTCTCTCTACTGACTTGAACTACGGTTCCCGAGGGCGTTCAACCTACCAGCGCCTTAAGATCATACCAATGGTACATAAAGTGCTATATAAATGCAAAGTAACATAACATAACATAACATTATAAATTGCCCCACTTGAAAGGCTATCGGCACAAAGAATGAGGAACAAGGAGCGTGTGATTCCAGAGCATCTCACACGCTGCGTTTGGAATATGCATTCCTTTGTTTGCATATTCTGAATGCATCACGGTCATCCACAAGTCGGCAGAGGAGCACTCAATGGCACAGCAGGTTGCTTAATCTGTTGACCTGCAAGCTCAGAAGCAGCTTTCTGGGTGGGCCCCTTACTGCGCCCACCTCCTAAGCAATTTAGCTCTTTGACCCGGCCGTCGCCCGCTTCGCCTGGGCCAAGAAACAGAGCTGCCTGAGATGCTCATTTAAAATGAAGCCACCGCTCTACAGCAACAGCGCACGGCTAGGCTTCCTGGAATCCCTAGCGGTAGCAGAGAAAAGAGGAGTAAAATACATTGTACTGATCTGTTCTAGCATTAAAATTATTTTCATTCAGATTCAGGGGCGCAACGAAACCTACATATTGGGGGATTAGAGGAGGCTAAGTGGTGATGGGAGGGGCCTTTTCAGAAAATAGGCGGGCAAACTTGGAGGCTCCGCCCCCACTATTCTACCCACCGACCCATGGTCGGGCGTGGGGACCAACTATCAAATAGTATATTTTAAAATGCAATATGGAGAGAGGCAATCAAAGTCTTTCTTGAAAGTAGCATCTTTAAAGTTTAACTGTGTTCAAGTAACTTTTTCTGAACAGACACAGTAATTGTTTAATACCGCCAGTTTCAGGGAAAGGCTTCCCTCACCTCTCTGCTTAACAAAATGCAAGCGCGCATATCCAGGGGTGCACCAAGGCTAAAATATAGGTGGGGGCTAACCCTTCAAATGTTGGGAGAGGCGCTAACTTCAGAGATGGTGGAGGAGTGGCAAACTTACTTGTGTAGGGGCATCTAACTCCATTACTCATTGTAATTAGACTATTCTAGTGCAGCTTCAATGTTACAATCAGTTAACTATCTCCTTTGAGTATGAAAACACCCACTTCTTGCAGATCCTGAAGGTCCTGGAAAGTGTGAAAATGGCAGAAGGTGTGCAAAGAAAGACTCAATATCATTGCATAACAGGACATTGCAGAGTGTGGGGTAGTACTCTGGACGGCCCAAGCAACTTCAGTGGCTGGGAGCAACAGGGTAGAAAATGTAATGTTGGTTCTACCACGGTTAGTCCGCTATACTAGAATCTCAGGTGCACTGACTTGCTGGTGAGACTGTCTGCTTGTCAAATCAAGTGATACGAGACTGGGGGAGGGTCAGTGCAGCAATAATGCAATTTTATGTGACAGTATTGGAGCCACTAGCAGAGGAGCACCAGGGTACACCAATATTTTCCTACACTTATTAAAACTGTCCTATTGTAAGGGTGTAAACGTAATCACTTATAAGCACTCCAATTAGTGCAGTTGAAATTAGGGTGAGAATACATAATTTGCCCAGGATCAGACACTAAACAGCGAAGCACGGATTTCAACCCACTCTGCAATTTGGGCACGGCCACATTCTTCCACGCTTTACTTGGAAAAATATTTAAGTTTTGGGTGTCAAGACCTACAATAATACCGTCCTATAAAGTTTACTTGCAAAATACACAAGTTGCATAGCAAAGCATCATGACAACATGTAAATCCTTATAGCAGCATGTTGGGCCAAAACAATATCAGTGTACCTTTATTTTTCCACATCCTGAATGGAAAACTATAAGATGCAAAAGGCAAAATATCAATTTACCCACTTTATTTTCAGCACTTTAACACACACAATAAAATAAGTTGTGTCATAGACTCACTTAGGTTTGAAGATTCGTCACAAACCTCCAGCGTGTTGTTTTATATGGTTTAAGAGCATTCAATTTAGGACATCAAAGCAAACTTTACTTTTTAGCATATAAAGCTATTCGACATGATGGGTATGACCAAATATTTCAAAGGGTGCTTTATTGTGTTGCTCGCTTTAACTGTCACAGATTTGCAAGGTGACTGCCGGTCTTTCAGTTGTAAATTCACCATCGTGCATAGGAAAGGCTATGCTGCAGATGACAAAAGAAACGTGTTGTGAGTTCATCAGGGACGCAGCCCGTGTGTCTCAGGGGGGGCTGTGACTCTGGAAAACGGGCAGTGCTTGATCATCCGAGCTGAGCAGATAGTAGCTTTGCGTAAAAAGAAACAAAATGCGCCCAGAAGCATGTTCCTGATCCTTCGACTGTTAAAGGGCAAGGAAGCCCCGCCCCTCAGCTTACATTTCGGGGTGGGAGGTGCTTCAGCCCGGTCAGCTCAATGACATTGCCCGCCTGTTCACATCACATTATAAAATGGGTTATACAGTAGTTTTTACAGCAATTGGATCACATTTACCCAGTTTAAACCAAGTCGGAACTTGTAGCCACACACTCATATCTGACAAGATGTGACTACGTTTCCCAGCATGCAAAGTGCTGTTGGCTACAGAACTAGGGCTGGATACATCTGATACTCATTACGTTTGGTCAGCTGGCAGCTGTGATGTAGAAATTCAAGGGTTCACTAAGAGTACTCCTCATACATTCTTCAAAGGGATCTAGATGCGAGTGTGCACAGTGCAGTGTCTATAACCCCATTAAACTGGGAGAAGGTGCGGGTTAGGTGGAAGGAAAGTTCACCCACCCCTCTAACCCAGGTCGCTACTTTAAAGTCCTCCCTGTCGCAGATAGTGCTAAGTGGGGAGCAGATCACGCCGGAAGCATGTCCCATGACCTGCATGAAAAGCTCATCCACGACGCCTGGTGGTGTTCTTTGCCTTCTGCTTCTTGTATTTTACTAGATGGCACAGCAGCATGATGTGCATTCTATCTCCTGCCACCAGGGGCATTTCCCCCATAATGGGTGACCGGGTGTCGACCCGCCACCCATTCTGGACAAGGTGAGCCATCCCAGTGAAAACACTAAGAGCTTGGACTGGCTTTCACTCTCCCAGGGGAACACAGTTTCCCTTTGACAGTTCGTGTATCCAAGGGCGCATCTTCAGTGGGCCGTGCAAGGCCGGGGGCATTTTGCTTCCCCCGCCTTCCATGATCCATTGGGGATGCAGGTTGGGGCACTGCAGCCCTTAATGTGCGTAGAGCAACTGCTCCTCCCCGAACATTCAGATGGCTTGGGGCTTCAAGCAGGGAGCGGTCCAGCACATCAGCACATGTGCAGGAACCGGGAAGCTGCCCCTGCTTCCTGTTCTTGCTGTGCAGGAGCTGGGGAGCCAGAGAGCTGTTGTGGGAGCCTGAGGTCAAGAGGATTCTGGAGCGGGCTGCAGATAAGGAAAAAAAGCTGTGGCTGTGTGTGAAGGAATGAGTGTATGTTGTGTGGGTGTGCACGTGTGTGCTGGGGAGCTGGCCACTGATTTCGGTGTGGGGTTAGGTAGGATATTTTTTACTGGGCATCAAGTATAAAGCAAGTGCTAGTGTTATTACGTTGCTAGACTGGTCTACATTGCTGTTGGCAAAGTTAATAGAAACATTCTTTGGTGCAAACTCAGTAACTGTAACATTCCTTTTCAGTTACTGAACTTTACCTCTGTACTCGCAAACATCTCTAGAAATTAGAATGGGCGGTACAGACAATATGTTACTCCAGATCTCTACACATATAGGATTGAAGAAGGCGGGTTATTAGTGGCCATGGGCACCCCATCCCCAGCGGTACTTAACGTTAAACTCCAACCCTCTAAACCCTTGACCGCAGGCCATACCTGTCTGATGTGACTTAAATGGTGGGCCATCACTATTATGTTCTAGAACCATCTTGTTGAATAAACAAAATCCCCCAAGGCTACCTCGGGAATTTTGAAAACAAGCCATTAAAGGACTGGGCACGATTTTCACTTTCCCTCCTTTATCTTCATTCCTTCCTCCTCCTCTGCTCACGCGCACCCCTTTTCTTCTTTGCATCAACATTGACGACAAGGTTTCTCCTTGCCAAGGTCAGACTGGCATCGAATGCTAAGGTAGACAGATAGATAGCTGACAGCTCTGTTTTTGCCATGGCGTGTTGAAATCCTTTGCTCGGCAGTGTGCAGCTTTCCTTTCCTGCCACCACATCTCCCTGTTCCTTTCGACTATGGCCAGAGTTGTGAAACGTTCCACCGAACCAGTGGCATTTCCGCTGAAAGCGGAAGCCAGTTCTTGAGGTGCCCAATGCGCACTCGGCAGGGGCTTGATTGCCTTGTAATGTCGTTCCTAATCCTGTAAAGGGAACATTCTGTAACAGCGCCACAATGCCTCCGGGCCGCTAGGGGGTTTATACATCTAAATAAATAAATAAATGCACTAGCGGGAATGATTGTTGCTTCGAAAAATGAAGCATTATGGCAGCTAGGTCACAAGCGACTAACATCTCTTTGTGTTTCTCTGTCTAAACGAAGCTAATTCTATTATGAAAGAATCGTGGGTGGTGGCTGTCCCAGGGGCACCTCACCACATTTTGCAGAAGAGTCACCATTTTGTGTTTGCGGGAGGAGTGGTGTCTAGTGGCACTTTGCAGGAGGCCGCATTACATCCTTGCGTCTTTGCATTGATAATTCAAGCAATGTTATATGGGCTGTGTGTCCTAATGGTGCATATTATCCGAAGCTCACGGTCAAGCGTGTCTAACAAGGCCATGTTCTTACATGTGCTACATGTGGAGGAGCATGGGAGCAGAGACGCCGTAGAATCTGTGGGGCCCTCTGCGGCAAAAGATGCATGGGGGCCCCTTATTAGTGACATCACAGAAAATGACATCGCAGAATGAGTCTTCAGTACTCGAATGGATCATGGGGAGGTTACATTAAAAGAAGTTGCCAGAAGTGAGCCAAGAGGCCAATGGTCTCTGTCATGTCCACTACATACATGGTCACTGCTCTTAAGTGGGGAGAGATGAGTGAGGGTTTCCTTGGAGTAGCGGGCAGTGTGATATGGATCAGTTCTAGGCACTTATTTTCATTTTGACAAGTAGGCCTCAGTGAGATAAAATGATTCGCCTGTGAGTACACACTTTAGTTAAGTTGTGAAGCTGGGATTTGTGACCAGTCTGCAACTCAGGCACTGTACGCATACCTTCCTAGTTGTAGTTGGGAGAAATATAATTTGTGATAGATGTTTTTTGAAATTTTAAAAATATGATGGAGTTTTGTTAACTGAAATGAAGTGTTAACTGAAATGAAGTTTTGTTTTTGAAGCAGTTTCATGATTGTTTTTATTTTTATGGTTTATGGGCATGGGGCGCCGACCCACGGCAGTGACAGTAGTTCTTCACATGTGCAAGGGGCATTGACCCTTGGCCATGACAGCAGTGCCTCACATAGGCAAAGGGTGCTGCAATTGAAGAGGACACCTCTTGAGGCAGGCCCGCCCCTCAGGAGCAGAAGTCGTGGGCACATCAAGCTACTGTGCGCAGAGCCCTGGGGAACGAACCAGAGGGCCATTTTGGAGTGGCTGGCTGCAGCAGCCACACCCATGCATTTATGCTATGTTTATTTATGAGTGTTTTTATATGTATATATGTTTCACCATTGTGAGCCCTGTATTTATAAGGTGATTTATCGCGTAGTGTGAAGTGAGGTGGAGCAGGGTAATTGCTGAGGGTCCTGCTAGTGGGAGGGCAGCATGGGTGGCGACCAGCTTATGGTTGTCCTGAGGAAGGGGGGTCACACAAAGGGGCTACCCACTAGCCCCTAAATTGTTTGGGGGGCGATTGAATGCAGCATTGGGAACTATTGATCCTGCTCGGCCCAGAGGGTCTTACTCTGACCCCTTTGAGAGTGGGGCGGGTAGATTGAGAAGGACCCTGCAGGTGGGCTGGAGTACGAAAAGTCTGCAGGAGGGTTAGTAGGCATGGGGCTAGGGAATTATTTTCATTGCGTGCACTTGTTATGGTTTGACTAGAATGCAGGTCGCTGTTGGGAACCCATACATCTACCCTGGTGTTTGGCGTCATTCTTAGACGGGATAAGGTAACATCGGAGAGGTTGGCAATCTGGATTCTAAGAACTCGGGATGTAGCCCATCTCCTGTTTGGTAGTTTGACATCTTTGTTTGCAGGTTGCCTAGCAATCAGCCCTACAGATAAGGGGTGTATCGACTACTTGTACTTCCCAAAAATAGGCAAATACTATCAAGAAATATAAAAAAATGGGAAACAGACACATTGGAGATGCCCGACTTCTTTCATCCACTCAGCTCCATGGATATGTTTGCATTAGTAGTAACCAAAAGGCCACAGAAAGAAGCTCTAGTGTTATCACAGCCTGGTCTGAAGAGGAAACAGTGTACCTTTTAATGTGCATACATAAATTGGTGAGAAGAAATATTTCTAACAAAACATTTCTGTTTTACATATAAAACATATTTTTACTCGCTTATTAATACCACCAATGGGAATGGAACTTACTTTTTTACTCACTAAAAAATCCTTTTACTCCCAACTTTAAAAAAATAGGGAGTAAAATACTCCCACTTTAAAATCTTAACTGGATCACTGCTAGCCCCAATTCCTTTCCAGCTGGTCCGGTGGGTGAGGGTGGTTCCAGTGGTCAGTCTATCCATGGCCTGGCCACCAATGAGCCGTGCCAGCAGGCAGGGCTCAAATCACAACAGGGCTACATATATTCTAATTGTCTTCAAAGAAAGAATAGAACTGGGCACACCTAGCTAGTGCTTTGTGTGTACTTTCAGACTAAAAATGCCCCACAAAAACACAGGCCAAACAGGGCAACACATTTTATGAAAAAAAAAAAAACCTACATGGCTCGATGTTGCCCGCTGCAGGCTCCCTGCCACAGCCGCCTACAAACTGTGCTCGGTGCTTAGATGGCAACATTCAAGTTAGTGAAATACCACATCACCTGCATACCGCTTCCGAGCAAGACCTCCATCGAAATTTAAAGTCACTAAACACAGCTGCTACAGCTTTGAGGGCACCCATGTCTTCATGTCGAGACAAAGATATTGTCTCAAGCACACAAACCACAACAAGAAATACCGCCAAAGGAGTAATGTCGGATCCAATCCTTGAAACAGCAAATCCATTCACAACCACTCCTTTAGCATCTACAAGGAAAAGCAAAACTAACAAGGACCTTGATTCTTTGCGAAAAGCTGATCCGACCCCTGAAATGAGTGCGCAAGCTAAGGACGTATCGTGCCTCTCAGCAAGCGGTGCCGAGACCATTGGACCAACGCCAGCAAAAGCTAGCATCTCGTCAGCCGCAGCAATGCAAATACATAACAATGTTCTAGCGGCATCCTCTTTAGCCATGATCCCATTTATTAAACTTTATGAAGTCCTAAGCGAACGGTTACAGGACCAAGGTGCCATGCTGTCGAACTTAATTCAGAAAATGGAAGAAATGGAAAAATCCAATATAAACCTAAAGGAAAAAATACAGGATGAGGCCGAACGATCACCTTCATGGCATCAAAGACAACATGACCAGGCTGCTCACAACAGCACTCAAATGGAGAAACTTGTAGATGGTCTGATTAATGCCCTAAATACAATGCAAAACTGTCAAAGTCATGTGACGCGCAAGGATGAAAGCTCAAACATTAGCACAAAGAACACCAAAACTTCTACCACGACATCGGATGAAATCTCCGTAAAACATTGTCAAGTCATAATGGAGATCGAGAGTGCGACACTACCAGAAGTTACTGGATGTTGCCAAATAGCCACCAATATAACAACGACAAAAGAATTAAAGTCTCAGAACATCGGTCGGGACGCTGCGACTGATCCTGGTAAAACAACTCAATCTGGTACCCATGGAAGCGAATCAATGGACAACAGTACAAAAGATGTTACCGTTGAACCGCACCAAAAAGATCTACAAGTGAAAGTTGCCTTACCGGGATGTCATTTCTCTTCATTTGGCATCTTTTCTGGCTCTGCAAAAACAACTGCTACCACATCTACTGTAGATGTAATCAAATCTCTTGATAAAAAAGAAAGTGGGACAACAACTAAGGTTGCAAAAAAAACTTCCAAAAGAGCAGGCTCTTCTAAGAAAAAAGAATTCATAAGAAACTTATCAACTCCGCCACGTCTGAGTCTGTTTAAACGTAATAACAATTTAAACAAGAAGATTTCTGATCCTGTTGCAAACCTAGCTATTCCAGTGCCCTCGTCTAAAGGAATTCACAAACCATGCTCGAAACGAAGAAGAATCATCTCTGACTCTGAGACCAGCTACACTACAATCGTATCTACTTCAATCGATTTATGCGATCTGTCCACATATTCGATTGGCGAGGAACTGCCTGATGAATGCAGGTTACCGGGCACGAAAGAGTCCTCCGGACTGTCTTTAGCACAGGCCGTAAAACAACGGAAAGGTAAACAAGAAAAAACCGTGTCACAAGAAAAGCACCCAAGTTTTGGGGGCTCTGCTAATTCCACTCAGGATCATACGGGGGACAAACAGTTGAATCCAAAATTCACATCCAACCAACGAACTCAACGAGTCCAATTTAAAAGTAAAGTACACGAGACTACACACACGGGAATTTCAAGCGGATGTCGTAAATTATGTCTGCAAAATATACAATGCGATGATGCTGAGGTTAACCTCAACAGGTCAAATATTATGAAACTGTTCAAATGTGTGCCGTCGTTACGCACAATCGTTTCAGATGAAATACGCATTGTTGAGTATGCGACCGAAAAAAACCCAGACCAGGTCCTATTACACATCAACTCTGCAAGCGTGCGTAGCACGCTCTTAAAGGCTGTTGATGAACTGCTATTCTTTGGGTTTGAAATCTCTCTGGAACCGGATCAAGACGAGTCAATTTGAGTTGAAAGATCAAACATGGGGAAAAAACAACAATCTAACCCAATTGATTCGGATACTCTAAGACAGTCAATGAGTATCACTATGTCGTCAAGTCCAGGTCAGTCTCCAAAAAGAAACATTACATCGAAAAAATATAACCAAAATCAAACAAGGACACATCATTAGCCATGACTAGCTACAAGGGGAAAGCCGATGGTACTTCTATCCTGGAACACACGTGGCTATAAGCATCTATTTAATGATTTTGAGACACCACTTGAAAATATCTTCATCATTTGTTTGCAGGAAACATGGCTATGCACACCTCCTATTTGTGATGGATTCACTGTTCTATTAAATACAGCAATCAAAAACACTAAAGGTCGCCCAAGCTCGGGCTTAATTACACTGGTAAGAATAACTCAATCTTGGTCATCTCCGAAATCACTAAACCCAAATCCGTACGTACAAGGAACTATCATACATACCTTGGAAAAAAATACCACAAAGAAACTTCATTTACTAATTATAAACATCTATTGGAACCCACTAAAGATCAGCACAGATGGCATAATTTCGGCAATATCACTACTAATTGATGATGCAATGATAGCTTACAACAACCTAACAGTTATCTGTTGTGGCGATATGAACTGTACGTGGTTCCAACAAAATCACTCGTCGCAACAGTACCAGCAACTCGAAAACGAGGCGCTCGATGAAAGAGCAAAAAGATGGCAAACCGCCATGAGTGTCCGCGATCTTGTAATGTTAAATGGAAACGTCAAAGGAGATGTGCCTGCCAAACCAACTTGGTATCGAGATGCCTCACATAGCATTCTTGACTATATTTGGCTCTCGAGGAACTAGGTGCCTAAGCTAGTGGATCTGCAAATAAAGCAAATGAACTATAGTGATCACAGCCTTCTTCAACTACGCATTAAGATGAACACAAACTTGCAAACAAATTCATTCAAAGCTTCACTAGAAACTAATTGTCGCAGAAATCGCCTACGACTAAAAAGCAATCAAATTCAACGAATCGGGGAGAAATTAATGATCGAGCCAGGTAATCAAAGACCTGATTATATTCCATTGTTGTCAGATTTTACCATTCCTGGAAAAAACTCATCAAATCTCGGTCAGACTCATCGCCATATATATTGCAAGGTATTACATGAAGCAAAAAAGGCCTTGCGGAAAGATTTGAGACCGATAAAGAAGCGAAATTCCAAGTTGGACGCCCAAAAAGAACTAAAGACACGACGCATGATGTACCGAAATTGGACAAAGTCACATGCAGCCATAATAGAGCAAGATCGTGCAGAGCATATGCTACAATTAATTATGACTAAAATACATGTGACATATGGAAAATCCTGAATATGGATTTCTCTAACTGCAACTCAATCCCAATAAACACTATAACAGGCGATGTTAGGAATAGGCACTTCTCTCTGGTGTTCAAAAAACCGGAATCTGAGTTCCCAACACCAAAGCGCTCTGCTGATACTCAATGGGATGTGCAGATGGACCATGAGGAAATCGTCCGTGCTATCAGCGCTCTAAAGATCTCACATGCTTCTGGACCTGACTTGATTTCAAATATCGATCTAAAAAAACATCCAAACGAATGGGCTGACTTCATTGGTAAGCTATTCATAAAAATCAGTCGGTCCAAAGAATTGCCTGAATCTTGGACATCCGCGATTGTGGTGCCAATTCACAAGCGAGGCAGTTGGGACGATCCAAACAACTATCGCCCAATTGCCTTGCTCGACACCATTGGAAAGATCTTTGGGTCAAATTTACGTATCAAACTCGCAAAATGGGCCGAGATGTCACAGATCAATGACATACGGCAAACTGGATTCACGTAGTCGACGTAAATCTGCTCATTCTTACGATTCTAAAGCTGGAAACCTTAAAGAAAAATGGCAAGATTCACCTAGCTTTCATCGATATGAAACAAGCTTTCGATGGTGTGAATCGAAGCTTATTATGGGAAAAATTGTCAAAATGGCAATGTCCAGCATCCATTTTAGAGCCTATCATTGCTCTACATGAAAATACTTCAATCAAAGTCCGGCTAAACAACAGCGGATTGTTATCCAATGCTATAGCTACCCACAAGGGTGTTAAGCAAGGTTGTCCCCTAGCTGCAGAACTATTCAAACTATTTCTAGCAGATCTGCCAATCTACCTGAACAAAGTTATATGCTTCTCACCAAAAATAAATCAAATAGCAATCAACTGTATAGTCTACGCGGATGACCTGGTTCTGATAGACAGAACCCAAATTGGTCTACAACGTCTCTTACTAGGCTTGAAATCCTATATGGGCATAAACCAACTGGAAATAAACTCACATAAAACTAAGATCATGTCCATTGGAAATATTAGAAGCAAAAAAGACAAAGGTTTCAGGTGGAAAATTGAAGAAATTAACTTAACATCTGTTGACTCAATAAAATACTTGGGGATACAATTTAACAATTCCGTTTGCGAACAACAATGGGCTGCAGAACTAACATCCAAAATGTCGAAGTTAGCAATACAAGCTGTAAAAATCAATAAAAATTTTGGAAAATTTTCATTGGAACCCGTACTCAAATTCTACTTACAAAAAGTAACCCCAATAATAATCTTTGGGGCTGAGGCGGGTTGGAATATAAGCGTGCAAACTTGGCATGTTTTGGAAGGACACTTCTGGCGGAAAGTCCTGCAGCTGCCACAGGCAACACCACTATCTAGTCTGCGACAAGAACTAGCAATTAACTCCCTTCATATGAGAGTGGTCTGGAACTCAATCTTAACAATGCGAAAAATGACCCTCGATTCACCCGCACCGGCTTACAAAATCTTTGCCAAAAATGGCAGCTAAAAAAAAGCGACCTTTTCAACCTATGGTTTCACAAACTGTCAGCTTTTCTTACAGCCGCACAAATAAGCAATCAAGAACTGTTGAATTGCCCACAGCTTGCAAAAAGAAATTTGAAAACTGGGCATGGATCGTTACCAATGAAGCAATATTAAAATTAAAATCAACAGAGGAAATGAGAGGCGTGCACAGGAAATTAAACGAACCAGCGCGATATTTATTGCACTGTCCATCTCGTCATCACCGAACCCAATTCTTAAGGTTTCGAGTGAATGCTCTAAAAACGAAAGGAATTCTTTGGCAAAGAAAGGATAAATCTATTGACGATAATCTCTGCCGTTTTTGCAAACAGTCAATTGAAACAGTCAAACATCTGCTAATCGAATGCACTCAAACTGTCAGACAACGCTCACTACATCTAGGAAATTTTGCATCACTAGATGAAGATATGGAGCGTTGGTGGGGGCGGATCATTTCAGGAAGCAACATAAGACTTGTCTGTGCGACCGTGAACTACTTTGACTCGATTCTGAAAACAGACTCTCTTAACTAGAACTACCAGCGAGAGTCTGTTCTAGAAGACTCGTGGAATCTATTTCTTGTCCATGAAGTGATCTCTTTCTGTTGAAACAAAAGTTTGTCTCTTGAATTCAAACTGAAGTTTTTCAATTAAAAATAAATAAATAAATAAAAAATGCCCCTTTTGCTATTCTTATCAGCAAAACATTAAGAACGTCTTGTCCAAGACAATGTTTACTTAAAGGAACAATCACTTATACAATGGTTCCACCTTAAATGTGCTGCCAAAACAAGGATTATTAAGGTTCCATGTGCCTTTGTCGAAGTCATTTATTTTAAAGAAATTACTTCGAAAAACTAATCAAATTTTATTTTTAACTTTTTGGCGGAATCCCCCAATGCCCCTCCTTTTCTATGTTATTATCCCTACCCCAACCTCCTTCCCACCCCTTTTAACTCCTTACCCCCTATATATTTCGCAGAGTTTTTTCGAAGTAATTCTTTCGTTAATAATTACTTCGAAAAAACACCTGTGGGCAAAACAACGTGATACCATTATTAAGTAGCAAAGTATCTTAGAGGCCCCAGTGGGGGGGGGGGGTTGTCTCGAAGGTGTGACAGGGGGTTGGGAGGTGGCAGCGCCACCTTGCTGGCAGAGACAGAAAAAGAGGCTTGTCCCTGGAAGCAGCACTGCCTCTCTGGCATCTGGCATACAAGCCATGACTTGGCATAGACGTGGCAGCTGGTGCCTTGGGGGGGGGGGCATGAGTACGGGGCTATGGGCGAAGGTACAGACTACCCTGGATATAGATTTAGAGGGGGCAAGGGTGTTTGTTCCCCGCAACTTTTGTAGCACTCCATTTTGTCCCCCTCATTTGGGGGCCACTTTCCTTTAGATATCATGGCCCCCCAACATTTTCAGCAAATGTTACTCCACTGCCTTACGACCGGCTCGTTTTTAAAATTCCTTGTATGCTCTCGAAGCAAGGAGCTTTCAATGCGACAAGTCTTTTCATCAGTGTCTTTTTACCGTGACAATCTACAAGACACAAATATCAAAATAAACAAAAATAATCAAACCGATAAGAAAAAAGGGTAGGAGAAGAAGAGATGGAAAAAACAGAGGGTACAGCTGGGACTCCACCTATTAAAAAAACAGCAAAAATAAAGATGAAACAAGTTGAACAAATACCCCGAAAACAAGACCAAAGATAAAAAGACATGGAAATGATTTCAATTCGCCTTGTGCATCCGGATCGAAAGCAGGACCTTCGGCCCCTTCTCAAAGCTGCTGTCTTGGGGCTCTCTGGTGATGCCACGTGTCTGCTTCATTCTAAGCAGGCCAGGACATCAGAGACACTGGCTATCTTCCCGCCGTTGTGCTGGCCATACCTGGCGTTGTATCTGTTTGATGTGCAATCCATCACTCAAGTGCTATACAATGGTAGGATAGTGGACTCATCTTGAAACATACACCTGTTGGTGAGGAGCAAATGAGAAAATAAGAAGGGGGTGAGACAGCAAAGCAGGACGGCTATTTACAGCATTTACATACGTGGGCTAAGCATTTGAATATCTACATTACTATATAACTATGCACAGTTGGGTATAACCTAGGGTGACCAGATTTAAAAAGAAAAATCTAGGATAGGGCAACTGACATAGAAGTAGGACTAACTCTCGAAAGTATCTGTCGAGGCACTACACTTCAGTAGCATTTGGAGGAGAAGGGGGTTTAAGTGTTCCTGTTCAAAGAAACACATATTATAATTAATTTATCACAAACTAACACTATCTTAAATTGTACAATGCAGCATTTCTTCTGTGTGACATTGTGCATTCCTGCTTGCCAGCTATCAAGACCTACTACAAAAAACTGGGACCACTGCAGTTTCCAATGGAAACATGATCTTCAGAAAGGGGGACAGAGCATCAAATACCGGGACAGTCCCGGCAAACCCAGGATGTCTGATCACCCTAGTATTACGAAGAGTGCCAAAGGGGCGAGGCGATGCCACTGTAGACCCAGTAGCTCTTACAAGAGGAAGGGGCATTTTTACAGCCATCTTAGAGCCCTGAATAGTGGTCATGATTTTCATTTCAAAGGGCGGAGCGAATTCCAACGTTACGGAGTCAGAAGGGACTAGGAACGGAAGCGGAAAGCAAAGCAGGATCATGGGCAAGGAACAGAGAGGCTGTGGAGATATTGCGATCACAGAGTTTGGGTATGGGTGTGGCAGGGTACGGAGATAGCCAGGTCAGGTGGTGGGCATCCTGGGCAAAGATTTAAATACCATAACAAGCATCTTAAGAAGCGGCCAATGCTGCATGCAGAGACGCACTCTACCGGGGCGACGGGTGGTGGTGGGGGAGGAGCAAGGGATGTTGTGTACTTTGTTGAGAGGTTAAAGAAGTAGAGGGAAAGAGCCGCAAAGGCATCAGAGAAATAGCCAAGAAATAGCCAAGCCTGCGGTGAGCCAGTGGAGATCAAGGGCGGGGCACGTTTTGCAGATGCTGAGTAGGTTAAGCCTGGCGTGGAAGCGATAAACGTCTGGAGTTTAAGATCCTTCTAATAGAGAACCCCGAGTTTCTGAGCTCTGGGGGAGGAGTTGTGGGTGGTAGAAAGGAGAGGGGAAAGTGGTGGGACATTAGCAGGTGGGAGTAAATTACCCCTTCGTCTTGGAAGAATTGAGCATTAGAGAGTGTTGTGCCATCCCGTAAGGGAGGGAGAGGAGACAGCTGGAGGTTCAAGTGGATACCTCTGGGGTGTAGGAGGGGGTAGGAAAATAAAAACCTGGGTAACAATGAGAACAAGTTCATAAGAGAATGCAAAGGCGGAGACCTGTTGGCAAAGAGAGACGAAGAATGTAAAGAGGGAGGAGTCAGGAACCGATCCTGGGGGAAATGCCTCTGGCAGGGGAATGACACAGTAGGTGCCGCTGTTCCAAGAGATGGATGAGGTGTGGCCAGGCAGGGAGGCAACAATCCACGCAAGGGTAGTGTCTTGGAAGCCAATGAGGGAAAGTGCACGAACAAGCAAAGGATGATCCACAGTGTAAAGTGTGACAGAGAGGTGAAGAACGATGAGGATGCAGAAGAGCTTGGAGTGGTGGGCAGTAGTGACAGAGTTGGAGACATGGGTAAGTGCAGCGGCAGTGGAACGGTTACTGTGAAACCCTAACAGGAAGTGACATCACATGACTTTCAACCCAGATTGCATCATGAAAAGTCCATCACAAGATTTAGACATTGTTGAAATAAAAAGGAATGGGTGAATACATCATCTTGCGGTCATCTTCGACTCCACTCTCTCTTTCTCCACTCACATCTCGGACATCTCTAAAAAGTCCAGCTACCAGCTGCACCTCCTCAGAGGTACTCTTCCTTTTCTCACCTTAACCCAGAGGCTCACACTCTCCGGAGCCCTGGTTCTCTCAAGGCAGGACTACTGCAACAGCCTCTTTCTCAACCTCCCTGCATCTGCTCTGCACCCTCTGCAACTCATCCAGAACAGAACCACAAGACTTATCCTTGGCCTCAAGCCCTGGGACCACATCTCTCCAGCACTGAAATCCCACCACTTGCTCCCCCTGGCTGCACGGATCAAGTTCAAATCCCTCTGCGTTGTCCACAAGGCTTTATGGGGTTTGGGACCCACCTATCTGCATCAATGCCTTCCCAAATACTGTCCCTCCAGAACCTTCCGCTCATCTGCCTCCAATGTTCTGCAAGTGAGTCGGTTCTCTAAGCAGAGATTTGGAGGGGGATCTTTATCCTCATCAGGGGCCTCCGTCTGGAACAGCAGCCACCCTGCCACCCTCCGCCTTGAGGCCTCTTTCTTCTCTCTCCCGCTGCCCTGCTAACCTCCCTTTCTGCTCTCCCTCCCCTTCCACACAGCATGCCGACTGGCCACCGGACGTACCTCAGAGTCTCACAGGACCATGGCTCCCTCGCCAGTCCCCCAGCACTTGCCTCGGGGTCTGCACTTGCCCCATTGCTACTGCACTTGGTCAATGACCCATGAGGACGACTTCTCTCAGCACTTACCAGCTTGCTAACTAACCGGTCACTCTTTTCCCCCCTCCCCCACACACCTGCACTTACCCCTCTTCCCTCTCCTGTACCTGCTGTGCACTTACACGATCTGAATGTACTATACCTGAAGAACGTCTGTCATTTATCCCCTGTCTCCCCTCCGGCGTGGTTGCGCACTTCGCTCTTGCAAAAGCTGCAGAATCGTCGTCAAATCTTTTTGCATTTATCTACCCTGTTAAATGTGTTTATGCACTTACTCTGCCTAAGCATACTTGTATCGCTCATATATTCAAGGGCTATGAATAACTGTTGTTTTTCTCCCCTTGATCCCCCCTTGAGCGCTTTGAAACACGTGTTTGGTATAGGCGCTATGCAAATAAACATGACCATTTACCATCATTCAAAAAAGGGCACCAGCGTCCTCTATTGACTCCTCCATTCACGGGCCATCAAGGATTGCCTCTGCTGCTGTTTTGCACTACCATTCCCATCAAAGCTAGCCAGCAAAAAAAGTCAAAGGTGCCGGACCATAGGAGTTTTAGTCCAAAACATTTGGCGAGCCACAGGCTGCACACCTCGGTTAACGAAACCCCTCCAATTGAAACTGTGCCAGAGAATGCCTGCCCATCAGTTCATTTGTGGTCATGTGAGAGGACTTTTTGGTTACCTTGAACCCTTTTCATAGTGAGTAACATATTCCCGCTTTTCAAAGATGCGTCCACGTGGGCCCCATTGACCCCCTTTAAATAATATTTGCTTTTACAATTTTGTATTTAAAGAATCAAGCATCTTCTTCAAAAGTTATTTCAGCAGGGGAGGTTCTACGACTCCACACACGGTGCTAGTGGGTGGATAGGAAGTTTCACTGTTGCAGAGCATTCTGGGATTGAAAACCTACCATTCATTATAGATCCGGTAGTGATATACAATGTATTTATTCATCACATCTAACTGTAACAGCAAACAAAAGTTTAGGATGGATCTTGGAAAGTTCATTCATAAATGTGTCAAGCAGATCTTCCGAATTCCTCCAGATCATGGACATGTCACCATATGTGAAAGAGAGGAGAAACAGCATTTTGATTGCGCTTGAAGACGTGTTGGGCAGAAGCAAGAGTTTGTTGTCTCTGATACTGTGGTGACTAGACATGATAAACCAGGTGATGAACCTAATTATAGCGTATGCCAGTCTATCCAATCTAATCGTATATTATTTAATGTATTAGAGCAAAAAATATACAAATATTTAACATTTCACTGCATTAAAACGGATTCTAGTTTACATACTTTTTGCAATAAAATAAACATCATAAAACACATTATAAAGACAATTGTTTCTCCCCGGCGTGAGTTCGTGTCAGAACCGCTTCTTGGCCCTCATTAGGAGTTTGCCGATAAGCCGCCAGTACGACCAGCGGCTCACCAGCAAACTCGCATTACCGTTTCCAACACCCGATATCCTGGTGATTCCCAGATATTATGGGTTGCAGCAGAAAGGTAAATTCCCATTCCCATGGAGTCTTATGGGATTCCATGGGAATAGGGACTCAGAAGCACCGGTACTCTTGCTGACGGTGCCAGTGCTTCTATGGCAACACTGCCTGCTGGGGCCGCTGTGCCTGTCAGGGTCAGACTTGTTGGGCGCTGCGGCCCCGGCATGCAGACTCGTAGTGTGGCGGTCCGGAAACAAGGGTGCCGGTAAGCTTACCGGCACCCTTGTTTCCGGACCGCCACACCTTGACTATATGCTTAAATGTAACTGTTTGAAACGCTGTGTTTAGTATTCAGTAACCTGGTGGTCCTACTAGCAGCAGTCTGGACACCTCCTTGGCCCCTCTGAAAGGCGTCTAGCACGTTGCAGCACGCCTCATCACATGACTAAGAAAATATAAACACGTCATCCCCATGGGCAAGGAGCTGCACTGGCTACCCCTTGAAGCAGGCATCCTGTTCATGACTGCCTCCACAAACTTCAGACCAATCACAACCAACACATGGCTATGCCTGGATGAGAAACTCACCATCATCAGAGGCCAGCACACCACCAGAAGCAACAACTTTGCTAGGCTGGAAACAAAAAACTGCGATATAGCAAAACAGGAAACCGCAATGTCCCTGCTCCACACCTGGGGCCTCATTATGACCCAGGCGCTAAGTGTTTAACCTACCCTACCCTCAAAGAAAATGCTGCCCATCATTGATCATTCCACTCAACCCTGTTTCTCCCCCTCTGGGGGCCCCCTGCACCTCCTACACATTTTAACTCTTCTGCTACCCTTATACTATACTTGACTACATGGGTGTGTCCACTTAGTGCAGTGCTCTGTTGCTTCCTATCTATGTGTCTGCTTTATAAAACCCATACATACATCCATACATACATAAAAAACCTAGATTGGACAGGAAAGAGGGAATAACATTAGAGGAAAGGGGGGAGTACAATCTAGACTGAGACAGAAGGTGGTGGTGACAACCGAGGAATGGAGGAAGGAGGCGATAATATCAGGAGTAACGTGGAAGGCGGTGGCTATAACAGGAGTGAAGATGGGGGAGGTGATAACATCAGACTGAGAGTGAGAGTGACGCACTGGTGGCATCTTGGAGAGTGGCTCAGAGGAGGTGAAAAGGAAGTCATGGAAGTTTAGAAACAGGAGCAACTAAGAGGAAGGTCACGGCTCAGACAGCCATAGTAAGCAGGTACCGGTGAGCCAGGTTGACCCCAGTCAGGCCTAAATGAATGTAGATGGGAGGAATGAGGCAGGGTCAGGGAGACTTCAGCCAGTTTAGAGAGGAGAAGAGTCTGGTCTCCCAATTTTGGTCAGGGCAGCTAAGGGACCCATCTCTCCCTTTACGTGCCAGCTACAATTAACAATCTGGTCACTCAGAGCTTTCAAGAACGGTAGTACTAACCTAGTATAGGACCCTTGAAAGCCTTAACCTAGCGGCAAAGGCAAGAAGAAGGTTTGTGAATCCCATGAGGTGAAACGCCTGGGAGTTGCCTCTCAACCTTCTAGGACTTTAACTCATGATGGATGGGGGGGGGCGGATTCACTACCCCACAAGCCCGGAACACTAGAATAGGGGAGGTGGTGTAACCTCCAGGGTGCTGGAAGGACCAGGACTATTATGCCAGCGCCAAGGGGCCTGGCAGTAGGAACAACTAATACCCGGAGAAGATTATCCTGACTGTTGTATGGCTTTTGATTGTATTTTCTTAATATGTATTTATTGAAAGGTTTTTTTATAAGACGCCTAATACCATACCTGAATTTGGTTTCTAAACGCGAATACGGGATTCGAACCTCTGTCGCTCTGTGGTCTTGCTTCCATGACCAGAGTGGTCCCTGTGCTATCCTCCGTTCATAAACCCTTGAACAGAATTACATGGCATTGGCGTGCTTCTTGGTCCCCACTCTCCTAGTTGAGACAGGTGTTGGAATGCATTTCCATCAGTACAGCTTGGGAATGGTTTGATTAGGCCTAGTCATCTCTTTTGGTTTTTGCCATATTAATATAGGGCAGGTTTTCGAGTGTGGATTTCAGAATTTCACAATATGTAGGGTCGTCATATCATTTAATATGCAGAAAGTGTTGGATTGCTCAGTAGCATGATTTATTAAGATTTACACTATTACTCTTAATTTTGTTGCATAATAATTGGTGGGTTTTTAGCATTTCTGGTATTCAGGCTTTTTTCGTTTACAGTATGATCAGTTGTATAATTGTTTTTCCCCCTTTCGCCAGGCTTACCTTAGAAGGACTTTCGTTTGTTTGGTGTTTTTGATGTTTTAACTGTTTTCTTTTAAAGCTTGGTCACCACATGTCCAGGCCTTCCAGTGAGTGCTTTGCTGTTCTTATGTTTGATGGTGAGGATGTATTTTCTGTCTATTCACTCAGGCTGCTGTTTTAGATGCTTTGAGGTTAGTGATTTAAGAATGGCCACTTACTGATTTACGGTGATTGGAAGGAGGAGGGTGTTATGCTGATCCGTTTTCAGTTATTTTTGATTCACAGTTTGCAATCCCTCAAGCATTGCTCGTTTTGAGCCTAGAGTGGACTACTGTGATCCTGTGCATGTATATGAGGTCGTACAAGCAAATAAAACATCGTTTTTGTGTGTTTTGTTTTATGGTGTTTCATAATGGAATTCACCCGGAAGCATGCTATGCCTGGAGGAACTGGGATTTGCTGTTAACACATTTAATGGAGTTTAGCGGAGCACTTCAATAAAAAAACATACTTTTTGAATCAGAATGAAGACATGTTCCTTTGTCACTGAGAGCGGGCACAGGGATAAAAATGGTCTATCCCGCTCCATCATAGGTACTGATCCTGCTCCAAGGCTTGGGTCCTACACTATCCAACACATAAGTGCAGCTGGTTGACATAAGTCGGATAAACCAAGTAGGGAAAATTACCAATACTTAGGTCCGCAAGCTAGAAGGGTAGGTTGGAACATTTGGTCTCATGTGAGGGTTCAATGCATGTTGGATTCCAGTCAGAGTGGAGGGCGTGGCATATCGTGCCTCCCAACCCTACAAGAGGACATCAAAGCCAGGATCACCCAAAAAGATAAGTCCCTTGGTGACCATGCACAGCGTGTTCCAGGTTATCCATGAAACGTCTGCTGGCGGTTCACGCCGGCCTTGTAAATCTGCTTTAGTGCCAGCTTATCAGTAAACAGCAAACTACCCGTGTTCATGCACATTACTTCCAGTTCCAGGGTGTATTGGGATCGCGGTGTCCCTGCTGCTGGTTTCACGGTTGAGATTTCTGATTGGGAAGCAGGTTTAGCAGCCATACGTGAACAACATTTCAGACCTACAACAACCAGGGGGATTTGAAGGAGACCTTGAGGAGACCTCATCTCCAGGTGACCGGCATTGAAGTAAAATGGCTGCCAAAAAGAAAGTGGGGCCTCAGTAACTTATACAAAACCACCCACAAACGATTACAGACAGAATGAATTAATGAATAGAAGAAATGTTCTCATAAAGAATGAACATTGCAATCACTGTTGCCAATTCATATTGTTTCAGACTTCATCATCACAATATTATCACGATCATTAAACAAAGGTCAGATAAAGTCTAGTATGCCATGGCATGCCAACGTTAAGGTATCCATGGAACCTTAACTGCCCTTCAAGAATGCTGTGTGCCGGTGCCTCGTGATGGGTCAGTGTTTACCTCACATCTATGGTACTTACAATATATCCGTACCGGTTCATTGCCCTACGCTGCCCCGTTGGGCAGCATATCAATGAACCCGCTTGTTTTTAGTTTCTTTTCTTTTTAAAGGGGTGTAATGTCCACCATAACCCCACATATTCCTGTATAACACACACTCCCTCTAATTTACTTGACCATACATAGCCCGATTTTTTGCACCCTTTCTCTCTTTCAACCAGATGTCTGGGGCAGTGTTCTTATTTTGGTCAAATGTGCTTTATCATGAATCTATCTGTCACATTCAGGATTCGCTGAAAACAGCTGCATTCAATTAAAATATATATATTCTGTGTGGTCCTTGCCAATGTCCCAGGAGCACACTTTAGTTTATTTCGTTTATTCATGCATACGGTTAATACATTTGGCACTCTGTGTTCAATACATTGTGAGAGAAGAGAGCAGTCATTCACTTGTCAGGGGACAGAACACTCACAATACCCAGGGATGTACAGTATGTCTAGTTGCCAGTATTCCTACTGGAAAAAAAAGCATTTTCAACATGGCTTTACCCAATATATTCACGGATGCCACTGTAAGAGCATACTTCATGATGGTTGGGCCCAATATATGCTAGTATATTGGCACTGTAAAACGTTGACATGCTTAGCGTGCCCTTTACATGCCAGTATTGCCACTTTGAGATATGTGTCTATGTGTCTGCCTGCGGTGCTCAAGTATGACAGTATTGCCACTGTAAGCACACACTAGCTAGCATGGTCAATATATAACAGTATTGCCACTGCAAAGCATTTTCATCATAGTTCTACCCAATGCATGCTAGGATTGGTATTTCAACACATTATACCAGTGCCAGTACCAAATACATGCAAGCAATGTCCTGTAATATCCTCCTGCAGCCAATCACCAATATATGCCAGTGTAGCCATTAAAAACTAGCTGTGGTTCCTGTGCTGCAAGCACAAACATTTGCATGCACATTTTCAACTTCAAATATGCACATGCATGCACACATTCACAGAACATGCATGCAGACACAGGAAGTATTTTTTTATGATTCATTTTCTTGGTCGCCTGTTTCTCTGTTGAGTCCCCTGCTGCAGATAACCTTTTTTGAGTCCCCTTGGCCTGTGCAGCAACAGGCAGAAGAAAGGAACATTTAATAACACTTCTCTCTGTGGGACTCTCCTCCTCATGGCATGTAGGAGGATATGTGGAGAGTGCTTAAATAGGCAACAATCATGCCTTCTATTAATCAAACTCTCTTCCTCTCCCTGCTGCCTGCTTAGTCAGGGGCCTTGCAGTCCTCCTCATGGGTCAGATTAAGGGCCTGCAGGCCATCTGTTGGTGCCTAAAGTAGATTACTATTCCTTCATCCAATGTGCTCCTGAAGTGGAGTGATGTGCATTGCAGAATAAGTAGCGGGCTATACCTAATAGGAGTGACTGCACTGGCCACCACTGTGCTGACGCATTTTGATTTTTTCACTGAAGTGGCATAACTATTTCCCTAAATACGTAAGAACAACTGAGCGTAGCCAGGGAGTTTAACCCAACCAAGGTCAGTTCTGTGATTTCTAAGCCCCAAAATGTTTAAAATAATTATTTAAAATAATACATTTCCTGTTGGAAATTGGGAAACAAACCATGAAATTTACAATTGGATCTAGTGTGACACATGAACAAATCTTGTAGATGCTTGGTCAAAAAACAATACACCAGAGTACTCCTACGTCCCGTCCCCTTTCCTCCATACTGCATGGGCGTCCCTCGCTAAGGACGGAAACTGAACTATTTTGACCAGAAAACTGTCTATACCCCTTTAAATGTATGCACGCGGGGGCGTGTCCCCGGGAGCATGAGCTCCATTGACTCCGCCCTCCGGCACCACAACACAGTCATCTTTCCTACGTCGACGGGAGCAGACCTACTTCACTAGAGCTGTGGTTGAGGCCCTTTTACTTCAAAATTCCAGTGTCTTTTTTCTAGTTACCCTAGGGACATTGGTCCCAAATTACAAATAACCCTTTTTTTGTAGTAGTCTCACGGCCTCTGGCGCCTCGCCCCTCTCCGGCGCATGTCAGCCCAGCCAAGCTTTAGTCAGTGCTCTTCCTGCGAGGGACTCTTTCCCACGTCAGACCTGCACGCTCTAGGCCTCTGCTGCCTGGGAGAAGACCACTGCTGTGACAGCTGCTCGGCGTGCTACACCCTTATTCCCCAGTCCCTTAAGAACCGTCTTGCCAGGCAGAGGGAGCTGTTCTCCAGGTCTCCCCAAGAGCACATAAAGGAGTACGTCCGCAGGAAGACAAAGGCAAAGGTGAGTGTACTCTTTAACAAAGCACCCTGCAAGGGCGATTCCTTTCCCAGAAACAGCTGTGCAGGAGGGGCCAGGAAGGCCCAGTCACCAACTCGGGTACCAAGGCTCATCGAGCTACCGGCCGAGGGGGCCTCTGACCCTACCGGTTCTATTGCTGAGGGGCCTGTTGGCTCTGTCACTCGTAAATCTCCTGAGGGGCTCTGCCCTAGTACCAGGCCCATGTCGGAGGCGGCGCCTGCATACAACAGCACTACCGACCCTCTGGCCGAGGGTGCACAGCCTACCAGGCAGGAGCCTGAGGTGCGGAAAAAGCATGAACCTGCCCATAGTAGTACGCAGAGGAAGACTAGGCCTTATACAACACCAGGCGTGTCAGGGCTGGACAAAATGCTGTGCAGCAAGACAAAATGGCGGCACATGAACCTGCATGCCATTCGGAAGGGCGGCAAGGCACAGAGCCCACTTATAGGGGACAATGGTCCCCCATGGTCACCCCTCAGGTCTCCTGGTGCACGGCATACTTGCTTGCGGGATAGGGATGCTACACAGTGCCCTACTATGTACACGCCGACCATGCCCATGGCACAGGAGCGCGCATCCCCAGCCTGTGAGGAAATGTTCTTTGACAAATTCCTTGGGCTTATGAGATCCCCGCAGATGGGCATCATTCTCAGGGGCATCATAAAGGGCATGCTTCCACCGGGTCCAGTGCCGCCTCAGGCCCCAGTGCATTGGCAGCAAGTCACCCCTACGAGCTCCGTGGAGTCTCCTCCTGCACCATTACAGGTACCTGCGCAACCTAGCATGGCGGCGCTGCCAGCTACACCAGCCCCCCACCCTACTCAAATACCTCCGACTGCACCGCCTGTGGACTCGGACGCTTCGGGTGCTCTGGACTAGACAGACACTGAGGAGGATGACGACCCTGACACCTCGTCATTGGCCAGGGCCTTCCATGAAAGGCTGGCAGGACTGGCAGGACTGGCAGGGTATCTAGGCATTCCACAGCCGGAGTGGGATGTTAGCAGAGGGCCTCACGGTAGAATTGGCCTCCAGGTCAGGCACCCCATTTCAGAAGGATCTTGAAGTCCTAACAAAAAAGGATTGGACAAAGCCTCACTCAACACAACCCAAGGACGAAGCTTCACTCAACACAACCCACCAACAGGACACTGGAGGCAAAGTACAGGCAGGCTGAGGGGGATTCCCTACTCCTGTTGGTGCATCAGCAGCCACATTAATCAGTAATAGCAGCAGCGTCCATGTATGTGAAGCCCCAGTCCTCCACATCAACATCAGCAAGGAGGAAAAGGTGCTAGAAGCATACAGGAAAAATCATTTTTCAAATGCTGCTCTACACCTGCGATAGGCGAATGCAGACGCCATGTTAGCCGCAAAAAGACCAGAGGCTATAGAGGGAGATCTCAGATTTCCTACCAGGCATCCCTGTGCACAAACAGGTCTCATTGAAGGTGGGACTGGCAGAGGCCAAAGAATGTCATGGCTTCAAGCCACAAAGTTCAACACGGATGTACAAGACCATATCCTGGACCTGCCGTTTGAGGGGGGAGATCTCCTCCACTCATCGGCAGACGAGAAACTAGAAAAAAAGAAAAATAGTTCCCAAACAGCCAAATCACTGGCCATTCTGGCAAAGCTGGCACCCAGGCATCCAGACAGAGCCAAACCAAGCCTGACAGGGGAAGGACCTTTGGCGGGTTCAGGGGCTTCCAGGATCGGAAGGCAAGGCAGTCAGACGGGTCCCCCAGCCATCACAAGCGCAAACATCAGTGCACTTCACACAAAGGCTTCTTTCAGCCCCCTCCCAAGCAGACCCATCGGGCCACCAAAACTCCTCGCAGAGATCCGTTCACTGGTACAAAGTGCAGCTGTGGAGGAAATTCCCCCCTCTCAACGAGGCTCGGGGTTCTACTTGCGGATTATCACGGTACAGAAAAAGAACCAGGCTGGCATGCGAGTGGTTTTGCATCTGTCCTTCCTGAACCTATCCCTCTCCCTCAACAAATTCAATGGTTATGCCCGCGCTGATAGAGGAGTCTCTGTGTGGGGGAGACTGGACGTGCTCCCTAGACCTGAAGGATGCATACTTACATGTACCTATCTGGCAGCCCGCCCCCCACTTGTTCTTGAGTAATGGGACTATATTTTCAGTACAAGGAACTGCCATTTGGGCTCAACTCAGCCCCACGGGTGTTCACAAAGCTGGTGAATGCGATAGCGGCCTTACTCAGATCGGAAGGCCGCCATCTATATCCATATCTCGAGAACTGGTTGGTCAGGGCGGAATCACCTAAGGGGGTTTGGCAATTGGTCTCCAGGCTTATGGAGACCCTACACAATCTGAAGTTTTCCATCAAACACAAGAAATCTCATCTGCAACCCACACATCCTTGGTCTTACTCGGGTTGGTGTGGGATACCAAACAACAGAGGATTCGTCCCACAAACCACTCTACCTCGGAATACTGGAATACCTACTGAAGAAACTACAATGCATGCAAAATGCAGCAGCCAGATTTCTCCTCAAACTATCTAGAAGAGACCACATCACACCAGCAGTGAAAATGCTACACTGGCTTCCAATCAAACAACGTATCACATTCAAAACAATGTGCATAACACACAGAGGGGTAACGCTAGTTAGCATTTCGTTTTGATACAGCAGCACTTGTGTGTGTTTTAAGCATTTTGGGATTCATTTGATTTTAAAGTCTTTAATTGCTTAACTTTGTAAATTTGTTTAATGTATCCGGCTAAATTTGTGTACAGCAAGGCAAGGACCTGCTAGATTCGATTTGAGGTCAGGGGAGCATTTTACCTCGTTCCTGTGTTGCAAGGCAGTTGAAACACACGAAAACTACAAGTCCCAGCAAACTTGTAGTTCTCGTGTGCTTTTATTTCTAGGTCAGGCTTGTAAGTGCCGGCGCTTAGGGGCCGGTAAATCCGGTTTGCTCCGGGTGTGCTCTGCTCTGCCACCCCTCTTTCGTCCCATTCAAGGTACTGTTTTCATCTCATACTTGTTGTGCGCTAATTGTGACATCATGTTCAATATAGATATTAGTGCAAGCGGCTCACTAGTTGGGATTACAGAGCTCACTGCCTCTAATCAGATTAATGAGGAGGTGATGCCAAAAGCCAACGATCACAACATAAACCTTAAAGTGTGCTTGCTCAATACACGCTCACTGGTTAAACATGCACACGACATAAATGAACTAATACTGAAAAAACATCTTGACTTATGCTGTGTGACAGAAACATGGCTGAAGGACCCCATAGGTCCCACCTGCGAAACAGCGGTCCCATCTGGGTACATTATTTTTAATGTTAACAGAGAGGGAGCAATGGGAGGTGGTGTTGCTACAATAGCTAAGGAAACACTAAAGTTGTTTAAAGCCTCATTTAGTTGTGACGGCTGTGAAACCATCCGTTTGAAACTGACATTCACCCCCAATAGTTGCCTCAATTTAATAGTTGTATACGGACCTCTGTCACTGAGTTCAGATTTTTCTAATGAACTATGCTCCCAATTAGTCAATATGAAATCCACTAACACATCCTCCCTGGTGGTAGGTGATTTCAACTATTCGCGGGGGGATACAAAGGATAAGGAAGCGATCTCGTTGGAGAAAGCACTATATAACCTAGATTTTATGATTGTACATGAGGTAGCCACCACTCCTCAAGGAAATCAATTGGACTGGGTTATAGTAAATAATTTTTTACGCTCATGCCCCGTGTTGTCTCCTGTCTCTCCCCACCCCCGCTCATGCCCCGTGTTGTCTCCTGCCTTCTCCCACCCCCGCTCCGCTCATGCCCCTGTTGTCTCCTGTCTCCCTCCACCCCCCGCTAATGCCCCGTGTGGTCTCTTGTCTCCCCACCACCCCCCGCTCATGCCCCGTGTGGTCTCTTGTCTCTCCCCCACCCCCTGCTCATGCCCTGTGTGGTCTCTTGTCTCCCACCCCACCCCCCGCTATTGCACCGTGTGGTCTCTTGTCTCCCCCCACCTCCCTCTCTTGCCCCGTGTGGTCTCTTGTCTCCCCCCACCCCCGCTCATGCCCCGTGTTGTCTCCTGTCTCCCCCCACCCCCCGCTCATGCCCCGTGTTGTCTCCTGTCTCCCCCACCCCACGCTCATGCCCCGTGTGGTCTCTTGTCTCCCCCCCACCCCCTGCTCATGCCCTGTGTGGTCTCTTGTCTCCCCTCACCCCCCGCTCATGCCCGGTGTGGTCTCTTGTCTCCCCCCACCCCCGCTCATGCCCCGTGTGGTCTCTTGTCTCCCCCCCACCCCCCGCTCATGCCCCGTGTGGTCTCTTGTCTCCCCCCACCCCCCGCTCATGCCCCGTGTGGTTTCTTGTCTGCCCCCCACCCCTCGCTCTTGCCCCGTGTGGTCTCTTGTCTCCCCCAAACCCGCTCATGCCCTGTGTGGTCTCTTGTCTCCCCCTCACCCCCCGCTCATGCCCCATGTGGTCTCTTGTCTCCCCCCCACCCCCCGCTCATGCCCCGTGTGGTCTTCAGTCTCAATCCCACCCCCCGCCCATGCCCCGTGTGGTCTCCTGTCTTTCCCCCACCCCCTTTCATGCCCCGTGTGGTCTCCTGTCTTCCCCCCACCCCCCGCTCATGCCCCGTGTGTTTCTCCTGTCTTCCCCCCCACCCCCTGCTCACGCCACGTGCAGTCTCCTGTCTTCCACCCACCCCCCGCTCACGCCCCCGTGTGTTTTCCTGTGATCCATCAGGTTTTAATTCCCTCCTCTTCTACTACCTTCCTACTCCCCTTCCTACCTATTTTCTCCCTCCTCTCAGCCTTTCCCCTCCTAGCACTTACTCCTATCATGTGTTCCCTGACTTTTGATAGCAGCATGTCTGTCTCCCCTCCTACCCCCTTGTTTTTCTCCCTCCCCCACCCCTGCTTTTTAAATTTGTCACTGACAAATTTGCTCAGTAGCGTGCCTTGTTCTTCTCCTTCTCCCCCTCATATCCCACTGTGCCCCCCCTCCCAACCCTCCTCTTGTATACCTCCTGCACTACATTAATTGTCGTCAGACATAGTAATGTTACTGCTTGCTTTGTTTCTCCCTCTTTTCCATTACCTCTTGCCTTACTTGTTTCTATGCACTTGCACTATCACAAAATGTCGACAAGCCTAGTATGATAGTTGTTTTTCACATTCTGTATTGTTTCAAGGATTTTAACTGAATGTAACTGTATTTTCCTATGTTCCCTCCCTCCTTGAAGCGCTTTGAAACACATTGTGTATAGGCGCTATATAAATAAACAATCAATCAATCAATCAATCAATCAATTTGAAATACCAAAACTGCAAGACTGAGCCATGTATCTGGAGTGACCATCATATAATCACTTTGAATATAGAACTCAATGCGCCCTTGACTACACATAAACCGCATGTCAAGGTCACCAGCAGAAATTTCAAAAATCCGACATCAGAACATATCCAGCCATGCTTAAATGCAGTACTCGCCTCCTTTCAGGAGCAGGACACATGTTATGTTTTGCTTCAGAAAAACACTACTCACATACAAAAACTAGTAGACGAAATAGCCCCAATCAAATTAAAGTTAGCCAGGAAAATCAACAATCAAAAGAAATGGTGTAATCAGGCCATAGAAACCACTAAAAAAGAAAAAAGAGCTCTTGAAAGGAAGTGACACTCAGATAGGACCACTGAAAATAAAGAGAGATGGAAAGCAGCAAACAAGAAATATCAAGATAAAATAAGACTAGCCAAGGCCAACTATTTTAACACGGAAATTTAATTAGCTGATAACAAGACCAGCAAACACTTTGAAATACTCAAGAGTGTAGAGAAACCGCAAAATCTTACCCCACCTTTGTCACCATCGAAAGAAGACTGCGACACCGTGCAAAATGCATTTTCTGCCAGAATAGCCAAAGCCAGGCAGAACATTATCAACACCAGGAATAAACTAAAACAGGACATTAGGAACACGAAGATGGTTAGAAATCACCCCCATAACTGAAACAGAGCTACTGGAGGTGCTTGGTCACATGAGGCCACGTCTTGTGCGGAAAATGTTTTACCACCTAACATCATCCTTCAAAATAAAGAGCAATTTGCTCCCATTTTACTAAGAATTATTAATACCTAATTTAAAGAGGGTTTAGTTCCTGATGAAATCAAAAAGGTTACCATTACACCTTTAGTGAAGAAAGTTGGCCTGGATCCCAAGGACCCAGGGAACTTACGGCCTATCACTAATTCTAATTTTATACTTAAAATCCTGGACAAAATAGATACCCAGCAGCTGCAAGACCATGTAGAAACCCATGCATCCCTACACCACCAACAGTCCGGTTTTAGAGCGGCACACAGCACACATACGGCGATGCTGGATCTCCAAAACCACATGCTAGGACTCATGGACAGGGATAACATTGGGATTTTGATGCTTCTTGATCTTAGTGCGGCATTTGATCTGGTCGATCATGATCTACTGGTCAAAGCCTTGCGAGACATTGTGGGCTGCTCGGATATAGCACAGAAGTGGCTAGTTTCGTTTCTCACGAATCGCCAAGCTAGAGTTCACTGGGGAGACAATTTTTCTGATCCTACTCTAATTCTCTTTGGAGTGCCCACAGGGTGCTAGCCTTTCACCTATGCTCTTTAATCTGTATATGCGTGCTCTGTGTGACATCTTGACGGAATCCAGAGTTTTCTTCACTAATTACGCTGATGACACACAGCTAATATTAGAGCTAGATGGATCTCATAGAGCAGACAGTGAAAAGATAGGACTTATATACAGTAAAATAGATGATTGGATGCAAGTCAACTGGATGTGCCTCAATGATTCTAAGACGGAACTCATGTTGTTTGGATCTAGCTGCCTCCTAGACAAACTGGGGACGGGGGAGTACAAATCATGTCAGATCAAAGAGGCCATCATAACAGTATCCAGCCAGGTTAAAACCCTGGTTATGATGATGAACTCCTCTGTTAACTCAGAAGCCCAGGCCAACCTCTTGTGAAAGAACACAGCCTACTATTTGCGGCTCATGAGGATTATTAGACCTTTTTTGAGCGAAAAAAACTTGGCCACCATTGCCAGGACGGTGGTGTTGTCTAGGTTAGACTATGGCAATGCCCTTCTCATAGGCGCTCGTGCTGAAGATTTACACATCTGCCAAGTCATTCAAAATGATGCGGTAAGACTAATCAAGCACCTTATGAGAAGAGACCATATTAACACGGCTAGAAAAGCGCTACACTGGTTAGGAGTCGAAGAGAGGATTAAGTTTAAATCCGTCACGCTCGTGCATAAATGCCTTTTTGAGAAAGCACCCAACTATTTGAAGAAGAGTATCGTACCCTATACGCAGAAGAGACAGCTGCGCTCTGCTGGAAAAAAATTGCTTGCAGTCCCCAAACACAATCTTAAATCAGCGATGGGCAGATCCTTTGCTGTGCAGGCAGTTCAGATGTGGAACTCCCTTCCAGTGATTCTGAGACTACAGGAGAATCACCTACAATTTCGAAAGCACTTGAAGACTCACCTCTTCAAGTAATCCCACTTTCTAGACCTTTTACTCTTCTAGCTGCACCAATAAGATCACTAGATAGTTTGTGGTTTGTTTTTGTTAACGCGCCCTGATGCCTGCGGGCTACCGGCGCTATATAAGCTCACATTACATTACATTACATCACATTACATTACAGAGCAATCAGCGGCCAGGGAGACTAATTCCTACAAAAGAAAATAACCATCTGCAAGCTGACGAGACTCCTCATATCGAGCAATGAAATCCTCCTGGAACCAAAACCATATGCAAGGAAAAAACTTGGGGGATACTCTTTCTCCCACCTGGCAGCAAAAACCTGGAACAACCTCCCAAAAGAAATAAGAAACACAAAAGACCACCTAAAATTCAGAAAACTGCTCAACACCTGGCTCTTCAAAACCTTGGAACCAGACGGAGATAACTGAAACAATAAAAACAAAAATGCAAAGAGAGCTACTTAACAACAAACCCATGACAGGACAGAAAACTCTGAGAACCAGCAGGGAAGGGGGCCAACCACAGGAACTAAAGTGACAATGCAAGGCTGAACCGACTACGAGCGACAATCCAATCAGGACCTAACAATACCTAACAGGGCTGACAAAGACAACAGGCACAACTAACACCAAACCCACTACACAGCATCCCCCGCTGCCAGACAGGACAACATTACCTTCTGTGTAAACCGCCAACCCAATGCAACCTTGCATCTAATATTCAACAATTACCTCATGCCTACAAGTTAGCCATCTTCAAACCCACCTCACCAAATAAGCTTCCTGCTAGCCAATAAGAATCCACTAGTGTCACACTAAGAAACTTGCACCTAAGCTAGTAAGTAGAAGATAGAATCCACTAGACTAACATACACGAAACCCAGGCAGAATCTCTGGAGATGGACTCACATCCATCACTAACCCGACACACACAACCAAAATCAACTGGAGACATGGGTATTTATTTATTTATTACATTACATTTGTTACACACCCAGACCCTGGGGTATCACGGCCTAGTTACATACAACTTTGGCATTGATTTGCATTATTCACTGACAAACTTGTAGATAGACATTGGTTACAGAAATAAACATTGCTGTATAGACTTTTAACATACATGGGATGAAACAGTCCAGGAATCATAATTATTTACAAGTTCTGTCTTGAGACTCCGTTAGGTAGGCGTCTTTCTAGCCTAAGGAGGCTGGCTAGACCTAAGGGGGCTGAGCGAAGTTAGCCTTAGTGTCAGTTTGCTAAAATTGGTTAAATAACCAGGTTTTTAGTAATTTTTTGAAGCCAGGGAAGGATTCCTCATTTTTGATGTTTAATGGAAAGGATTTCCAGTATTTGGGAGCCATAACTTGGAAGCTACTACCGCCTGCTCTAGTACCTTTGTAGCGAGGAACCACGAGGAGCGAGTTATTGATGAATCTAAGCGTTCTGATGGATTCTTTTTTCTTAATGGCGTTATTCATATAGATAGGGGCTTTTTTGGCAAGGCATTTGTAGGTCACACATAATGTTTTGAAGATGATTCTGGCCTTAATGGGTGGCCAGTAGGTCTCCCTCCTAATGTTGGAGATATGGGCAGATTTATTTATTCATAGGGCGGCCCGTAATGCTTTATTTTGCATTAGTTGTAATTTACTTAGGTTGGTGTTTGACATCCCTAATAGTAGTTAATTACAATAATCCAACTTTGATAGAATCAGGGCCCTAGCCAAGGTAATGCAGTTTGTGGGTGTGAGAAACTGGTGGCTTAAGGCAATTAATTTAGATGTGTATGATGTGAATGACGAGAGTGCAGTTATGTGTTTGGCCATGGTAAGGTTAGCATCGAGGTACACTCCTAGAGTTTTTACTTGTTTAAGTACTGGAATCAACTTGCAATCAATGTTGATTTAAGAGTAGTCTGAGTGAAGGGCACCTACAATGATAATCTCTGTCTTCTAATCGTTAAGGCAAAGGCTATTCAAGGCCATCCAGTTTTGGATAATAGCATACATTTTGTTAATGGTCAATCTGTCCTGGTCATAGTTCCCTGAGATTGCTATGAGGATCTGGGTGTCATCTGCGAAGTTGGTGTAGATGACACCCATGCCGTCTAATGTCGAGCAGAGAAGCTTTGTCTATGCATTATATAGTGTCAGTGAGAGACAAGACCCTTGGGGTACCCCGATGGGAAATAGTATGGGATCAGCAGCATCTTTGCCGATGGAGACTCTGAACGTGCGTTCGGCTAGAAAGGATTTCACCCAAAGGGTGGCATTTTTAGAGAAGCTAAAATCATCAGCTAGGGTAGTACATCGTTTATCATGATCTACAAGGTCGAGTGCTGCCGAAAGGTCTAACAGCAGTAGTATGCAGAGTTTCCCTGAGTCTCTGATGGTGTCGATCTGGATTTTCAAATCAATGAGTGCCGTTTCAGTACTATGGTTAGGCCTGAATCCAGAATGTCTAGCTCCAAGGAGCTGGTTTTGTTCGAAATGGGCCTGGATTTGTGAATATGCTATTTTGTCTATGATCTTAAGCAAGAACAGGACCGTGGTTATTGGTCGGTAATGTGTGTGCACAGTCAGGTTAAGGGTAGGTTTTTTTAGAAGTGGGGTGACCCAAGCTTCTTTAATACTGGCCGGGACCATGTTTGTGTTAAAGGGCGCGTTGATAAAATTAGTAATAATAAAAGTATGGTGACTGCCTTGCATTAAATCTGGACATGGCAGTGATGACTGAACCGTGTCGCATCCAGATAGAGCTACAAGAACGGGCATGGGTCACAACTAGATAGATCCATGGGGACCAGATTGCATCACGCACAGACTGGGGTTGGAGGGTTGGCCCGAGTAACAACAAAGATAACATTGTAGAGACTGACTAGCGTGACATATGGACAGTGAGGTGAGAGACAGCCTTGTGTCATCACGGAACAAGATCACTGTAAGGAAGGACATTTTTTCTAAACCTTGAAAGACCCACTGAATGAGTGTGCATCTCTTCAGACAACAATGCTAATAACCAACCCTATTAAAACCTCACCCCTCTCCATATGATATGATAGGTTATTTATGACGCGCTTAATATCCAGAGGTTTCTAAACGCGGACCTGGGGATCGAACCCGTGTTGTTCTGTGTGATCTTGCTTCAAAGGCGAGCACGTTGCCCCTGAGCTATTCTCCCGAGACACCCCTCAAACTCTAACTAAACACAACCATACGTCTAAAACCACAGCAAACCACACGCACTTAACTACACAGCAACAACAAACAAACCGCACATAGCCTTATACAACAGCACACGATGGATACCGACCAGATACCACATCAAAAAGCTCAACGAACAGTGTTAACCGAACTGGTGCTGCCAACAGCACATCACAGCTCTCTTGCTCGTTATCTAAACCTTGTCCCACTAACGTATCCCAACCGACCCCCATTTTCCTTCAGATCCACAAGAGCGCCAGGGGACCACACCAGTGGTGATAATGTTAAAGGATATTTATACTGCGCACTAACAGACGGGAAGGTAGCAGCCATCAAAGCTGCTACGTCCCATTTCCTAAGCAGATGGAATACGTCGGCCTGGTGGTACCAACACTTGCTGGGAATTTTGGCATCATGTATCCTGGCATTTCCCTAAACTAGGCTCAGGATGGGGCAGACACAGCTGCACCTCATGGCCTCATGGAGCCAAATGACGGGCTCCCCGGACGGAGCAATCTCCATCCCAGCAGACCTCATACCAGACCTGTTATGGTGGATACAGGATACCAACCTCAGGGGAGACAGACATTTCAGGTAATCACCTCTGGAGTCTACTATCACTACGGAATACTGTATGGAGGGATGGGGAGCCACCCTACATGCGCACAGTGTGCATGGCACATGGACGAGGAAGGAACGGAAAACTCACATCCATTTCCTTCAACATTAACAGACGGGAAGGTAGAAGCCATCAAAGCGGCTACGGGCCCTTTAATAAGCAGATGGAATTCATCAGCCTGGTGGTACCAACACCTGCTGGGGATTCTGGCATCATGTATCCTGACGATTCCCTAAACCAGGCTCAGAATGGGGCAGGCACAGCTGCACCTCACGGCCTTATGGAGCCAAATGACGGGCTCCCCGGACGCTGCAGTCCCCATCCCAGCGGACCTCATACCCGACCTGTTATGGTGGAGACAGGATACCAACCTCAGGGGGACAGACCTTTCAGGTAACCACCTCCGTAGTCTACTATCACTACGGAATACTGTATGGAGGGATGGGGAGCTACTCTACACGCGCACAGTGTACATGGCACATGGACGAGGGAGGAACGGAAAAATCACATTAAATTCCTGGAATTGAAGGCCATCCAGCTGGCCCCCCAGGCTTTCCTGTCTTCAATAAGCAGTCACGCGGTCTACCTACAAACCGACAGCTCCATGTGCATGTTCTACATGAACAAGCAGGGGTGAACCAGATCAAACCCCTGTACAAGTTCACCATAGAGATATGGGAGTCGGACAATGCACACCACATATGGCTGTCGGTGATTCATCTGTAGGGGGATATCCAACCTGGAGGAGCACAGGCTCGGCAGACTCAGGGTGGACAACTATGAGTGGCAGCTAGAGGAACAAGTCCTAGCGGACATCTTCAGGAGATGGGACCAACCCCACATAGACCTGTTTGCCACAGGACAGAACCAGAGATGTCAGCAGTACGCGCACTGGCAGGGTCAGGAGCAAGGCTCCCTTGGGCTAGCCCTACACCAAGCCTTGGAGCGGGATGAGGGCATATGCATTGCCCCCAACATCACGCATTCACAAAGTTCTCAGCAAAGTCAGAGTCCGCCAACATGAGCCTGATTCTAATTGCCCCGAGGTTCTCAGACCACATACGGCTGGTGTTGCAGGGTCCAGTCAACCTACCGATTTATGATCGAAAGCTTCTCTCACAGCAGGGGTAGGTGGTAGTTCACCCTGCTCTTGAGAAGCTAGCCCTTGCGGCCTCGTTCCTGAGGAAGTAACAATGCAACATCTTCGTCTGTCACAAGACGACCTGGAAATAATTCAGAAAGCTAGAAGCGAGTACACCAGAAGGCAATACAACATCAAATGGACCAGATTCTACCTCTGGGCGAAGGACAAAGGGATACACCCTCTAGCGTGCATGCTAGATCAGGTGCTATCTTTCTCAGCGCACTTGGCACATTCAGGGGTACAGGTGGAGACATGCCGGAACTACCTGGCCACCATTGGTGCTTACAGAAATTCTAGCCACGAGTCAGTCTCTTCCTCCAACCCTGTAGCCAGAAGACATCTGACGGGGCTGACGGGGCTATATCCTCCTATCAAAAGACTGCATCCGTAGTGGGACCTCGTTGTGGTGCTCGCAGCACTGGCGCATAGGCCCTTTGAACCCATGGCATTGGTAGGCATAAAGCTGGTCACGATCAAAGCAGCCCTGCTGCTGGGTCTTACCACAGCTAGGAGAGTGAGCGAAATTCAAGCCGTGATGGCCACAGAACGGTATACCATGTTCCATGGAGACAAGGTGGTGCTTCGCACCCATCCAGCATTTCATCCAAAGGTGGTCTCCTCATTCCACTTGAAGGAAGAGGTTGTGTTGCCAACCTTTTTTCTTAACCCAAAGGACAAAGCAGAGAGAGTGTTGCACTGTCTGGACATTAGCAGAGCCCTGCAATTCTATCTAGACAGGACCAAACGGTTGATATGATATGATATGATAAGTCATTTATAACGTACCTCTACACAAGTATTTCTAGGCGCGAAGACAGGTTTCACAAGACATAGGCTTTATTCGCCACTTTCAGCGGCTCTAAGCAAGGGGACCAAGCCTCTAAGGCCTCCATAGCCAGGTGGATTGCCACAGACATTCAGGAGGCCTATAAGTCTCAGCAGAAGGAAGTTCCACAAAACATCCATGCTCAAGCAGTTAGGGCCAAAGCAGCGGCAGTTGCCTTCCAGAGGCATGTGCCAGGGCATACCATTAGCAGAGCAGCTACAAGGGCGATTCCCTCTGCCTTCTGCAAGCATAACTGCCTGGATAGCAGCGCAAGATCTGACACAGCATTCGGGCAAATTGTCCTTAGGAACCTGTTTTCTTAGTCAAGGGAGCACATGCTCCCGGACCCACGCCCACACGCACATACATTTAAAGGGGTATAGACATTTTTCTTGTGAAAATGGCTCTGTTTCCCAGCCCTAGTGATGGACCCCCATGCAGTATGGATGAAAGGGGACAATAGACTAGGAGTACTTTAGTCACTACAGTGAGTAACTTATAATACTTTTCCTGCACATTTTCATGATGCCTTTGCCCACAATTTAATCCAGCATCATTCTTGGAAACGCACTTTTTATGAATCATATGGCCACAAAATATGCCAGCACTGTCACTGGGAAGCACGTGCACATGGTGCCCATTGCCACAATATCCATAACAGTATTGCCACTGTAAAACATGTTCATGATGGCTGTGTTTCCAATCATGCCAACATAAGAACACAGTTTCATTCTGTATATGAAAAAAATATACCAGTTATTGCTACTCGAAAACATGTTCATGCTGATTGTGACAAATATATATATATATGCCAGTATTGCTGTCAGGATCACTAGCCTGAGGAAACATGAAAGCCATGCTGAGGTCTTAGATAGCGATCAATTTCTAGAATCGTTTGAGGGGAAAATGCGGGTCTAGGGAGTTTGTGGTCACTGTGGAGTAGATATATTGTTAAGGGAAGAGTGGTCAGAGTTTCTTGTGTAAATTAGTGTCCCTATCATTATATTGATTAAAACCTGCAATAACCAAAGTGCCCCACGGTTACCAGACATTTTGTCGAAAAAAAAGGTCGACAGGACAAATGGTCGACACCATTTGGTCGAAAACCAAATGGTCGAACTTTTTTTTTTTTTGTATTTTCACTTTCTTTTTTTTTTTTGGGGGGTCCCCCCAACCCCTTTTTTTTCTAAAAAACCCTTTTTTTCCCTAAACAAAAACTTAAAAAATATATATATAAATTTTAAAAAAAATTAGACCATTTGGTTTTCGACCAAATGGTGTCGACCATTTGTCCTGTCGACCTTTTTTTTTCGACGAAATGTCCGGACACCGTGCCCCACAAAAGGCGGCGTATGATAATTAGAGAAGGTTTTGTCATTTTCCCAGTAGTCACAGCTGCCCATCACCAGAGGAGTGCAAGCTGCATCTCTCCTAAAGAATGAGAAGCTGTATAAAGGCTTGTGATGAAGAATCCATTCCTGCGAAGCGACATGACCGCAGTGCGCGCTGGAGCAGCAGCAGTGGCATGCAACGAGACTCCACTGCATCAGTGATCCTGAGACCCTTTCCCCGAAACCGCAGCAGATTGGACAAGGACTCTGGCACAGCTTGAGCTCAGAGACGCTACCCAAAGTAAGATTGACCAAGGGCTCTTTTCTTTAGTACTGGTCTGCTCGGCGACTCCTCTATTAGTGTCTTTTATTCTTTTTTCTTCCTTTTTTACCGTTCAATTGTTATTCCTGTTCTTGTCGCATCTCTGGAGAGTATGACGGCGAAAAGTCAAAAACCACTCAGAAAGACAAGATTACTGATACTCATTGAGACCAACCCCAAGTTTTGTCACCATCACCACAGTTTATTAATGAATTACTATGTGCTCTTTGGATGACACGTGTTTCAGCTATCTCACTTTTTCAAATCCGGGCATACTTCCGTATATGTCAATTGTCAATACCTTCAGCTATCCCTCCGCAAATATCTCCCCTCTCGAGCTCTTCGCTCCTCTAGCTCTAACTCCCACATGGTCAGTCGTTTTTCAAAGAAACGAGCTGGGGGTAGATCGCTGTCTTCGGCTGGGGCCTCCCTCTAGAACAGCCTCCCTGCCACTCTAAAACTTGAGGAGAACCATCTCTGGTTCCGGAAGCACCTCAAGACCTTTCTCTTTTCTTCTGCCTTTGCTACCCCGTCCCCTGCTGATATGTTCTCTCTTGGCACTGTGCACCTGGCCACCCTCTGTCCTCCGGGCCCAGGTACCTGCTCAACCTGCCACCCTCCCACACTGCCTCCGGGCCACCCCTTGAACTGGGGTCTATATCTGTACCCATAGAGCCCCCCCCCCTTTCTTCCTGCACTTATCAGACCTACCCTGTCTGCTGCCTTAAACCTAGCACTTGCAAATTGTTGGCTGCACTACCACTGTTTGTTGCCTTTATTATTTATTTATTTATTTATTTATTATCATTTATCTGTTTCTCCTCTGCTTCGCACTTTACACTTCTCCCCCCTTCCATGTACTTTTCCCCTCCCCCTCTCACATGCACTTCCCCGTTCTCAATGTCACTGGGCCCAGTAAGATCGCTGTTTTTGTTCTCCCCTGTTCCCCTCCCTTGCCTTGTCACGCTCTGAAACACTTGTGTATGAACGCGATAGAAATAAAATATCAATATCAATATCAATTCAAACCACAAATGGGTATTACATTCGTCCTCTATGGTTCCTTTATTTTTTCATTGGTTTAGTGGGTTAAATCCTAAAAGGGAGACATGGAAGAGCCGACGTGTATAGCTAAAGATGTGGAGATATTGGGATTTAAACCACTAAACCAATGAAACATTAAAGGGACCATAGAAGACGAATTGACATATACAGAAGTATCCCCGGATTTGAAAAAGTGAAATTGCCGAAACACGGGTTATCCAAAGGGCACACACTAATTCATTATTAAACTGTGGTGATGGTGACGAAACGTGGCACTTGGTCTCAATGAGTATCAGTAGTCAACACTACCCAAAGTAGGCATCAGTGACATGAAGACGGCAGAGCAGTGCTTTGACCGGAGCATCTGGTCAAAATGCATGAGCAAGTGTGCAGTGGGCACAATGCAGTGGCAGTGGCTAAGAAAGGAGCTGAGTGTTTTGACTTCCCTGCAGCTCACTTGTAGAAGATAATTGGTGGTTGAAAAGCATCAGAGAGGAGGGACCTGGGAAACTAGCAAGCCGAGAGGGTTTTGCCTGACAGCGGAGGTGTTCAGCACTTGCAGTCACCAGGAGTAGACCAAAGTTGGAAGGAAGAAGGAACTCATTTGATGGCAATGGAGAGATGGGTTACTTGGTTGCGTGGTTATTCAAGTAATAGGAATGGTCAGTATATTTAATGAAGAAACAAGGTGTGAATTCAGTCTGAGGACGGTCTGCATTTAAAACTGAAACGGAATTGAGGAAATGAATACCCTGTACAATAAGTACTTTGAGACAAGGACAATAATCTGCAAAGTTAGGGACAGAGTTTCAGAAAGTGAAGCTACATATTGACAGTTTTAGGACTGAGTTTTGGGGGTCCAGGGTACCTTATGAACAAGGTTAAAAGATCTAAGCAAAAGTCGACCAGAACTCCACCCTCCCGTGGGAGTTTGCAGGTATCAATTTAAAACGCACCCTAGACAAATATATGTAATAGAGAGGAACTGATATGAAGGAAGTTAAATACTGAAAGAGAACTATTGTCTCGTTGTTTCCTAGTCACTGCAAAATCTGATCCTTCTTCTGGTTGTTGTTGTCCCAATCCTCTTTGTTCAGTGCTTGTAGCAGTTACTAAACTCTACAGAGGGCATACAACGTTAGGACGCATGTAAGGCAGAACTACTCTTGCAGATGTTTTGAAAACTGGACATTTCAGCATGACAATAGCCCATGCTGACTGTGCCCAATATATGCTAGCATTTCCATGTTAAAACATTGTAATGCTGGTTGTGCCCAATATATGCCATTATGACAGTGTATGAATACATTTGCATGAGGGCTGTGTCCAATATCTGCCATTATTGACAATGTAAGAACCCATTTTCATGCTACCTGTACCTAATGTATTCTAGAATGCCACTATAAGACCACATTACCATTCATACTGTTATGTTATGATTACTTGTAAAGTGCACAGTCGCCCAGCGGCATCATGGCGCTGGAGAGGAAAGGAGAACCCTAATCACAGCCTGAGAATCCAGAAGCATTATCCATCATAATTAAAAAAGATATGTTTTTAAAGCTTTCCTAAAGGCTAGATAGTTATAGATCTTTTTCAGTTCAACTGGCAGCTTGTTCCATAGCTGTGCTGCTGCGACAGAAAAGGCTTGTCCACCCAATGGGGAGCAGCAAAATGGTGGTGCACAAAGCAAACCAGGCGACGCGGATCTCAAAGAGCGGGTGGAGGGACAGCGAGAGAATTTGCAGTGCAAGTACTCTGCTCCCTGCTCATGGAGCGCTCAATGCACAATACAGAGTGCTTTAAACTCAATATGTTGGACTAATGGTAGCCAGTGAAGGCAACGGAGGACTGAGGAAATATGAACACCATACGGTGCCCCTGTCGCTATCCGGGCTGCAAAGTTCTGAAGGCGCTGCAGTCGAAGTATCCGTCCCTTAGGATGAGCAAGATAGAGGGAATTACAATAATTCAATCGACTGGATACCCTTGCCGACACCACCAGTGGCCGCAAGGGAGGCGGTATAAGATGAAGGACTTGCCAAAGGATTTTCAGATGGAAGAACACAGTCTGGCAGACAGAAGAGATATAGCTTTCATTGACAGAGTGGCTGTCACAATGACTCCCAGGTTCTTTACCTTCACAGCCAGAACGGGAAGAGAACACAAGGAGGAAGGCCAAAAGGTTGAAATCCAGAGGGAAGCGTCAGGAGGAGAGCCCACCAAAAGCACCTCAGTTTTGTTCCCATTCAACTTTAGCCAATGAAGGCCCATCCACTCCTCCACAGCCATCAGGCACTTATGAAGGCAGGAAGACACCTCAGTCCGATCGAGATCTAGCCGGATCAGGATCTGGGTGTCGTCAGCATACGAGTAGCACCTGACGCCGAAGAAGCGAATGATGCACACTAAGCCTCAGACATACATATTAAAGAGAATGGGTGACAGAGCAGATCCCTGAGGTACACCACAAGTGAGGTCGGAGGATTTAGAAAGAAAAGAAGAGAGCACTAGAGATTGAGATCTGTCCTTAAGAAAAGAAGCAAACCAAACCAAGACTTGACCGGACATACCAATTTGAGCCAGGCGGGATAGCAGGGTAGGATGGTCAACCGTGTCGAAAGCTGCTGAAAGATCTAATAATATCAGGGCTCTGACACTTCCCGCATCCACCAGCCTGCCCATGTCATCCTGTACAGAGACTAGGACCAATATATGCTAGTATTTCCAAAGGTAAAACATTGTAATTATGGTTGTGCCTAATATAAGCCATCATGACAGTGTATGAATACATTTGCATGAGGGCTGTGTCCGATATCTGCCAGTATAGACAACATAAGAACCCATTTTCATGCTACCTGTACCTAATGTATTCTAGAATGCTACTATAAGACCACATTTCCATTCATGCTGTGTCCAATTACTGCCAGCATGCTACGTTAAGAACACATTTTGAGGTTGGCTGTGCCTGATGTATGTCAGTTGTGCCACAGGAAGAACACATGCTCATGTTTATGTACCTAATATATGTCATCACTGCCAATGTAGAATATGCTCATGCTGGCTGTGACCAAGATATGACAGCATACCATTTTAATTATATCCTTTCCTGTTGGTTGTGTTCAACATATGCCATTATTGCCATTGTAAAACATTGGCATGCTGGCTGTGCCCAAAATATGTGAGCCTGTCACTGTTCCAAGAACAGACTCACCCTGAATGTGTCCAGTGTATGCCAGTATTGCTGCTGCAAAACATTTTCATGATTGCTGCGCTTGATATATCCCAACATTTATTTATTTATTTATTTATTTTATTTATTTAATACATGTCAACACGCCACTGTAAAACATATATTAATGATGTCAGTGGTCTCACTAACTGCCCTCCAAGCTGGGACTTTCACTCGCACATTGTATATGCCAATTACAAAGATCACAGATGGCTGGCTGAGACTTTGTATGCATGTGCCAGGATGCAATGCCAAAGGTACTGCAATGGGCTACTGGGAAACCATTCCCAGGAGAAACAAGGGAAGGACCCGCCAAATCTAAAACATGCTTCAGACATCTCATTGATCAATTACTTCACACATAGTGGTATCCAACATACAAAGAATGAAAAGTATTTACCCTCAGAAAATTCACTTTGCCGCTTGTGGACGCTGCTACTGCTGATGCTACTGCTGCTGTTACCTGTGATTCTACTCGTGAACCTTGCTGAAAATCGAACTGCCCAATATCCAGCACTACGGCAACCAGAAGGCACTGGTTCGCTTACCTTTTTTTTGGGTGGAGCTATATAACGAAACTCGCGCTGCGAAGTCCCGGCCTAAGTCCCGCTTTGCCGCTTGTGGACGCTGCTACTGCTGCTGTTACCTGTGATTCTACTCGTGAACCTTGCTGAAAATCGAACTGCCCAATATCCAGCACTACGGCAACCAGAAGGTGACTACATACAGAGACATACTCAGAGACATACTCAGCTATACTCAGCAAACTGGACATTGTTGGACATTTACTTAATACGCTTATGTTTTCCTTGCAGGCACTGGTTCGCTTACCTTTTTTTTGGGCGGAGCTATATAACGGCGAAGTCCCGGCCTAAGTCCCGCTTTGCCGCTTCGCCGCGTTCACCGCGGCAAGCGGCGAAAGCTACTTATATATACTGCCATAAATCAATACTGATTGTCTGCGTTTGGCTATTTACTATTCAATTTATATTTTTATTCCAACTATGAAACGAAATTTAAACTCCCTAAAGACTGGTATGCCGATGGTAACTGCATTACATAGATCCAATGGCGCCAGTTACTCTAAATCTCCTTCTTCCGTCAACATAAAAAGATCTCGCCTCAGCTCTACTCCACGTATAAGCGCCAGATGCACGAGACAAAGTGAAGCAGAGCTTCTCCATGGAATGGACATTCGCCCTTTTTGCAAGGACCCAAGTCGTGTTGATCACGCAATACTACCAATTGGAAAGCCTGTAGGGATTACTTTGCAACAACCAGCAATAGAGCTTCTGGATCCGAAAAGCTTCTCGCACGGCTATCCTGTGAGTAGCAACACATGTGAAAAAAATCTAATTGACAAAGAAATGTCTTCGGTTCATGTGGGGGAAAGTCGAATTGGTGAGTCCCATAAATCAATGGCAGTCTCCGGTCCATCTGTCAATTTTGCTAAAGAAAATGTCTCGCTTACCGATAGTGTTATACTTACGAATGTATTAACTGGTGTTGTGGCACCTCCTCCCGAAGTTTGTAATGTGTCTGTTATAACTGTAAGTGATACATCAATTTCTATGTCATCTGTGGATTCTGTGTCTCAGGATATTCCTGTTATTGACTTGGAGAATAATTCCTCTGCTGCATTCCCTCACATGAACTCAGAAAATGTATCCAAGTCCCCTGCGCTATTTACGAACGCTAGTCCCGTTGATTCAGTTGCGAATCCTTCCTTTACTGTTCCTACCCCTAGAAGGGCAACTGGAAAAGCCTCCATTGATATGCGTGCCAATGATTCCCGGACTGTAAATACGAGCATAGCTCTTACATCTATGAACAATGCTATCTTAGCTCTGGCCAAACTCTTCGAAGTTTTGGTTGTAAAGGCGGAGGCTCATTCGAATCAGTTTGACCAGATATTTACGAATCAACTTGTAATCTCTAATAGATTAGAAAATTTGATTAATTTGAATGTACCAACAATTGTTAAACAGTCTGTGTCTACACAGACTGTATCGGTAATCGAACCTACTGTCCAAGAGTTTCAGCCCATACCGTTTATACTGGAGCCGATAGTGGACCTTGTGGAAATGGAACTTGAGCCAAAAATTGACACACATAAGATCCCCTTATATGCTTTATTTGAGACTAAAAATGTTAAGAATACCAGCACTAAAAATTTGTCTTTGCAAACACAGACAAAGAAAACAAAAAATATTAAAGCGGGCTCTCGCCAATCTTCACAAGTCAAAGCTTTTATTAGTAGACTATCAGCTTCAGCCACTCCTACTATAGCGGCATCTAAAGCTATCACAAAAAAATATGCTTTACAAAATCAAATAAAAAAAGCAAAAATACAGCCGGCTCCCTCTGATCCGGCCCTGGCATATAGTCCTCTAAATAAACTGATTACTGTGGCAACCAGCTCTCACAAAGCATCCCTACCGAACTAAGTGTGAGCACATTGGCCAGTGATGATCTTGGTAGGCCCAGCCCAATAGCAACTGATTCTACTTGTAAACCCCCTGCGATTCAGAACCTAGGGGTCGACGAACAGCGTCGTAAAGAAATACGTAAGGCCGTTGATGAATATCTAGCTTCGAAATCGGTCACAAAAAATTTAACTTTTCTGCAGGAAGCCCCAGCCGCTGTGCAGGCGCCTGTGCCTGCAGTTGCATCGATCTTAAAAAAACCAACTTTACCTGATGTGTCGGAGGCTCTCCCCACTAATCCTCTTCAATCTGCATGGAAGGCGAATCCTACAAAAGCTATCAAGTCGGAGGTACCTGGGTCCAACCCAGTCCTCTCTGGTGATATGGAACGCCTTCTACAGGCAACCTTAACTAAATTTTTGGAGGCTTCTAATACCTCTCAAACAGTTCTTACTCCAAATATAGACAATGGAGCATGTAAAAAACCTAATGAACTAGCATTATCAGCCAAACAAAAATCTACCGCTGCCCGTTTTAAACGCCCGGCGATTCACTCTTTGACTCTCAGCTGTCAGCCTCTACCTGCTAAACAGTATAACCTAAATCGGGCGTCTGTTCTGTCGATCTTTCGTGAAATCCCGGACCTTGATGACATAGGAACTGTAGACATTGAACTTGTTGAATTTCCAGATGCCTCTAATCAATCTTTGGTAAATCTGTGGATCAACTCCAGGGTGGTAGTAAATGCTATTTGGGCTGCGAAATCTCAAATTACTGACCTTGGCTTTACACTGCTTCCAACCCCAGATGTATTAGATAGTTCTTCTACACGTGCTGTGCCACCGCCAAACCAACAAAGAAGTCGATCCCAAGATCGACCAGTACAGTCATGCAGTTGTCAATGTCAGTTCAAGCAAGGATAGCATACGACTCTCGCACCATCTAATCTCCATTTTGTTAGTTGGAATTCCAGAGGGAATCGACATTTAATCAATAACCATACTCAGCATGAGTTGAACTATGATGTAATTCTGCTCCAAGAATCTTGGCTGACCAGCGTTCCATCCTGGAACAATTATCATGTCTACTTAGTTCCTGCAGTGAAACACTGTGTGGGACGCCCAACTTCTGGCCTACTAACCGCCGTTAAACAATCCTCTGGTTTAAAAATATCTCCGTGGTTCTGTCCGAATGAGTTTATACAAATGTCTAGATTGAATGGAGGGAGCTTCACATGTGCTGTCATTAACATCTACTGGAATCCTGTGGGCATTTCTGATGATAGTTTCTTTGAATCTCTGGCACATGCTTTTGATTTAATTATGTTGGATGGGCATGTTGACTTGATCTACTTAGCAGGGGATTTAAATTTACATTGTTTGGGGCCTTATTTTAAATCCGAACAAAAACGCCTTGACATGTGGTTAATGTTTATCAAATCACGTAATTTTTACATGCTAAATGGTGCCCTTTTTCACGATATTCCACCAAGGCCGACATGGCATCGGGCCTGTAGTTTTGGGATCATCGATTTCACCTATGTCAATGCGCAGATGCTAAATTTGGTCTTAGATTTTTGCATAATAGAATCAAATGCAAGTGATCATAACATTCTGCACACAACTTGCTGTATCAACAAAATGACCACCAAGTCTCAACCGGTCTATCTTAAAGGGACCTATGAAGTGAATCCGGCTAGGAATCGTTTAACGTGGTCGGAACACTCCTTAAAAGATTTTAGATCGTGTTACCATGCCCATCTAACAACTAATACTCTGAGTGATACTTTGTCTGATGATGTTTATTATGACTTAATGCAGCTCTTCTCACCATGTTCTACTATGCACAAACAAAAACAAACACTGCACTTGCACATTCCCAATCATGAAGTAAAACTCAAAAAATCTATAGTCCGGGCTGAGAAAAGAAAGGTTCGCAAACTTTCTCCAGAATTACGCCAGGCTGCTCTCTTGCGGATACAAACGAACTATAGAAATTGGGCAAGAGGTATGAAAGCTAAACTGTATCAAAATGATGGGAAAAATATGTTAGTATCCTTAGTATCTAAAAATTTGTCCCGATCGTGGCATATTATAAATCAAACAACATCAGGTCACCAAGTCGCAATTCAAACAAACGATGTTTCAGAGGACACGTGGGTACGTTATTATTCTGACCTATTTACAAGTGCGCAAGCATATTCATCTGCTTCACTTACAAAGTTTGACACCGCATTCAATCTATGCTTTGTTAAAGAAGACATAGTGCATCTAATTAGACAGGCCAGTAATTCCAGGGCCCCTGGCCCAGATGGCCTATCTAACATGCACCTAAAGCAATTCCCGGATATCTGGGCTGACATATTATTTCTCATGTTCGAAACAGTTAACAAATCCCAAAAAATTCCCAAATCTTGGAGACAGTCTATTCTCATTCCGATCTACAAGAAGGGCGATCGTGCATGCCCGGCAAGTTATAGACCCATCTCATTATTGGATGTCTCGGGAAAGATTTTTTGTCGACTCATTCTACGAGAATTAAATGAGTGGACTAAGAATCACTTGAGACGGGATCCTCTTCAATCGGGCTTTGTCAGTGGTTTGGGAACAATTCCTAACATCATTACCATCAACATGCTGAAAGCCCAATATGTAACCAGGAAACAGACTTTATTTTTTGCATTTATAGATTTCCGGGCAGCATTTGACTCTATAGATCGGATCCTTCTCTTCAATAAATTAAAAGCGCTTGGCTGCCCTAGTTCTATTGTGGCCCTAATTGTTCAACTTCATACGAATACTTCTATGCGAGTCCGACTCACACATGAAGGCCTCTTATCGGCACCTTTTCCGACGTTTGTCGGACTCAAGCAGGGATGTATATTGGCATCCACATTGTTCAACCTTTTCATATTAGATTTAGGCTTATCCTTCCTTGGCATTACTGCGGACGCTCCGGAGTTGGGTGGGCAACGCATTCCGTGGATGCTCTATGCAGACGACCTGGTTTTGGTCTCACAGACGCCAAAGGGTTTGCAGAATTTGCTGACTGCCCTTTCACGCTATGCAGAGTCAAACCATCTCACAATTAATCTGACCAAATCTCAGATTATGGTCTGCAAGCCTCATGGGAAATGTAGAACTTATAATGGGCCGTGGTTCCTCCAACAACAAACCATGGAAATTGTTTCGGACTATAAGTATTTGGGCGTTGGCATCCAAAATACTGCCACTGATGTCGCATTTACACACATCCTAGACACAAAACTGTTGAGTTTGATATCGCAAGCTAAAATTCTTGTATATAAATACGGGAAATTTACGCTGAAACATATTCTGATGTTCTATGAACAAAAGGTAGTGCCCATCTTGCTCTATGGTGCGGAGTCAAAATTATACTCCAATGACAACTCATGGAATAGATTTGAGGCTACTTTCTGGAAAAGAGTGTTGCGACTCCCAAACTGCGTACCTCTGCCCATATTAAGATTCGAATTGGGTCTGAACTCTCTGCATAGCAGAGTGAAATGGAGAATGTGTGCTTTTTTTCGTAAAAGTCTGCTTGGAATTACCAATAATAACATCTTGAGTACAGTAGCTCGCCAGTTATCTGGGTCCTCTGCTCCTTTCCCTATGAAATGGCGAAACTTGGTAGTAGACACATTAGCTAGAGCTAATATCTCCTTGCAATTCCTTATAGATAACCCAATTGGTGCAAAGAAAAAATTCCTTTGTTGGGATTGGATTACAAATCATGAGCTATGTGCAAATTATAAAGATTTCGTACCTAATCTTTTTGGTCCCAAACGTCTAGGACAAGCGGCTGGCTATCTCCTGAAATGCCCATCGGCAAACATTCGTAATAAATTATTACGAATGAGGCTGAATTTGTGGTTGACAAGAGAGATTATGGTCAGGCGCAAACTTATTCATGTGGATCTTAACTTCTGCCGCTTTTGTAAAAATAGATGTGCGAAAGAAACGCTCCAACACCTAATTGTGTCATGCCCATATTTGTATGATATCCGTCAGAAACACTGCAAAAATCTTCTGAGTTTGTACATGGAGAAGGATGAAAACGAGATTTGGAGTATTTTATTTAAGAGCACCAGATTTTCAGTCATGAAGGCTATTGTGCACTTTTTGGAAAATGTTTTATCTGATGAGATACTGTTATAAGTATGGTGAATGGACTCATTATCAATTTAAACGTTTCTAAACTTAGAACTCTATAGTAACAATTGGACTTCTGGCTTTAAGGATGGTTATTTTAGTTACTCTGTCTGTCCGCAATGATGATTATTTTAGTCACTTATATGAATTTTTTTAGATACTGAATTGATCCAAAACATTGTTTTTATCATTATTATCCATATGTCTAAAGTTGTAATTTTTCCCTTTTTACATCCTTCTCTGTTATCATGTATCCACTTTGTTACGATATATAAACTGTGTTAATTTTGAAAAGTTGATGTAATCAGCTATGACAAAATAAAAAAAAATAAAAAAAATATGACTACAGTCCCCCAAAAGGCTGTTAGGCCAGTTAAAGTGCTTAAGAGACACGCAGAGAGACTTAGTTTGTAACCACGTATCCACAGACATACCTCCGAATTAAGGTTCCACATGGGAATAAGGTAACTATGTAACTTAATGTAAAAATGGATGCATTTTAAAAATTGATTTTCTGGCTATGAAATGGTAGCAGCAGTGTCTAGGTCAAAAACTGGTACTCGGGTTGATATGTGAGTGGACCAACACTAATGTATCACCAGCAGTAGGAAGCCCCCACATTGGAGAAAGTCAGGAGGCAAGATATGGGAAAGTCACAGCAGAGAGTCCAGAACCTCAGAATCTCTAGAGTCAGGCACAGAGCTCCCACCCTATTTCAGGAGGCCAGCTGCAGGCAGCATGCAGACTCCCACACAAGGAGGGATGTCCCTGGGATTTACCTGTGTACTGGAAAGATCGCTTGCTTTAACGTGAGAAATGGTGGCAAGAGGTCATGCAAACATCAAAGTTACACAAGAACCAGTTAACTTACTTAAAATTACAACAAAAATCAAGACGGGTTCAGCAGAGGATGGCTCTGCATCAATGCCATCGTGGATTATTTTCTTTGATTGGCCCTCAAGGTACCTTGGAATCAAACTAAATCACAAGAGACTTCCTGAAAGAGCAGCATGGGGTGGCAAGGTATTGTAAATGCAGGAAGCAATACAATGGCAACCCTGCCACCTATGCCTGGGAGGCTTGTGTCATCTGAGATAGTTGAAATGGACATAGAGAGAACCTTGACCTATCCCACTTACTTTAGGATTGATGTTGGCTGATGAGTACCTTATAGCGCCGGTGCCCAGAAGCAGCATTCCTAATGTCTTTGTCTGTCCCATGGCAGCCATATCCTTGATTGCCATTTTTGCCAAGGATAGGGTTCTTAACGGAAGTTAACTTCCCAAGCGACACATTTTATGTCTGTCAACATGAAAGCCATGACAAACAAAACCAGAATGAGTACCACTGAAAACTTACCTTAGGTCTCCACTTGTAGCTTGGAGAGATATTTAAATGTGATGGTATATAGCAAAGGCAGATCCAGCCGAATTCACATAGACGTGTTGAGTTGGTTGTGTTTCGTACTGCAGCTAAATGTATGGTTTCCAATGGGAACCTAGCGACAGCATAGATAATGGAGCTAGAACTGCATATCAGCACCGTCAGCGAGTGCATCAACTGATCAAATTGCTCAAAATCCGGGCTGAATCTAACGATCCAAGCCCGGGTTCTGAGCAATCTGGCCAGTGGAGGTACCCACCCGTCATCTTGCCTCCCCCTCCTCACTTTTCCCATCTCCATTTCCCGCCTCCTCCCACTTACCTTTAGAGGGGCTGCTTCACCATGGACCTCACCCTACTCTGCTGATGGCCTTCATGGAAATGGAAGAGGGGCTTACTTCCAGTTCCATAGCGGCCATTTTAGGTGAGGAATAGATGTCTTTGTATGAATAAACGAGTCGCCCGCTCACATATAAATGTATTACTGTTGGCACCCCGAGGGTTAGCCTGGGGGTGAAAACATAAGCACCAGTTCTGAGGGCTTCATCGGCCAGGTAACAGAATAGGGACCAGTTTAGGCTCTCTCTTTGAACAGGGCCTAGAACTTGGGACTCGGGCCATTACCGGCCGGTGAGGCCCCCATTATGGGGGTTTGTTGCCATATTGATCCTACCATGCATCCCCAAAGGTGGTAGCAAATTGACGTACGTATTCCACTTTCACGAAAGGCAAAAATCAATGATTACAGGGAATAGCCATTAATGGCATTTCAAATAAGATTCTGGTGAGGATGGCAGCCCCATGGGGCAGAAAGCTTTGGCAAGCTAATATATGCCTAACACCTACTTACCGATCATCTAGTACACTTCGAGGTTCTATGATGGGCCCACAGGGTCCTTTATGACAATGGCTCCCATTTCTGTCCTCCATGTCCTTGGCCTGTTCATCTGATCCTCTCTTCTATCTAGCAATTGCCTTCTCCTTCTAGCCCCCAGCATCCACTAAGCCCACCAAGGCAGGGAGCCTTCTCCCCCTGGCCTTTAATACCTTTCTTATTATCTAATGATGAATGTTGCTGTCATCTAACTCAATAGTACTCAAGTTATCAAACTCAAAAGGATAAATGGCTGAGTCCCCCCAGCCTGCATACAACCTTTGACCTGAGGGTTGAGCGCAGATCTCTGTAATGGGCGTTTAAATGCTATGAGCATTACGCGCTTCACAAAGAAAGAACACTTTTTATAATCCAATGCCGTGTGGTGTGTGTGTATGAGTTTCCATAGCGCCAACGTAGCTGGCAAGCAACGGAGCGCTATAGTGCACATTCATGATCCTTGTGAGGATAATGGAGCATGTAGAGATTCCAGAGATTAAATCTACATAGAGGGGCAAGTGGGTATACACGGTCCATGGGGAGTCACATCAGATAGGTGTGATGACCTTCTTCCCCTGTGTTTTATACACTTAATTCTTGCACCTACATGTAGGTCCCATGCTAGGCATGTGGACTTTTTTTTACTATGTCAGGGGCATGCTGGAATTTTCAATATTATTAGTGACTGAGCATCTCAGCCACTCAGAACGCTTAGAATGCAGTTTTCATCTGCGATCTAACTTTGTGATCTACGTTTTTTGATGATTAAGATCTTTTGTGTCAGAAGTGTTGTTGCTCCTACTTTCTTTGCTAGTTTCTTCCTACATGTTCCCAGCTCTCCGTGTCATTGCAGCCATTGGGGCGTTGCTGCATGATCATCTCCTCAGGTGGGCCCTGGGCTGCCATGGAAATAGAAAGGGACTCTTTCTTTTGCTCTCCCCTTCTAGTTCCATTCGGCGGCCATGTTTTATTGTTCTGTTGATTAAGCTTGATCGCTGTGCTAACACTTTTTCCCAAAAGAAACCAGTGTACAGCCAGCTGCTGGCTTTGTTTGGTCCAATATATTATTTGCTGGGCCATTACCGGCCAGTACACTCAACCACTTCAGGTATTATTTGAAAATAAAGTGAGCTGCAGAAGTCTTTGTTTACCAATTACCGCTTGTTTTCCGGGCGGGGCAGTACTGGAGAATGCTGACTGGATCCACACATGATGGGTTTGCAGCAATTCTGCCAAAATCCACAATGTTCTCCACTTCCGCTGCCTTCCAGCAATTAGGCCCCGCTCTGTGATGCAGTTACGGATTAATTGCTGAACGGGGTTTCTCTCAAAGGAAGTGTGGCGCTGTCGATGCAGACAAGGGAATGTGCATTGAGTATGCACGTTTCACAGAACATGCACAGGCAGAGATGAAAATGGACGCCAGGCTGGTATTGGATGAGTGGGGACATAAAGCTTTGAGGGGACGTGAGAGGGGGTTCAAGCAACTGTCAGCACACACACGCTACCCCCATAGGATAGTTCTGTCATGGAACTGGTCCCTGTTCCAAATTTAGGTGGGGGTTCTATCACAGAGTCCAAAATAGCCAGTCTGGGACTATGTAGTATAGCTCTACTCTACACCAGGGAAGCTATGCTGTCCATTTCTCTCCAGAAGCTACCTTATGGATTTCCTCTTAAGGGGAGACGTATGAGAGTCGTCTCTGCCGCTCCCACCACCATTCACTGTGGTGTCCCCCAAGGATCATGCACCGCACCCACACTCTACAACATCTTTACCCTACCGCTCTTTAATGACTTGGATGAAAATGGAATAGATTACACCAACTATGCCGACGATACTCAAGTCCTACTCCCTCTCACAGGCTGCTATGAAAAAGATTCTGCCACTTTGTCCAATATGTATGCAATCATCCAGGCTTGGATGACAGCTAATGGACTTTGTCTCAGTGGGGACAAAACAGAGATCCTCGTGGTAGGCACCAAGGAAACTCTCAACAAGCTAGACCCTCAATACAGGTCTTTCAACACAGATAGCACCTTTACTGGTTCCATTGTAACCTTGGAACCAGTAGGCCAACACCTGTAACTACCCATGCATGTAATTGTTCTTCCTTTTGCTTTTTCTTTTGCAACTAAGCAAGCTCTACTGTAACAGCGCTTCGATGCCTAAGGGCCGTTTTTGTGCACTTTATACATGCAACACATTTTGTTCTTCAAAAAAACGTTGCTGGTGCCAACCAAAAGACAGTGGGCTTCATTGAGACAATAAGGTAGAAACACGTGGAATGTTAAATACCTCTCATTTTGGAAAAACTACCAAGTATGGATTGGAATCCAATAATTATTATTATTATTATTATTATTATTATTATTATTATTATTATTATTATTAATTATAATTATTAAAGTAAATATCCCTGATATCCCAAATCGTAATTTGGTGGAATTGTAAAAAAAAGAGAAGTCATTTAAAATACCACATTTTATCATGTTTTATCAAGTTCATAAGGAGCGCCTATAGGACGTCCCTTCGACTAGAGAGAAGCCACTTATACTTAAAAAGGCAACCCAAACCTGAATCACTGTATCTCGCCTAGTCGAAATTTCATCCTCTGTCCCTGTATTTCACATTGTGGCCCTCATTTTGAGGTTGCTGGTAGGACCCGCAACCTCGGCTTACCGTTTCTGACGCCCAATACCGGGATACCATGGGCAGCGGAGGAATGGGAACACTGAAGCAGTGGTACCGTTAATTACGATGCCGGAGCTTCAGTGAATTATCTTCCGATAGAGGCCTGAACTACCGGCAGGTCAGGCCGGCTGGTAGTTCACAGCCCCTAACGGCAGACTCGGAGTGACCCGGTCCGGAAAAGGTGCCGGTAATTGTTGTTACCAGCACTTTTTCCAGACTTGGTCACTCGCAATGAGGGCCTGTGTCTTTTCTACATTGATGTACACCTTAATTGTAATATTATGGCCATCCAGGCTGAAGTGGGAATCAAAGCATTTTTGATCAACCCAGACCCATATTTCACGTTCCTGATCAGAGTGTACTTTAATTACAGTGATAGTTGGCACAGAGAAAAGCATACTTATAATGATCTGTTATTTATATAGCACTTTCACCGAAAGCGCTTTACATAGAACGTTTGTATGTACAATTAGCACCCGGGGCAAGTGGAACAACCAGTCAGGTTGCTCCGATCGCGGACTAAATCTCACGACCCAAGCCAGCGTTCCGATCAACCTCACGGCTGCTCTACCCGCCTGCTATCTTCCTCCCACACTCCCTTCCCCTTCATTTACCATCCCTCCCACCCCTAACCCCACTTACCTGATTCCTTCAGCGGCAGCAGCGCCCCCAACCGCCACCGCAGCTGCTGCTCCATCTTCCTTCTGGCCGCCATGGAAATGGAAGAGGAGCTCCACTTGGAGCACCATCTTCCAGCTCCACAGCAGCCAACTTGAGTCTGTTTTTGGATAAATGAACAGGACGCTGCGAGGCATCCCGTTCATTCATACAAAAAACATTGCTGTCAGCACCCCGGGTTACCGGATTGGCAACCAGTGGTGCTAACAGCAATAATACCCGATCTGGCAGGCCGGTTTGGGTGGTAACGGCACTGGGGCCCTTCTGTAAGGCCCTTGCTGCGCTCGGGGCTGTACCTTGGACTCCGGGCTGTTACCACCTAATCCTGCCCACCATATTGGGTATTATTAGTAAATTATAATGACTGATCCAAAATTGGGACTCATTTTAATGACCTTGGATGGATGAAAGGCTAAATGGGTCTTGCTTTGATGCAAACCGGGGGCTTGACGGAAAAAGTAGCAAGTGCTACAGTCACTCAGCTCCCGCACCAGCATATTAATAATAAATGCTGTCTAAGCGGTCAAGTGGACCCAGAATACTGGAATCAGTGGTCTAGATCACCATGCCTGCTCTGGGCAGAGCAGATCAGCATATATGCCAAATTACCTGTATATAATATATTGACCTGTGTGTCCCAAATTGCACAGGGAAATATTGTGTACTGTGGTCAATATCCAATATGCTCAAGAACCAACTCACATAAAAGGGAATACCTTGGACTAGTTAGCCAGTTGCGATATTGGCAGAGTGGATGTAAATGTCCTCCCTTGCCCTTGGTCTGATCATTCTATCATTCAGTTCAAGATTCTGGTGCCCTTGCAGTTGAGAAAGAATAGACCCCCTGGAACAACCATTGTTTCTCGAAATATTAGGATGCTTATTGCTGAAGCAGTAACTCCCCTTATTGTCCCAGTGACTCCTAATCTGGATAACTATTGGACCACATGCCAACTGGCGCTAGCATACCAAACTTCCTTGTCAAAAGTGGTGGATCAAATTGCCTTGCTTAAAACTCTCAGGTTACCCATGAAAAAATCTATTTTGCACAGACTGCAGCAGATTGGGTGAAATCCTTCTTAACCGATCGCTTGGTCAGGGTATTTAGTGGCACTGTAGTGGCTGATGTGGTTAAATTGCTGTATGGTGTACCTCACGGGTCCCGCTTGCCTCCCACGTGCTACAACATCTCCACACAAGTCATTGTTTGATTTACTGACTAAGAGGGGGATCAATTACACCAACTACGCTGATGACCCACCGTGTCTGATTACGATTAGAGGAGATTATGAAAAAGACACTGAATATGTTAATTAAGTGTACTCCCTTATCCAGCAGTGGATGGCTCTTTATGGTTATGGTTGGTTATTTATAACGCGCTTCATACCCAGAGGTTTGTGCTCCGTGTCGTCTTGCTTGCAAGACAAGCGCGTTGCCCCTGAGCTATCCTCCCCAGGCTAATGACATGGCCTTGAACGACACCAAGACAGAGTTGATGCTGGTGGGCACAGCTAACAGCATAAATAAGCTAGGCACAGAATATGAAACCTATGTCATAGCTGGGTGCACTATTGCAACTCTAAAAAAGGTCAAACCCTCATGCGTCTAGTTAGACTCTGAGCTGAGTATGAAGGCGCATGTGAACAATATTGTATTTACCTCTGATTAGCACCTGGAACTGCTGAGTCAATTGCAAACTTTTCTGTCTAAAAAGAGTTGTGCGGTTGTGGCAAGATCAGTAATTGGAGCCAAGCTGGATTCCTGTGGCAGCCTGCTTCACGGAATTAGCAGGGGAGAGATATCAACATTTCAACTCAATTTAAACTAGTGCAGGTCACGTGATTGAAGGGCTAGGAAGAAGAGAGCATGTCTCTGAAGCCAGGTGAACATTGCACTGGCTACCAGTTGAAGCTAGGATTTCATTTCAAATTCTTACATAAACGCACAAATGCCGATTTGGCCTTAGCCCAAGTTATCCTTCAAAAAGAATTTCTTGGCTACCGGTCCGTAGGACATTATGGACTCATTTTACCAATTTGCTGCTGGTTACGCAAGCGAAGTTTGGCTATCGTGAGACAGAGCGCCTTTCACATTGCAGCACCCAAACCTTGGAACACCCTTTCACCTGATTTGAGGGGTTGCAGCTCTTTGACTGTGTTGAAACGAACCCTGAAAACTCATGTATGTGCGTATGTAGTTCTCAGTTTGCATAATGTTATTCTGGTCAGGCGTAGGTGGGGGGGGGGGGTGTTTTTGTTTTGTGAGCGATCTGAAGCCTTCAGGCTTGTTTGTCTTGGTGCTATATAAATGAATAAATAAATTATGTACCGCAGGACCGGCTTGTGTACCATAGGACTAGTGCATGTGCCATAGGGCCTGCAGATGTACCATGGAGCTGGCTTGTGCACCATGGGACTGGCTTGTGTACCAATAGGACCGGCTTATGTACCATGGGACTGGCTTGTGTACCATGGGACTGGCTTGTGTACCATAGGACTAGTGTATGTGCCATAGGGCCTGCAGATGTACCATGGAGCTGGCTTGTGCACCATGGGACTGGCTTGTGTACCAATAGGACCGGCTTATGTAGCATAGAACTGGCTTGTGTACCATAGGACTGGCTTATGTAGCATAGAACTGGCTTGAGTACCATAGTACCGGCTTGTGTACCATAGGACTAGCTTATGTGCCATAGGGCCGTCATACGTACCAAGGGACTAGTTTATGTACTATACGGCCAGTTTAGGTACCATAGGACTGGTTTATGTATAATAGAACTGGTTTGTATACCCTAGGACCTGACTGCGTACCATAGGACATGCGTGTGTACCATATAACTGGCTTATGTACCACAGGACCAGTTTGTGTACCATAGAACAACCTTATGTGCCATAGGAACAGCTTATGTGCATAGGGCCGACTTATGTACTATAGGACTGGCTTATGTACCATAGAACTGGTGTGTGTACCATAGGACCGACTTGTGTACCATAGGACCGGTTTATGTGTCATAGAACTGGGTTGTATACCATAGGACCTGATGGCACACCATAGGATAGGCTTGTGTACCATAGGACTGGATTATGTACCACAGGACCAGCTTGTGTACCATAGGGTTAGCGTATGTGCCATAGGACCAGCTTATGTGCCATAAAACCGGCTTATGTACTGTAGGACAAGGTAATGTACCGTAGAACTGGGTTGTGTATGATAGGACAGTCTTGTGTACCATAGGACTAACTTGTGAACCATAGAACCGGCTTGTGTACCCTAGGACCAATTTATGTGCAATAGGACCAGTTTATGGACTATAGGACTGGTGTATGAACCATAGAACCGGCTTGTGTACCATTGGACCGGCTTATGTACCATAGGACCAGCCAGTGAACCATACGACTGGCTTATGTACCATATGACTGGCTTCTCTACCTTAGGACTAGCTCATGTGCCAGAGGACTGGCTTCTGTAAGATAGGATCGGCTTGTGTGCCATAGGACAAGCTTATGAACCATATAACCGGTTTGTGTGTCAAAGGACTGACTTGTGCGTCGGGCAGGGAATGCTGGTTGTGTTCAGTTATGATTTCTATGAACACTGTTATTGTTGCTGATTTTTCATATCCTGATGAAATGGTAGATTGTTTATGATGAGTTATTTATGCAAAGCCTTATAAAAATGTCATTAAAAACCAAAACATTTGCTCTGACCACAATAAGTGCCATAGTGGTCCGTTTCTATAGGGCTTCTATCCATCATGTGTTATAACACTGTGGGCCTCCTCATAGCACTGGTAAAAGTGCAATTTTGCACAGTATTAGCACGTGAGCACTCATTGATTCAATGCATTTTGCAGCAGGGCAATGTTTGCCCTATTGTTCACAGGCCACAGTATTTGCACAGTTCATAAACCTGCACTGGTGCAAATATTCTCTAATGAGGAGCAATGTGGTCACTACTGCGGTATATAGGCTGAAATTTATAAGGGTCCAAAACATATAGCAATTTAACAACACAACTGAAGGCTCCACCTCCTCGCCCAGAGATGCCCTCACCTTTTCTGCATGTATTCTTGCCAATTCCACTTCTTCTTTTCTGATTTCTGACTCAGTGTGAACTTTTTTTTTTCAAAAACCAGAAAGCGGAAATCGCCAGCAGCTGGTTAAAGGAAACGGTTAGGCCGATAACATCACAAACGCGTGTTCCGAGAGAGAAGTGAGTGCAGCTGTTGAGCCTACTTCACTCACCTTTCGGTTACCTCCCCTGCTTCCTGCTCCTGCCCCTCCCATATGCCAGATAATACCATGCACACCCTCTTTCATGTACATGTGTGGCAAAAAATTACTTATGTGGTTGGCAAAAACACACAGACAAGGGAAAACCTAGTGTTTTATCTTGAGTCCACCAGGAGACTCGGTTTCCCCAGGGCCATATTGCAGTCAAATTTTTAAAAGTTTTTAAATCTGAAGAAGAGTAATCGAAAAACACTGTAGATATGTCCTTTTCACCTGAATATTTTACGAAGGCAGAATTTACTATTCCAACTCCAGTCCTAGAAAATCTGGTGAAAGTTTGGGATTTTGGAACCCTGCAGTTGGAGCTCCCAGGAGTTCCTCTGGGTGGGGGACCTTTCAGAGAATACTTCGATTAACTGCCCCTGTGACCAGTTTAGCTATGAAACTGACATTGCCTGAGACAGGAAGAAGGATAGAGAGGAAGACCAGTTTAGCAATGAAACTGACATTGTCTGAGACAGGAAGAAGGATAGAGAGGAAGACCAGTTTAGCAATGAAACTGACATTGTCTGAGACAGGAAGAAGGATAGAGAGGAAGACAAGTTTAGCAATGAAACTGACATGGTCTGAGACAGGAAGGATAGAGAGGGAAACCTAACGCAATGGTACATTCGTGGAGATGGTGAAATCCACCACAGACTCCAGAACAGAAATGTGCTTTCAAAAAAGCTGTTTTAATATCAGAGATTCTGGAATGTACATCTGGCAAACGAAAATCCTGCCCAGTACACACAAATTCAGCCGTGCATGTGCCTCGATTTCAGCCATCATCATCCTGATTGCCGGTTTTTAAGTGAAACAAAGTTATGTTATCTTATCTTTTATTTGTATAGTGCCTCCTGCCATATGTGTGCAGGATATCCCAGCCCCATGATTGGTCAATATTGTTTCGCATGCCAGGCAAGATTTCTGGGTGAAGGGTGGCATCCCATCCAAAGAAGCAGATTGGCAGATTGCTCACCAATTCTCCACCTGTTTCCATGGTACAAGGGGCAGACGTTTAGCCCATCATCCGGGCTGCCACAGGGTTTCATTTGCCAAACATTTGGTTAGGTCCGCTTAGTATTTATTGCACTGGCCCTGCAGCAGCGAGGCACCACCAACGGCGAGGCTCCACCAACGGTACTGCGTGTTTTCATAGCCTGCTTTTTTTAAAACTTCACTTTGTGAACCCACATCACCGCCCTTTGCAACGGGCCTGGGCAAGTGGGAGAAGGTAGCAGAGCCAGTGTGGAGAGCTGCTAGTGGAGCAGTGTCATGTGGGGAGATCCAGGTTTTGGTGATAGCAAGAAGTGAAAGTTGAGGGTGATAAAAGTCAAAGTGGTCAGTGATGTAGGAAGACTTGAAGCAGAGGGATTTTGCATTTCAGAGGGCAAGTGAAAGAGTGATAGGAGGTGATGGAGAGGAGCAGGTGCTGTGCCGTAGGATGTTGGAGTCCTGGAAGCACAGGAGCATTTTATTTGAGGGATGTGGTTGTAGGCAGCGAAGGAGAAAGATTGGGAGGCTGGAGACTGATGCAGAAGACTATGAGAGAAGGGAAGGAGGACAGTGAGTCAAAATAGAAAAAAGAGCAAAATCAAGGTGCATGATAGAGGGTAAAAGAAATAGGCGAGTGATGACAATGAAGAAAGGGTGCATCCCAAGAAACAGAGTGGGAAGGTGAGTGAGCAAAAAGGGAAGGGGTGGATGGCTGGCTATGAAGATTCAGGTGTGAGTTCTGGATTGGGGAGTATAAGTGACCAAATGACAGTGGGTGCTTACACCAGAGTGCCGACCACTGGAGTTCCTTGGAAGTCAGCAGAAAATGGAAGGGGGTGGAGTTAGAGTAGCCAGAGGAGAGAGGTAGGTTGAGAGAGGGGTTCTACCATCTTAGTTTCAGCCAAGATATCTACAACGTCCTCCCCTCCCACTTTTCTGCAGACATGGCACTCTATGTATGTCAGAAGACAAAGGTCACTCATTGCACCTACCTGGATTGGACTTCTTACAGCAGACTTCCTTTAGCCAATCATCTATGGCATTGGGCTTTTATAAGGAGGGGAGACTCTCTTCTTCGCTTATTCATCTTTGGACTGACTTCATGGCAAGAATCATGCACTCAAACTCTTTTGGGAATACAGTGGCCCTCATTACGACCCTGGCGGAAATCGAAAAACGATGGCGGAAATGCAATACCGCCATCGAATACCGCTCGGTGCGATTATGACCCGTCACCGTAAAGTACGATGCCATCAGCGACACCGTAGTGAACGCCAACGCAAACTGCACCAAGTACGCGCACGCGCGCCATGCCAAACCGTAATTACCACCATGGCGCAACGGTACGCGAATGCTGACCCTAGCGGACATTCACTTAACGCCATCAAGCATGGCGGAAAGTACCATTCCGCCATGGTGAGAATTACGGCATCGTGAACCAACCGTAAATGGCCCTACACCACCAAGTGCCTGTACACCACTCCCTGCCCACATTGCACAACACCTCGTAGGTGCAATGAAGTTACACAATGCAACCAGTGAAATGTACAAGTCACCCATGCATGCCAACGAACAAATGAATGTAGGGGCTCCAAGTGCCTTGTGAGTAGCCATCCATATTTGGCATGGCACCATTGCCGTACTGATGCAGCACAGGCACGTGAAGGTTCAAGTACAGCAATATGAACTGAAACATGAGACAAAACAACAACAGGCCCCCATCGCTTGACACCAGTGTAAGGCAACATTCAAAGCAGTATCCTGAGGGAGACTGCACCAGCCCTGTACCCTTGCCAGTAAACAAACCAACCATCAGCATAAGCATGTACCACACAAGTTGGCAGAGTGACTGAGCAGCCAGGCTCATCTCAAGAGGGGCCAATGGGAGCTGCAGGGCACAGATGGCACGAATACAGAAGCTATTCCAATGGACATGACCTCAGTCTCCCTCCAAGAAACGCACGCAAACACAGGCACCTGTGACCAGCCATTTTCTGATAATCACATCATTCCACCAATCCACCTGGCTGACCGGCATCTGTTACACAAAAGCTAATCCCCCGCCCCTGAGCATGACATCATTAAAACAGTCATAATGGAAGGCCCCATCCCTGACCTTACTGGGCTTCGTAGGCAAACGCGGCCAGTACAGTACCACGCAACTATACTCAGAAGCCGGAACCCAATGCAGATCTCCTCACAATACACCGCTCCACAAATAGGAATATGCTACATTACTTGCAAAGAATAACGCTACACGGTTGAAATCATAATCAAATTTTAATGCACATCAAATTCACCAAGCCCATACAGCTATTAGGTCATAAACTCCAAAATATTTTTCATTACTGTGGGCTGCATCCGCAATAAATGACCAGCTTCTTCTTGTGTGACGCCCTGTTCCTTCATGGTACACAGGGGCTACATTCACGTTCAAAAAGGCAACATGGAAGCGCCGAGAACCGCAGGGCCGTCCCATTAGGTAGGCACTAGTCCAGCTGAAAGGCTGATATGTAGCTCCTAGCCACTAGTACTGCGTAAGGGCATGTGGCCCATTGGCGATCGTCCCATAAGATCGTAATGGTGCTCCACTGATTAACTCGAAGCAGCAGGTGTCGGGAGTAAAAGCCATCTGCAGGAGTGGCATACAGATGGCAGCGGCAAAAGGGGAGGAGATACCTGTCACCCAAATGAAATGAAAAAGAATAGCATGGGCATCAGAACTTCATTTGTATTACTCACTTCAATGATCACACTAAATCCACAGCCATATGCATGCTAGCCCACTCAAAAGGATTATTTCCACCCAAAAATCACTTGCGAATCATAACTATATAAATCGAGGTGAAAACACTATTACAAACGAGTGTTTGTGTGCATGCGTCTGTTAAGACAGAATCCATCAGATGGGATTCGTAACGTGCATAGACACAAGTGTTTGAAGGCGCGTCGAGACAGGGAGGGTTCAACAAGGGCAGATAGATGATGGTCCCACTATGGCAGCTCTGCATCACATAGCGCAGGGGAAGGGGATAGATCCCGAAAAGCCATGTACATGGCAAACTCTCAATTAAATCATCTGTCCATGCATCCATACATCATTCCCTCATCCCGGTATGAAAACGCCTGATTATTTACTCACATCACATTTGAAACTTCCATTGAGTCTGTGCGTAATGCAGTCTGCAAAATCCACTGTGCTCCAGCCCGGAATTCTAGTGTTGTGAAGTAACATGTATTTGGGAACGTCCTGCCTTATCGTCCACTACGCTATTGCGCATCCCATACTATTCATATCAATCATTGCATTCTCACCATGGCCCCTGTCCCAAGGACATTAAACAATAGAACGTTATATTTGCAGTCAGACCTGTGGGCGTCTCCTCGCCGCTAGCTGAAAACCGAAAGCGCTGTCCTTCGAATTCCTCATTTGCAACATCACGTCGATAAGGCATCTGTGACCGCTTGAAATCACAAATTCATCCATGTAGTGCGGCAGTGTGTGAAAATGGCAACTGGCTTCACTCACAAATGGGACGCCCCGCCCGTCGGTGAACCTCGGTACAGTGCTGCATGAGGGTCCAGCGTTAATCGAGTACTACATTCCACTGACCCTTCACAAATTTGTTCGCGACTGCAAAGATAGTATGTGAAACAATGGGACCATAGCAGAATGAACATATAAACCAATATTTCACTGCCATCGGGATTAAATACATGATTGTAATAGCAAGATGCCATGCGTCACATTGCAGCGTTGTGTGCGGGACGTGCTCGCCCAAAGGGGATTGCAGCTGGCACAGGTGGAATGAATCACCACAGGTGGAGGCTATACAGCCTGAAAACATATAAATTGCACACCCAACCCCCTCCCACAACCACACCCACTACAAAATGCTACCGGCAGGACTAGCGATGTTGGCCCTGGGGGACCTGATAGCACTGCAAGTACTACATCTTCAAGAAGAAGACGAACACCAACTACTACAACAACCGGCCGCACAGAGGAGACGCAGGAGGAGGAGGAGGGCAAGGCAGGGCCAGCAAGGCCCACCAGCACAGCCACTACCACCACGCAGGCAGCCCGCAATCCCACGCCTCCGAGCTCATCCGTTCAACCTCACTGCTGAGCAGATCCACACCCTCTACGGTTTGGACCGGGACACCATAACCGCCATTGTGGACATGACACACGCTGACCTTGTCAGCATGATAGATAGCCCAACCGCCATCCCACCCCTACTGAAGGTGGTGTCTGTACTCCACTTCCTGGCCACAGGCACCTACCAGCACACAGTCGGACAGTTGCATGGCATTTCATAGCCACTGTTGTCACGGACACTATCGCAAGTGCTCGATGCCCTCCTGAAGCACGCAGACGTCTACATCTCTTTACCACGCTCGGAGCAGGAGATTACAAACACAAAAGTTGGATTCCATGCACTGGCCGGCATACCGGGTTGCATTGGTGCCATCGACTGCACCCATGTGGAATTGGTTGTCCCACATGCCATGGAGGCCCAGTACCGCAACCGGAAGCAATATCATTCTCTTAATGTACAGATGGTGTGTGACTCCAACAGGATCTTTACACATTGTTTTGCCCGATTTCCTGGATCAACCCATGATTCTATGGTCTTGAGGAACTCTACAATACCACGCTACATGGAGCGACACGCAGGGAACAGATCCTGGCTACTCGGTGAGTCTCATTTCATGCATGATAATGTGGGGTATGTGATGCGGCAATGACCTGGCAGGAAGGGGGGGGGGGTGCGTACGTATCAATGTCATTCCACAAACATCCTTTAATGTCCACATACAGGTGATGCCGGGTATCCACTGAAGAGATGGCTCCTTACACCACTCCGGAACCCACAGAACCAGCATGAGGAGGACTACAACCATGCCCACTCACGTACCCGTGTAGTCATTGAACAGGCATTCGGCCTACTGAAGGGTCGTTTCCGCTGCCTCAGCAGGTCTGGCGGGGCACTCCTGTACCGCCATGAGAAGGTTGCAAAGATGGTCATGGCATGTGTCATGCTACACAACATGTGCGTACGTAGAAATGTGCCCATGCCCCCTGACGCAGAACTGCAAGCACCTGAAGATGGTCATGATGAGGGTGGGGATGTGGCAGCACCTCAAGGAGTCCGCGAGGCACAGGAGGCCCGTGAAATTCGTCAGAATATCATAGATTCATGCTTCTAGCACTCACGCCTGGTGGCTGATACATGGACACGGGACTTGTGGCACTGTGTGTGTCTGGAACATGCACAATGTGGACTGTACGCCAATGATGGCCTCGTACACAAAGATCAATGTCCACACATCTCATTGGGTGATTATGTAATGTTTATAGCATATGTGAAATTATGTTACACACCCCATCGACCCGCCACCCAAGAAAGCCCCCTCCACCCTCCTACCTCCCCCCCGAACACCAGTGTCCAAAGATGCTCATTGTCAGTGGGCAGACGCTATTGCAAGCCCCCTCTCCGGGTATCAGGGGCACCCCTGCCTGTGGAGCGCAGGTTCCTCCCAGATCTACGTTGGGGGCTCCCCTGGACGGAACTTGCAACGGATGATGTCTCTGCCTGCTCACGTCCATGCATGTCCCTAAGGGTTTGTGAGAGCTCAGTGAGCACACGGCGCACAGCGGCAAGTTCACCACATACGTCTTTGGATGTCGCATGCAGTTCCCCCCTCAGGCTCTCGGTGCTTCTCTCCATTTGTACCCTTAGTGTCTCGGTGCTTCTCTCCATTTGTACCCTTAGTGTCTCTGTACTTCTCTCCATTTGTACCCTTAGTGTCTCTGTACTTCTCTCCATTTGTACCCTTAGTGTCTCTGTACTTCTCTCCATTTGTGCCCTAAGTGTCTCAGTAGATGTTTCTATGACTGCCTTAGAACCCCCACATTCATCAGCATGCTCCTTGAGGAGCGTGGCCAGTTGCTGCTGTTGCACGATCACCTGGTCGAGGGACTGTTGCCTCTGCTGGGCCATGGCCATTTGCGGTGGTGTCACAGAGGGGCTGATCACCTCATGTTGCCTTGCCACAGGGCTTGTGGGGGATGGCCAGTCGTCGTCTTGTGGGTGCCCCGGCGTGGTATCCTCATGGTGTACGGGATGAAACAAACAGGGGGATTGAGACAGGTCATGGATGGGTCCTACATCGACAGCACCGTTTTCTGTGTCGGAGCATGCTGCCATTAATGCAGTGTCACCTATGGTGCTGCTGCCACCAGAAGCAGTGCCTTCTGTGGCATCCATTGGGGGGACCTGTGGTGCTGCTGTTGTGGGCATGCTGGCTGCTGGGGTGCCTGTTGAAGTCCCCTCCTGTGTGCTGCCACTTGATTTGTGCTGCTGCCGTGTCTTGATCCGTGCAGCTGAGGTGGAGGGTCTTTGGCCGTTGGTCTTGGCCCTCTTTGCAGGTGTGCTGGTAGGGGTGTCCTGGAGCTCGTCGTTTGAATCGGACCCTGTGGTGGAGTAAAGGAGGGCGAGCGTTATTTATGGGTCTGTGGAAATTGGAATGGCAATGTATCACATGCATTGGGGTGGTACCTGAGGGTGATTTGGGTCAGGGCCTTGGAGGTGGTTTCATTTTTGTGTGGATTGAGGATGCAGTTGTTTTGCAGCCTGCAGTTAGGGTGTGCATGCTGCACGTGTAGAGGGTGTTTTTAGGATTTTTAATTATTTATGTATTTAATGTGAGTTTTAAAGTGCGCTATCAGGCCAATGTATGTGGACGTTCTCCTGGACATGTGTTTCTGTTGCACTATGTGGACACATGGTACTTCACATGATTGGACATTGTGGATTTAGCATTGTTTTATTTGGCCCACCTACCTGATTCTTCGGATGTCTGCACTCCTTTCTCCATCCCTCCGACTCCCTCTATGCTCTCCATTCCAATGGTGGAGGCACAGATTTCTTCCCAGGGGGTCAACTTGATGGGTGATTCCGATCCTCCCCCGGTAGCTGTGGCAATGTTACGGTTGGCTGATAGTATGCTCCGTACGCGTATCCGCAAGTCGTCCCATCGCTTTCTGCATTGCTGTGGGTTGCGGGGTGCGGTCCCCACCGCACTTACCCGCTGTGCCACCAGAGCCCATATGGCCTTCTTGTTCGCAAGTGCCGTCCTGGTCATTTGCGTCGAGAAGACGACGGCAGCATTCTCCTGGAGGGTCTCTGTGAGCACGGTGAGTTCCTCATGGGAGAAGTGGACCTGCCGCTTGCGGTCGCACGCTTTTTTAGCAACTTTTCCCATTTTGATTGTTTTAACTAGGGTGGCTAACGGGTTGGGATGTGTCTCAGGGTCGGATTTTTAATGGTTGTTTTGGGATTCTGATTTTATAGGTGTACGGCGTGCTGTTTCCCGTTCCGGCCCCATGTTTTTACTTCCGTTTCCGTATATTTACGGTCACCGTATTTTGCGATTACCGCTCATTACGGTGACCGCTATGATGGGTGGCGGAATTGCACCTAGGGCGCCGTACGACGGCGGTGAGGGGCGTTTTGGGGACATTTCCGCCATCGCGGACTTTGCACTTCCGCCATGGCGTAATGCTCGTGCCCGATGGGTCGGAATTAGCCGCACTTTCCTCCATCGTGCAATGGCGGAAACGCTATTTACGCTATGGCGGTCAGGTCAGTTACTTTCCGCCAGGGTCGTAATGAGGGCCAGTGTATTCTAAAGTCCTCTGCCAAGGAGGTGATGATCGAAGGTTCGGAGGCAGAGGCAAGATGTACTTTCTAACCATCCCCAGGGAATATTGGGGTGACCAGCTGGCTAGACAAGACTGACTGCACTGAGGCACTGGTACCCAGGACCCTCCCCAGGAGAGGTGGTGGAACCCTGCTAAGTGTGCTCTAAAACCTTTCCCGTGCGGTAAGTGCAGACAAGGGCTTACTTTGCCCCTGGGACCCTGACGTGGGTCCCACAGCACCCACAGAATTGAGGAAGTGACCTTTTGCTCTAACTGCATCTCCGAATTGCCTTGACATCGATTTGGGCACCTTCGACGCCGTCCAAACTTGCGGTGAAGGAACTGTGGAGGCCATCTTTGACTTCGAATTTGGCTGCCATCTGTTTCTTCATGTGCCGCTCGATGCTGATGCCAAAGCTCCACTGCCGATGCCGATGCCAAAGACCCACTCCTCAAAGTCTGACTTCTCTGTGCTCATTTACAGCGCGTGGGTGTGTTTTGTTTTTGATTAGTTGTGTCTTTTCAATGTAATTAAAAGTTCCAACTTTTATTGAACTTTGATTGGACATTTTATTCTTTTGAATTCATTGTACTTATTCTGTTTAGGTTACTGGTTTTGCCAGCTCACACCCCACTTCTGGAGAGTAAAGCCTAACCCCAGACCGCGCTACCAAAAGAGGCAAAGGAGGTGTACTGTTCAGGTTGTGTCTTGGTCACCTATATAATTGGGATCACTATTGGTTTAGTAGGAGTGTGGGGCTGAGTAGGCGCTTTCAGCCTCTACCTATGCCTGTACTGAGCCTGATAAATGTGCTCTCCACTCCCCATTCCTGTGAGGTGGCCTTGCTGTGGCAAAAATGTCGTACAAGCAACAAGTGTGATCCCTGCACAGGAACCCTGAGTTCTGCAGCGACTGCACTCTCAGGCACTATATTATCAAAATACCACATGGGGGTAGTGCCAGGATTGCAACATATCCTAGAAAACATTTCTTTTCCCCTTCTGCATTTCCCATCCCTACATCTGTTGAATGTCACCAGCCTTCCCGGCCTCCAATCTTCTTCCTATTCTTTGAACTCTGCCTGGATACTGTGGTGGGGGCACATCGACCCCCCAGACACGCCAGACGTTCTGAAATGACTAGAGTGGTGATCTGGTGCAGTAGAAAAGCCTTGTAACATTACATGTCCACTCTGAGACAGGGTGACTAACGGTGATAGAAGTGTACCAAAAATGTAGTGCAACTGTGACTCCGGTGGGGGGCAGAGTGGGAAGGAAAGGAGCAACGTGCAACACATTTTCCAAGGGTTGCACTCTTGCTGGTTGACAGCCAATTCAGTTGAAATAGATTTCAGTTTAGCTGTAACTGATATGTGTGATAAAGTGGAGAAGTGTGCTTTAACTTAAATGGTTGCAAAAAGTAATGGAGCTGTTAACAGTAAAAGATTAAAGTAGTGGAACACCACTCTGGACCGTTCCCGCTCACTTCGACCACTGGTGACAAACATCACCACCTTGGGCGAAGCTTTGAGACACAGTAAGTTTTGTATGGGGTTGGAGATGAAACACCTTCCCTTAAGTTCTTTTCCTACGATCCCCTGATAAGTGGTGGGGTTTCCCGTACTCCTTTAGTGATGCTCAGCCACACAGTACTCTATAGAGAGGTTTTTTCGGGATTATAATCCATATGTTTAGCTAGTAATAATGTAAAATAATTGTATGTACACTTGACACACAGCACATTTCATCCATAATTGATGGTGTTGATAATCACTATTGCAATTTCTACACTCATCTTCTTTATACATCTTTTTAGGAGTGAACGAGGTGCTGCTTCTCGTTTTACTGTGTTCCTGCTGTTTAAATACTTCACTGGAAATTCAAATTCTAAGCACAGCTTCACACGTGCAAAGACATATTTGATTCCTCGTTCAGCTAGTTCTAAATTACACACATGTGAGTTGCAGCACCTTTTACTAGATTTACAAAAAGTAATATGGAAGATCTTTAGTAGAGGCGGGCAAGCCACAACATGCATAGGAAGAGCCCAGCCCAGAGCCCAGCCAGAGCCCAGCCAGAGCCCATCCAGAGCCCAGCCAGAGCCCAGCCAGACCTGAGCCAGAGCCGAGCCAGAGCCCATCCAGAGCCCAGCCAGAGCCCAGCCAGATCTGAGCCAGAGCCCATCCAGAGCTCAGCCAGAGCCCAGCCAGAGCCCAGCCAGACCTGAGCCAGACCTGAGCCAGAGCCGAGCCAGAGCCCATCCAGAGCCCAGCCAGAGCCCAGCCAGAGCCCAGCCAGACCTGAGCCAGAGCCTAGCCAGACCTGAGCCAGAGCCCATCCAGAGCCCAGCCAGAGCCCAGCCAGACCTGAGCCAGAGCCCATCCAGAGCCCAGCCAGAGCCCAGCCAGAGCCCAGCCAGACCTGAGCCAGAGCCCAGCCAGAGCCCAGCCCAGAGCCCAGCCAGAGCCCAGCCCAGAGCCCAGCCAGAGCCCATCCAGAGCCCAGCCAGAGCCCAGCCAGACCTGAGCCAGAGCCACAAGTCTGTCCCAGCCCTAAGAACTAAACCACATGAAGAACCATTGGGAAAATACCAATACCAATACTACTGGAAAATAAATACATGAGGGTAAAATAAACACCAGATATTTAGTAAATAACAGAAGTGACGTAATAAAACATGTTGTATTTATCATCACCAGTGTAATGTCATCCTATCTGAGCCAATAAGTGTAATGTTTTATGAACAACTGTGTAAACAGACTACGGACACAATAATTACACCGTTTGTACAAGCATTTTGGAATTTGGAAGGGAATTGAGTATTTGTACTATGGGTGTGCTTAAAGCTCTTAATGCAAAATGGATTGGAGGTCAAATCCACCCTATAGGTAAAATAGGCTTGAAAAATTGGCTGAAAATAAAATTCCAAGAAACAAGTTTTGAGCACAATATGCCTGATTTAGCTTCGAAAGCTTATAGTGGTGAGTATTGTCAAACTAGAATGTTAAAGACAAAAACACCTAAATACATCACTGCATACCCGAGTATGAAGACTTTCCGAACCTATTTGATGAAAGCATGTAATATATCGGAAGCATTAGAGACTACAGGTACGATGTGTGGCATGAGGTAAGAAGAGAGACAGTGTAGACTGTGTGGATGGGAGCTGATAGAGCTCACACGCCATTTAATATTAGAACGTGAAAGCCTATGTAATCTGCGTTAGAAATATTTGAAAAAATATAATAATAGGGCTGATGTCCTAATGATAAATGTGATTTGGCAGAATTTTATGATTGGTGACGATGTTAACTTAATTTATTACATAACGTCCTTTTTTGAAAATATTGTTGAAATTCTAAGGTGTTTGATATAGATTTGATGGCTACTAGTGCACTGAAAAGCTGTTTTGTATGTTTTAAGATTGATTTTATTTATGGTTTAACATGTTTTTATATGATGTGTTTGTTTTATGTATATACAAAGCCTTGTGGCTAAAAGTGTATTATCATTAAATAAATACATTTATCATCACCATAATACACTATACAAAAGGTTAGGTTTTCCTTATCTGCAAGCATTAGTTCAGCTAGGCATAGATGCTTTTTTACTGCTAGTGGTTAATGGTATCTTTGTGAAATAATCAGCCCTGGGAGACCTTCTGAAGCAGTTTTGCTTGCAAGTAACGAGAACCTGACCTTATTCATAGTATTGGCTCGTGATTGGCTCATAGTATCGGCTCGTGATTGGCTCATAGTATCAGCTTGTGATTGGCTCTTGATTTCCAGGGAGTCTAGAGCTGAGACAGACATTTGGCTCAAGCCCTCATTGGCTTGCTCACCTCTCATTTAGAGTCCCATGGACTTCTTCATCAGATGGTAGCCAGATAAACAAAAGGATGTAGACTGTAATGGGCAATTCTTTCACATGTTAAATTCTTCACTATAAACACATTGGGTGTGAATAATACCGCAAGTGCGGGCATATATACATGAAGTGCAGTCTTGAACAACCTTATCTTATAAAAAAAAGGACCATGTTAAGTTAACAGGCATGACCGGCATCATGGGAAATAATTCACAATTATAGGAGACTTGTGAATGACAAGTTAAAAAAAGGCACATATTGAAGATAAACATAAAAATTAAAAGGGACAAAGTGTTCCATATTTACTTATCAATTACAATGTATGCTCCTCCAAACAATTGCCACACAAAGATATCCCAGTCCCACGAATGTTCTACTGACTCCCAATCAAATGTATGATAGGATTCAAAACCCGATGTATCGCCAACTCCGCCGTCCAATACCTGAATCATAATCCACCTGCAAACAAAAGGACACAAGGACATGCCACCACACACCTTTTATAACATGAGAAAACGCCCATAAATAGCTGAGGGTGAAGAAAAACCAAGAGAAGAAAATCGCAAAGCATACAAATCAGAGACGGACCTTCTCGGTTTATTCTCATCAATGCTGTACACAACGACTGAGCCAAGGAATTTGGGAGCTGGTTCTCTTCTCCTTCTCCTACCACTTTATCACACGCACAGTCGTACCCTGGAACATGGCAGCAATCTACCTACTAAATGTCACACTAAAGGAGCAATACCACACCTGAAATCTGTAGTTCTATCATAGGTATTTTCATGGTTGACCTAATGCCAACTTGACCTACTCCGATATGGTATATTTGAATTTTTAAAAAGTTGTGGGGTGGGGTAAGGGAATAGGTTGAGGTGTGGGAAGTTGGATGGGGTACAGGAGTCTCCCCCAGCATTAGGTAAAAACATATTTGACCAAAAGAATTAGGTCAAATCGGCAGTAGGTCAAGTTTTTAGGTCAAACAACCCATATTCCTATCACAAGCCCTCCTGCCGATGCCAAGGGATAACCGTATTCTGACTTCCAGTTGATGGATCTCAGTCTCTCCCCTCTGGGAGGAAACACACGCCGAAGTGCCATTGCCACAATCTATAGAGAATCACCCTGTTATCCAACGCTTGAGTACTTCCAACGAGCACGTTATGTTATGTTGATTTATACTGTGCACCACTACCACCCAGGGGCAGTCTCCAGACACATATCAACACCACAGGATTCACACTTGCCTCTCCCTCTTTCCAACAAACAACAGCTCCCCCTCCCCTCTTTTCTTGCAGGATCGAATTTACATTACATTACTGTAGAAGACTTTAAGGTTTGCAATCTTAAGAAGCACTTTAAGGAAATATGAAATTCCCTCTGCACTTGTATTTTGTCTATGAACGAATGCCTATCAACTCATTTATCCCACTAGTTTGAAGTCAGAATCAATTTATTTATTTAAATATATTTTACATCTTTTATACTCATTATACTCATTATATTATATTCTTATATTTCATATCCATTTGATTTGATTTTCTACCTAGGACTGGAATTTTATTAAGGAAACTTAGAACTTTTAACAATTGATTATGTGAGTTATTATTATATGAATTGTTCACTGTTTTTATCTATTTTGCTACCTAATTGATTTTAATAATAATGGAAGATGTAGTGTAATGAGGAAGCCTTTGTGACGATTGATGGATGACTTGTAAATGTGTCTATATATTTATGTGTGTTATATATTTAATGATTGTCATCTTTAAAAGTTCTTTAATGAACTAAAACAAATAAATAAAATAAAAAAGGCAGAAGTTTTAAAGAACATGCTGCATTACTTTCGCAAGGCGAATGCAAATGTGGTTGTAACTGTGCCAAACCCTCCTACAACTCTTGCTGCAGCATATGTTCACAGGAGAGAAATAGACCTTTGCCATTGGTCTCCATTGTTCTGCCACTTGGATGCATCTTTATGTAATTCCACCAAAACCTGTGATACATTCATGATGATTGGTCAATTTTGCTCAATGTGTGTTGTCTCTTGTACTTGATTATTATATTGAATGGCATATCTATTGTGCAAATGCCTACAGATTCCAATTAATTGTGAAGAGTTCAACCATGCATATCTTAGGCTTGCGTTTGTTCGCGGTATGGAGTTGTCTGTAGCCCACATACTATAGGCCACGATCATATATATTTTTGATTGACGTCTATAATTCTTTTCTGGAACACTGTCCATAAAAACAATTAGCATCCAGTGCGGGGGATTCAGCCAATCAGGTTCTGTGAATCGCGGGCTGAAACTGCTAATCTCAGCCCGCGTTCCATGGAACCCACTGCCTGCTTCCACGCCCGCAGCGCCATTGTTTGTCTCGGAAGCATGAGAATGCATCGCAACACAGGTTGTAAAAGAACAATTATAATTATAGTGCACCTGCCCCTTTCATAGTACGTCCAGCCACCGAGACGACATGCCCAAGGCCATGAACAGGCCATGAACAGGCTGGTAGATGAGCCTAAAGCCTGGGAACGAGATGTGATTATTTTAACTGGATCATAGCGGTTCGCCCACTTCTCCTTCCCCACCATGTACTTTGGCACCGTATAGAAGTGGGCAAAGCCAAATGAGCAAATGACTGGCCAATCAAATTATTGGTGAAGGATATATGTAGGAGCAGTTAGTAGTTGTGAAAGTACCAATAGTAAAAGGTTTGTCAATAGATAACAATATGTTCTATACTCTTCCAAAAAATCATGTTAGAGAGTAGAGGTCTTTATGATAATTACTTACAATGACATCATTTATGATGATTTCCTTGTTTAAAGTCTTTTTGTTCCTAACGCCATTTTGAGATTGTCTTTGTCTGTCTTTGAATAAAGCTGGGTTTCTTCGTGCACTTGGAGTTACTCTTATTGAGTTGTATTTTTTATTGGTTGATTTGGGCCTATCTTAACATTTGGAGACACTACTGAGATACCCAGTGTCTGGCGGAAAGTCAAGGACTTCTCGTCGCGGCTCCCTTGGGCAGCGGGGTCCGCCTGCAGGGAGCGGAGCGGTGTGTGTGTGCACATGAGAAGAGGTTGGCAGGAGCCCAGTGTCAGTGAAAGTCCTTCCCAGTCTCAGAAGCGGTGTGCTGGACGCAGAGGGCGGAGCGGCAGGTAGAGGGGACTCAACGCTGGCTAACCTTGGGGATCATAGGATCTTTGTGAGTTTATGCGTGCATGAATACCTCCCGGAGAGGGCACATTGGGTATTGTCATTGTTTTCAATTGAAGAGAGGGACAAAAAGAGATACCTCTGACAGTAGTTGGGGAAGGCCACAGGGTAGGGCGTAAAGCTCAGTCTCCTTCAGGGGTCAGTTAAGAGATAAAGGAGGAGCTACCTCGTGTAAGGGAAAACAGCTGTGTAGAATAGATTGATTTGGTGTTGACTGTTGTTGATATGGTGGTATATAATGGGACGATAGAGGTATTGTTTATGTGTTAATAGAGTAGCAGTTAGGATTGTTTGGAGGTAGCTATGCACTAAATTGAGATTGTGTAATGTTGGTGTGAGTTATAGGATATTGTTTTGATATTGTTAATTATTGTGGGTGTGAAAAGGAGAAGAACAGTGAGAGTGTGGCTAAAACAGCGATTGTTGAATTTGTGGTAAGTTGTATTTTGTTATTAAAATGGCGGACACCTCCTGTGTAAGTCGTTTCCCCAATATAAACAAAAGATTCTTAAATGTCATGTGCAATGGGTTAAGGACATGGCAGGTAAAATGTATCATCCATGGCCCCAAGAAGGGACACACTCAAAGCATCTGCTGCAACATATGCACACATACCTACATGCCACACACAAGGGAAAGAAATTATAGAGCAGACTAAGCGTATTCGAATTGTGAAAATGTTTGAGGAGGTAGAGCAGGCCAAGAAAGAGAATATAGGCAGAAGAGAAGATGAGGGGCATGTGCAGCCACCAGAGCCTCCTCCCACTCAGCCATGTATTGTGCTCTCGACCATGGCAGGATTACATCCATTGCAGGCTGCTGCGGGTTACAGCAATCCTAGATATGCGCCCCGGAAGCACGAGGCGTGGTTTAAGAGAAAGAAAAGGAAGTTGATGCCAGGAGTACATTAGCAACACAAGTAGAACATGATAAAGAGTGCAGTTTAGAAGCACAGCTTAAGGAAGAGAGAGAAGAGTTGAAAAGAGAGACAAACATAAGGGGAGGAGAAAAAGAGGCAGCAGTCACAGCAGACAAATTGGTGGGAGGACAGCCACTATCAGGATAATTCATAGAAATTCGCACAAAAGTGGCGCACGCGACTGGCGCACAGCGTGCCCGTGTGAATGTCAGCGCCAGCCGCGTGCGCTAAAATCGATTTCCGCGCACAGCGTATTCATGGATTTTTGCATCTAAAACCAGCCGTGGCGCAGCGTGGCGCAGCGACCCTGCAGCAGCGCCAGTTACGCCCCCAAGAACGCCCTCGTGCAAGGAAAAGCCTTCAAAATCCCCAAATAATCGCAAAGGGCTACGCTAACCCTGGACCAGTTCACAGGGCTGGCAAAGAGCAAACGCCAAGCGGGGAACGTGTATTTCAGTGGTTCACGGGAAGTTCCACACGCGATTGTTCTGTGTACGTGTGCATGAGGGGTGCGCTGGAAATATCACACGCAAAATCAGCAGGGTACGTGTATTTCAGGGGTGCGCGGGAAGTATCACATGCGATTCCAGCAGGGTACGTGTATTTCAGGGATGCGCGGGAAGTATCACATGCGATTCCAGCAGGGTACGTGTATTACAGGGGTGCGCGTGAAGTTCCACACGCGATTTCAGCAGGTTACATGTATTGCAGGGGTGCGCGGGAAGTTCCACATACGATTGGCCCCGTGCAAGCAGGGTACGTGTATTTCAGGGGTGTGCGGGAAGTTCCACACGCGATTTCAGCAGGGTACGTGTATTTCAGGGGTGCGCAGGAAGTTCCACGTGCAATTTCAGCAGGGTACGTGTATTTCAGGGGTGCGCGGGAAGTTCCACACGCGATTCCATCAAGGTACGTGTATTTCAGGGGTGCGCGGGAAGTTCCACACGCGATTGGCCCCGTGCGAGCAAGGTACGTGTATTCCAGGGGTGCGCGGGAAGTTCCACACGCGATTTCAGCAGGGTACGTGTATTTCAGGGGTGCGCGGGAAGTTCCACACGCTATTGGCCCCGTGCGAGCAAGGTACGTGTATTCCAGGGGTGCGCAGGAAGTTTCACACGTGATTTCAGAAGGGTACGTGTATTTCAGGGGTGCGCGGGAAGTTCCACACGTGATTTCAGCAGGGTACGTGTATTTCAGGGGTTCTGGAGAGTACTACACCTGAATTGGCCATGTGGGTCCTCCCAGGTGTTCGCTCTACAACCTCCACGGCCCCTGCAGGCAGCCCACACCACGGGGGACTACCCTGCACCCCTGCTCATGTCCCGCAGGCAGCCCATCCACCATGGGCATGCCCCCCAGCCAACCCACATGTCACCTTGCACTACTGATCAACAATGCATGTCTCCCAGCACCCCCACCCTCCAGCAGTCAGGGGCACCCTCCACCAGGGCCCCACCCATGTCTACCACCACCCCCACTCCCCAGCAGTGCAGGGGCAGCCTCCACCAGGCCCCCACTCCTGTCTCCCTGCACCCCCACCCCCCAGCCACCAGGGGCAGCCTCCACGTGGCCCCCACTCATGTCCCCTATTACCCCCACCCCCAGCAGTGCAGGGGCAGCCTCCACCAGGCCCCCACTCATGTCCCCGATTACCCCCACCCCCCAGCAGTGCATGGGCAGCCTCCACCAGGCCCCCACTCATGTCCAACTCATGTCTCCCACCACCCTCACCCCCCAGCCACCAGGGGCAGCCTCCACCAGGCCCCCACTCATGTCTCCCACCACCCCCACCCCCCAGCCACCAGGGGCAGCCTCCACCAGGCCCCCACTCATGTCCCCTATTACCCCCACCCCCCAGCAGTGCATGGGCAGCCTCCACCAGGCCCCCACTCATGTCCAACTCATGTCTCCCACCACCCTCACCCCCCAGCCACCAGGGGCAGCCTCCACCAGGCCCCAACTCATGTCTCCCACCACCCTCACCCCCCAGCCACCAGGGGCAGCCTCCACCAGGCCCCCACTCATGTCCTCTATTACCCCCACCCCCCAGCAGTGCAGGGGCAGCCTCCACCAGGCCCCCACTCATGCCTACCACCACCCCCACCCCCCAGCCACCAGGGGCAGCCTCCACCAGGCCCCCACTCATGTCTACCACCACCCCCACCCCCCAGCCACCAGGGGCAGCCTCCACCAGGCCCCCACTCCTGTCTCCCTGCACCCCCACCCCCCAGCAGTCAGGGGCACCCTCCACCAGGGCCCCGCCCATGTCTACCACCACCCCCACCCCCCAGCAGTGCAGGGGCACCCTCCACCAGGCCCCCACTCCTGTCTCCCTGCACCCCCTACCCCCCAGAAGTCAGGGGCACCCTCCACCAGGCTCCCACACCTGTCTCCCAGCAACCCCACCCCCCAGCCACCAGGGGCAGCCTCCACCAGGCCCCCACTCATGTCCCCTATTACCCCCACCCCCCAGCAGTGCAGGGGCAGCCTCCACCAGGCCCCCATTCATGTCCCCTATTACCCCCACCCCCCAGCGGTGCAGGGGCAGCCTCCACCAGGCCCCCACTCATGTCTACCACCGCCCCCACTCATGTCTTCCACCACCCCCACCCGCCAGCCACCAGGGGCAGCCTCCACCAGGCCCCCACTCCTGTCTCCATGCACCCCCACCCCCCAGCAGTGCTGGGGCAGCCTCCACCAGGGCTCCACCCATGTCTACCACCACCTCCACCCCCCAGCAGTGCAGGGGCAGCCTCCACCAGGCCCCCACTCATTTCTCCCTGCACCCCCTACCCCCCAGCAGTCAGGGGCACCCTCCACCAGGCTCCCACTCCTGTCGCCCATCACCCCAACCCCCCAGCAGTGCAGGGGCAGCCTCCACCAGGCCCCCACTCCTGTCTCCCTGCACCCCCACCCCCCAGCAGTGCAGGGGCAGCCTCCACCAGGGCCCCACCCATGTCTACCACCACCCCCACCCCCCAGCAGTGCAGGGGCAGCCTCCACCAGGCCCCCACTCATGTCCAACTCATGTCTCCCACCACCCTCACCCTCCAGCCACCAGGGGCAGCCTCCACCAGGCCTCCACTCATGTCTCCCACCACCCCCACCCCCCAGCCACAAGGGGCAGCCTCCACCAGGCCCCCACTCCTGTCTCCCTGCATCCCCACCCCCCAGCAGTCAGGGGCACCCTCCACCAGGGCCCCACCCATGTCTACCACCACCCCCACCCCCCAGCAGTGCAGGGGCACCCTCCACCAGGCCCCCACTCCTGTCTCCCTGCACCCCCTACCCCCCAGCAGTCAGGGGCACCCTCCACCAGGCTCCCACTCCTGTCTCCCAGCAACCCCAGCCACCAGGGGCAGCCTCCACCAGGCCCCCACTCATGTCCCCTATTACCCCCACCCCCCAGCAGTGCAGGGGCAGCCTCCACCAGGCCCCCACTCATGTCCCCTATTACCCTCACCCCCCATCAGTGCAGGGGCAGCCTCCACCAGGCCCCCACTCATGTCTACCACCACCCCCACCCCCCAGCCACCAGGGGCAGCCTCCACCAGGCCCCCACTCCTGTCTCCCTGCACCCCCACCCCCCAGCAGTGCAGGGGCAGCCTCCACCAGGGCTCCACCCATGTCTACCACCACCTCCACCCCCCAGCAGTGCAGGGGCAGCCTCCACCAGGCCCCCACTCATGTCTCCCTGCACCCCCTACCCCCCAGCAGTCAGGGGCACCCTCCACCAGGCCCCCACTCCTGTCGCCCATCACCCCCACCCCCCAGCAGTGCAGGGGCAGCCTCCACCAGGCCCCCACTCCTGTCTCCCTGCACCACCACCCCCCAGCAGTGCAGGGGCAGCCTCCACCAGGGCCACACCCATGTCTACCACCACCCCCACCCCCCAGCAGTGCAGGGGCAGCCTCCACCAGGCCCCCACTCATGTCCCCTATTACCTCCACCCCCCAGCAGTGCAGGGGCAGCCTCCACCAGGCCCCCACTCATGTCCAACTCATGTCTCCCACCACCCTCACCCCCCAGCCACCAGGGGCAGCCTCCACCAGGCCCCCACTCATGTCTCCCATCACCCCCACCCCCCAGCCACCAGGGCCAGCCTCCACCAGGCCCCCACTCATGTCTCCCACCACCCCCACCCCCAGCAGTCAGGGGCACCCTCCACCAGCCACCCACTCCTGTCTCCCTGCACCCCCTACCCCCCAGCAGTCAGGGGCACCCTCCACCAGGCTCCCACTCCTGTCTCCCAGCACCCCCACCCCCCAGCCACCAGGGGCAGCCTCCACCAGGCCCCCACTCATGTCCCCTATTACCCCCACCCCCCAGCAGTGCAGGGGCAGCCTCCACCAGGCCCCCACTCATGCCTACCACCACCCCCACCCCCCAGCAGTGCAGGGGCAGCCTCCACCAGGCCCCCACTCCTGTCTCCCTGCACCCCCCCAGCCACCAGGGGCAGCCTCCACCAGGCCCCCACTCATGTCCCCTATTACCCCCACCCCCCAGCAGTGCAGGTGCAGCCCCCACTCATGTCTACCACCACCTCCACCCCCCAGCCACCAGGGGCAGCCTCCACCAGGCCCCCACTCATGTCTCCCACCACCCCCACCCCCCAGCAGTGCAGGGGCAGCCTCCACCAGGGCCCCACCCATGTCTACCACCACCCCCACCCCCCAGCAGTGCAGGGGCAGCCTCCACCAGGCCCCCACTCATGTCTCCCATCACCCCCACCCCCCAGCAGTGCAGGGGCAGCCTCCACCAGGCCCCCACTCCTGTCTCCCTGCACACCCACCCCACAGCAGTGCAGGGGCAGCCTCCACCAGGGCCCCACCCATGTCTACCACCACCCCCTCCCCCCAGCAGTGCAGGGGCAGCCTTCACCAGGCCCCCACTCATGTCTCCCTGCACCCCCTACCCTCCAGCAGTCAGGGGCACCCTCCACCAGGCTCCCACTCCTGTCTCCCTGCACCCCCACACCCCAGCAGTGCAGGGGCAGCCTCCACCAGGGCCCCACCCATGTCTACCACCACCTCCACCCCCCAGCAGTGCAGGGGCAGCCTCCACCAGGCCCCCACGCATGTCTTCCTGCACCCCCTACCGCCCAGCAGTCAGGGGCACCCTCCACCAGGCTCCCACTCCTGTCTCCCATCACCCCCACCCCCCAGCAGTGCAGGGGCAGCCTCCACCAGGCCCCACTCATGTCTCCCACCACCCCCACCCCCCAGCCACCATGGGCAGCCTCCACCAGGCTCCCACTCCTGTCTCCCAGCACCCCCACCCCCAGCCACCAGGGGCAGCCTCCACCAGGCCCCCACTCATGTCCAACTCATGTCTCCCACCACCCCCACCCCCCAGCACTGTGGGGCACCTGCCAGCAGGCCCCCACTCATGTCCAACTCATGTTCCCCTGCACCCCCAACCCCCAGCACTCTGGGGCACCTGGCAGCAGGCCCCCACTCATGTCCAACTCATGTTCCCCTGCACCCCCACCCCCCAGCACTCTGGGGCACCTGGCAGCAGGCCCCCACTCATGTCCAACTCATGTTCCCCTGCACCCCCACCCCCCAGCACTGTGGGGCACCTGCCAGCAGGCCCCCACTCATGTCCAACTCATGTTCCCCTGCACCCCCACCCCCCAGCACTGTGGGGCACCTGCCAGCAGGCCCCCACTCATGTCCAACTCATGTTCCCCTGCACCCCCACCCCCCAGCACTGTGGGGCACCTGCCAGCAGGCCCCCACTCATGTCCAACTCATGTTCCCCTGCACCCCCACCCCCCAGCACTGTGGGGCACCTGCCAGCAGGCACCCACTCATGTCCAACTCATGTTCCCCTGCACCCCCACCCCCCAGCAGGCACCCACTCATGTCCAACTCATGTTCCCCTGCACCCCCACCCCCTAGCACTATGGGGCACCTGCCAGCAGGCCCCCACTCATGTCCAACTCATGTTCCCCAGCCAACATGTCATCACAATCTAGATCCCCGGTCCCTATGGTCAACCTCCAAATACAAAACACCCACCCGAGTATTGCATCCACCCACTCAGAAATGGCAATAACATGATAGAACAGCAATTGCAAGTTTGGAAACGAACACATGTCCCTCACATACACCCAATGGGTGTCAGTGAATCTCAAAACCCATATCATGATATGCATGAAACCAATGAGATGATACTACACATTGAAGTTTGATCAAAAAATATGTATTAAAGAAAACATGAATTGAATCAAAAATAAACTAACAGAAATGGGAATGTAAAAAAAGTAAAAAGAAGCATGTCCATGAAAAAATGCAAAACCAAAAATCAGAATCCAAAGGAATGGTGTCCAAAGTCACAGTCCAGAAAAGAAAATCAAATGGGAAATTATAATTGAAAGCCATTGCTCCATGGGTAAATTGTAAAAAGAAAAGAAAATCCAACAGTGAACTATGTACAGGTGAACAAGCCAGGGTCCATGATCCCAACAAAAGAAATTAAACCTATCTAACAACACTACCTAATAAAAAATAACTATAAACAAAAATGTGGCCCATTGTCCAAAAGGTCCAAAGAAAATGCAAAAACAAAGGAAACCTAACACTAACTACATAACTATTTACATGGGCAGCGGGCTAGTCCAACGGCTCACTGGATGTTGTCATGGGCCAGGGCATCATCGAACTCCTGTTCAATGGCTTGGAGGCGGGCATGTTCCCTGGCCCCGAGGTCTCGCAGGGATAAAGCAGTGTCCAGCTCCAACTCCCTGCGAAGACCCTCGAGGCACTCAGCCCACCTCAGCGCCCTCCGCATGGAGTTCTCCGCCCTGACCATTGTGAGCCATTCCTCCTCTGCCCGCTGCCGCTACGCACCTATCTGCTGGCCCAACCGCTCCCACACGGAAGCCACTCCCATTCCAGGGTTCTCCTGCCCTCCGGCCGATGCCTGCACCCCTGATGTTGATGGCCCCGAGCCATGATGCCTCCCACGTCGAGCCTGCCGCTGCCTCCGACGCAACTGCCTGTGCCAGCACGACGGCATCCAGGCTGATGGTATCCACAGACGCCTCGTGCACGTGCCCTGCCCGATGATGTCATCACATCCTCCATCTGCTTGGGTCCAGTTGCTGGTGTGTCCACCCCTGCTGGACCTCCGACTCCCGACTGTGGCAGGGATGGGATCCCCACCAAGCCAGCTGCATTGGTCGGGGCAGGTCCACAGGGGGCCCTGGTGGCATCTGGGCCAGAAGACGGCATAGAGAACGACTGGTGCATAGTCTCCACAGAGGAGGAGAGGGTCGCCAGATTGGCCGACACATGTAGGAAACCCCCGACCATGGGCGTTCCCAACTGGGCCACGTCGGCACGGTGCTCTCCATGATGACGTGCATGCTCCTCCCGGGAAGCACGCACCTCATCACGAATTGCACCTGTGCGCAACGCGACACCAATCAGGACCTTCTCCATACGGCCAGGGGTCCCCTCGTCTGCAGGTGGATGGGAGTCAGATGACATGGACATCCCCCCTACCTGCGGACGGGCCTGGGATGGGGCATCCCTGCTGGTGCATGGTGGTGCAGTCACAGTGTCAGGGACAGTGACATGCACAGGCCCATCCACGGCGACCTGTGCTGCCTCCTGCCCCTGCCCCTGGACTGCAACACTTGCACCAGCAGGGATGCCCCCACCAGGCCCCATGTGCGCCTCAGTAGCGGGTCCTCCTCCTCTGTGGAAACCACCAACCTGGATGGCTCCACCCCGTCTTCCGCCGTTGCAAGCCCCTGTGGGGGCTCACCCACCCCTTCCGCTGCAGCCGTGGGGGCATCCCCGCCGCTTTGCTCCACAGAGCCGTCTCCGCCCTCTTCTTCACGTGGCACTGTGTAGAGGGAGACACAGAACACAAGCATCAGGGTACTGTACAATGGTCCCCTAGACAGGAAGCAATAGCAGATGAGTGGCACTGTCAAAGATCACTTCCATCATGTCCCTCCACAACACATGGCTCAGTGCAGGTAAAACACATGCGGTAACAGGCATGGCACATGCTGTGGACATTAGCATACATGTCCAAGTGATTCTTGAAACATACACTGTTGTTTTGGAACTCACATGCATCATGGGCCATGCCTATCACATGCACACACTTCACCCTAGTTTCATCCATCTGGCCTCGTACACCACAGACACAGTGGATACAAGGATGACTAGGCTGCATCAGTGAACCTGAACATTGCGACAGACATGTGTCATGCATCCCTGGCATTCACAAGTCACAGACACGCAGGTCAGACACACAGACATGGACAGCATACATGTACATGGCATCAGCACCCATCCCTCACCCATGTCCAGGAACAGAGACTGGCATGTTTTCATGTTGCCATTCCGCATAGGGCAACCCATGTTGCATTTGAACACATGCACCAACTGTGTGGTTCACACATTACTGGTCTCACATGCATGACGTCCCTGCACACACACATGCATACATGGCCTATGTCACACATACAGGCAAGTATCAGACAACCAGTACACTGCGACATGCCCTGTCTCACACAGCAATGCTTGGCCACTTACCGCTCAACTCCAGACGGGTCTGCCTCTCAAGGATCTGGCCGTGGAGCGCTGGGCCTACGCGTTCCAGGACCCTCATCTGGATGGTACTCATGCGGCCCCGGCCCCCCTCCACGAGGCGCCGGACCTTCAAGAGGGTCCTGGACCTGCATTCATCCCAGCGCTTCTTGACATGTTGGTAGTCGCGGACTGCCACCCCCTCCGCGTTGATGGCAGTCACGATGTCCGTCCAGATCCGAGTCCGTCCTTCCTTGTTGGCGCGCTTACTTCCGAAGAGGGCATCATACTGCCCCAGGACTTGCTCCACTAGGACACCAACTTCGGTGGCAGTGAAGCTGGTGCCCCTCTGCCTCTCTGGCTGGGGGTTGCCAGTGGTGCCAGATGTTGCAGTGCCCGACATGGCAACCCCAGAGGCAGGAGTGGGTGGGCAACTGGGTTCTGGGGCTGGGCTGTGGAGCTATGGTATCCCAGTCGGGAGTCTTCTGTTCCAGCAGGGGTGGACACAGCAAATGGACCCCTGCAGCTGGCTGTTGTGCAGGCACCAAATGGCAGGGCACGGTGGCAGCAGGCATGCAGGCAGGCAGCAGCAGATGGCTCGTGGGAAGCTGCTCGGGGCTCTGGGTGGCAGTTATTCGGCCTTTTGGGCAGGAGCGTGGTCTTCCGTGTGCTTACGCGTGGCCAGCTTGATACGGAGTGATTTGGCACGTCTGCGTGTAAATCGAGGAAAGGCCCTTAGCGCGTAGGCACGTCAGCACGCATATGCGATTTCATTGGACCAAAGGCCCTTAGCGCGTGAGCGCGTCTGTGACGTGAGGCGCGCGGGTGTTTCCCAGAAATACACGTACCCAGGCCAATCGCGTGTACGCTCACTTCCCTCCGATTACACGCGATGACACTCGGACGTGCAGTTTTACCACGTGTGCTCGCATATGCGATTTCATTGGCCCAAAGGCCACCATGCGCAGCTGTGATGTCACGCGCATGGCCGTAGAGAATGGCGCGTGTAAAAATGAAGAGATACACGTCCGAGTGTCAAAGCGCGTAATTGGTGGAAATGGCCTCATCGCGTATGCGCGTCTGTGACGTGTGTATAAAAGGTACGTGTAGAACGCCATTTCCTTGTACGTGCTTTTCGTGGAGAGCGAGTGGGTGAAATCTGTACTTCTTGTCGGTTCACACGCGATTTACTTCACGGCGTTTCCAGTTCGTACTCCCTGTTACCTCTGACAGCTTTTTCTCTTTTCCTCTTTTTCCTGGGCCTGTTTCCTCAAACAGCGTTCCCTACTACTTTTGTCCTGTCTCCTCAGACAGCGTACAATTCTTCTTTTGGCGGGGGTGTTGCCAACGCGCACACGCGCATATTTTTCACGCTTTTGTTCCTGGCAGACGGTGAGTCGCGCACGTATTTATCATCTGTGCTTGCCCCGTGTGTGCGTACCCCTTCAGAGGTAATTCTAGGCTGCGTGTGACACGCATACGTTCATTCTTGTGTTCCTGGGTGCCACAGCGTAGTGCAGGTTTATTTTTCCACGCACGTGGTCTAGGAGGGGTTGCGTGCACCTTACTTTGCTTTTTTGGGGTGCCTGTGCGTTGCGTGACCCGTCATCTTTCCCCAGGGGTGACATACAGCCTTGCTAGAGCACTAGGGTACAATTACCATCTGGTACCCAACCCCTTTGACCCCCAATTGCCCAGGACAATAGTTCACATCGACTCCCATACGCACAATAACATCAGTGCCATGGCTGGGAGGCGAACAAGCCGTAAGGGTGGCAAAGGTGGCCGAGCCCCAAGTGGTGGCCGTGGAGGATCTAGTAGGGGATGTGGCCGTGACTTGCAAGGTGCCTCTAGCCCCCCATGTGTGGAGGAGCAGTCAGGGACACCCATGCCCCCCTCCCTGGTTGAGGTTACCGTGGCTGACACCATCCATGCTCAGCCCTTGTTGGACCAGCCCACTGTGGAACCAGACCTGGCACAGGGTGACTCCATGGCTGACTTCCAGGTCAGCAGGTCTAGGCCACGTGCGCCGGTGAACGTTGGTGTCATTAGGCCACGTGGATCAGGGGCAGCTAGGTCATCTGCTGCCCCGCGTAGGTAGGCTGCAGGGGCAGCTGCGGCTCCATCCACCACACCTCTCACACACCCATCCAGGACAGTGTCGGTCCAAGTCCATCATGCTGACATTCCCCCTGACACCATCACACTTGAGATAATGCCTGCACCAACTCCCATGCTGAGTGTGCAATCCCACGTTCCTGCCCCTAGTGTCCAGAGCGGCGTAGGACACTCAGGATCCTCACCACCTTCCAAGCGGAAGAGGAAGAGTGCTCGTCCAGTAGAGGCTGATGCCCCAGACACGGCTACACAGTCCGGCCCGTCAAGGAAGCCCAGCTTCAATGAGGCCGAACTGAATGCACTTGTAGAGTATGTGTCCGCACATCACCGCGAAATGGTGATTGTTGCAGGATCCAAGACCACACCTGCACAACGTCAGGCACACTGGCAGACCATTGCGGACATCATAAGTGCCCTTGGAATCGTGAGGCGCACAGCTAATGAATGCTACAAGCGCTGGAATGACCTGAAGCGCAGGGCAAAGGATAAGCTGGCCTCAAGTCATGCTGCAACTCTAGTGACCGGAGGTGGGTCTCCAGCAGACGACATAGAACTCACTCCACATGAGCAGGTTGCTGGGACCTACGTCACAGAGGAACAGATCCAAGGCGTGGGAGAAGTGGCAGATTACGAGGCATTGTCCGGTGAGTGGACATGCATGTGTTTGTCATCCATGTGCATGGTGTGTGTGGGAGGGCTTCTGTTTGGGTGCCAGGGGAGGGTGTGTGTGCCTGAGTGGTTCGGCTCACCCATGTGCCTCTTCCTATACATTCTTGGAAACAGCATTTGGGTACACCACGCCAGTTGCCCTTGGAGTGTCATCTTGCCACAACACTGTTGCTTATTTACCTCTGTTTATTCAGGCAGATTGTTTGCATACCACCACTTTTACTCGGGATTTCTCAGTCCTATTTTCACATGTCTGACATGGCATGACATGGTACAGTGGACTGGCTCAGTTTCGTGGACATGATTAGTTTGGACATGTCCCTGTGCTATAGGACCATTTTTGACTGGCAGCTGCAGGTTAAACATTTGAACCATTACAATGAAATCAATCAACTATATGAACAAACTGGACTGAATGAACAATTGGTGATCTCCTCTCCCTCTACATTTCATGGCTAGGGTACATGCCATCTGTGTGATGGCATGTGTATTTGACCTGCCAATCATTGGCCAATGTGTGATGCCACTGCTAGGCAGCATGCAGCAAATGTGTTCATCTTCCATCTTGGTGTCATCAATGTGTGCCATCTGCCTCCCCATCACACGCAGTGGCGGTGCATGCATCGGAGTGTTTTAGTCATGTGGGACATGTGTCAATCAAGTACTGTTTCTGTAGCTTCTCAGCCCTAATTGTGTGCCATAGTGCTAATTCCTATTTCCATTTGTTTTCTTTTATGTCTTTGCAGGGGAAGACGCACTTGATACTGCTGGGGTTGTGGAGATGGTGCAGACCCAGGAGGGGTCTGAGGGCCGACCGACCACCAGTGAGGGATGTGGTGTGGTGGTGGGTGAGAACCCACAACTGCTGCAGGTCGTGCTCTCAAGGGGTGTCTCTGGCTGCACCTCCCCCGAGCTGTACTCAGGTGTCGATTCGGATGATGAGACCTACGTGCCGTCGCAGGTGAGTGTTCCTGGGAGGGATTCTGTTCTGTCCGACCCACCTGCACCAGCGTTAGAACCCTCAATGGGGATGTCAGTGTTGGCAGGTACGCCTTTGGTGGTTACGGATGCAGGGTCACACTCCGCGACATCTGATCCTGTTCCTGGGCCAGCAGATCAGAGGGGGAATGCAATCCTGCAGCCTCAGGCAGTGCCGGCACAGCAAGGCGCAGTTCGCCTTGCCCCAGACAGGTGTGGTGCCCGCCGACGTGGTGGCCGTACGCCATCTGGCAATACCGCATGGGAGCAATCCATTTACGGTATGGCAACCCAACAGGCAGCATCATCAGAGATGATGGCTCAGGCCATGGATAGGGTGGCCACTTCCATTGTCCCCCCCGAAAGGCTGATGGAGCGACTACAGCAGGCAACCGACTCACTCTGCCAGTCACACAGGGAGGACATGTTGGCGTCTGACAGGGACAGGCGGGCGGCACTGGCGACTCTGCAGGAAGCCATCTCCATAGAGTCCCAGGGCCACAGGGAAGCTCTGAGGCTGGAACGTCTCACCCGTACGCTCTCAGCTGAGATGCAGGCAACTAGGGCGGAGGTCCAGGCATCCCGTGAGTTGTTGCATGGGGACCTCCGCACACTTATCCTCCAGAACGAGACCTACCACACCCGCATGCTTGCAGCCATGGAGGAACAGACTAGGGCTTTGCGTGGGCTGCCTCCCATAGTGCCACCACCTCCTGATGCAGCTGCAGAGGGTGAGGATAGCGACAGCAGTGATACTCCCACAATAGGGTAGCCGTGTAGGCCATGAGCCCATGGAGGTGTTTTTTTTTCGCAAGATCCACACAGGTGGGTTTTGGTGTGCACCCTGTCCTCGGACCTCCTGGGTGGCCTCCCCAACCCCCCGGGGCCCATTAATGGCCATTTTGTTTTTTTTTTGTTTTTTATTTCTTTTTTTCTTTTTTGGGACAGTGTGTTGCCTTGTGTGGCTCCCGTGGGCATATGCTGCATTGTGGCTGGGCACATGCAGGCTTGTCATGGATTTGGTTCAGATGCTTGGGTTTTTGTCACACACACCCCTCCTGCTTCCCGTTTCCATGGGCTTGCAAAGGGTGTGCCCAAGTGACATTGACGTACATGGTGACATTGGACTCCCATGAGCTGTGTGGGCAGTCTGTAGTCAATACTGTGTATACATTCATAGTGCATATTGTTGTTGTATTGTACACTCCATGGTGTATTGATATGTGCCTCTGCATCCATCTCATCCTCCATATTTGGAGGTCCATTCCTCATGTCTTCACAATGCGGTCCACCTTGGAACTGGAGTCCATGTTGTAAGCAGTGCACCTACACTCTTGCGTGGCGCTAACACTGTATACTTGGAAGTGTTCGGAGGGCTGTCATCATCAGGTGGTGAGGCTAGCTAATTTTTAAGTCTGTAATGTCATGTTTAAGGTAGGTTGGAGGTTGTGTAGGTGATTGGTATTCTTGGTAAGTATTTGGTAATGTGGGTTGTAGGTCCTGCATTACTGTGAGCATTTCATGTGTGGACATGTTTCCTTTAGGGACACTGTAGCTGCTGACACTTGGGGCATGTTGTGGGGATTAATTTCTTTCCTCTCACATTGCATGACATGGCATGGTGTGTGGCCGTGCCGGGGAGGGGGTGGGTGACATGGCACTGTTTTCATGTAGTATTTTGCAAGTGGGTATTCATTTCTGCAGCATGGAAGTGTCTTTTCATGACACTGCATTGGTGGTGTTTGTGTAGGTAGGGATGCACACATTGTGACACTTCCACATGAACAATCTCAGGCTGCTATGGTTCTGACAGTTGACAGTCCCTTTGTTCGTCTTAATTGTCAGGTCGAGTCATCATTGCTTATCAGATGGTATGTGCCAGGCCTGTGTGCACTCCACTGGGGTGTGATTTCTATGTGAAGTAATTAGCCACAAGCTGCGTACGGGCTGCCTCACCCCGTGCCCTCTCCCCTCCCATGCGTAGCGGGCGTGCATGTGGTTGAGGATGTGGGGGCACCACCATGTCCATGGCCAGGCCCCGGCGTATTGCAACATTGTGCAGGACACATGCTGCCACTATGATCCTGCACATTACTGGGGGCGCATATAACAGCTGCCTGCCGGAACGGTCAAGGGAGCGAAAGCGTGACTTGAGCACTCCGAATGTGCGCTCCACTATGCCCGGGTTGCAATATGGGCTGTGTTGTATCTTACCTCTGGAGGCGTGATGGGGTTCCGAATTGGCGTCATCATGTGGGTGCTCAGAGGGTAGGCACTGTCCCCTGGTGAGGAGGTGATGGGTATCATTAGTGGGGTAGTGACATAACTCTGCATCTGACATGCATGCATGTGCAGTGGCATTCATACTCACCAAGCAGCCATGTATCGCCATGCCGCCCAGCTTCTAGGTCCCGGCTTAGGGTAGATATTCGGTAAATGAAGCTGTCGTGGGTGGACCCTGGATAGTTGGCATATACTGAGGTGATGATTCCCTTAGCATTACATACTACCTGCACGTTGATGGAATGCCAGTGCTTGCGGTTCCTATAGATGTGCTCAGATGCCCTGGGGGGACGTAGTGCCACATGGGTGCAGTCAATGGCACCTAGCACTTTTGGGAATTGTGACACACTGTAGAAATCGAGGGTGGCAGCCTGCCTTTCTGCAGGTGTCCTGGGCAGGTATATGTGCCTACGGACTGATGGGCGTGCAGTGATGATGTTCAAGACCTGGTGTAGGCAGCGTGACTGCGTGGCCTGTGACACCCCACCCACTATGGCACTTGTCCGCTGAAATGATCCTGTGGCCAAGAAGTGCAGTACATTGAGGACCTTCTCCAGGGGGCTGAGTGCTTGGGAGCACAGGGTGGGTGATGTGAGGTCATCCTCCCACTCACTGACCAGGTCCAGTATTATGTGTGGGGGAAACCTGTACCTCCCATACACCTGGTCATCAGGCATCCCAAAAAGGCTGGTTCCGGGAGTGAAAATTCGGGCCCTCACTATCCTCCTTCTCCTCCTTTGGTAACCCACGGCCACTGCTGCTAGGAATGGTATATTCATCCTGGCGTATGAGCTTGTTTGTTGTTTGCGCGCACTTTTATGCTGCGCAGGTCGACGTACGCCTGCTTCATGCTGGCGTACGTGTCTCAGGATTGGACCATTTATTTTTCGGCACGTCGTAGGCGAACGTGTGAATCTTCCCGCCCACCCCAGGAATACACGTAGCACGCTCTCACAGGCACAGTCGCGGGTAAATATTCCCGCCCACCCCTGGAATACATTACCCCACTCTCACAGGCCCAATCGCGTGTGGAAGTTCACGCGCACCCCGAAGTACACATGCCCAGGCCAATCGCGTGTGGGACTTCCCGCGCACCCCGAAGTACACGTACACAGGCAAATTGCATGTGGAAGTTCACGCGCACCCCGAAGTACACGTACCCAGGCCAATCGTGTGTGGGACTTCCCGCGCACCCTGAAGTACACGTACCCAGGCAAATCGCACAGCTGGGGGGTGGGGGTGCAGGGGGACATGAGTGTGGGCCTGGTGGAGGCTGCCTCTGCACTGGTGGGGGTGGTGGTAGACATGAGAGGGGGCCTGGTGGAGGCTGCCCCTGCACTGCTGGGGGGTGGCGGTAATAGGGGACATGAGTGGGGGCCTGGTGGAGGCTGCCCCTGCACTGCTGGGGGGTGGGGGTAATAGGGGACATGAGTGGGGGCCTGGTGGAGGCTGCCCCTGGTGGCTGGGGGGTGTGGGTTGTGGGAGACATGGGTGGGGGCCTGGTGGAGGCTGCGCCTGGTGGCTGGGGGGTGGTGGGAGACATGAGTGGGGGCCTGGTGGAGGCTGCCCCTGGTGGCCGGGGGGTGGGGGTGGTGATAGACATGGGTGGGGGCCTGGTGGAGACTGCCCCTGCACTGCTGGGGGGTGGGGGTGGTGGGAGACATGAGTGGGGGCCTGGTGGAGGCTGCCCTTGCACTGCTGGGGGGTGGGGGTGGTGGGAGACATGAGTGGGGGCCTGGTGGAGGCTGCTCCTGCACTGCTGGGGGGTGGGGGTAATAGGGGACATGAGTGGGGGCCTGGTGGAGGCTGCCCCTGGTGGCTGGGGGGTGGGGGTGGTGGGAGACATGAGTGGGGGCCTGGTGGAGGCTGCCCCTGCACTGCTGGGGGGTGGGGGTGATAGGGGACATGAGTGGGGGCCTGGTGGAGGCTGCCCCTGGTGGTTGGGGGGTGGGGGTGCTGGGAGACAGGAGTGGGAGCCTGGTGGAGGCTGCCCCTGCACTGCTGGGGGGGTGGGGTGGTGGGAGACATGAGTGGGGGCCTGGTGGAGGCTGCCACTGGTGGCTGGGTGGTGGGGGTGGTGGGAGACATGAGTGGGGGCCTGGTGGAGGCTGCACCTGGTGGCTGGGGGGTGGGGGTGGTGGTGGTAGACATGGGTGGGGGCCTGGTGGAGGCTGCCCCTGCACTGCTGGGGGGTGGGGGTGTGGGAGACATGAGTGGGGGCCTGGTGGAGGCTGCCCCTGGTGGCTGGGGGTGGTGGTAGACATGAGTGGGGGCCTGGTGGAGGCTGCCCCTGGTGGCTGGGGGGTGGTGGTAGACATGGGCTGGGGCCTGGTGGAGGCTGCCCCTGCACTGCTGGGGGGTGGGGGTGGTGGTAGACATGAGTGGGGGCATGGTGGAGGCTGCCCCTGGTGGCTGGGGGTGGTGGGAGACATGAGTTGGACATGAGTGGGGGCCTAGTGGAGGCTGCCCCTGCACTGCTGGGGGGTGGGGGTAATAGGGGACATGAGTGGGGGCCTGGTGGAGGCTGCCCCTGCACTGCTGGTGGGTGGGGGTAATAGAGGACATGAGTGGGGGCCTGGTGGAGGCTGCCCCTGGTGGCTGCGGGGTGGGGGTGCTGGGAGACATGAGTGGGGGCCTGGTGGAGGCTGCCCCTGCACTGCTGGGGCGTGGGGGTAATAGGAGACATGAGTGGGGGCCTGGTGGAGGCTGCCCCTGGTGGCTGGGGGGTGGGGGTGGTGGGAGACATGAGTGGGGGCCTGGTGGAGGCTGCCCCTGCACTGCTGGGGGGTGGGGGTGCATGGGGACATGAGTGGGGGCCTGGTGGAGGCTGCCCCTGCACTGCTGGGGGGTGGGGGTGGTGGTAGACATGAGTGGGGGCCTGGTGGAGGCTGCCCCTGCACTGCTGGGGGGTGGGGGTAATAGGAGACATGAGTGGGGGCCTGGTGGAGGCTGCCCCTGCACTGCTGGGGGGTGGGGGTGGTGGTAGACATGAATGGGGGCCTGGTGGAGGCTGCCCCTGCACTGCTGGGGGGTGGGGGTGGTGGTAGACATGAGTGGGGGCCTGGTGGAGGCTGCCCCTGGTGGCTGGGGGGGTGGGAGTGGTGGGAGACATGAGTGGGGGCTGGTGGAGGCTGCCCCTGCACTGCTGGGGGGTGGGGGTGGTGGGAGACATGAGTGGGGGCCTGGTGGAGGCTGCCCCTGGTGGCTGAGGGGTGGGGGTGGTGGGAGACATGGGTGGGGGCCTGGTGGAGGCTGCCCCTGCACTGCTGGGGTGTGGGGGTGGTGGGAGACATGAGTGGGAGACTGGTGGAGGCTGCCCCTGCACTGCTGGGGGGTGGGGGTAATAGGGGACATGAGTGGGGGCCTGGTGGAGGCTGCCCCTGCACTGCTGGGGGGTGGGGGTGGTGGGAGACATGAGTGGGGGCCTGGTGGAGGCTGCCCCTGCACTGCTGGGGGGTGGGGATGGTGGGAGACATGTGTTGGTGATCAGTAGTGCAAGGTGACATGTGGGTTGGCTGGTGGGCATGGCCATGGTGGATGGGTTGCCTGTGGGACATGAGCAGGGGTGCAGGGTAGTACCCTGTGGTGTGGGCTGCCTGCAGGGGCCGTGGAGGGTGTAGAGGGAACACCTGGTGGGACCCACATGGCCAAATCACGTGTAGCATTCCCCGGCACCACCGAAATACACGTACCCTGCAGAAATCGCGTGTGCATCTTCCGCGCACATCGGAATACACGTACCCAGGCCAATCGCGTGTGGATCTTCCCGCGCACCCCGAGGTACACGTACCCAGGCCAATCGCGTGTGGAACTTCCCGCGCACCCCCACCTACCGAGGCCAATCGCGTGTGGAACTTCCCGCGCACCCCGTAATACACGTACCCAGGCTAATCGCGTTTGGAACTTCCCGCGCACCCCGAAGTACACGTACCCAGGCTAATCGTGTGTGGAACTTCCCGCGCACCCAGGAACACGCGCACGTGCTATTTTTCACACAGCGGGTGTCCGTGTTTGTCGGTGCCCCTTTGCACCTCATTTGTCCTAGAGGGCCACTGTATGGGCCATTCATCATGGCTGTATATGGGTGCTTTTTGTTAGCGCACATTTTGGCGCACATTTTTTTCAGTCGCAGGGGCGCTAATGCCTCCTTTCTTGTGGCATACTTGTTTGGCCCTGTGCGCGTCTTTGACCGTGCGCTGGTTTGCCCTATTCGATTCCATGAATACGGGTTGTAGGCGAGCGTGTGGGCGTTCCGCGCACTTGCCTCCTGTACTTCCCCCGTGACGCCCATATTTTCACGTGTTGTTCCCCATTCCGAGTGTTACGCCCCGTGTTCCGCCTACTTTTGTGATGTGCACGGCGCTATGTGCGATTTCGCAGTGGCCGTGGCGCACGCTGTTGGATGACCTGTGCGCCGGCGTGCGCGGCGCACATTTTTAGCGCACATCCAATGTTTTTCTCGCGCACGGACTTCCATGAATCGCTGTGCGCTGGTTTTCGTGCGATTTTCGCACTTGCACTGCGATTTTCGCACTTTTCCTGCGATTCGCACATTTTGGCACCTCTGCACGGGAATTTTCGGCGCACATTAATTCCATGAATCGACCCCTATGTATCTATGTGCACTCGACGCACTTGGAACGTGTCATTTCGTGCCGACACAGGCTTTAATTGACTCACGTCAGCACAAAGCGCTGACGCAAAGCCTGTTTAGGCCTGTTTGCAGCCTGAGGGCGGCAGTCAGCAGGACACGCTGCTGGTTTGCAGTGTGTCCTGCTGAGTGGAAGTGAGGTAAGCTATGTTTCCTCAAAGGGAAGGTCGGTTAGGAGGGCAGAGGTATTCAGCCCAAACCCAGAGAGAACTGGACAATGGGAGGAGCAGTTTTTCCCTTAGGGCCCTTGATAAGATCCGTATGATGGGAATTGGTAAGGGAACTCAGGGGGCTCCCATGGCGGAGGGTATGGAAGAGGAGCCCATAGGGATCAAGGCTGCACTACTGAATGCACTTGCTGCAGTGGCACATGAGGTGGAGGTGGGGGAACTGATTGATGAATGCAAGCTTGATCTTTTACTATTAACAGAAACATGTTTCACAGAGGGATCGCAGACTATATTTAAAAAATGTGTCCCTGAGAACTACGGTATTCAGACTATCAATCATGTGGATAAGAGAGCAGGATGTATTGCAATAATTTACAAATCCTCCCTTTGCATCTATCACATGGAGGAACAGGATTGGCCTGATGACTCCCAGATGGGACAATTCACTATGGGCCTCATTACAACTCAGGCGGTAAGGGTTTTACGGCGGCGTAAACAGCGCCGACCCTTACCGCCTGAGTATGAGGTCCCTTAGCGCCATGGAGGTCTTAACACCTGCTTTTAGCAGGTGTTAAAATCCATGGCGCTAAGGGACCATGGAGTTAATTACGCCACCGTAATTTACGGTGGCGTAATTAACGCCTTCCCCACTCCCATTATGCCCTATGGGGCAAAATGGGGAAGGGTAAATGGGAAAATGGGGATTTACCGCCACGCCAAGGTTGGAATGGGGCGGTAAATCTACTACGTTTATGCCATGGTGGTAAAGTCACGGCCCAGGCGGTAACTTACCGCCTGGGTCGTAATGAGGCCCTATATCTTTGTCCCCACTGCGGTCAGTAAAAGTGATTCTGGGCTATAGACCACCCAGACTGGCAGGAACATTCTTGGAGAAGCTGGATTTGCAACTGACGTTGGTTGGGAGAAAATACAAGGAACTCCTTTGCTTTGGTTATTGGAATATCTGGCTAGATAGTAGTATACATTGAGACTCAGTTGAATTAGCCAAGCTTCTGGAAAATCACAGCCTGTCTATTTTGTCAAAGGTGACCTCGCATATTAAAAGCCACTGCTTGCACTTAGTAGCAGCGAGAGGGAAGTCCGTAATATTTTTTAGAGACATTCCCGATATATGATATGATATGATATATGATATGGCATTTATGGTCCGACCATTGTGGCCAATTGTTTGGTGTGTTTGGGAAAGAGGCACATTTAGGAGAAGTCAGGGATAGCACACCATTATGGATGCATAAAGCAAGTGATATGGCTATAATTGCAGGGGAAGAGGTGCAGGCCAGATTGGCGAGTATTGGTGCTATGCTTCCCTGTCAGGAATTTCTTTAGATTGGTACTGCCATACTGGAAGACATATATTCCAATTATGCTCTCCTAAAACTAAAGAGGACCAAGATGTCTAAGTCTTGATTTGGGCCCTCAGGTGCGGCAAACTAATAAGCTCTGGAGGTCTACAAAGCTGAGCATTGATGCAAATAGAGCTACGTTCGCACTGAAATCCTATAAAGTGGCCTTATTTGAAGCTACAAGGGATTTCCTCCATAGGGAGATTGAGCAGGCAGGGAATCAAGATAGGGCAGTATTTGCTTTGATATCCAAATTTGGTAGCCCAGCCTGTATTGCAGATTCCCTTACCCTCTCACAGGAACAAGCGAAAATTGTAATGCCTTCTTTGAGGAAAAGATTGTGATTATTCAGAAGAGAATTGTCAGTGGGAGGGATCAGGAGGAATCGTTGGACTATACTAAGGAGGATGTAACACCAGGGGAGGGGGCATTGGAGGAAGGTTTTAGTTTTCAGCATGTAACCGAGGAACTGATACATTCCCTTATTCTACAACTTAAGCCAACAAATGACCTGGCATTTTCAATGCCCGCCTGTGTAGCCAGGCGACTGGCTGCAAACATTATACCTTTTGTAACCCTGCTTGTGAATAAATTCCTGTCAAAGGGTTGGGTTCCAGATGCATTACAAAATGTAATAGTCAAACACATGTTAAAAAAAAACCTAATCTGGAACCAGCAGTGCTGAAGAACTATCAGCCAGTGGGCAATTTGATTTGACCAGCTAAAATTTTGGAGAAGGTGGTTTCCTCTCAATTTCAGGCATTTGTGGACAGAGAGGGGTTACTGGATGAACTCCAGTCTGGTTTCCGTCCCAAACATGGGACGGAGACAGTACATGATGACCTTTTGGAGACTGGGGTGGAGGGATCTAAAGTATTATTGATGCTGGACCTCTCCGTGGCCTTCGACACGGTAGATAATCAAATCATGCTACAGCGTGTCAGAAGAGTGGGAAAAGAGTCAGAACAAGTTGTGAGATGGTTCACATCCTTCTTGATGGACAGAGTTCAGCGTGTGCTGTTTGTGGGCTTCACCTCCAAGGCAGTGTTCCATGGCTGTGGTGTGCCACAAGGTTCTTCTCTATCCTAGCTGATTTTTAACCCAGTTCTTAATATATTGAGGAGGCACCGTCTGAGTTTTCACTCCTGTGCTGATGATACACAAATCTAGGACGCCTTGCCGAGAATGAATCAGTGTATGGTGGATATTGACACATGGATGGCACGTAACCAGCTCAAACTGAACACATCAAAGACCGAAATTTTTTCTTCATGGTCCTAAAAGGAAAATGATGGTTGAGAGGCAAGCTCTTTCCATTCATATTCTTGGCGAGGAAACTTCAGTTTGCCAAGAAAAGGAAAATTCTAGGCTGTGTTCTGCAGGAGAACCTGTGCAGTGAGGCCCACGTGGGAGCCAAGGTGAGGGCAGTGTATCACTCCTTGCGGGAGCTCAGGAATGTTCTTCCATTCTTGCCTGCAGAAGACTATGCAGTGGTAGTGGGGGCAATGACAAACACACACCTCGACTGCTGTAATAGTTTGATGGCAGGTATTCCAGTAAAGAAGCTATCCAGACTCCAAAAAGTCCAGAATGCAGCAATCAGATTGATTGGACATCTGAGGAAGAGGGATCATGTATCTTCTCTTCGTAGATCCCTTCACTGGTTGCTGATAGAAGATCAAATAAAGTTTAAAGTTGCCTGTTTGATGTACAAGTGTCTAAATGGTCTAGCCCCAGACTATCTCAGTGTTAAGGTCCATTCGTATCATCTGACCAGTGACCTAGGCTCTGGAGATAAACTACTGCTGGTTGTCCCACACTCCAAATTGGTCTCTAGTGGGGATAGGAGATTTGGACTGTTTGGAGCTAAACTCTGGAATCGACCCCCACTGGAAATCAGAGCTTGTCAGTCTTTGGGTCAGTTTAGAAAGATGCTAAAAACCCACTTGTTTAGATATGCATTTCCAACATGGAATCATCATGATGCTCAGTTTTACTTTCTCACTAAGCGGCAGTGACCATCTGCCCTTGGATCCAGTTCAGTCTGTCTTGGAGCGCGATATAAATAACCAAAATCAAAATAAAAAATCAAACTATTTAAAATAGATGGACAGAAAAATGACAATGACAATGTGAAGGCTCTGGGAAGAGAAGATGAGCAGGGGAGAAGGAGAGAAGATTACAGGAGAGAGGTCAATGCTAGGATTAGTAGAAGAGTGTGAGGGGCCCCAACAACGTTAGCAGAAACATCATAGATTAAATTGACAGAGGAGTCTATGTGAGTGGAGGGTTCAGCAGCGAGGTGCAGGAAGAAATAGAGGAAGAGGAAAAAGAGTAGGAAGATGAAGAAGAGGACGTGGTAGAAGAGGCGGCACATGCCCATTAAGTAAGTGAGCCCGAAAGACTATAGTACCGCCATACAGATTTGCAGCATGATGCATAGCTCCTGGAACTCCTCCCAATAAATACAGGAAGGAAAGCACTGTATGTAAACAGATTAAGGAACTTACTAGGCCATCAAACAATCGGCATGACAGTAGTGCCAAAAGGATGGCGGGCACAGTTGCACCTGTGCACAAGGCAGGGTTGGCACAGTTTGCATTGCTCCAAAAGGCGAAGGGACTAGCGCAGTATATTCCGTGGCCACAAACAGATAAGAACAATTTGGTGGCTAACCTACCATCATTGACAGCAGGGACAGGAAACTGGATATATGAGTTGGAAAAAGGACAGCAGGTATGACGTTGCCAATAGGCAACATGAAGTGTTTGCTTGCCTCTATATTAGGAGAATAGGCAGACAATGTATGGAAAAGGACAGGTGATGTGATGGCACAAAATTATGCAAATGATGTTTTTTTTTTTTACAATTGCCAAGAGAAGTGGCATTTAGAAACAAGGGAGAGTTGGGACAAAGAAATACCTATGTTTTATCACATCTTATGTCAGGGTCTCCTCGAAGAAGTGCAGATGCAGCCAAAGAAAATTGTAGGGATTGAGATCAAGTAATGGCCTCAGATACAGTTGAATATTGTCCATTATTGTCAAATGAGACAAGAGAAGGAGAGAAATAAGGTGGAAGAGAGGCAAAGAGAGGAAGCTAAATTGGTGCAAAAGTAATTGTCAAAAATAACAGTGCAGGGAGCGATGATAACGAATGTTGGGGGAGAAAAGGATGAACAGGAATATCATAAGCAGCCTTCGAATGGCTATTTGGGAGGAAGAGAGTAACTATTACCCCAGGGGCAGGGGGTATGTGCCGAGGGAAAGAGGATATGGACCTGGAGGTGGATATGGAGGAGGTTTTGGTGGGATGGGATCATGATTTGGAGGTTCCAGAGCACAGTGTTGAATGTGTGGGACAACAGGGCATTATGCACAAGTATGTCGAAGCAAAGGGGCAATGAGCAAAGTATGGCAACAACCTGGTCCACATTATTATGCACAGACACAGCAAGAGCAGGACACACATGAATACCCAAAACAGCAACCATTCCCATAACAAAATGTACATCAATAGATGCAGTCGCAGAGGCACCAGACACCATAACAGCAGATGCCCCAAATACAACAGCTGCAATAGCCACAAGTATAACAAGTCTCACACACTGAATCCACTACAAAAGTAAACTCAACAGTCCAAACAGTGGGACTCTATCTTCAATGCTTCCTGACCAAATACTCTCCTTCTAGACTCCTCCGTTCCTCCGGCACCAACTCCCTGCATGTTAAGCGCTTTGCTAAACAGAGAGCTGGTGGGCGATCACTTTCCTCAGCTGACTCCCTCCTGTGGAACAGCCTCCCTTTCCCTCTGTGTCTGGAGCAAGAACTCCTTAAATTCTGAAAAAGCCTCAAGACCTTTCTCTTTACCTCCTCCTTCTCCTCCTCTCTTCCCTACTAATCTTACAGCAGCGTGACTGATGTGCAGGGCCCTTATGTGTCCTAAGGGCCTTGACCCCTCACATCTCTCATCTCAGCCGATGTCTTTCTACTGCACTTACTTGGCTCACCCACTCATCAGTGGTTGCACTTACGTTCTTCTCCTCTTAGCACTTACCCTAAGCACTTCTCCATGAGCATCAAAACACCTTATCCTTCACCCCTCCTCCCTCTGCACTTGCACGTTCTGAACACTCACAAGGCATGGTAGGTTTGTCTCCCCTTCACTTTATTCTCATTAGTTGTTTGTACTATTAATGCAATTATTTATCCTTCTGTAATTAATTGTCTTCCCCTGTCCCCATCCTGTTTGCTCTGTGGGCACTTTGAAACAGTTTTGCTAATTGTATTAGTGCCTAATAAGTGACCAATAAATAAATAAATTAAATAAATATTGCCCCAGACGCCAGTGCCCATGATAGGTGGTGCAGCAGTGGTGGGAGAGCAAATTCCTTCACAGGAATGAGGAAGAGTATTTTCCCTCAATAGGACAGCCCACAGAGAAGCTTGATATGTCCAGTACTATCAGTAACTCCTGACCGGGAAGAGGAACCCTGGGTGGGAGTGGGAATAGTGGATAGGATGTTCTCTTTTTTGGTTGACACTGGGGCGACAAGATGTTGTGTCCGGGAAGGAGGGTTTCCACTGTCATGACTAACGATGGATGCACACGGGTTCTCTGGGGCTATGACAAAGGTTCCATTTACAGAACTGCTACCTTTAACTGTGGGAGAAGATACAATGGGTGTGCCATTGTTGTATTCTTGGAAAACACCACTTAACATGTTGGGAAGAGACTTAAGGAGTAGATTAAACATGACGATCTCAGTTACTTAGGAAGGGATAAAATGTTCGACCCCAGGCATTCATTATGCAAATGCAGACCATTTTTTCAAGTTTTCCACAGCCAGAAAGCATTACGGGGATGACTTTAAATTCAGAATTATTCCTCTCTGGAGAACTGTTGCTATGTTGGCTCTCACAAATAAAGGATACATTGTTAAGATTACCAGCAGAGGTTTTGTTCAGAGCAGAAGTACCCATCAATGTGGCAGAATGGGAGATCATTTATTATTTCTTTATTTATTTGCATTTATGATGCACGCACACAGCCAGTGGGCATCGAGGCGCTGTTATAAGAAGATGTCTTAGTTGCAAAACATAAGCAGGTGGTTAGGTTACATTAGCCCACACAACAACATGGCTTGGTTACTTAAGTGGCTCGGCTGCATTAGCCCGAGCCAAAGTTTCGATATGCAGGATTAGTTGCACATTGGCTACACGTGTATGATAAGGCAGCCGGGTTATAATTTGAGCCGCATACCGTGATTGAGTGTAAATTGGATACAGTTGTTTGACTAGGTCACTCATAGTTTAAAGTCAGTAGGATAAGGTTGTAGGACATTAGACCAGAGTCGGTGGCAGGGTACGGCCTTAGCGGCTGTGTGTTTGCCATTTTAGGCAAACAGTCTGGCTTTGATTGCTTTGCGGAAGGCGAGATGAGAAGGTTCAGCTCTGATGGCATGAGGCAAGGAGTTCCAGTGCCTGTAGGCAATGAAGGGGAAACTCGTACCCCCCGCCTCTAGTATGTTTAATTCTAGGAACAGTCAGTAAATTGGCATATGATGCTCTTGTGGGTCTCGTGGTGCGAGGAGGGATGATTCTGTGAGTGAGGTACAGCGGTGCAGTATGATGGATGCATTTGTGCGTAAGGGAAAGCGTTTTGAAAAGGATGCGCTGGCGGACAGGCAGCCAGTGCACTTGCTGTCCGGCTGTTGTGATATGTTCTCTTTTGGGGATGCCCAGTGCTGCACGCAGGCGTTATTTTGAATGGATTGTAGTTTGTCTAGATTTTTAGCTGAGGTTCCTCTATTGAAGACATTATAATAGTCCAGCCTTGAGCCTATTAAGGCTCTACCAATTGTCAGACAGTTTGTGGTGGATGGGAATGGTCTGGTGGCATTGAGGAGTTTGGAATAGTAAACTGCAGAGGTAGCGATAGCGCTAACTTGTCTAGACATAGTTAAGTTAGCACCTACGTAGACTCCTAATGTTTTTACTGATTGGGAGATGGGGATGATGATATTGTCGATGGTGAATGATAGGTATTGATCATCAAGTATGATGCGAGGGTCAGTGGGGGCTAATAGAAGTAATTCAGTATTTACCCCAGTTTAGGCAAAGCCAGTTCTCAGCCATCCATGTGTGGATGGTGGCGTATATGGTGTTAAGAGTTTATAACAATATACTTGGACACAGCAGTGGTAGAGTTTATAGAGTAGTGTTACACGGGACAGAAAAGGAAGGTTTGGTGACATGAGAGACAATGAGCTATTTGAAGACAGCAATACAGATAATGAAGTACTTTTTGAGATTTCTATTCCATACCAATTGCATACCAGTTGCAAATCCAGTACAATACAGTAAAGTACAACCCCAGATAATATTGTTGGCTAAAAAGGTGCCAACCTTTCTGCAACAATATTTGGCAAAAGTACCAAGTGTACTATGGGCCAGCAGTCCCTATGAGGCAGGTCTGCTGAATGGAATTGGCACAGTACAAATATAATTGAAGGAGGGTGCAATTATACCCTCAGTTAAACAATATCCCATGTCAAGGGAAGCAGATGAAAGTATTTATGAAACGATTGCCGCCTTGATGCAACAGGGTATCATTGTGCCATCTGAATTCCCATGCAACACAGTGATGTACTCTGTGAAGAAAGCAAAGGGAGGGTCTTTGAGATTTAATACAGGATTTACATCCCTTAAACAACATCATGGAGGCACAGTTTACAGCTGTGCCTAACCCGGCTACTATTCTTGTGTAACATACAACCTACTGCTACACATTTTACAGTGGTTGACTTAAAGAATGCTTTCTTTTCCATTCCATTGCAAATAGACTCCCAATATGTCCCAGCATTTACATATCTCGGAATCCACCTCCAACACACAAGACTCCCACAGAGGTACTTTGAGTCCCCCAGTGTTGTCAACAGAGTGCTACAGATGGACGTGGGAAACGTACAGACACCCAGTGCAATCATACAGTATGTTGATGATTTGCTGGTGTGCAGCACCACAGAGGAAGAGTGCACGAAAGACTCACTAATGCTATTAACAGTACTGGCTGACAAAGGATATAAGGCAGACAAAAACAAATTGTAATGTTGTCAGGAAGAAGTATTATTTTTGGGCCAGATAATATCAAAGGAAGGGAGGAGGGTGACACCAGACAGAGCAGAGGCAATGGTTTTCAGCAAGCAGACGGCACACCAGTACAATATGCCCCATTATTAGGAGGATTACTCGTTGCAATGGTGTATCCCATGGCAGCCGCCGTGGTGAAGTGTGCAGCCCACACGAAGGGCACAGATTTAGTTTCCCATTGTAACAATCGCTCCACACAAAAGGATGCTAAACAGCAAACAAGATAACAGAGGGCTATAATGCATTACTATTAACACAAACAGTGGACCTAAAGCGGCGTGCACCACAGATGGAGCAGGATCTGTGGATAAAGCAGGGATGCTCATTATCCCCCACTGATCTAGTGTGTCAACAGACTAGCACAGGGAAGCTCATAAAGCCACTATTGTTGCTTACAGGAGAATGTCACTAGCACACACCACAAGAGAGTATGAGCAGCAGATGTTTCTGAAGATTGGTTTGAATCAAATGTACATAACCATGTTGTTTAATTGTATTGTTAGTTGTGCCATGTGCCAGCAATACACTGCTGGCCATACCTTGAGAATGGTGAGAGGAGTGATACCCCATCCCACAGGCCCATTTTGGCATTTCCACATCGACTATGTTGATATGCTCCAACCCTTTAATGGATACAAATACATGATAGTGGTGGTGTGACCCTTTTCATGATGGATAGAAGCAGGACCATGTAACCACGCACATGCCAAGTCGGCTGCTAAGTTCCTTATACGTGAGACGTTTTCCTGATGGGAAGTGTGAAGTGTTACAGTCGGATAATGGACCACACTTTGTAAATGAGCCATTTCCTGAAGTGATGGCATCAAGCACAAGCTCTGTTCTGCTTATCGCCCACTGGCCAACAGCATTGTAGAAAGCCTCAACGGCCTCTTAAAGGAACACATTGCTAAATTGTTGCCTTCCCCTGACTCTTTTCACCCTACGCAATCAGCCAGGCTCAGAACACCACCTCATGCCCCATGAGATAGTGACAGGCAGGCGGATGCACGTCCCCATTGCTCCTGCCATGCATGAACGATCAGATGCAGAGAGTTCTGCAACAGTGCTAGAAGAAATGCATGATTATTTTACCTCCATGACTAAATATTTTAACTTTATTTCTCTAAAGATAAAGGTGTGGCAGAGGGGCCAAGAAACAACTGACTACAACATAGAAGAAATTGTAGGTATAAATGCTGTGATATCCTTCTTGCTATTGTTCCCAGGTGATTTGGTTTATGTGCAGAACTTCATCCGCAAGTGGCTCAAGCCACAATATGAGGGCCCATTTTCTGTCCAGTATACAACCTCCACCGCAGTAAAGGTATGCGGCAGAAAAATGTGGGTGCATATAGGTGACATGAAACGATACCTAGATATGGCCCCCTGTTGGATGAAGCTGAGCAAGAAGATGAAGAAGAAGAGGTGACCAGACAAGAGGGAGAATGAGAGCTGACCAGCAATGCAAGACGTGACAACATACTAAAGAACTATGTATTTCCCAAGAGAGTATCTCTTTAATAGCTCAACATATGAGGAGAAGAAAATATCTGGAGAAGATGAACTCCATTAGTATTATAATTGGTGCTTTTTCTATTCTTTTTGTTTGTTCAGGTTTGCCTTTACAATGACAGTGAAATATTCTTTGTGCATATACTACTAATGTAGCTGTTAACATAAGTAAAGAAATTATTCGGGTTAGGAGAGAAGTGATGGATGATGGATACCCCCTAAGAGAACATTTCCAAGGTTTCACTCATAAAACTAACAACCTTTGGTATCGTCATATGACCAAGGTGGGGAGAGGGAACTCGGATGAAAACTGCTCTGCGTTCTCGCACCATCAATATGCTTTGAGTGTTTACAGATTGTTTGTGGCTGAAGAAATCCCAGTAAACAGGGCACTTTGCTTAACTCATATTGCATTATGACATGGGGACAATTCGCGGGAAGATCGGCTTCCATAAAATGAATGACATAAGCAGATTCCATTTATGAAGATAACTGTATCAAGAAGAAGACAATGGTCAACAAATTGATGTAATATATATTGTCAGGACCACAAAGGGGTGAAGTGACAGTGAGAGAACACCCCTTGTTGAAATATACTGACAGAAAAGGGGATGAGATACCGTTTTATTGGGACAGACCACAGTTACACATAACAGGAGATGTGTTCACTCCTAGAGGTTGGGCAGAAGGGGTAATGGGATCTAGAGCAGAGACACTCATAGGATTCCTGTGGTATCCTATTGAAAATGCTGTTAACAAGAGCCTGGAAGAATTGAGACAATATGCCAGACTGTTGACATGGGTGGAGGATGAAGAACGGCCAGTACTCACTGCTATGGAGGTAGGCATGTGTGCAAACATTGGCTCAAGTTATTGCACATTTACACGTGCACATGATGAGCAGAATGGGAGTTTGACAGAAGCAATAACGTCTCTGCAAAATGTTCACACAAAAATTGTCCAGAAAACTAGTGAAGCTGAAATGAGGACTGGTTTACGGCTTTGTTCTCGTGGGTGCCTTCCTGGCTAGGTAACACATTTAAAATAGTAACAGCAGTCCAGTTATTGGTATTAACAGGTCTCTGCATCATGAAAATAATATTATCACAGTGCAGAAAGACTGGTGAAAAGGTTGTCGAGCAACACATGATGACAGTGATATTGGGTAAAAACAACATGGTACATATCCACACCCAAAGAGATGAGCCACATAAAATGCACATCATTGATTAACCAATAGGTCCCCAAGGGACTGTGTTTGAGCCCCCTATCGAACTTGAGAATTATACTTAGCACTGGGTCGATTGTGAAGGAGATGGGAATTGTTGCTTCCTGACATGTGGGCCAGAAGAATATGCAGAGCAAAGAGGCAGCTTCAAGGGTGTGTGCAAAATATGGATACCCAAATATGGATGGGACAAGATGGAGGTAAATAGATGTGTGGTAATAGAGATGAGAGCTGCACCATGTCTGGCCATGCCCTCTCCTGTTCCTAATCATGAGCGAAGATACAAACTAAAAAATGTTCAGTGAACCATCAGTGAAACACTAAGGATCATGTAGCCGCAATTAAGAGTAGAAATGTTGCACGACACAAGTGAGGCACGAAGTAGGTTACACTTATAGAAGTAGAAGGGTCCAGAATACCCAGATAGAGTACAAATGCAATAGACATTAAGAACATACACCAGACACGAAGAGCACTAACATGACGGAGAGAGAGCAGAAGTGACGCCATTATTCAGACCAAATCCAGCAAGGCCTCAATTCTGAAATACTGCATACAGACATAAAATTGCTTATCACAAAGTCTCAGACAGTAGCACGGCACCAAGATCAGTGCACCAAAGGGAGGTTTTCTTGAGAAGCTGAAACCACACTAGATAACGTTTCCCAGAGCACTGCATACAATTGTTAAAGTTAATTGGTTTCAATTGGTAGCAGTGAGAAATACACACATACTTGAATACCAGGTGCAGGTAGCCACCGTGCCAATTGATTTCATAAGGAATTAACACACAGCGCCCCAAATGCCCATCGAAGGAAAGCACAAACACATAGAACAGTAGGAAATCCCAAAAAATGGTTGAAATGATTTTAGCACAGCAGTCGCTCACCACGTGATCTAAACAATGGTAATTTATTCTAGACCAAATTAGATAGTCACCTGCCATTTCCTAGTATGCCCAGATACCTAGACGACATGCCCAAGGCCACAAATAGGCTGGTAGATGAGCCTCAAGCCTTGGAACGAAATGGGAGTATTACTTTAACTAGATCATAGTGGTTAGCCCACTTCTCCTTCCCCACCATGCACCTTAGCACTGCATAAAAGTGTCCAAGGCCAGATGAGTAAATGACTGGCCAATCAAATTATGTTCTCCTATCAACTATTGTAGTAGAGTGCCAACCAATAGCAAGCTTGATTGAAATGTATAATTTGTAGAAGGATGTATCTAGAAGGAGTTAGTAGTTGTGAACGAACCAATAGCAAAATGTTTGCTTATGGAAATCTATATGTTCTATACTCTTCCAACAAATCAATTCAGAGAGTAGAGGTTTTTATGATAATTACTAACAATGACATCGGTTATGACAATTTCCTTGTTTAAAACCTTGTTGTTCCTAACGCCATTTTGAGATTGTCTTTTGTACGTTCTCCTAGCAGCTGTCTGTGTTCGAATAAAGCTGGGTTTCTTCATGCACTTAGAGTTACTCCGTTATTGAGCTTTATTTTGTATTGGTATATTTGGGCCTTTCTTTTCAGAGGGAACCATTCAAAGCCAACCACTCTAACCATCCGCACCGGCCTAGGGACACCACTCAGTGACTAGTACCCTCTTTCAATACAGAGGATCATGGAAGACCTGAAAATACCCCTAGCAATTTGCCCCCAAACCTGGTGAGCCTACTGTCTCATGGGAGGTTTGGCTGGATGACTAGAGAGAGGCTGCTCTTTTCCATGTTGTCGGGGCTGATCTGCTTTGTATATTTGGTTTACTGGAACCCGCAGGGGGGGAACAAGGGCAGACGTGGATAGACAGTAGTCTCAGAGAAGCCAAGTATGAATGGGTGCTTTACCTTCTACAAGCTGACAGTGGAAATAAATGCAGTGTTATGACGATACAATTTCTTTTCATGTAAAGCGATGAGGGGTGAGACCATAGATAATAATGTGGCAGCATTGAGAGGGTTGTTTGCCACCTGCAGATTATTAGAGACACAAGAGGAGTACCATAGAGACCAGTTAATGACATGGACATCCAACCCCAGTAGCCAAAGAAAGTCATGGCAGTCTAGAGAACTAGGCTTACACAAAGCGCTTGACGGGGCATGCAGTATTGAACTCTGGCACAAATGTGTTCAACTTGTGGCAGTGCGAGAGGAAGGAGAAAAGGTCATAAAGGTGGTGGGGGATAAGGAATTCAAATTGGTGAATGAGGATGGTTGCAAAGGTAATGGAGAAGGTGTCGACCTGTAGGCAGAATGACAGGAAGAAATGCGAGAACTCTAGTTCCACCAGAGTTTCACAACCCATATGCAAGGATGGTACCAAGACTGTGGAGGCACCCAACATCAGGCGTAGCAGGTGTGCATCTGTGGCGGGCTGAAAGGGCATGTCTTCTACATGAGGAGGATACCAACATCAGAAGGTAAAATCTGCCTATCATATTATTATTTTAGCTGGTAAAATGGTTGTACTATATGCATACCTGGCCATTTGCATTCTTTCACTGTGTTCTAGTTCATATGTTCTTCATTGGAATGTTGTTCTATCAAGCACTTGTTCCTTCTTCTCAGAGGTTTGGTGGCCTGAGAGCTCAGAGGCATCTGCCACTAAATAAAGCTTGTGCATGGATGAAAGAAAATGGCAGCATAAGAGCAGGACACACACATTGGCAAAGCACAAGGCAGGATGATCAGAAACCCTGAGAATAATTCAAGCTGGAGGTCTGGATTCTTGCGGTTCAACAAATAAGGAGCTTTTGGTAGGAGCAGCTTGTAAGCAGTTCTTGGAAGCCGCACACCTAGGCTGGGGTTACCTGTCTTGGCTGTGCAGACCCAGTCACAGGTGTAGCTAATTGAATTATTTGATAAGAACCTTTAAGAGAGGAGCTAATCTTAAGAAACTCCATGTGCTGCTGTTTATGAAGCAATGTACAGCAGCTGCTGGGGCTTGAGAATGTCTTTGCCACTTATTTGTGGGAACTGCACTCTCTGGAATTGTCCGTTCTTCTAACAGCACTTGGCTATGTAAGCCAAGGCTAACAGATTGTATTATTTGGTATCAAGTCATTTTTTCGACAGGAATTCTACTGAAAAAACTCATTGATTGATATGGGGGGCATAAAGGGGTTAAACCGGGTGGTTAGGGGCCTCAGGTAGGGGGATTAGTATAGGGAAAGCAGGGTTGAGGGGGAACCCCCAAATTAAATTTGAAAAAACTGTATTTTTCGGCAGAATTCAGGCAAAGTAAAGTATTTCGGCAGAATTCCTGTCGGAATAAAAACCATAGAACCCATTATTTCTTTCTACGGCATTCCGGTGAAAGAAGTCCTTGGAATCGTGCCGCTATTCTTCCGGTCACACAGAAGCCTAGCTTCATGCAGGCACAGGTCTGAGAGGTGTTCGGGATCATAATGCTGGGTTTCCAAAATGTCTTGCCACTACTTTCTGCAAATTGTAATCATTGACTTCAAGTGTAGAGTCTTTCACACTGCCAGGAAGATCGGTTGGTCCCTGGTTGGATCTGCTGACAGTTCCCAAGGCCCAACTGGCCTGTAGCCCAGAGGTTACTGCTTATTGTTATGTTTAAAAGAAATATTTTATTTTCCTTTGGTTGAAGAGGTTTTTTTATAATAGTCAATAGAGGTACATAGCTAACATGGACTTAATTGGTGAGTTGGATTGTACTATGTCATTAATAAATGTTCAAATGTTGATCAGGGTCCATTGTATCTAATTGATGAAAACATCAGATTTCCCTTATTGCCGGCTGATCTGTAAGTGGCTACGTTAGGAAAAGGTATACCTACCTTGGAAGTTTAATGAGGCACTACTAAGGGCATGTCAGAAGTGAAACGAATTGCAAAACTAATCATAGGATATTCCTAGCAAAATGACCGGAGGTCGTCCCTCCAAGTATGATGTGGGACAAATTCAAAGCTATATCAGGGGATTAGGTAATTCGCTTGTGAGCTGTCTATGAACATGTATTACCAGCTTGTGTCAGTCGGAGGTCAGGTGAATTCAATATTAATGAATAATAGTAAATGCACTCAGATGGAGCTGAAACAGGGCTTCTTGTATAAAGGCAACCAGGGTGGCAGGACTCTCGCTTCCAAGCTGGAGCAAGGAGAGACTCAAAATAAATGCAGGAAATTAAAACATAGGAGGGGAAACACATTTTCGGAGACTCTCCCATACCTAAGGACTTTCATAAGGTCTATCCGGATCTGTTTGTTAGTGGAACGCGTCTGACCATTGCTTTCAAGAATTGCCTAAGCCCTTCCGGGTGCCCACCCATATAAAAAAAAAACTCTGGATTTTCAATAATGAAGTGATAATGCCATTCCAGGCTGACTGGTAATGACCCGCCATCCAGAGGTAACGGCCCAAGTGCAGGTGTTTCAGACTACGTCTCCCATGACCACTCACTATTGATTATGCTGGCCCGAGTTGATGGGAGCTGTAGTCCAAAGGAACTTGAGAGCCAAAGGTTGTAGACCCCTGTCCTAGGGCATCGCTGTCGGAAATCCTATAGCTTCTTTCTGATTTGTTGTGATCCCCCAGGTGCTTACAGCTGCTCCACCAGTAAGGATTTCCCTGTGAAGAAGAGGACATGCACTAAGATTGATATGTGACACAGAAGCCAATGGGGAAAAGTAGCTCTTGAATTTAGATTATTATGTTTGCTATGGTTCTTTGATGTGGACTCTGCATGCTTTCAAGCTATGTAACAAAAACTGTTGTTATTTATTACCCATTTCAATAAAACTGAATTTGTTGACCTCAGAAGTGAGCTCAACTTTGATTTTGACCTGTGATAACCAGATGTCAGAGGGAAGGGCCTAACCTACAACTTGAATAATCAATTCAAGAAATGCCTCTTAATCTGGCGCCCTTTGTTTTATAACATCACAAATATACTTATTTTTATCTTGTGCAAAAAAAACGCTTCAAAGCTTGGACAAAAAATATTTTAGTCAACACGCAAGGAAATATGGAACGGCAGGCGAGCATGTTTCCAAATTGAAAACCGGGTCTGGTTCATCTTTTTGTGACTGGGAACCCTCTAACTGTTAAAGAGAGATAACCAGTGAAGCGGAGGAAGGGCTATTCAGGTCCGTAAACATTTGCAGCAAATTCTAGACAAAGTGTCAACGCTAAGACAGGCGGGCCAAAGACTGATATGCAAATGGCCATTCCTCCTTTGTGAAAAGTACAGTGAGCAAAAAGCGATGGCTGCGGACTCTCATAGTGGGTAAAAACCACTGAACAGGTTATCATGCCGTGTTCTTTTGAGAGAAGGGCGCCTGCTACCTTTTTTCTGTAAACGCTAAGAGGTTTATGATGGTGGTTAACTCAGGGACAACATAAAGAGATGTATGTGCAAAAGGTGCAAAAAACAAAATGTCCAGTCTCATCATGGACCACTGGCTGTGCAGCCCTAGTATTTGACATGATGTGCGAGCTCCTGCACTACTAGCAGTGTAGCCCTTAACCCCTCTTGCATCCAACATTACACTGTATACACACTTACTATTCTTCAAATTTGTCTTGGAAACACAAGACAATTATCACAACACTTTAGGACATAGCCGCCTCCTCCCTTTTGCATAACTATGCTGTGCTCAACAACCTGTTGCTTTTCAGATGTTTTCGACTACAGCACCCATGATCCTTCAGCACTGGCTATGCTGGCTAGTGCTGATGGAAGTTGTAGTCCAAAGCATCTGGGGAGCCAAAGGTTGCCGACCCCTGGACTAACGTGCATCCATGCTACTCAAAACATTCTGCCCCCAGTGTATCCCTCCCTCCCTGTGTTTGTAGTATTTATTTCACGATTTACAAGCCTCTTATCTTCCCCCTCGCTCATTTCTTTTCCTCCAGCAGAATACGGTCTGAATACCCTGCACAAGAGCACAGTACATCTATCCACAGACAACCCTTTGTGCACTGGTACGTCTACGGTGGTGATTTGGCACAGTAGAAAAGCCTATTAGAATAACATAACATGTTCATTAATATTGTAGTCAACTAAAATGTTTTAAAACTAAAAAAGAGTTGTCCTCTGTCCACATAACAACTTCGACACAGAGTAATTGCTAATACAAAATGTTGCATCATGTAGCTCCAAGTGCATAAGTCTACTGAGAGAAGTGGGGTATCGGGGCCAAAGCTGAAGGTCAGGAAGACTGGAAACCCTATCCACGGTGCCTTGTTGTCAGGCCATGTCATATAGTCCCTCTTTTATTTCTGTTGATGCCATCTTGTCCTAGGGTTGTGCAAGGCATCATGGGTTCCCCTGGGACTGTATCGTAGCTGAGGATTTGCAGTCATTTCGGCTGGAACAAAGAGACAGCTGGTGGAAGCAGCAGTTCCTTTTATTGGCAAACTCAACATAGAAACAAACAAAGGCATAAATATCTGTCCTGTGTCGGCCTGCGACATCAAGTGCCTGCAACGATAACACATCTGCTCACTCGAAGGAACACACATTTGTTTTGTTTATTTATCCTTACACTCCATGGAAGGGCAAACCAAATATCTGTCTCAAAGTGTTCTAGGTCCAGCCTGAGAGAGCTTTAACTCTCCTGTATAACTAGTGCATCTATCATAAAAACAGTCGGCTGCTAATAAAAATCCTAAAATGTAATTTCTCGGATGTTAGCAAGAAGACCTTGCAAAAAAGCAGCTCATGAAGACCCGCCCTCCCACACCGTAACCGTTCAACATGGCGGCCTCTTCTTGTTCCACCTCTGCAGCATAGCAGGCCCTTACTGACCCTCCACTGACGCCACAGATGGCTGTATTCTTAGCGGGGCTAACCCCTACTCTTTGGCCCCTTACATCATATCAGTAACATGCATAACATTTCCTGCTTGCTTACCCCAATGATAGAGTCAGAGACATTCTGAAAGTTGGAAACATATATAACATTTTATTGGAAAAACATATGGTCGCATAATTTGGAGTCATCTTATGAGGGCGGCCCCCTCATACCCTGCTCAGGATTTATGACTGCCTGGCACCAACCATGGTCCTTAGCCGGGTGGCTCCGCCAATCCCGCCTTACAAAGTCCCTTGTCCAAAAGCCTGTGAGCCATCTCACACCATGCCGTTCTCGCGAGAAACGGCCCGCCCTGGATTCCACTGCCAGTTCTGTCATTCCTCCAGAGAGTATGGAGCGAATAAGGCCACTGCATCGGTTGTAGAGGAGTCCCAACCATCCCTAGTGGGATTAGCACCCATGTCACCCCATCCTGCCTGAAGCAGTCAGTGGCTGTAGCTCACGGACCAGACCGCAGCGTGCCTCCTTCTCTGGGACCGCCCTCATAACTCTGCTATGCTTTGGGTTGGCTCCTCCCGCGACCCCAAATGCCCCGACACCAAATTCCTCATCCTGATAGTACTCACCAACCACTATTTACATCCGGTTTTTGCCATCAGTCCTCATAGCCCGAAGTTGAAATGGCCCATCCCGTGCTCTGATAGATACACTCCATCTGCTGCAAAATCTATTGGGTTCCCTTCACATACCTCCAGGTGTCTGACAAAAACAAGCCCTTCCTGCTTTATGAAGCGCTCTGTGCTCCTGTTCACCCTCCTCCTAGATCTTTCCATTGCAGCATTGGACTCTGCTCCCCGCCATACCTTCCTCGGGATCAGCTCTGACCAAGCTATTTCTGTTGCAGGCAGCATTCATGCTAAGATCATAATGCCCTCTTGCATTACTCTCATCAATCGGCCCCTCCCCAAATCTGCAAGTTCATTCTCCCCAAGGTGCACCACCAACAACCTTGGGGGGCCCTCCTGTTGATCTGCCTGTGCAGTGCGAGGAGTAGTGAGTGCCAATGCTTGCCTGGGGGCCCAGCCACACCAGCTCCGTGTCCCGAAAACCCAAATTGGACCCCCGCACCGGCTTCGTGCGGGCCCATTTCTCCGCTCTGCTCATAAACGAGTGGCCAATTATCCAGACGGTACGCCCAGCTGTAATAAAGCAAAATGCATAGTTGTTAAATGACTCTTTCTGCCCTGCCAGACCACTAACCCCATTATGTTGTCCTCCTGGAACATGACCTATTCCACTGGAGGGGTTGGGTTGTCCTGCCCCCCTGGGCGGATGTAAAGTTTATACCTGTCAGTTACCATTTTCCCAACCTCTGGATCGCTGGGCCGCGCATCCCAGCCTGAAATGCTGTTGTTGCTGCCCCTATCCGGAAACCATGCGTGGACCATCCTTCCTCATGGCACCCCGCTTTCTTTAAAGTCATGGCCAGTACCTTCCGGAATTGGAACATTGTCAGTGGAGACCCGTCCTTGTGTATTAAGAGGTACCTACCACAGGCTGGCCTCATTGTCATGTAGTGGAACAGTAGCCAAGTGGGGGAGCTGGACTGTTCCGCTGCCCTTCACAAGTTGATTGAGGTGCCCCTCCCGGCCTGATCGGTCTTTGATGTCCTGACCTTCACCATGAGGCCACCCTCCGTGAATGTGACATCCCCTGGAGCCAATGCCCTTCCCGAGTCATCACCCTTCCCTGTTGCCACCAATTCGGTAACCCGGAGAGCCCTGAAGAATGCCAGTGCAAATGCTGCCCCGAAGAGCCCGAGCTCAAAACCGTCTGTGCATACCCCTTCCAGTTCCACAAGTAACTTCCCCAGAACTTCAAAGTTAATTGGCTTACGGACATCCTTCCTGTACCCTTCCAGTTTCCCCCAACCTTTGATTGCTGCCCTTACTGAGAATTCCTTAGTTGGGTCCCCCACTCCTTTCAGTTTGGAATGGAATGCTACAGCAGCTAAATGGCTTGTGACCCAGCTCCTGCTCTGCCCTTGGTTGTGTGCTCACACAACAAACCGCTGTACCTGGGCTTTTAGACAAAGGTTTGTGTGCCATGCATTCAGCATCACCCTTACAAACTTACTGTAGTCCTTCTGATACCTGGACCGCACTCCTAGTGAGAGCGACTGCTCCCCAAGATTCCAGAGCGTCGGGTCCACAACATCAGGTGCCACCACTCCTGCATGAACTCCATGCCCTTCTGCTGTGCCCTTGGGTGGGCCTTCTGGAATCTCTCCCACTGAAAACAAAAAAGAGCGTCAGCAGCCACATTCACAATTCCTGATACATGTGTCGCCCTAAACTCAATATTCTGGTACAAGCACACTTCTACAAGTTTCCTTAGCAGACCCAGAAGCACTGGGCATGAAGCAGACTGTAAGTTGATGGCCTGGTCCACCGCTTTGTTGTCCAACCAAAAACAGACCCTCCTGTTGCACAACTCAACTGGCCACAGCAGGAGGGCGATCACGATTCAGGAACAGCTCTAGCGCCATAATGTTCCCCAACCTCCCTTTCTTCCTCCATTGTGTTGGCCACCTCTGTGCACACCACTGTGTGTCCAGGATCACCCCAAACCCCTCCTTCCCAGAGGCGTCAGAGTACATTTGTAACTCACTGCTGGTAACCCATGCTTCCCCGATAGGCTTACCACATTGTACCCCTGCAGAAACTTCCGCCACATGACTAGGTCCTCTTTGAGTGCAGCGCTCAGCCTGATGTGGTGGTGTTTGTTAGTCACCCCCGCTGTGGCTCTTGCTAATCTCCTGTCAAACACCCTTCCTGCTGGTACAACCCTAGCCGCAAAGTTGAGTTTCCCTAGCAGCTGTTGCACTTGACCCAGAGTTGTCTTTTCTTTTGCTAGGATGCTGGCAATCAATTCCACTAGCCCATCTACCTTTTCTTCTGGCAACCTGCATGTGCCTTTGCATGTATCCATTTCTATGCCTAGAAATGTCAGGACATGGATTGGGGTTTGTGTTTTCTCTTTGGCTAGGGGTATCCCCAGTTCTGTTATTAGCACCTGGAAGGATGCTAATGCCGCTCCACAGTCCTCAGTACCCTCTCTACCAATGAACAAACAATAATCCAGGTAATGCATGATCGCCCCCCTCGGTTCCTTAGCTTTTGCTGCCCATTCTAAAAAGGAGCTGAACTGTTCAAAGAAGGCACATGAAACAGCACACCCCATTGGCATACACCTGTCAAAGAAAAATTGGTCCTCCCATTTGAATCCCAACAAATGAAAGGTGTCTGGATGGACCACTAGCTCCATTGCTTTGTCAAAAGAAGCATTTGTAACGGAGCAATATTCAGGGTCCAGCCAATCATTAACCGAATGCCCAACTGGGTAAGACAGGTGGTGAATCAACCTGTACTTCCCTTCCTCCTTTTTAGGAACAACCCCCAATGGGGACACAATGAAGTTAGGAAGCGGAGCCTCCCTAAATGGACCCACTATTCTCCCCAATGCTTTCTCTTTAGCCAGTTTTTCACTCATAGTACCTTGTAGCTTGTCCGCCGAAGGGAGATTCCTTGCCCCTCGTGAAGTCAGTGGTCCTTCATAAGAATCTTAAACCCCTCCATGAAACCCTGGGAGATCAACTTCCCCTCACCAATTTTTGGGTAATCCGGTAGCCATCCTTGCAATGTTGTTATGATTATGGGTGAAGGTCCCTTCCCCCAAACCCCATCATTGGGTGGTCTTTCCTCGTCCCCTGCCCCGCGGTCCCCTGATCCCTTGATAGCACGTAGAGGCCGGGTGGGAACCTTTACATTTCTCACAGGCATGGGCAAAATACATTCCCGCCCGAAGCAGCAGTACCCTGCATTAAAACCCCTGCACGTGCCCCTGGCTGTGTCGCCCCCAGAGGTGCCCCTATCGCTCCCCCATGCCCTTGGTCTGTTCCTGCCATCTCTCCCCCTTCCCCTCTGCCTGTTCCGAAAGGGCTGCCAAGCTTCCCTCTTGTCGTCGTTGTACTTACCCTGCCCAGACTTAGTCGTCTCTCTGATTGGCTCGCTGGACCTTTCTTTGCCGCCCATGAATGCAAACCAACCCTCTGTGTCCTTCTGTGCCCAAGACATTGAGGGCAAATCTTCCATTTTATGCCTGAAACCCCTATCGTAATCAATCCAGCCAGACGTCCCGTATGTTTTATGCTCTGCCACTATGGTATCCCTGTAATTCCATAGATCAGTCCCTTGTTCAGGGAACTTCTCCATCATTACTGTTGCATACAGGGAGAATGCCTTTGACCAGTTGTCAATAGTTTCCTCCGGCCTGTACCGCTTTTGCCTCTTTGTCTCTTCCTCCTTTGATATATTAACATCTGGGCCCTCATTTTCAGATGTCAGCATTGAAAATATGTCAAAGTAATCCTTTGCCCATATCCGTTCTTTTACCTGTTTATGAATGTACCAAGACAACGTACTTCTCCCTGTCAGTACTGGGGCTATTGTCACCAATGGAGTCCCGCTGCTTCCCGTGGGTGTCACAGCACCCAAGGCACTCACTGGTAATCCTTCTGGTGGTACCACCCTATTGGACCCCAGGGAACCCACAGGGATCCCCTCTGGTGGTATTACCACTGCTGTTTGTGATACCCCATTGCCTAGTGCCCCTATCCCACTGCCCTGCCCTGGAAGTCTTACCTGTGCCCCTGCGACTGCAACCGGCCCTGCTGGTTGACCCCAGACGGAGAGTGGTCCTACCCTGTTACCCGCTTGAGGTGCCATGAGTACATGTGCCAACCTGAGCATCATCTGATCCATGAATCTAGTCATCTCCAATTTTGCCCACTCCATGGTCTGCCCGCTTACCCCGGGCTGTGACACATTTTGGGGCATTGTCCCAGTGTTTGCTACCACCCCCACATTCACCACAGTGTTATGCTCCTTATCCTTTTGCTTTCTGGGCGCGCACTTTCTCTTGGTTGAGGTGGGTGTCGCCACCTCTGGAACCGTTGGAGGCACCTCTGTGTCCGGTAGTCCAGTCGGTGCTGGTCTCCCCAGAGACTGCTCCACCATTCTTTTTGCCCATTTTGCACCTTTATTTCGGACCCTTTCTTGGAACCACACCGCCATCTTGGCCTCCTCCTGGCTCTCATAGGACCTTCCACTGTCGGAAGTGCCCTCCCCACAGTCGAAAAAGCTTGGTGATCCCTGGCAGGACATGCTGCCCCTGCTGTAAGAAAGTAAACAAAATTGTGCTCAGGTGTTCCTATCTCCAACCTCACTGAGGTAATCCTCAGCGCATCCCGGCTTACTGTTACTTCCACCTTATTGTCACCTTATTGTCAAGTCTCTTATGTTGGTTGTGCCTTGGGCCCATGATCACATTAACAAGTGGCATTAACAAGTGGCATTCAATTGGTTGTCCATCTCCATTTGTTGTCCTCCTCCAGCCCCCAAGTAGGCCCCCTGCCTTACCACAGATATTTCTCCTCCTTCTGTGTAACAAACCACTTCTGTCGACCGTACTGCGAAGATATCCGCTGTGATTTGCAAATATACACATACTTGTTAAATATTGTCATTCGGACTAAGCCACTGGCTTGGGCCAGACTCCATGCGCCCTGTAATTGCTAGCGTTATGATGTTCAACCCTCAGCCTATACCTCACTCCTACACCCCCCTTTGGGGCGTCCGTGATATCTCCCTTACATCTTCACATACTGGTATAACATTCTGTTGATGTGTGCATAAATCCCTTCACCTCAGCAACCTCTGCGCTATGCCCATACAATTGCACAACTCGGTAAACACTTGTGTATATGCGCGTTATAAATCCATTCCTTAGAATTACCGGAAAAATGTATGTAAAGCAAACAGTGGACCGTGAACACGCAATTACCCCTTCATTTGTGACCCTACATCTGAACCACTCTGCGAACCGCTTTTAAAAGGTGGCCCTCGCGCTCGCGGTGGTGCTTACCTCCGGCCAAATAAATTAACGTTATAAATTAACTGAAAAGGTTCAGTGACAAACCAACAGTGCCCTGCACATTCTCAGTGGCCATCTGGCTTTCCCCTCATGCATTCACCCTGCTGTTCCAACCGCCCACTAACCAAGCCTCCCCCACTTTTGGCCTGGCCTGTTTCAAACCTAACCACTTTATTCCTTGAAATTCTAAGTGCGGAAATGCTCCCCAGCTGCCCTCCGGGCCGTTCACTCCCACTAGCGTGCCAAACATGATTTATAAAACACAAAACCTCAGTGAGCATGTGCCTTCCTAATTCGGCAATCGCCTTTTGTGCCTGCCATCAGGCAATGCCCCGGCAGCAGTCTTCTGCGTACAGCCTTGTGTCGGAGCGAGAAATGCCCGTGGTCCCCCATGCCGCGAGGCCAGTGCCTGCCCCTGGACCCTAATCATCAGGCCACCAACAGCATTAGTGGCCTACTACCCTCCTTTGTGCAGCGTCCCTACGGGCCGTCTCGGCCTATTTTGTGAAAACCTCACCCGACGCAACAAATGAACTTGAATTGTAATGTATTACAGAAACATATGACCCGTAGTTAAAACGGGGGAGTTTATACATGTAGATAAGCTCTTTGGGAGGTGGGGCAAAATCACCATATACAGAAAACATTCGTTTGCCTCCTCGCGATGCTTTTACCAACAAGGGAATGGCCCAGCAGCCTTCCGCGCCGCACGTGTATAACCCCAAGCCATACCCGGGATACATCCATAACACAGTAAAAAACACTTGCTTGCCCCCCGTGATGCTTTCCATAAACAGAATGGCCCCAGCTGCCTTCCGATACGTACGTGCATAATCCCCAGCCATACATGTGATACAACAAGAACGATGCCTCGGAGGGAATGCGCCCGCCTAGCGCTGCAATCCTCGTTTGTGCCTTCCAATTGCGTCCCATCAGTCAATCCCCCGGCAGCTGCCTCCCGCGCTCCTACCCTGCCCCCGAATTCGGAGGCAACCCCTCGCGGCACACCCAGGCCGTGAATTAAAACATGCGCCCAGGCCGAAAGAAATATCATTAACATTCAAATCCCCTGTTCGATTTAAGCACTCCGACCGCCATTTCTGTTCAAGAAAAAAGCATTCGGGCCTTTGAACCATACTCCCTACACCCGCCGCTCTGGCCGCTGTACTGACCACGGACCCCCAGCCCTGTGTTACCGCATTGTGATCTACTTCCCCCCGACGGGAACCTTTGTGCCTGCCCCGGCACCAAGTGGAGGAAATGCTCACGGTCTCCAGACCGGGGCAAGGGCGAGCGCCAAAGTGCTACACATCCACTCCACACCATACCTATAATCTCCTTGTTCCCGTGCTAGCTCCACGAGTTGCTGTCGCAGGTCTCCCGATCCTTAGCGGGGGCATCCTAACGCCATTCACCTCCCCCCACTGCACGCCCACCACCCAACCCACCAGTAGCCCCGGTATTGTGTAGGCCGGCACCTCCCCCCAGCCGCCCCTCCCCGGTCCCGCCCCCCCACCCTCTCTCCCGCGCCGGCCTACCCTCCTTCACATTCCCTGTGCACTCAATAATAGGCGGAGACAAGTTGTACAATTGGAAATGTTAATGCCACGGCAGCTTTATTTTGCATAAAGTCTTGGAGTTATCTTACATGTGATCCGTAATTCACCACACCACAGGTTCTTCTACTCCGTGTGAGGTTACCTAGGGTCGCCCCCCACCCCCTCCCCGTCGGCGTCGTGCAGTCGCCTCTGGGGTACCCCGGCCCTGTCTATCTTCTCTCTACCCCGTGTTCATCTGTCGTTGATTGCCGCTTGCCCCCATCCATATTGTTTGTTTCTCCTCTTAACTTTGGTCCATTGACCCAAACTGCAGCTCTGCCCGCCCCCTCCCCTCTCTGCGTCCCCCAGTTCCCCTTCTATCTAACGCAGGCCGCACCTTGGCGCCTGGCAAGTTCCTATACAGACACCACCGACAGTGTCCCCACATCACATACATACACCGGGCCGGCCCCGCCCTCCGGTGCCGACCCACCACCACTTTCTCCCTGCCTAAAAAGTCATCGTCCTGCGATGTCCATATGTACTAGTGTCCCATACTACTGAGACTCACAGTCCCAACTTCTTCTCTAACACAGCCTCTACTCGAGACCCTCATCCCCCAATTCCTTCCCCCCGGGGGGCTTCCCCTTGTATACCTTTGTTGTATTTTGAGCTTCGTTCTTTTGATCCCCCCCCGGCCCTCTCTTTTGGGTTCGGAATAGTTTCCAAGACCCCTATCTCCCTCCCCTTTTCCCAGGGCCTCCCCTGAGTCTAGTACTCCTGGGGCGCCGTAAGGTCTAATCTGTTGGCTGTGCATTCCCCTATGGGCCTGACAGCGCTTTGCTACAGGGATCGCAATGTAACTCCGCCGGGCGACCTGAAAAGGAAGCAGATTCATTACAACACATTTCTTCATAAAGGGAGGGCGGGTGGGAAAATACTTCTGGTGCTACACGTGGGAGGGGGGCAGGAAGCCGGAGGAAGTGATCGTTCCTACGACGATCCTACCCTTTTGTAGGGTCTTCCCCCCCGGCTTCCTGTCCCCCCCCCAAACAATCCCCGGTACCCCCAGCCACTTCCGGGGCGGCCCCCTCCCCCTCGGCCCCCCCCCCTCCCTGCCTTCGTGAATTGGCCCCTCCCCCCCTCTCCCCCGTGGGCCACCAGGAAGCTGAGGCTCGGGGGGGGGGGGGGGGGGAGGCAGGTCTCTGGCCCGGCAGCCCCCACTAAGGGGCGGCGCCTGCCATGCCGCGTCCCGCGGCGCATTCGCCCGCCGTAGCGGGGGCATCCTAACGCCATTCACCTCCCCCCACTGCACGCCCACCACCCAACCCACCAGTAGCCCCGGTATTGTGTAGGCCGGCACCTCCCCCCAGCCGCCCCTCCCCGGTCCCGCCCCCCCACCCTCTCTCCCGCGCCGGCCTACCCTCCTTCACATTCCCTGTGCACTCAATAATAGGCGGAGACAAGTTGTACAATTGGAAATGTTAATGCCACGGCAGCTTTATTTTGCATAAAGTCTTGGAGTTATCTTACATGTGATCCGTAATTCACCACACCACAGGTTCTTCTACTCCGTGTGAGGTTACCTAGGGTCGCCCCCCACCCCCTCCCCGTCGGCGTCGTGCAGTCGCCTCTGGGGTACCCCGGCCCTGTCTATCTTCTCTCTACCCCGTGTTCATCTGTCGTTGATTGCCGCTTGCCCCCATCCATATTGTTTGTTTCTCCTCTTAACTTTGGTCCATTGACCCAAACTGCAGCTCTGCCCGCCCCCTCCCCTCTCTGCGTCCCCCAGTTCCCCTTCTATCTAACGCAGGCCGCACCTTGGCGCCTGGCAAGTTCCTATACAGACACCACCGACAGTGTCCCCACATCACATACATACACCGGGCCGGCCCCGCCCTCCGGTGCCGACCCACCACCACTTTCTCCCTGCCTAAAAAGTCATCGTCCTGCGATGTCCATATGTACTAGTGTCCCATACTACTGAGACTCACAGTCCCAACTTCTTCTCTAACACAGCCTCTACTCGAGACCCTCATCCCCCAATTCCTTCCCCCCGGGGGGCTTCCCCTTGTATACCTTTGTTGTATTTTGAGCTTCGTTCTTTTGATCCCCCCCCGGCCCTCTCTTTTGGGTTCGGAATAGTTTCCAAGACCCCTATCTCCCTCCCCTTTTCCCAGGGCCTCCCCTGAGTCTAGTACTCCTGGGGCGCCGTAAGGTCTAATCTGTTGGCTGTGCATTCCCCTATGGGCCTGACAGCGCTTTGCTACAGGGATCGCAATGTAACTCCTCCAAGACTCTCTGCGGGCTGCCGGCGGCAGAGAGTTCCCCCATTTTTTCCTTCCTGCATCTCCTACCCTCACCCGTGCCATCGTGGCCAGTGAAATTAAATATCCCGAGAGAATGGCCCAGAATCAAGAAGCAGCCGGACACATTACTGGGGCGGAGTGTCTGTGGGTACAGCTTCTGAGACAACACGCCTCTGTCCACACAGCGCCAAGTGAGGGGACAGGAAAGTGAAAGAGTAAAAGCGCAATCCCAGGGGACAGCCAGATGGCCTGAGGTGGGGAGTCGACACGGGTGCCCATAAAGAGGCGGCAAACAGAGCCGTGTGTCAGAAATACCTGTGTATTGTTGAGTGTCCCTTTAAATGGGTCAGCAGGTGGGGGAGCGTGCACACCGCACATGGCGACGAAGAGCTGCGCATGTTGGGTGGGGAGCGATGGGGGGGATTTTGAGAAAAGGTTTGAAGATGGTGGTGGGAGGGGCTGGAGGCTGGTGCGTAGGGCAAGGGTCAGGGTGCAGCCTAGGGTGGCCGGAGGCAGTGTGGAGGTTAATCAGGAGGTTAGGGAAGGAGGGTGCAGAGAGCAGGACCCTGTCGCTAGTTTGCACGGCTAATGTTACCGCTCTCTCAAAGCTTGGTATGGGAAAAGCGACTGGCTCTGTACCTGAGGGAACACCTGCTCCATCATTTCTATTCATACAATTATTTTTTAACAGACGCCGACATGAAAATGATGTGTTATTTATATAGCGCTTCCACATAAGCGCCTTACATAGAACATATATACATACAATATCACCCAACCTGAGTTGGTACTCATTTATCCGACTCGTAGGACGAAAGTCTGAGTTGGTGGCCTTGCCAGAATTCAACCTGCATATCACACTCAGATTGCAGCAGTGCTCAACCCGCTGAGCTACCGTGCCAGCTAACCAGCCTATCGCGTTTCAAAAGCCTAACTACAGGTTTCCATCATGAAAAGCGCTGCACGGTCCACAGACAGGACTGGATAACGATGACTCAAACGGCATTGGCAAGATGTGAAGGACTTTGACGAATCCAACTTGATGGTACTCCTTTTGTCAAACTTGTAGGATGAAGACACAACAGCACCACTTTCTTTGATTCAAACCCTCATCATGGCCACCCTCACTTATCAGATGTACATTTCTGACTACTTTCACCTGCCACTAGCTGGCTGCACTACCATGGTTTTAAGCCCTTATTCTATTTAAAAATTATGTTTCCTCTCCTCCCCCCCCTGCCCATTTTCTTTTCCCCATGCGCTTGTGCTTTCTTAAATGTCACTGGACCTAGTGAGATCGCTGGTTTTGTTTTACTTGTTCCCCTCCCTTTTCGCCTGGTCCCGCTCTGAAACACTTGTGTGCGAGCTCGATATAACCCATTTCATTAAACAAGCCATTATCGATGCCAAAGTAGCCCCATCGACATCCTCCATGTAGGTATCCTAACATTCGCTCCTGGCGGAACGGTACCCAGGCTCTTCTAGGCCTGATCCAGGAGCTAAATATAAACAGCTCCCAGCAAACGGGCTTTTGTGGCTGCCAAAACAATCAAAATTGCATTTGGGCATATAAACACCTCACAACTAACATCGACCAGAACCATTACATATACAGACATACTGTTTGGTCTAAATGACCACACACTCAGCCTTACCCCAACAGGGGTTCAGCTGCGCAGCATGTGGGCCCCACAAACCAAACACCCCCCATCCCATTACACGCGCAAGTGTCCCACAAAGCATGGATACATGTTCAAAGCTGTATTTTATAACCTAAACATGAGCTTCCAGCCCTGGAAAACAACCCTCACCAACGCATGTTTATAAATAACGATGCTTCCATCTAATGAATAATGAAACAATGCAGCCAGATCATACTCTCGAAATCAATTCACTTAAATCTCCCCAGGGTTCGAAATTGCTGGCGGCCATTTATATCCCCGCTTCCACCCCAGGAGAGCCCGGTTAGCCTAAAACCCAACAGCCACCAAGAAAAGGATATGTTATGTCTCCATTCTTGGCGCACAGAGAAGTGTGATTGCACAATGTTGAAGAGCTATATTAGTGTATTTGAAAAGACAGCACAAAAATCTTCCAGGTGCATGGTCTGTGAAAAATTGTGGACCATTATAACACCTGACACACTGCATCCTCCTTCAAATGAAAGGTTCCACTAAGGCACCAGCAATGCCTCCTTTAGACTGTGGTCTACTAAAACGCCAGGGATATTGCACATAGACACCTCCAGGCCGACCAACACAGTGTACTAGCATACCAATGGCGGACGTAGCCCAGTCACATTTGTGGAATTTAGCCCATTACAGGAAATTGTAGGGCTGAGCAGTATGAGCCTTGACAGGCCACCGTGCACATAATTCCCTTGAAAACTATTCAGAGAAGATTCGGGCATGTGCTGCATGGTGAACCGTCTTCAATGGAGGTAGACATCCATCAAGAGCACCAACGCAATGGAAACAAAAACACCTGCCCACACGCATTAACTTGGGTCTATCTTGGTAATACCTTCCTCTGGAAGTCCAGGGTTCGAAGACTTTAGCTTCTGTGCTATTGCTGCCATTACAGATTTGGAGACCGATTTTCTGGGACCAGTGTGGGTGTAATATACTATCCTATCCACTTTACCGGGGACACAGACCCCATTACCCCCAAAATAGGTTTCACAACCATATGTGTTGATACACATTTCTGTTCCAATGGCAATGTCAATCAGGGAACAGAGCAGTCAAAGAGTATTCAGACACCCGCCGCCCCCCTTAGAGAGATTGCATGCGTAACCCACTGCACTAAAAGCCTCACCTCTGGCAGATGCGCCCTACCGGCATAACCGGCCCCTTCACGTGGCATGGCGCAGAACAACTTAAGGTGAATAGCGAAGGCATTTCCCTTGGCAAGTCTCATGATTGTGAAGGGTTCACCACTGATATGCAGGATATTTAAGTGGAAATATAAGCCCATTGCCACCTTTTCAAACCTGAGTCTAGTATGTGTAGAATATGAGTGCGTGTAACTTATCTTCCACCAAAATGGATGCCTACCTTAAAGGCCATTAGAGACCGCCCTTCCCTCCACAGAGCACCTCTCTTCCACAGTATGTCACTTCAGCCAAGCACCATCCTTCACCAGACCCCCCCCACCTCCCCACAGAGCACGTCTCTTCCACAGTATGTCACTTCAGCCTGGCACATTCCGCCACCAAAGCATCGCTCATATACTGAGCAATTGGCTCCTTTGGATAGGAAAAGAAACATATCTAGCTGCGACATCTCTCCAAAACACCTGACGCCAGACGTTGGCATCCTTCCAGAAACGGGACAATATTGAGAAGCATCTCTCATGAGCCTGGCTTCAGTCCATGACATGACATCACTCCAAGAAGCCACCCTCACACCCTGGCAGGACTTCAGCTACCAGCCATATTCCTGCAGTGTCACTACGGGACCCTGACGTCGCCGTAACACCACTAGGAACGGAACATAGCACGATACTTTGACTTCACTACAAGAAGCTGACGACACACCATATCCTGCCCCCCCCCCTCACCCCCCCCAACCCACAAGGGCATGACAGGACCATGGCATCGCCGCAAAAAGGTCACAGTCTATCGGGCACCGCCTTAATATAGTGTTCATCAGGGCCTATGGAGAATATCGCATTTAATGCAACTGTCCGGACTTTACTCTGGGTGTGCTTAACCTCTCGGAGGTAATTAGTGAAGGTCGTCTTGATTACACACCTGCCCCCCTCCCCATCCCCCCCCCCCCCCACCCAGACAAAAGAAGCTTACCAGCCTTCCAAGAATTCCGGAGCAAAACGGAATTACACGCCTCGACGAACGAACTGCAGTGCTGGCCACATGAAGTAGCGCCGGCATCGTGCGGGCACGCCTCGAGGCGCCCGCATCTCAAAGAGGGAGTAGCGCAGTCCCGGAAAGAGCACCGCTCGTACTCAGTGAACCGCGACGGGACAAGTAGCCCGAACACTGACAACAAACTGCTCTGCTTTGCAGAAAGGCAGACTAAAGACACGCTAAAACCAGCTCGCGCCATGCAAGAAGCAAACTAAGCAATCAAGTGACCATTGGTCAATGGGCTAGTTAGTGCATCGAAGCCCAGAGTATTGAATGGCTGCGCCATGATAGGATTGGTCCCAATTGCCCGGCCTCTTATAATCATATACCTATAGAATCTCATGTGCGCCCCGAGGACACCTAACAGGCTTCTATGCGCTCTAGATAACATGCAGATAAGAAAGGTGATCCCGGCCTTACACGAAGTGTTGCGTGTCGGGTTTGCGAGGGGCCAGGGCACAAGTGGGTGTTGCTGTATTTTACCACATTCGCGCATTGGCTACTGTGCTCGCTGCACATTGCAAAAGACAATCAAAGGAAATAAATGTGTATTCGGGGAGCGTACCTGGGATTCCGTCTGCCCCCAGGGCAGGAGCACCTGCAGCCAAATTTTTGATGCCGAAGAGCCCTCGGGCAGCCGTGGGGGGCGGGGAAGGGCGCTTCTAGTGGAGGCCGGGTCACCAGGAGCTAGGCATGCCACTCTGAAAACCTGCCCACTCATTGACGACTTAAAAGTCCTATGCCAATCACCAACCCCAATCAGAAGCGTGCCTTGCAGGCTGTGTCTTTGGGCGTGCCCGCCAACTTCTGGATCCTGGGCACGAGATAAAGATGAGAGCGCACCTCGACTTCTGGACCCCCTTGTTCAGAGGGTGCCGCACCCCATCCGGAGGCACCCTTTGGCTCCCTATTTTTGTTGCCTTTGGCTCCCTATTTTTGTTGATGGATTCCTGTGACGGAACTTGACCTTTCCTTACTTTTCTATAGCCCCGGGCCTGTCTGACGTGCTCGCTGCTCACTGTAAATCTGCTCGTTACCCGTAACTACAATTCCCAGAATGCATCGCGTGCCCCGCCTCCGATTTTTTTTTTTTTTTTTTTTTTTTTTTTTTTTGTGTAAACCCCCTCCCCCTCTCCTGTTTCCCGCACTCGGCAAAACCCCACACCAAACGCGTAACACTGATAACCCGCGCATGGGAGCCTAAGTGACCTACAATACTAAACCGCCCCGCACAACGACCATCGGCCGAAAACCATGGCCCACTTACCCCTTTGTCGTGCAGTTCAATCCTCCACCATAAACCTGCATCGTGACCCATGCCCTTACTGTGCCAACTGATAAGGACTGTCCTAGCAAGAAGGAGTACTCCACGCTACCCCGCCTCCACACCCCCTTCTCTCGCGCTTCTCGTGGGGACCTGTGCCCCATTCCAATAAAATAAACAGACTGGGGCGGAGGCCCGTCCTATTGAAGCAACAACCTTGCACGTTTAAAATATATTTGGCCATGTCCACTTGCACCAAGAATTCAGCAAAACGTTGCTACATCCAAACCCATGCATGGGAGCTATCCCATCCACCTTCCACCATGTGTTCCGCTCATAATTCCCACTATGCAATTTTGTAGTTCCCCAAAATTACGCTCCACTACCATGGACCCAGATGCCCTTACTGTCTGCTATGTCGTTTACTCGCGACTATTCGACATGTAAAACACCCCTCCGTATCCCGAACAATCGGCGCCCGCAGCCACGTGTTTGCTCGAGCAGCGTTTTTTTTTTTTTTTTTTTTTTCGCCCTTCTCTCGCTGCCAACAACCAATCTATAACGCAGCGTCCCTCCCCCAGCGTTCCAAAAACTCCTAAAATGTGGCATCAATTTACCCAGTGACCGACCGACCTCATTTGCTGCGACCTCGTGTCAAGCCCCCACCTCGCCTGCCCCCCGCAAATTAACCTGCCCATAGCCGAAAACCTCCCTCTCTAAGCCATTTACCTCCTTTTATACAAACTCCCAAAGTTGCCACTCCTGCTCACTCGAACGGGCACCCTCCTTCACGGGAACCACTTGAACCGGACCTCTTCCTTCACCAGCCCGAACCAGCAACACCACAGGAAGGCAGGCAACGGCGACGACGGTTTCTTCTCTACTTCTGGTGCTACACGTGGGAGGGGGGCAGGAAGCCGGAGGAAGTGATCGTTCCTACGACGATCCTACCCTTTTGTAGGGTCTTCCCCCCCGGCTTCCTGTCCCCCCCCCAAACAATCCCCGGTACCCCCAGCCACTTCCGGGGCGGCCCCCTCCCCCTCGGCCCCCCCCCCTCCCTGCCTTCGTGAATTGGCCCCTCCCCCCCTCTCCCCCGTGGGCCACCAGGAAGCTGAGGCTCGGGGGGGGGGGGGGGGGCAGGTCTCTGGCCCGGCAGCCCCCACTAAGGGGCGGCGCCTGCCATGCCGCGTCCCGCGGCGCATTCGCCCGCCGTAACCGTCTGTCCTTGCTGCTCCATGCAAACCTTCCTGTTGTCGCTGCTGCCAGGGCTGGATGAGGGTCTTGCTTTCTCCGCCCTGGTTATTTAAGCCCCCCGAGGGCACCCTGGCTGCGTCCTCCCTAGAGGAGGCGAGCCACGCAGGGGGCGGCCAGAGGGGCAGCCCGCTATGTGAGCTGCGCCTTTAGCGCCCCCTGCGTGGGCTGACGCATCTGCTAAATAGGTGATAAGTTACACCCTCTGCTAATGTACTTTTCAGAGTGTGCGTGTTTGGGGCGGGGGAAGGTTTTGGGGGGTGTTGAAGGTGTGGGACCCTGGCCTTCAACATGCCAAGTGAAAGGTTTGTTGTGGACATTATATTTTGGGTATATGTCTTACTAAAATACAAGTTCACATCACATGCATACGAATCCACGCAGTGATGAGAAGAAGAGAGTAAATGAGACGTGGCATGGTCAAACACACATCATGTGTTTTCTTCTCGGATGAGGATGCACGTGGGTCCTCACTAGTACATTGTGTGTCATTTAAATCCTCCCAGGGATTGGGATTGCACATCTTGAAAGGTCCCTGTGTGGATTGACAGACTAAGTCACCAATCACAGAGGAGCATGTGGCAGTGAAGGCTGTAGGGATTTCATTGGACAGATCGAGTCCGTGAGTGACTGGGTCCTAAAGGGAGCAAGAGGTCTGGAAAGGGGCTCACACTACATTTCCCAGGACTAGACGTTTCCCTAGTAAACGCCTAAGGCTGACTCCTCTTTGGGGACGGAGTGGAGCCCCATAAAAAAAAAACATGCAACCTGATGTAGGACTTAGATATATTATAGGAAAATCTTTCAAGCGGGAGAATACTTCAGGAAGAGCCGGGGCATAGGCTCCTGTGAGCGGGTTGTCAGAGAGTGTGGCAGACATGCCTGACTAACAGAAAACTGCTGAATATGGGGCCTAGAGAGTGTTAGGTGGTGGGTTCCTTCTGGCTCCATGTTTCCATCATATGTCTTGTTCGGTGACCTGTCTTCATTGCGCTGACACTGGCAGCGCAGGTATGAACTGCACCGCAACCCATATGCAGGTCTTTAGCACGTTTCTGATGTCGGCCTGACATGTCTGGATGTGAAGGGGTGAGAGGAGGTTACAGGTGGCGGAGAAGGGCGGATCATGGGTGTGACCCGCTGCAGGGAGCAGAAAGACTGATACAGCAGCAAACCGCAAGATAGATGGCGGTGCTGTTGCGGTCACAATAACAGGGGATATAAAGGGTGGGAATGGGGGCGGGGCACAGGCCTCATCGATTATAATGGAGGGTGCTGGTGCGAGGCCTAACCAGCAATGGCGCAGTGAGTCCCCCGAAACTGGGACCTGTGCGGTTAATGCTGCACAGCAAATGCTGTACTGCAAAGACATGGAACTGTCTTGCTTTACTGTGGCAAAGATCAGAGAAGTCCTGGCAGACTTTGCCTTTTCTAGAATTTGAGTAATGACCGGTCATTCCATCAGTTTGGAAGTCTATCAGTTTGTCCTGTAGTCTCTGATAATTGAGTACATATCGGTGAGTGCTTCAGCAGACAGCCATTATATGATAGGGTCGGCAGTTTTCCTCACAAAGTTGTGCTGCCTCACAAGTGCCCAGTAGCTTTGAGGGCAATGCCTGACATGGATGCCTCACTGAACCACCTCATGAGTGCCCCAAAGTTGCCCTGTTTATGAGGATAGTGTCTAACATAGGAGGTGCAGATCTGTATGTTAGGGTACAGTTAGTATAAATCTGGTATTTGTCCAATCGTTGCCTTGCCCAACAGTAACCAAGTCTGGTCAGTGTTGGCACCTTCTGCATGACTTAACTGACTTAAGCTCAACCAATCCACAACAGAACTCATGATCAGCAGCTCTCCATCATTGCATAGTTACTTGGCCGCAGGTAATGTGATTGTGCCCACTCCCTACACCTATCGTAAGAAATCCAGGAGTCACAATGGATAATGACCTCACCTCCGGTCAGACCCATCATAAGGGGCAGTTCCGCCCAACTGTGCATCGTACGTTGCACCAGGTCATGCATGAGCGGACACAGCAGTTATCTCTCTGGTATTATCAATACTCGGCTACCCCTAAAACTCTTGGACTCCACGTACTCTTGGACTATGAGTTATCTACTCAATCGACTGTAAAGAATCCAAGGCACAGCAGCCAGACTTATACTCAGACTGAAAAGGTACAAACACCTCACACCAGCATGGGGAGCATTTCAATAGCACCCAGTCAAAAAAAGGATTCACTACAAAACCCTGTAAATCACTCACTGCTCCTACTACGGCAAAGGGCCAGAGTACACCATCAGGACATTCTCACACTACATACCTTTGAGAACTCTAAGGTCTAGCAACAATTCTCTAGTAACAATGTCATGCTTCAACGGAAAATGACAAAGAGGTTCTTATTTCCCCGTCCTAGCTACCAATTCCATCCCAAAAACCTACATACAGGGGACCACCTAACATTCAGAAAACTGCTAAAAACCTGGCTCTTCAACTAACCCCTTTACAAAACCCACATCCGAAACGATCTAACCGGTAGGCCCACTCAAACCTCCGTCCTCACACAGAATCCATTTTTCAACTACAGTAACCACAGAGATCCTCTCTCACTCCACCGACTAACCTTCCATAAGGAATTACGCATGGATCGGGTAACCCACTATCAACAATGGAAACAAACTGCTCCGATCCACCGCACTAGCAGGTGAACACTACTTCAGATATCCCAAACTCTAATCTGTATGTATGCACCCACCACTACCCCTACCCCATATGTCTGCCGTCAACAAACTAACAACACTCTAAATCCTTCATCCTTCCACTACACTCAAAGGATCACTACTGACAGCAGCAATGAGCCAAGCCATTACCACAGGATGTCTCTGTTGCCATTAGCAGAGTTTTCCTACAATAACACTGTACACTCTGCCTTAGACAAATCACCTTTTTTTTTGTTCTTATGGTTTCCATTTCCATACATTCTTAAATTCATTAAAAAGAACAAACAGTCTTTGACGAACAGGTGCAGAATCTTATAAGCTAACAACCTCAGTGTCTCTAGTGGTAGTGAAAATCATGACACTCATAATACAATTAGCTAAAACACCCATAAATGCACAGCGAAATAAATCCAAATGCGATCTCTTCACGCATGACCCAACTCTGAGAACAACGTCCATTCATTAGCCCAGACAAAGATAGAGTGCATGCCTTTCCCCGAACCCATATTCCCAGAGGGAGAGGCACCATGCAAGGCCAACTACAGAGGGGGCGCATGGCCTAGGAATAAGGGATAGTATCTTTTGTAAATGAAAGGAAAGCAGTGCACCGGCCTCTCTCCCCTACTCCCAATTTGGTTCATGTGTTGAGGACCTGTCAGATGTCCAATGTTGATCAGTAGAATGCCAACCAATCAGAACCTCCTAAATCAAGCCTCCCAGTACATGTTGCATTAACCAATCATCTACTTTAGAGATGACATGTATTTTATCTATTATCAATTTAGAGGTAGTTTTAGGAGGAGCCATCAGATATGTAAGAACCAATTAAACTACTAACTTGTAAATAATGTATATATATACAATCCCCTAACCAATCCCCTCACCCTGTAGGTCTTCTAGTGTTATGTCGTCATCATGATGTGTTTTTGGTTTATAATCTGTTCTTTCTTATGGGAGCTCCGAGAGATACAAGATTCTTAATGCTTGTATGCTGTCCCTGTTTTATGTGGATTGTTAATAAAGAGGGTTTTGCCTTTCAGTTTGACTATTTCCGTTATTGAGTTCGGGATTTCCCGGCCTCCCATTCTGTGCCTAAACTGGGTTTTTCCAGACCATTTTAACATAAGCTTCAGGATCCACTTGTTAGACAGTGCTGGCTACGTCTCTGTGTGGCAGCGCGTTATAAGTGGCATTGTGAGCAAAGCAAAGGTGAGTGTTCCTACGTCGGGATATGGGCACATATAAGTGCAGCCACCGTGAAAATGAAATGGCCTCTTACAGTGGCAAAATACTGGCATATATTGTATGCAAACACATCATAGAAATGAGCTTGGAAATGCACCTGCGTGCTGTTGGTGACCTGCCACCTACAGATTTCTTCTTGTGTTACCCTCCAAAACGGATTTTACCTTTTGTGGCTTTTTGCACATTTTCACAAAATGTGTGATGTAAAATGCAGTATTTTAACTGACTGGTTTTTTAACTCTTGGGTGATTGGGGAGCCCTATGTTCTGTTGTTTGAGGGCCTGAGAGGATAGCTCAGGGCAACACAGTTTTCTCAGAGCAAACCAATGAAGAGCGTCAGGGGTTCAAATCCTGGTGTAGTGCTTAGAGGGTGGTCCCCAGCATGAAACACGATATAAAAGCTAAATTAATTTATTTACAAAATATATGTTTGCACCCCTATCATGGAAAAATTCACCCGCGGACACAGTATGTTGTTATCCACCCACCCCCACGGCACCAGAACCTGCCTCTGCCACCGTCGCCCACACTGTCCTTAGGAACATTCCCCTGACCTTCTCTCCGGCATTGTAACTATTGTTAATATGGTGCAATTGACTGCAGTCAAACATATTCCCACCTCCAACTACTGTAAATAGTCTTATTTATATAGACTTGTTCTCTCTACCTTTTGTCCTAATTCAATGTTCCCAATATTTACACTCTGAGCCACTAGATGATGAGACAATTGTACTTCTCCCATGCCTTATGTGAAGCACCCTGTCTCAGGACTCGTCCCACCTCTGTTACTTATATGGACAGTATTTATGTTCAAAGCACTATCTCTGCCACATAAAAACAAATACATATGCCGCCCCCACACGGTCGCTGCAAGGTTGTCCTCATTGGCTCCTCTTCCACACTGGCTACAGTGTCTAGGAATTCAGCCCAGCCACTGTGGGCAGGCCAGAATCTGGAATTGGCTGCAACCAGCCTGAAAAGCACATAGCCATTGTGTACTGCACATGGTATCCATGGTCCATAAGGAAGGCAGTAGGAGACTAGGTCTAGACTAGACGGCAGCAGGGCAGTGGCCATAAGCTCCATTTATGAGCTAGCCGGGCTTCCAAATGCTAGTCAACTGCTACCAACATAGGTGGCCAAGCATCTGTGCCTTATACATAGAATGAGTTCCGTATTGGGGAACTCACATCCCCTGCACAATATCTATGGCCGAAGCCATAAAGTTTTTTGAGCCTAATACCTGCTAACCTGATATAAGGGTAGCCAGCATGGCTTATATGAAGTTAGGTTATGAGTGCAGACATTCGTATTAATTCGACCAGAAGTGGAATATCACAAAGAAAATTCAATTGACAACATTCTTTTAGCAAAAATAAAAGCGAATTTATTATTCAAATGGCCCAACGTGTTTCGAGTGATTCACTCTTCATCAGGGGCAAGTAGTATTTTCAAATATTTCTACAAAGAAAACACTGAAAAAGATAAACCTAATTAGGCAATTGTGTTTTTCATCATTCTAACATGTCTACTAAATCAGTAAATAGACATACATTTATTAAATACCAGATACTTGATCATTAAGGTACGCGAACATCACATCTGAGAATCACTTCTGTATAATTGCCATATCAATGCATTTGACATCAACTCTATGGTGCTACAATTTTTAGTGCAAGATTACAGGATAAGGTAGAATCCATTGATGACTGTTCAACTCATATTAAATTTAAGTAGACTTACTATACTCTTAGTGAGCAACTAGGTTTGGAGAAGGGATGGAGTGCTACCCTTAATGTGGATCATAAAGGTGGACCAAGCGGATTCATTGCACAAGATTGTTAGTGCATTGAGTTGCTGCACTTGAGGCGTGGTATTTAGTACCTAATTGTATTGAAAAATCTAAGAACAACAAACATTTATGTATACCAATGGAGTAACTCAATCACAAGGGTAGGGAGAGGTGTCTCTTAGCGGCCAATCGGTAAAAGCGAAATTCTGTGCAGAAGCTCTACGATCAAGGCCATACTGTTCAAACCCGGTGTCCTTATACAGGATTTTGTTTTTCCAACCAAATAGTGATGAGATCTAAAAAACATGCAAATGTTCAAATGGGTAACGTGCTGATGATCAGCAACCATCTGATTTATGATTATCGTCAGTAGTATCCGAACCTGTCTTACCCAGGGGTAGTAGTCCCGTGAACGTCTAAGTGGAATCCTGGGTGTACAACTGGGAAATAGGTATCCTCAGTAGGAGTAGGCTTCAGTGCTTTACAGATCTAGAAGAAATGCATATGTTCATTGCATTGACGTGTGGGTATCTGGGTGAATAGTTGTAATCAATAAATGCGGATGTGTCTTACCAAGAAGCGTTTATAAAAAGACGACCGATCTATACTTGGAGGGCGGTCTTGTGTGTCCCACCAACTCGAGATATAGTAAGAAGTCTCAAGGTTACTGAAATGACTCAATGGACCAGCACAGATTTTAAAGATGTAGCTACAAGAGGACGATTTTAGTAAAAGCGCAAGATTGTTTAAAAAATCCATTAGAAGCTGCTCTGGAAGACTTACTTCTGTGTCCGCTGGAGACCGTAGGAGGATGCAGCTATCTGTAGACCAACGGGTCACCAAGATGCTGCTGCTGCCATTTTCTAAAAAACGTCAAACATTTATGTCATGTTCGTTGATCAAGTATCTGGTATTTAATAAATGTATGTCTATTTACTGATTTAGTAGACATGTTAGAATGATGGCAAACACAAATGTCTAGTTAAGTTTATCAATGTTTTCTTTATGGGATTATTTGAAAATACTACTTGCCCCTGTGAATCACTCGAAATGCTTTGGGCAATTTGAATAATAAATACGCTTTATTTTTTGATAAAAGCATATTTTCAGTTGATTTTTTTTGTGATATTCCACTTCTGGTCGAATTAATACGAATGTCTGCATTCATAACCTAACTTCATATAAGCCATACTGGCTACCCTTATATCAGGTTAGCAGGTATTAGGCTCAAAATACTTTTTGGCTTAGGTCATAGATAGTGTGCAGGGGACGCAGGTCCTCCAACAGGGAACTCATTCTACGTATACTTCTTCCCCAGCCTAGAGGCCAAGGCTGAGACTTTCTTCCCCCCACATAGAATCTTCTTAAATCTTATACCTTACATTTTATAGTTTACCACATCATAAACAGTGGTCAAAGTGAGCGGGAGCGGTCGGGAGCGGTGCTCCTATACTTTTTTAAATTACCTTGTACAGCTCCTATACTTTTATGTTAAAAAGAAACTGTTCCGGAATGGTTTTGTTTTAAAATAAAAGTGCACTGCACTGAACTTCCCTTAAACAGCAGGCACGTGTTGGGGGGGGGGGGGTGTATTGTGTGTGGGAGGGGTTGTGGCAATGGGGTTTGTGGGGAGCAGGGGCAGGCCAGCTGAGAACATAGTTCAACTACTTTTTTTCGTACACTTCGACCACTGATCATAAAACTACAATAAGAAACACTTAACCAGGTGTGCTCTGTGTTCCCTTCAAGCATCTGTGCCAGCCATGCTGCAAGGATATGAACTAGAGTCAAAAAGATAGTGGGTGTGGAGGGAAGTGCAGCTGGTGTGCAACTGGTGGCATGATTACATCATTGACTTATACAAGTCACTTATAATATGAATACTACTAGTGTCAGATGTTTGCTATGGTATCTAGTAAGCAAGATGTAGCTATATACATAAGGAAGACATAGCCAGCATCTTGGGAGAAATCCACGAAGCCAAGACACCAGGAGAAGTCGAACTGCTGGATTCCTTGAGGCCTTGCTGATCTACTGCCCTCGGGTTCAATATCGCTGGTGAACAGGGCGGGCAGCAGGACATGGGCTTAGAGATGTCTTTGTAAGGCGGCAAAAGGGGCACTTGCCCTGGGCCCCCACCTTGAGTGGGCCCCAAAAGGCTGCCTGCTCTTAAGAATTCACTTCCCATTGTTCAGCAAACTTAAATAGCACACGTCAGGATATTGTATGGCCTGAGGCTGAGGCTCTAAACCCCATTGCCTGTCTGTTGTTGATCAACTCAACCTTTAATGCCTCCGGTTTTCGCTGTGGTATACAAAGTTTGTGTGTTCGCTACATCACAATGCCTGTAACGTTCTCTCACCTTTCTGTGGGAGTTATATCGATCATGTAAAATAGCCACAGTTGAAATGCATATTGATACATTTTAAATGTTGCAATATGTCAGAAGTTAGCACAGTGTATTAAGCACTCATTGGAGAGATCTGTGTTCATATGCAAGATTACAAAAGCAAATTCTGGCAAGGCTGACTCAGCCTTTCGTATGTCTGAAGTTGATAAACCTGCATGTATATGTACTTTGCTTTGTAGCTCAACAGGTGCTATTATCAGCAATGTACTTGCACCAGATAGAGGTTACTACAAAAACTGTGAAGGTCTAGAAATTAGTTCCTTCAGTTGGGTGCATTGTAAACCTAGGCAGCCACCATAATGATGAGAATAAAGTGTTAGCCCAGAGAGGTTATTAGGTACCATAATTCAAGACTGTGAAACCAAAGCGCAAAACCTTCATGCTCGTATCCTTGCTTTACCAACACGCGATACAGTGAGCCTGGACACATCATATCATCTACATTACTGTGCTATCTTCTGTGAAAAGGTTGGCCTTCTCACAAGCTGGTGGCATTGTTTAGCCCATTCAAGTAAGAACTAATCAAGTTGTACTCCTAATTTTTACACAAGAGTATTTTTAAAGATATATCCTGAGAATTATTAGTTTTAAGGTGCGGAGGAGAAAAATATAACAACCCTGGCATATAGGTTGTAAAAATGTACACAATAGATCAAGTTCCCAAATGTGGGAACTCTCATCCTCTGCACTCTATGGGTGGCTCTGTGAGGAGTCCTTATATGTTTGATTATTTGTTAAGTAAGTGATTCAATAGATTGACTTGCACAAAAATGTAGATAATTTGCTTATTGACATATATCAATACATATATCAATACACATTGACACAGTTAAGTATTTTTAGAAAAAATCCATTGATTTATTAGAAGCCCAACGCGTTTCGTGAAATAATTCACTTCTTCAGGGGCAAATTGCATAATTTTTCTTAAAGTAATCTGGAAGACATAATATTGAAGTAGATGCATATTAGCCCCAATAGTTCACAAAAGAAAATTGTATAATTTCCAATAGCAAAAAAACTTTCATGGAGGATCCATATATATCCTATTGTCGAGTATCTCATTAAGTTGATATGAGTTTAAACTTAAAGCAAATCATAGAGTGGTGACCAGTAGTAACCATTTAGCAATATCCTCACATTCAACAATGATCAGTACAGTGACATTTTTATGTTGTAAGTAAATTACCTATGGGCAAGATTCCATTGTTCCAAAATGTTGGCTGTTCATCACAAAGAGAGAATGTGTCATTCTCCTGTGCTAGCATTGTGGTCTTAGTCCCTAGAGAGTTAACAAGAAAAAGTGGGAGAATGGGGGAAAGTCGTCAGGAAAAGAAATCCTGAATTTATCTATCAAAAGATTAGAATAAATTAAAAGTGATGACTTACCACCTTATGTCAGAAGAAGATGGTAACTTGGGTAAATATCACTTCATCTTTTAGAACCTTTTGTGTAGGAACAAGCGTCCTGCCCAAAGTGGGCGAGTTCCAAAATACCTAAGAATAAACCAAAATGTGGACTAAGTATATAGCCAAGAAGTCCGGCTAAAATAGCACAGATAATCCCAGAATACTTACAATTGAATAGTCTTTTGGTGTGTAATGGTCGAGATCATGATCTGCTTTCAGGACTCGCTAGTCAATACTGGCGTTGGCTGTCCTGTAAATATCGTGATGTCATCGCGCGCATGCGCATAGTCCTAATTAGATGTTCAATTCGATAGGATAAACTCGATGCACAAAACTATTAGCTCCCAAAGGGGGCCTGAATATGACAAACGATAGGTTTTGAGAAAACGTAAAGTGCAAAGATGCGCTTGAGGTGGAAAGTGTGGTTATTGTAGCTAGCGCTAGTTGAAGGATAATAAATGCCTGCTAGGGAGTGGGAGGACTTTAAAAAATAAATATGTAAAGGGTTAAAAAAAAGGGCAGAAAAGCTAAGATAACAATTGAGCTGAATCACTGAAATTTGATTCAAAAATGGTCACATGATCAAAGGACAGGCTGGTTAAAAGGACAGGCTAGTTAAATGTCGTAACATAGTCATGAGATGTAAACTCACAAGATAACAACGTGAAAAGAACCAGGAGATGTACAGACATGGTAACAGGTTATTTTAGCTGTTGCAAATTATTGTTGCAGACATGAACATGTGGGCAGTGAGAGCAATCAAAACAGTGACATGGATCCCCAACAAACTGGGTACTATCTTAGGTTGCGGGAGACCTGTGCCCACTGTTCACCCCATGCCCCAAATATTGTCTAGGGTAAGTTGTCATCTTCCCTCTACAATAGTTTGCAAGATCTTAGCTTGCCCAATTAACCAAATTGTATGAACCTGGGCACATCACGTGAACACGGGAGTGCAGAGAAACCAGCTAAAAGCTGGTACACAAAGTATAAGGGAACTTCACTGGACAGACTAAGTCTTCTACCCCCAAGGCCATCACATATGAAATGTGTACTAGCTCTCTCTCCACACGCACTCTTACACGCGCTCTTACAAAATAGCACGCATATCTTCATGTTCAGCAGACAAAAGCTTTTCAGTATATAAAAGCCAGACCTATCGCCTTTGCCAATGTGCACTGCTGATATGAACTCCTGTTTTAACTTGTACAATCAAAATGTGTGGGAGTTGCCATGTCATTGTGAACATATAGTGCAGATTCGCTATGCAAACCCAACTGGGCCAGAGATTTTGAGAATAACCAATAATGGTTGAGAATAAACATTTGTATATTTTATGATTTTGATAAATACATATTTGCTTAAAGTTTTGTAAGTAAACAAATGCACAATAAAAAATAAAAAATAAATGAATAGCTATGAAGATACAAAAGGACTAGAGGTGACAGGATCTAATTGCACATTTTCATAATCAGAATCAGACTCACAAGCAGTGGAAGTAAATATGAGGGAGTTGCTGAGGACAAGAGCAGTGCAAGCAAGAGCAGAGTCTTTAAGACTAAGAATCATATGCTTCAGCAGGGTTTTAAAAAGTTAAAATACTTTGCCACTGAGATCTGGATACTCTGGGTGGGTGGCCAAACATGCCAACCTGTAGACAACCTTAGACACTCCGAGACCATTGTGGTGGTGATTTGGCACAGTATAAAAGCTTTGCAGCATAGCATAACTTGCAGCCAAGGGATCTCTTTTCCATTTTGGCCAGGTGTGCAACACTTGCAGTTGCCTTTTGCCCCAAATTTGAGGCTGCCATCAGCTGTTCAGTCAGGGCTTGGGCAGTCAGTCACGAGGTGATGTAGACCTCAAGGTGTGGGGGAAATGCCAAATAGAATGTAGGGAGCCAGTGCACGCGTTAAAGGCATGAGATGCGGTTGGGTGCCACTGGGCAAGATGTGTCCGTGCCAGGGAGCTGGAGACAGCAGGCCAAGGCCTGTTCCTGACACCCTTTCTTCGCATGCATTTATTGCTGGCTGTGGGAAAATCTACAACATTTTGAAAAATAACTAGCTGCATATCAAAGGGGATCCACCAAACCACTGCTCTGACTGCAATATTGTCACCAAATGTGAACATTTGTATCTTGAGCACACATATCAATGAGTGCATTTATTTTGTTGGCAAGTTTAACAAATCTTTACGAACGTATCAAGTGTAAAATATGCAGGTTTTTGCATTGATATTGATATTGATAGTTTATGTGTATATTCGCCTATACACACATGTGTTTCAAATCGCTTCAAGGCAAGGGAGGGAGCAAGGGAAAATACAATGGGGCTGATTCATGGAATTATTTGCGCTGAAAAATAGGGATTTGTGCGCCATTCTGCCCGCAAATCCCTGTTTAACAAATGGGGATTTACGGGCAGAATGGCGCACAAATCCCCGTTTTTTGGCGCAAATAATTCCATGAATCAGCCCCAATGACATTCTTACAAGGCCTTGAGGCATTAAGAATGTGAAATGAACTATCGTACTAGGCCTGACGACATTTCAGATAGAGCAAGAGCTTTGACAATGATGGGGAGGGAGGGAGGCAGAGAGGGGGAGGGAGGTAGGAGATGAAACAGACAATGACAATCATACTAGGCCTGACTACATTTCTGGTAGTGCTGGAGATTGACAAAAGGTGAGGTGAGCAGGGGGGGGGGGCAGGCCTTGAACATTTTGTAAAAGAAAACTTGATGCAATAGTACCAGAATTCATGTAGATCCAGGTCCAAGAATACAGACTCTGCACCATGGAATGACATTATTTTCTTTATGTATTTATTTATTTATTTATTTAATTTGTATAGTGCGCACAAACGCTCAGGGAATAAGAGTGCTGGAGAGCACCAGTTACATGTAGCCCGGAGGCAAGGACATTAGCATACTTAATGGTTACATTCAACAAATACAGCATATCATCTCAGGTACATAATTTGGTGGGGGGTTCAATTTGTGCAAGTTAGTCAAACAGCCATGTTTTAAGGGCTCTGCAGATGGCCCAGTATGATTCCTCCACTTTAGTGCATCTGACTCGTTCAGATGAAGGTGATGGTGCTACCTGGTGTGATTATGTGGGTGCATGTCACCGCCGCATGCTTGACGTTACACATGAGCGAGATCGTGCATGAAGAATGACCGAATAGTACTGGTTACGCCTGTTTTGTGAGAACAAGACATTTAATTTTATTTAGCTCATCAATCCGGAACTAAATGTTTCTTTTTGTATAGGGTATCATTACAAGAAGGGCAAATCCAGGCAGTTGGCATCTGTGTGCATTTACACAGGCAAGGAGCACGTGTTGCTCTATGTTTCTTTGGCTGTGCTCTCTTGGGGGAAAAGGATATCTTCAGCAGAGCTCCCAAGTTTCCCAATTCTAGGCTTCCGAAAGCCATCCAGTCCCTTTTTTGTGGAAACCTGGAATCTGTAGTCCTAAATTTAAGATGGAACGACAGAACTACAAGTCCCAGAATTGCAAGGAAAAAACAGGACTGGATCACTTTCTCATGCACAGAATTGGGAAAACGCGAGAGTTCTGTCTATATATTTCTGAGCATTCGAATAAATTAGCAGTGGAGATTTTTTGTTCCTGCGGATGTTTCGCTCGTTAGCGGGCAATTCCTTAGAGATCAGAAAAGAAGAAGGCTAGTATGATGCGAGAAGGCAATATTACCATTTAGGAAATCAATTTCTATCACGTTTACTGCCCTTAAAATGATAGCAGGCCAAGGTGAAGGGGACCATACTGAGCTCTCAAATGTCCCAATTCCACGCTTGAGAGAATCGCAGGCAGTCCTCTTTAGGAACTCTTGGACATGTAGTATTGTCTTTCAAATTTTAAATGTAGGACCGCAAATCCCAGAAGACCAAGACAAATAATTAGACTGGACAGGTTTCTCACACCTGGAATGGAAAACTTGTGAGCTTTGGGCCGCAAATATTTAAGATATGATCTGAGTATGAGAATTGTGGTGAACCCAAACACTGATACCTGAGAGCGCATTGTGGTTTTATTACATGCACAAGGAATTATATTTTCAAGAAATGAGTTGCCTCCAATGACAGGGACAGGAAGAGATGTACTCAAGGACGTCATTTCACCAAAATACCAGGGGTAGCGGAAGTGACATCACACGACCCTTGACCCCTGGTGACATCAGAGTAAGTGATGTCATTTGACCCCACCCCAAAGTGATATTGTGGGATGCGATGGAACGTGACCTTTCACCTCTTGACAAAACAGGAAGTGCTATCACACAGCATTGTACACTACAAAAAATATGGTTACGATATTGCTATAATGTGATGTACATTTCATACAAGAATGGATCGCCATATGTATCGTTAAGATCAGTGTATATAGGCCCATATTATGAAATGACTGTGAATAAAAGCAGACGTCCATGACCAAATGATAATGAAGTGTTATTATATAGCACTTACGCTTAAGCGCTTTATATAGAAAAACATACACCCAATATCACCCAACCTGTGTTGGTACAATATCACCCAACCTGTGTTCGTACTCATTTATCGACCTCAGAAGGATGAAAGGCTCATTTGAGGCGTTTTAGAACAGACTAAATCAGTGACTCACCCCCTGAAGTGTGCCTGAAATAAACCTTTAATGAGTCTAGCAATTATTGTATAGAATTCCAGAAAGACACATTATTTGGTATTCCTAATCTTTCTTATTTAGGGTCAGTGCTGAAAGTGTTAGTCTTGTGTCACTCCTTTTCTTCTTTTTCTTCTTTTTTTAAAGGGGCTTGAACAAGAAAGCCAGCCACTCCAGAACTAAAGAGCCACATGGTGCTGGCCACAGCCCATGAGCTTACATTACAAAATAAAAAACCCTTTGTTTTCTTTTTTTTCTTTTTTTTTTCTAGAGGCTGCATGGGAGACCTCAGAGGTCGCAGTTGCGACCTCTAGCGACCCCTAAATGACGTCCCTGAATGCACTCTTTAGAGACATGTGTGAATAATAACCAGGATCACTGCTCATATGTGTCATGAAATTGAGATAAAAGAAGTGAATAAATGAATGAGTTACATAAAGCATTTCAAAACCAGGCCCTTTTATTATACCGTAAACAAAGACCATAAAAATAAAAAAAAGACCTATTCACGTTAAAGAAGTAATTCAAAGTTGGGGGGGCTTTAAAAACAAGAACAGATTTGCAACCACTGAGAGTGCATAACTGCTAATTAGTGTTACGTAGAGATGTTTCTGAGATGTGCACATGAATGTAGGTCATAAATTGATCCCTAAATCCTAACCTGAAATTGCTCATGGGAAGAACTAGAGCCAAGCAGTGGTCCAAGGACCCCAACAAGAAAATAATGAGAATGGTATTTTCATTGTTGACCTCGAGCCATAGAATGAAAACGGGTTCCTTGCTGGGGATCCCTGTGGGGCAGAGAGGACTGCACTAGGTGTTACAGTGAGTCAGAAGAGGTAAAAGGGACAGATGATAGTGCCACGGAATAGATGTCATCAAAGGACTGGTTCTAGCAGCTTCTCTTGACCTATTATGGTTTCTTCACAGCTGCATGGATTGCAGCCTATGTTGGCTTGTCCACACAAGTCATTTGGTCTTTTTTCGTATGTCTGCTTAAGGCAGGGAATATTTTTCCTGAGGGCTTCTGAGTACCTAGGGCAAAGGACATTTTGTGCATTTTTAGGAACTTTGGGTTTCACCCTAAGTTACCCAGGGTAATCCAGACGTGGACCCCTTGCTCACTGTGCTTAGAGGAGCACCACTCCACCTCATTGATGAGGCCCTACTAGGCCAAAACACGTGTCTGGGGTTGCTGTTGGTACTCTCGTTCAGAGGAGAATTGCCTAGCATTTCAGCGCTGGACTGCCCATGTGGGTTGGACAAAGACGTGGGTTGGACAAAGACTGATATGCAAATGGATATTTCTCCTCTGTGAAAGGTACAGTTACCTAAAACGTGGCTGTAGACCCTCCGGAGGGGGCACCTTCCCATAGAACAGGTTATTTGGCCACGTTCGTTCTCGGTAGAAAACATTTGTGATGTCATCTTCGATGTCCTGGGTGTTAGTCTTAGCAGTGCACGGTGGTTGCTTAGCTTACCATAACTGGCGAATTTCTGAGGTTTTTCGGTTTTACCTGTAACCATAACGTCCCTTTAACAACATTTTTTCATTGAATTTCATAGGTTTTTATTAGTGCAACTTAACCATAACAGCCCTTTAACAATGTTTTTTCATTGCATTTCATAGGTTTTTATTAGTGCAACTTCATAGGTTTTTATTAGTGCAACTTAACCATAACGTCCCTTTAACAATGTTTTTTCATTGAATTTCATAGGTTTTTATTAGTGCAACTTAACCATAATGTCCCTTTAACAAAGTGTTTTAATTGAATTTCATGGGTTATTACCGGTGCATGCTATTTTCCTACAATTTACCAATATCATACTTACCCCAATATAGCAACATTTTTGTCCAATTTACAAAGTTTCGCCTTAAAACTCTGCCATTTCCCACCTTCTAGCACCATTTTTAACACTTCTATACTTTTTCCACTGTTTTTATTTCCGTCAACGTCTGTGAACATCTGATGTCACTGCGGACCTTCCGGACAGTGCCATGTGACCATGGCTCCCGCGTGGCGTGCTTATGTGTCCCCAAATGCGTTTGCACTTTGCGTTCGGGTCCTTGCTTCGAGGACAGTTCAGAGCTGCATTTTCTACTTATCTAGGAACTTTCAAGCTCCAAATGTACCCTTGCACAGCTCCTACACCTTTTCTTACTCATTATCCATTCACAATCTATCACAAAGCACATACTTGGAAGAATAGTAGCAACACTGCTATTTATCTTAAAAATTGCATCAGCTCTTGCCATCCCTCCTCCCCAAGAGCCACCACCACCAGCTGGAGGACAGACACAACAAAATAAGCGCAGTATTTCTAAAGACAATGAAGAGGACCAAGAAGATGAGGTAGAGGAAGTGCCTACCTCTAGCACCCAGATGTAATCATGGGTGCGGCTGTTCTGTACCACTGTTGGGAATGTACCAAATGCTAAAGCTACAAAAGTGAATTTGTGGACTACCTGGACATTACTCCTACGGGACCACCTCCACGTGTCGCCACACCAAATCCAACTACTGCAGTGCTCTCAGAAAGATTGTTCCTTTCTTAGCAATTAGTAAGCTGTCTTCCTCCACATCTTCTGCCTCAACCAATACTGTAACCACACAGCCTACTTCTGTGGGACACAAAATCACACCAGCTACATTGCAAGCAATAAAACAGGCTGTTGATCCATATCTTTGGAAGAGAAACAGTACTCTGTATATACTGCAACACACCACTCTGCAGGATGAAGCAATTTCGAAATGTGTTTGAAGCTGTAATCATGGAGCATGAGAAACACCGTCCACTACCTTAGAAGTAACACACGTGCAACATCTTCCCCTGTCCACCTGGCCCTCCATATTGCTGATTGGTGCCTCTTCCCTTATTTCCCTCCTCACCTTACGTTCTAACCCCTCCTGCAAAAAAACATGTTTTAAACATCGAAAGAAAGGTTCCTTTAGGAATCACCTTTCACAGTAAAAAAAAAGAACTAAAAAAAAATCTTATAGACTCCATCTATTTTACATTTCTCAGTGAAGTACATCGACTCAATACGGTTTTCCAACATTTCCATTAGCATTTTGTGTTATGCTAATGGGAATAATTTGGCTTTCATCCCCCGTTCCAGTCCCTGGAACGGGGGATGAAAGCCAAATTATTCCCATGTTAGCCCAAGTTATCTGTCCAAGCAAAGTGTGTCAGTGTGGGCCCTGATGCCTGCAGGCTTTGGTGCATTATGAATAAATAAATAACGAGGGATCCAGACCATTATCCTCCATTACAGCTCCTGCAAGGTGGGATAAAGAGCATTAGCCCCCCTAGTTCCTAAAGCGGGAACCCGGGTTGCTAAAAAATAGATTTTTCTTCCTACGGCGGGACGCCTGCAGTGTCCCGCTGTAGGAAGGAAAATCCTTTTCCAAGATGGCCACCATGGAAAGGGAATGCGGGGCTCCGTACAGATCCCCTCTTCCCTTTCCATGGCAGCCTGCAGAGGCGAAGAAAGAACCCTATGACCATATTACCACAAGCACATTTTCTTTCCCTTTCAAACCTATCCCACTTTCGAATAACTTTACCACATAGCCGTTCCAAGGTGGACATTGCTCCTTCAACCCCATTTTTCGTCCCTCGCGGTCATGGCCAGTAACCAGATTGTCCGGGTCATGACCTTATACCATGACCCGGACAATCTGGCTCCCGCCCATAGCCAAAGGCTATGCCTCAGTCACCAAAGGTATATCACTATTTGCTGTACCTACATTATGACACTTGTCAAAAAATAAAACACAGGCACATTTGCAAAACCATGCTTTAAGGTCCTTGCCAATGCTCCTTACACGAGTTTGCTTGAAATCAGCCAATCTTTTATTTGTTCAAAAGTGTCAAAATGTATGTACATACTATAGTCATATAACTTAGTCCTCACTTGGCAAAATCCATTCAGACTTTACACAAACATTGAAGGTTAGGTCTATTATCTTTCTGAAAAATGTGTCCACATTCGTCAAACGGCAACAATGTTATAAGCCATCTAAAAATGTTGAGACCCCCCCCTCTAATTTAGCCCCCTCCTGACAAAATCCCACCAAACTTTAAAAACATGTATATCTAGATCTAAAATATTTTTGCAAACCTTTGTGTAGATTGGTAAAAATGAACCACATTTACAAGCCCTTACAATATTGTGGGATCCCCCCTCTAATTTTGCCCCCTCTTGACAGAATCCCACCAAACAAGGGTCAACACCCGGAAGAGGGGGGACTGAGGGGTGAAACATCCCATCCAAAGTAAAAGAAGGAAACAAACTTTGATTTTTGTTAAAGGAACTTTTGTTTTTTTTTAGATTTAAAGACGTCAGGCCTTCGAAGGCAACAGACTTTCAAGTGAAACAAGACTTGGCCATCAAACCTCCTGATAAGCTGGAACAGAACTGTCGACTTGTGCCGAGAAAGCTTGAGTGTGTGCTGTGCTCCAAGATCCCAACTTACCCCCTGGACAAAATGTGTGGTTGGAAGAGCCAAGCTACCGCATCCTGGCATATTATTTGAGAACACCTCTCTCTTTTATTGAAAACCATACCACACCATTTTTTGTATTAGTTGTAAGGTTTGGCAATCGGTTTCTTGGTATAGGCCCTTTTTATTTGACACAACGCCACTAGGACTGCCTTATTTTCATTTGATGGTCGATGCTTGCTCCCATCTTAGATTTTGGTTTAGATTAGGCGTTTTTCCCACCTGCATACAGTTTAATAAACACCCTTGAACTGTGATCACTTGTGTCTGTCTTTACTGTTGTCACCATGAGTTCCTTACAGGGGTCATTCAGTATTGGGTGGTAACGGTAAAATCAGCAAGGTTCGGCAAATACCACCGATTTTACTGTTGGCCCAATTTATGGATTGATCAAATAAAATCCGGTAGTATTCCATGGGAATACCAATGGCAGTATTTTTAGTGTACAGATTCAATGACCTTTCCGTGGAAAGGCAGCTGAGTAAATTCATTCTGTATGTTCACTAAATTATTTACAATCTCCTTCACTTCATTTTTTAAAAAAGAGCTTCACTTCGTCTCTTCTTCATAATAGTTCTGAAATAGAGGTAGTTATCTCGGTGTTGCTATTTGATTCTTCTTTTAAAATGTCAAACACTTTGACCAGTGAGGTTAATACGAAGTTACATGCAGCTAGTGATTGATGTTTCATGCTAGACTCTATTGGATTATCACACACTGTGGAGTTTGAGTGCTCAGATAAATCCAAGTCACAACTCTGTCTTCCTCCATGGGGGTATTAAACAGCTCAGGGTTATTAGATAGGGAGTCTCAGTCTGGGTAGTTCTTAGGTGGTACTTCTTCTCCTTGGGGCAGTGATTTCTTACTTACTTACTCCAGTAAGGAGACTGAAGGGACATTCTGGCCTTCCAAAATTAGTAACCCATCCCTCAATTGAGGGGGGACCATTTTGGGGGCTACGGACGCATTGGTTGCAAAACATTCCCCTTTTTACCTCTGAATCGATAGGCTTTATAGTGTAAAATCCATGTTAGGTGATTCTGCCTTGTGCACTCAATCAGTTGATTGGGGTCAGCATTTCTCTACAGCAATGACGGATGTCGAATTCATTACATGTTTGCTCTGTTTCCTGTTCCGGGAGAGAATTAATGAAGCCCTCATCACATGGCATTCCTCCCTTGACTTCACGTCTTAATTTCATGATTAATCTGGAATAGCCACTTAAAATTGCTTAGTTCCTTTTGATGGGTAACCAAACTCTTTGACAATTATTTAGCACTGGATAGGGCTATGGAAGTCTTCTGCTGGAGAGCCCCTATAACGGCTTCTCTACCTTTCACTCCCCGACCCCCCAAGCTTACCGGAAGTCTTCTGAATTTTCCTTCTAGTCACAGGAGAATGTCCTCACCAGGTCCTGCAGCGTCTCGTCTCCGCCGGCTCCGGCCGAACACTGCTGAACACTTTGCGCACTTTCGCTGCACTTTTGCCAACGATTCAGTTTTTAAAAGCAGCAAGGTCGTTTGGGTGATTCAGTTAAAGGCAGAGGCCACAGCACGACAGCACGGAACACACGGGCAGATAGCGCTCTTTGCAGTGGTCAGACCTCCTTCACCTCTAACACTTTCGCACACTTTTGCTGAGCTTTCGCCAGCGATTCAGTTTTTAAAAGCAGCAAGTTCTTGTTGGTGATTCAGTTAAAGGCACAGAGGCCACAGCATGACAGCATGGAAAACACAGCCACATTGCGCTCCTTTCAGTGGTCAGACCTCCTTCACCGCTGAACACTTTTGCTGCGCTTTCGCTGGCGATTCAGTTTTTAAAAGCAGCAATGTCTTTTGGCTGATTCAGTTAAAGGCACAGAAGCCACAGCACGGCAGCATGGAAAACACAGCCAGATAGTGATCCGTGACCATCTAATACTTCACCAAAAGAACAGAAAAGTTCTTCAGTAGTAACCTCCAAATTAAAACAACAACTTCACAAGACTTCTTTGTCATCAAACTTTAAACCAGTTTCGGGGAAACAACAATCACATTAGTGCTCTTTAAGAGTCTTTTGCAACTATGCTCCTCTCCCTCTGGATAACCTTCTCCAGAAGGGCAGCCGGTTTGCCATCTTTCTTTCCCCTCTACACCAACAATCAAATAGCAACCAAAAGATGGTCTCACTTTTCTTCTATCTTGGCTTTGGCAATGTATGTTTCTATCACCTGAGGATCTGTCTATCATAGCGCATAAGCAGCAAGTCTTGAAACCGTTATGCTTCCCAATATTCCCCTCTTGCCTTGAGCACTGTTTGTTCTGTTGGCATTGCTGGATTTTTACATACTCTTGGTTTGGGTATTGCTTGTAAGCTTTTGGGTTGATCAATGCTTCCCCACAGGGTTTCTGGGACTTCCACAATCGGAAACACTGCACTGTCACTTTGAATCAATAAGTATAAGTGTTGTTGGTTTTGTATAGTTTGGCATTCAAAATTATAGTCACTGCTGCTTTCACTCATATGCGAGTGATACTGCCTGCCGTGAACACGTGGGCAGTGTCGAAGCTGTGAACTCACTGGTAAATCGCTCGATCACGCTCCTTTTGGTGTTCGCAGCTCTGTGTTTGTGGCTTCTGGTGGTCGGGTGGACAGCCTAATCTGGTCCTCCTCAGCTCATGCCACTGAGAAATTGACCTTCTTCTGCTCCGGAAAGGGTCATGTGCAACCAAGCCAATTCTGACCTCTAAAGAGGGCACACTTACCTCGCTACTGCTGCTTTTCACTGGTGAACTTTGCACAACAAATCTTCACCGGGCAAGCATCTTGTCCTTACGCTTCCCACTGTGCGACCTCTGCAACAAGGAGAGCTCAAGGCAAAGATTCTCTCAGGACCTGCCACCACTTCAGTCTTTACAGTGGTCCCGGCGTCTTCTCTCGCCTCCAGCTTTACTTTAAGGCCCGTACTGATTCCTCCTCTTACTGCCTGCACTTGAGAGGGCTTTTTAAGCTTCCCTCAGGTGTAGGTCATCTACACTAATTAGCTGACCACTCCCACAGCAGTGTTCCTCTGCATCTCTCTTGCTCGGCCCAGTACTGAGGGAATTAGGGGACTTTAAGTCCCTACCAGCAAAGTTCGCTTTTCCAACTATTTCTATTTTAATGATTTTATTTCTGCTCTCTACAACATTCATTGAAGGGGTATCATACAAATCATGCACCAATCGTGTTTGGAAAGAGGAATAAGGATGCCTAGGTGTTTGGTAGTTATTATTCTTAAGCTTCCGTCCATTACCCCCTTTGGAGTTAGGGAGGTTTCTAGCTCTATGAGCTTAAGAAGGGGGTTTGTTTACTTTTACACCACAGGAGTTCTGGCTGATTTCACCCATATTAAGGTGGTCAACATATGGAACTGTTAGATTATTGTGGCAATAGGGGATTATGCATTTTGGCAGCTATGATAGCTCTGCCTTAGAGGAAGGCAAACACTGCACCTCACCCCATTGGTTCCTCTCGCTTCCCGGAGCCCTATCTCCTCCCAGGTGATCCTCCCAGAGAGTACCTCCCCAAGGTCAGGATCAGGGAGCATCTGCCTTTCCCTGGCCGCCTGGAAGGAGACTTTAGGCAGGGATTTGGTGAGGGGTCCGTAGGATTCATCACACTAAGAGTAGGAGTTAAAAAAGCCAAACTGGGCCCAATTTTATTAATTTAATTTCTCTGTACAGATGGGAAGTGCAGGCACTTTCTGTCAATACAGTGAAAAAGGTTTTTTACAAAGGGCCATGGTAAGGGGGGTGAGAAGGTTGGCATCTCTGATTCCCTCCATCAACAGCTTAGCCACGTTTTGGATAAAAGGGTCAGGATGGAACCTTTTCTGCATCCAAAATGTACAGAAGTGGTATAAACTACTAATGTACATAATCCATTTGCACCTTCACTTTGAAGGTGGAAATGGCTGAGTTTATTTTAAAAACACCTTTCTATGTTACCAAATGCAGAAGTGGTATTTCTAAAATACCTCTGGAGGTATTCCAGAAATACCACCTCCACCAGTGGTAAACTCTGAATTGGACACATTTTTACAAATATCACTGGTGGAAGTGGTAACTTTCTCCATTGCTACAAGGCATAAAACAAGCAGTGTTGCAAAGCAATTGCTATGCAATTCTGTAGGTTTGCTAATTAAATTGACACTTGTGTGGCAAAGCTAGCTATTTAAGTAACCCTTTTCAATTAAAGCACAGCTTGCCCTGCATTCCTCTCTTGCCCTCACAGCTCTCTATATCCTCTTTTTTTCTCTGTTCACTGCTTGTTTAAAGGGGCCAATGGAGCGAGAGTGCAGCAGTCATCATATTCTCCACTCTTTAGTGCAATGGGCCTCTGTAGGAGTGCTGAGCAACTCTTTTCTTTTTTCAAATAATTGCAAACCAGAAGTAATTGGGATGATACCTTTATTAAGCTAACTACATCCTGTCTGGCAAAGACCACTATGTGTTAACTTATTTTTTTTTAAAGCTAGTCATGAAATTCAATTCCTAAAAATGTAAGTTGTTGAAATGCACAATTACAGTATTGTTGCTGTAAAACACTGCAATGTCTCCATGTTTTGCAGTAAAGTTTAGGTTAGTGCATCTAAATCTCATAGTGTCAACTACATTTTACTTTGTTGGGGAAGGTGCATCATATTGACGAGTGAACACATTTGAAAATCTAAATTATCACATGGCCAAATACTTTTTATGGCAAACCTAGTTCTGTAGCCTGCTGGTTGCATACATCTGGGCAACTGGTGCTCAACCCATGATATTCTATGTTATCACCCTGTTGCTTTCTACCAGCTACCAAGAAATTGAGAGGGCTGCAAACTACAATATTCCACCTAGTTTGCTCAGTTTGCTGTGTGCTACGCCATCCACTCTGTGTAGTATCATACTTTCTTTCCTCTTACATGATGAATAACCAAAGTTAACTAGATGTGTACACAAAGGAGTGATCAATAATTCTATCCAGTCTATACATCTACAGACCTATTGCACTGCCATACACTGTAGTTGGCCTCCAGAGCTTGCTTATATTCGCACAAGCAAGAGAGAGCTGGCCAAACTGTTTTCAGAGTCTTTTCATATCTATTCATTCATGTGTGTCCATTCATGCAGATAATATTTTACCTTTTACAGATACTCAAAGTCTTTTTGCCCACTTGCATACTCAAGTAGATTTTATGAAAGCCGAGTACCATTTGCTGTGGATGTTTGAAACTTTTATTTAATATTTACTTTTATGCATTAAATGTCAAATAAGCATTTCACTGTGCATGGCTGGCCTCTGGGTGGTGCAGTGTGCCAAACATAAAGTGAGTTTGTGGTGACATGCACCATTTTACAGAAAGCACATTTAAATATGTTGTCATCTGTTGCCATGGGTCGAGTGCATTTCTCATAGGTCGAGTAGGTAAACTAAGTTACTCGACCTGTGGGTCTAGTAGAATTTTAAATAATTTGCAAAGCCGGACTCAACTCACTAATGTCTTACTTCAGCGGTACACAAAACTGATGAATTGTTGCTCATTTTATGTTATGGGTACAAATGACTTTTATTGGCATTAAAATTATTAGTACGACATTACGGGTTTGTTTGCTAATCAAGAACATTTTAATTAGCAAGCTCTGCTAATCAATGTTTGAAAACTAATTTATGCCTTGGTGGTATTTCATTAAACAGGTCCACTGTGACCCAACTCTGAAAGACCATCTTAGTTTGTAGTCTACTAATAATAAATACTTGAATGTTACATCCTTCTGTTTGTATCTTTCAACTGTGCCCAATAGTGAGTGCCACAAACAACCCAACAGTCATTTCTATAACACTCATAAACTAATATCCATAAGTGCTATTCAGGGTGCTATTAAAATCTTTTTGTAATCAGCTCACCAGAAATCAAGAAATTCACCAGAGGAAGGGGCAAGCATTTTTACAGAATACAACTGAGGACATACTCTACGATATGGACCTTTACTTTCTTTGCAAGTAGGTGTCGTGATAAACTGCTGATTATTGTAACAGACCAATGGTTTAAAACCTGCAGTCAAGCCAACATTACTATTCAGTGTCATAGAATATTGTCATTCAAGTGCGTACATCGCCGTTGGGTGATATGAACATGCCTAGGCTCTTTTCGCTCTCGCACACTGTGGAGGACCATGTGTGGGGACCACCCAGGCACATCTGTAACACTGCTGGAATCAATACCAGTGTTTCACCCTATCTAAACAGAAGCTGAGCAGGACTATTCTATTCCTTCAAAGCAGGCTAAATTCTGAAGGATTTCACCTTTTTCAATAATTAATATTACATTCTGAAGCTGTGGCCCAGGGAGCAACAGCTCAGCCACCCTGGGGGCAATTGCTACCTTACCCCCTTCCCAGTCCGCCCCTGAGGCAATGTGTGGAAAACATATATAAGCAATTGATAAAGCAGTGGGGTAACAAAGTGTAGAATTAGCTTGGGGATTATATGCTGTCCGTTCCTGTGTTCACACTGCAGTGCTGCTATTAAAGATTTATCAAACTAACCTCACCCAACATTGTAGTCCATTGTCTGGCTTCTGCTACACATGTAAGACCGGTGGGAAGGGTGATTGGTCAGTAGATGAGATGGAGCATCTGGTCTGTCCTGCGAGTGATGGGGAGGACTATCTGTGGAATTTCAGTGCTGGGAAGGAGATGGATGTATCTCCAATGCGGGATTTCAAGGTGTAAAAGGGGAATATTGCATCTTTTTGGACATGGTTTCCACAGTGATCCGGTTGAGGGTGAACTCTTTTAGTAACTTCAGGGGCTTGCAGAGCTTCCCTTAGGTGTGTTTTGTGGAGAATTGGTGTATTTGAAGGCTTTCTGTATTTTGTTTTTTCTTCAGGAATAAGGAGTTTGTTGGTGGTTGTGGTTGGTTTCTTGAAAGCATGAGGTACCGGTGATCTTTGTAATGAATTGACCCATTATTTTACTACTTTGAACAGGGATAAACATTTGTTACTAGCTTCTGTAGAGTTTTGGTAGCAGGTGGAATTGCCTGCTGTGTTTAGCTTGGAGGACCTTGCGTATTGCCTGATTGGTGTCTGTTTAGGTATTGCGCCAGTGGCTGTTGGTTGTGGATGATGCTTTTGATTTCATGGAGCTCCTTTATTTTTTTGTATTTTTTTTTTGTTTTTTTTGTTTATTAACCCAATTTGTTTTTTTTTTACAAAATCGATGTGCCATGGCAAACTGTATTTCGTCTTATCGAGGCTACTCAGGACACCGCTCAAAGGTCCGCAGGTCCGGTTTAACGTTCAGGTTTGGGCGTCAGCTTTGACGAAATGGAAGAAGCGGGGCCAAGAGCACTTGCTTTCGCAAGGAGCTCCTTTATTATGCACCAAGGAACCAAGGGTTTACTGTTTCCCTTACATGCTTATGGATTTGAGTCTTTAGCATTTAGTTAAGTGTACCAGCAGTCCAAATCTATGGAACAGTTTGTGGAAATCTGCAGGCTATTTATTTTCAAACAATTGCGTGAAAAGTAAGTGCAATCGGTGGGGAGAATCTAAAAATCGGTAGAAATGCCACTGAAAAGGTGTTTACTATTTCCCAATGTGCTGATACAAATCACAGAACAAGCTACATTGAACACCACTAAAAGTATATATGTATGTTCATCATTCGTCTTTCAGTGTGGGCACTTGACTGTTTTCCTATTGAAATTCGAACAGGTCCTAAATAAATAAGTGTCTATTGTGTTGCTAGCCTATGTTTACAGCCATCACTGCCCAGCTTCCTAGCTCTTGCCATTGCCCCATTATTTATGGTGCTGCTGGGTTTTGTTTTTCCTGGAAGGGCTGGCTAAGAGGGCATTCCATTGACACAAAGTGAACATCTGTGAGAAATGTAGATTTGGTCTATTTCTGGTTACGCGGGGCTTGCTAGATGACCATGTCAGGAAAGTCTGGCGTCAAGGCCACAAGAGTGGTAAATTCTAGGACTACCGTTTCTGGCAGAAAGAATAGATACCCATTTCATAGGCAGTTGTGCATGGGTGAGGCATGATGGCGAGAGAGCGAGATGACTTACTCATCTACCCAGTTCAGAGATACATGTGTGTGGTATTTATGTGAAGAGAGGAAAAGGACGACTAGGTCCGGGATAGCATAATAGGCCTTTTCGGCTAAAAAGCCACACATGTACAGAGCCACGCAGTAGCCAGCACCGGAAGCTCACCTCCCGAATAGAGCTAGATAGATCAAAAAGGACACTAGGCATCATGGGCCATTTCAACGTAAAGCATACCATTTTCACTGTTGAGGCACATGCCACAGTCGGTTGTACTGCTTTCTCTTTGTCTCCTGGTTTTCCATCTTTTTTCTTTTTGCCATTCCTTGCCTTTTCTTGAGTCTGCCCTTGTCATGTTTTTGTTTGGTTATGATGACCACATATCTATCCACTACCTGGCCCCATTCCGAAATCCTCAGTCCTCTTTCTAGCCACTGCCCAGACCCACACTCAATAACTCCATAACTCCATACTGAAGTCCTGAATTCGGCTTGTTTCCCTTTACTTCAGCTATGTCACCTCACTCCGCTCTGAAGATTACAGTGTTGCTCTTTTCCATTGAATACAGCCCACATGTACTGGACACCCATAAATGGGGCACCTACAGCTTGTGTAACACTGCCCTCTCTTCTTCCTATAGAGGGTTTGGTGTAGGTCAGCCCTTCTGGTGGTGTTACACTATGCTCGCAGCTGGACCTGATGTCTTCTTGTCACTGCTATTTCAGGGGTTCTGAATGCATTTCAGGAGCAATTTAAATCGTTTTGCTTTTTCCAGGGAGGCGTGAGTCTTTTTTTGTGGAGTACAAATTCTGAGGAGGGCACATTAGGAACAGCATGGTGCAATGAGTGTACATGCATTTACACGGTCAGAGCATCACACCAGGCTCTCCATGCATCTGCCACCTGACCTGCAGTCGTCCATTATCAGAGAAGTGCTACCATAAGGTGGAAGTGTCAAAGCCTATTCTCAAAGTGGGGCTGTTTACTGTGTTGCCGAAGCCTGTTGGGACAGGAGCACATGGTGTGACCAACAGGGGTTGTTACCCCTACACCGAGACATCTGATCACCCTATTCCTAGAAATCAGCACAGCATTCTCACACCACAAGGTCTGTTCCAAAGGTCAATGGCCGTCATTACAGTTTTGCCGGTATCCCGCCGGTAATTCCGGCATAACTGCCTTACCGTTTCTGCCACCGGATATCCTGGTACCAGGATATTCCAGGATATTATGGGCAATCGGAGACGCTGGTAAGTTCCCATTCCATGGAGTCCCATAGAACTCCATGAATGGGATTGCTGGAATTACCGGCACAGGTAGTACTGGTGCCAGAGATTCTGTTATTTATTAGCCATTAGGGGCATGAACTACGGTCAGGCCTGCCGGTAGATCACTGATCCCAACGGCAAACTTGTGCTTCCCCAGTCTGGAAAAAATGCCATTGTTGTAATTCCCAGCATTTTTTCTAGCATTTCCTCTGGGCAATATGGCATACAACTCTCTTTATAAAAACCAACACAACATAACAAAGGTTTAGGTGGGGGGTTATCATGTCCAAGCCATCTTCACAGACTATTCAAGTTTCCCAGTTCAGCGCATGAGTAGGTTCTCTAGACCTTCTATTTTAATTTGAATTCTGTACAAGTTCCGAAAGACAAAAAATAAAATCAGGACTGGGTGACATACTCACAGGTGGAATGGGGAAACATGAGAGAGCTGACTTCCTATTTGGGTGATGCCGATTGTGAAGCTGCTTCACATTGACCAATCCAGAGGAGGACCTTACAAAATGTACTCAATGCCAAAGGCTGCCATATACTAGGAATACGGTTAGTGTCAGTGTTTTGTACCAGCAAATAAAGAAAGCTTGAGGAAGAAGAGAGGTAACTATTGGTAAATTGGAGTGTGGGCGAGGAAAATTAAGGGATGGGGAACTCCCCATTCAAAAAGAAATCAGCATAATAAAGAGTTGACGTTGTTAATGATCAACATTTGGAAGTAGATTAGTAGGCCATTATAGCTCCAAAAATAGGTTTTCAACAATGAGTGGATTCACTTTTATTAGACTCACAGTAGGTACGTAGATGGACCAAGAGGATAGCTCAGGGGCAACGTGCATGTCTTGGAAGCAAAACATCAACGAGCAGCACTGGTTCAAAAGCCGGTTCCGTGATTAGAGGCTGGACACCTGCAGTGTGAGCTAAGAACCAAATGTATTTATTTTTTTGGTTGACAATTGGAAATCGACCTTTGTGCATGAAACCCTTTCATGTAATGAGAAGAGGTGATATCTGCCAAATTCAGGAGAGATGGCATGTTTTGCACATAGCCAATAGGACGTCCTGGATGGTCGGAGAAGAGCAAATAGACTGATAGAGAGTGCAGTCAGAGAGTGAGAGCAAGAGAGAGGGAGGGAGAGAGAGGCAGAGAATGTAGAGCGAGAGTATGAAAAGAGAGCACCTTTAAGGATTATCTATGCCTGTGGGTGTCCAGATTTTGTGGGGAAGTTGCTGACCCTTCTGTGGCGTGCTCTGAGGGAGACAGCCTCATTACGACCCTGGCGCTAAGTGAAAAACGATGGCGGTAAATGGTTACCGCCATCGTTTTCCGCCAGGTCCGATCATGACCCGTGACCGTTAACTACGATGCCATTAGAGGCATCGTAGTTAACGCTGCCGCTAACTGCGCTAAGGGTGCGCGCACGCGACCGGCCACACCGTACTTAGCGCCATGGCGGAAAGGTACGCAAATGCCGACCCAAGCGGACATGCACCTAACGCCATCACCCAGCCCGTTAAGTACCTTACCGCCATGGTGCTAATTACGCCATCGCGAACCAACCGTAAAGGGCCATGTAAAGTGAATGCAGCTGCCACAGGTGCACAGAAACAGCACAGGTGAAGGCAATACAGACTCAGGAAGTACAAAAAGAGCACACCCCACCCCTTCCCACACCTAGTCACACTCCACAATGATACCAATACGACTAGCAATGTTGGGGCTGGAGGACCTGATAGCAATGCATGTGCTACAACAGCAACAACAGGCAGCACAGAGGAGACGCAGGAGGAGAAGGAGGGCAAGGCAGGCCCAGCAAGCCCCACCAGCACAGCCAGTGCCACCACGCAGGCAGCCCCCAATCCCACGCATCAGAGCCAATCCATTCAACCTCACTACTGAGCAGATCCACACCCTGTACCGTTTGGACCGGGACACCATCACCGCCATCGTAGACATGATACACAACGACATTGTCAGCATGATAGAAACTCCAACCGCCATCCCCCCCCTACTGAAGGTAGTGTCTGTACTCCACTTCCTGGCCACAGGCACCTACCAGCACACAGTGGGGCACTTGCATGGCATTTCACAACCATTATTCTCACGAACACTCATCCAAGTGCTCGATGCCCTCCTCAAGCACACAGACGACCACATCTCATTACCACGGACTGCCCAGGACATTGCAAACACCAAAGTGGGTTTCCATGCACTAACCGGCATACCCGGTTGCATTGGTACCATCGACTGCACCCATGTGGAATTAATTGGTGGTTCCCCGTGCCATGGAGGTACCGTACCGCAACCGGAAACAGTTCCACTCAATCAACGTGCAAATGGTCTGTGACTCCAACAAGATCATCACACATTGTTGTGCCCGATTCCCCGGATCAACCCATGATTCTATGGTCCTGAGGAACTCCACAATACCACGCTACATGGAGCGACATGCAGGCCCAAGATCCTGGCTACTCGGTGAGTCCAATGTCATGGAAGTGGGCAGGTGAATGACGTACCGATGCATACTCCACCTGGCTGAAAGGGGGGGGGGGGGATGATGCATACTCCACCTGGCTGATAGGGGGGGGGAATGATGCATACTCCACCTGGCTGAAAGGGGGGGGGATGATGCATACTCCAATTGGCTGAAAGGGGGGGGGGAATGATGCATACTCCACCTGGCTGAAAGGGGGGGAATGATGCATACTCCACCTGGCTGAAAGGGGGGGGGAATGATGCATACTCCACCTGGCTGATAGGGGGGGAATGATGCATACTCCACCTGGCTGAAAGGGGGGGGAATGATGCATACTCCACCTGGCTGTGAGTAACACAGAGAACGGAGACACAGGATGGGCACTCACAATGCACTGAACCCCTCTGCATACATTGGGTGATGACATGCAAAACAGGCCATGGGAGCCATGAGCATATACTGGTTGCATTGTGTGAATCAATTAGTGCATGTAGAAGTGAGCCGAAGTAACAGTTGGATGCAAGCCATGGTGGCACATCATGTCCTTGATCAGACGACGTGACTGACACATACATTCTCGCCTACATACAGGTGATGCAGGCTATCCCCTGAAGAGGTGGCTCCTTACACCAGTCCGGAACCCGCAGAACCACACGAGGAGGACTTCAACCGTGCACATACACATACTCGTGTGGTCATAGAGCAGACATTCGGCCTATTGAAGGCACGGTTCCGAAGCCTCAGCAGGTCTGGTGGGGCACTCCTGTACCACCATGAGTAGGTGGCAAAGATCGTCATGGCATGTGTCATGCTACACAATATGTGCGTCAGACGGAATGTGCCCCTGCCCCCTGACGCAGAACTGCAACCACCTGACGATGAGGATGAGGAGGGTGCAGATGGGGCGGCACCCCATGGAGGAGGCGACGCACAGGAGGGGCGTGCAATGCGCCAAAGTATTATCGACCACTGCTTCTAGCACTCACGGCTGGTGTGAATCACATGGAGACTGCACTTGGGGCACTGTGTGTCTCTGGGACATGCACACTGTGGACTGTACACCAATAAAGCACACATACGCAATGAAAATGTCCACACATTTCATTTTGGGAAAGAAAAAAGTGTATTTAAACTATGAAACGTTGTGACACACCCCCTCCCCTCTCCCCCCTGCACACCCCAACACACCCCCTCCCCCCTCCCCCTGCACACCCCAACACACCCCCTCCCCCCTGCACACCCCAACACACCCCTCCCCCCTCCCCCTGCACACCCCAACACACCCCCTCCCTCCTCCCCCCTGCACACCCCAACACACCCCATGTAGGTGTCAACAGATGCCTGTGACAGTGGCCACAGGCTGTTACAAGCCCCCTCTCCTGGCCGACGGGGCACCCCTGGCTGTGGAGCGCAGGTTACGTCCGGAACGTCGGACGGGGCTGCTCTGTGCAGAACTGGCAGTGGAGGATGTCCCTGCCTGCCCCCGTGCATGCACGTCCTGTAGGGTGTGGGTGAGCTCAGTGAGCGCACGACGCAAGCCGGCAAGTTCAGCACAGATGTCCCTGGACATGGCCTGCATGGCATCCCTCTGGGTGGCAGTGCTCTGCGCTACTTCGGCCCTTAGGGTCTCCGTGGCCTGTTCAATGGTTGCCCTAGCCCCCACACATTCCGCGGCATGCTCAGCCAGCATCGTGGACAGTTGTTGTTGCCGTTCTGTGATGTCCTCGAGGGACTGCTGCCCCTGCTGGCCCATGGCCAGTGCTGGTGGTGTGATGGAGGGGCTGCTCCCCTCCTGTGGACTGAGGACTGGGCATGGGGTAGAAGGCCACTCCTCTACCTCTGTGTGCCCCTGTGTGTGATCCTCATGGGGGCTGGCGTCTGACAAACAGGGGGAATGTAGTAGGTCAGTGGGGCTTCTGACTTCGTGCTCCTCAATGTCTGAGTCTGAACATGCAGCTATTGCAGCTGTCTCACCCATGTTGCTGCTGGCCGCTGACCCGGTGCCTTCTGTGTCAGGCAATGTTGGTAGAGGTGGAGCAGCTGCTGCTGGCCTGCTGACTACAGGGGTGCTTGCCGGTGGGACGTCCGGTATGCTTGCAATGGGTCCTGCTTGTTGTGGGGTCTGCCTCACTGCAGCTGAGGTTGAGGGTGCGGGGACGGTATTATTGGCCTTCTTGGCTCTCTTCGTCGCAGGGGTGTCCTGGTCCTCGGGGTGTGAATCTGTGCCTGTGGTGGAGCAAAGGATGGAGGGCGTTATTGATGGGTCTGCGGACTTTGGAATGACAATGATAGACATTATTCTGGTCAGTAGATGAGGCAGATTTCAGGCAGGGCCATGCAGGTTGTCTCCTTTTAGTGTGGAATGTGGATGCAGGTATGCGGGTGCCAGCAGTGTATACAGGGTGGTGCTCACATGTGGGTATGGGCAGTGTGGAAATGTGTTGCATTTACACTCTAGGGCAACCTTGTGCTACACATGAATGGACTGCAGTGACTATGGCATGTCTTGTTTGAGGCACCTACCTTCATCGCCTGATGTCGGAGCTCCCCTTTCCATCCCTCCGACGCCTTCAATGGTTTCCATGCCAATCGTGGTTGCACAAATCTCCTCCCACGGTTGGAGTTTTAGTGGGGATTCCGACCCTCCACCGGTACCCAGGGCAAGGTTGCGGTTCGCAGAGATGACGGCTCTGACCCGTATGCGGAGGTCGTCCCAGCGCTTCCTGCACTGCTGTGGGGTGCTGGGTACGGTCCCCACCGCGCTGACGCGCTCGGCCACCAGGGCCCAGATGGCCTTCTTTTTCCCTATCGCTGTCCTGGTCATTTCCGGGGAGAAAACGACAGCTGCGTTGTCTTGCAGGGTCTCCGCAAGCATGCAGAGTTCCTCCCGGCTGAATCTTTCCTGGCCCTGGCGGTCACATGCCTTCTTAACAGCTTTAGGCATTTTTGGGTAGTTGGATGGGTGGGTGATTGGTTGGGACAGGTGTCAGGGTTGGATCTGGTGTTGTTCGGTAGGATGGCAATGGATTGTGTTTTTAAAGATGGGCGACGTGCTGTTTCCCGTTCCGGCGCGATGACGCTATTTCCGGTTCTGCTTTATACGGCCACCGCAAATTACGGTGGCCGCTAATTACGGTGGCCGCTAATTACGGTGGCCGCTACTTACGGTGGCGGAAGTGCACCTTGCTCGCTTTACGATGCCGATAGGGGCCTTTTCCGCCATGGCGTTAATTGCATTACCGCCATGGCATAATGCTCATGCGCGATGGGTCGTAATGTGGCGCTCTTTACGCCATCGGCCCACGGCGTAAACGCTCATTACGCCATGGCGGTAATGACGGAAGATTACCGCCTGGGTCGTTATGAGGCCCATTGTGTCTAAGACCACTTGTGAGCCCACAATAGAGAGGTCACAATAATCCAATGGCCATTTGGGGACTTCAAGCCCTTCCTTTGGTCATTGCATTTAATTCTTATAGTTCAAATAGGGAATCTGTTGCAATCTCTCGTGCCTAGAAACACTTGTGTACAGGTGCGTTATAAATGCCATATCATATCATATCATATCAAAGTAACCTTATGGTACATGGGGAGTTCACAGATAATAAGCTCCAAAAGGAAATATAATCTTTGTTCCTATTATAGTAATGTAAGAATATAGTTTCATGATGAAACCCACTATCCGCATCCTCGCTCCATCATCTCTTCTTCCATTGGCCATCATCAACGCATGTATTCCATTGACGCATCCCACGCCCAACACTACATTCAACCATTCAAAGCAGATACCTGTAACGACTCGCTCCCTTCGCTCCCGTTCCCACCACTTGGGGGCATGATTTGGGGTTTATTCCCTACTGGACTTTTCCTTCGAACATTATGCTACAGTGCAGTGATGAAGTGGGAGCGCTAAATCCCTATTTTCCAGGCTACTTCCCTTCCGGATCCATTCCAGGTTTTTGGCAGCCAGCATGCTTCTTTAACCAAATGACTATGCTTCCCAGAATGCCTGGCCCACTGCTCCACCTCCACCCTTGCAGGACAAGGTTGGGTGGAGGATAGGTAACAGCTGTGGCTGCAGGTGCAGCAATCAGCACACCCGAGGCGTGTGCTCGTTAAGCAGCTTTAAAAGCCTCAGTCTTACTTCAGTCCAGCGCTGGTCATCGTTTGCAGTGTTCCTGTTGTGACAAGTCCCTTGTTCCTTGCCTTTGTACCTAGTTCCTAGTTCCTGTTTTCTTGTTCCTCCGCCCTGAATTTCGGATTCATGCGCTAATTGATTTCTGCTCCCTTGATTCCCTTTTTGTCTTCCCCTGTTTGCAGGCAGCAATTCTCAGTGCTTTCCCCTTTTAGATGCAGCCCAGTTTGTCTGTGTTCTATATTTCTTTGACTCTGTCCTTTGCTGCTGTTACCCATTTGCCTTAGCCTTACTCTTAGTTTAGTTTCCTGTCTTTTCCTTGGAGGGGTAGGGAGAAGTTTGCATAGGTTATTTCGTTTTTCCCTGCTCCTTACTTTCTAGAGGATCCATTCCATGTTTTCCATTGCACTTCTGCATCCATTTCCCATTTGATCATTAGGTGTGGTGTGCGGTGGTAGCTAGGTCCTGTGTGAATGCTTATGTTTTCCCCACTAATTTGTAATCCCTATTCCAACTTAGGTATTTAGTTTTCTGCAGCGGATCACGCTCCGCTGCCTTCCAGTCTCCGCCCTTGCCCTGCGGGCTCTCCACATAGCAGCGGATCACGCTCTGCTGCCTTCCAGCCTCCGCCCTTGCCCTGCGGGCTCTCCACATAGCAGCGGATCACGCTCTGCTGCCTTCCAGTCTCCGCCCTTGCCCTGCCGGGCTCTCTACATTGCAGCGGATCTCGCTCTGCTGATTCCCAGCCTCAGCCCTTGTCCTCTGGGCTCCCTGCCCGGCAGCCTGCCTCATTCCGGCTGCCTTCAGCCCTTGTCCTCTGGACCTCCCTACTTCTCCCATTGCTGTTATAGCCTTTTTTGGGTCCCAGATTCATCAACAGGATTCGTGGGCTAGCTGACATTCAAGAGGTGTATCTCGTCCTCGTGAGTACAGTTCTTAAGTTTCCTTATGTAATACCATCAAGAGTGTTAGTACACAGATCCTGTCATTGCTGGCCCTCCACGTGGGTTTAGCGCTGTCAGTACCTGTAACAGCAATTGGGGGTAAGGTGCTTGCCGACTTTCCTCGCGGTCAGGTGCTTACCCCACATCCCTTTTCATATATTGGTTTTGATGTCACACTCTATTTGCACTCCTGGGTTCTAGCATACCTGAGTCGTTGTTCCTGGGTGCACATTTCCCTTGCCATATTCGCTGCCTTTGTACTCGCCTGACTAATCCTGACAGAATGACCAGCCCAAAATTCCCATTGAATATGGCAAGTTTAAGAAAGAAAGGCAGCAAGGCCTCTAACAAGTTTGTACAGAAAGCTTCCCCTACATTTACCTGTGACAATCAAATCACTAGTCCTGACTCCAATGAACTCCTTGTCACGAATGGGCATTTACGTGCAAAGTATTTTTCCCATAGGATGGCACATCCTACATGGCCTGCTCCTAGTTCTATCTTTGGTTTTGATCCCGATTCTATGTCAGCACAAGCCTTAGCCGCAGAAAACAACACACTGTTAGACTTATTATACGAGAGTACCTCTGTTGTTGAACCCCATGATTCCAGTTGTGCTTCACCTCAGATAGAACAGTTTCATGATACCAACATAAAGAATGGAGGGATTTCTTGCATAACTTCTGTTTTCTACCCTCCGTCTAACGCATACTCTGTTGCACAGGTACAGACTGTAGTCCCTAATGCCAAGAGGTCTAAAGTCAATAGTTTGTTTAAGGGAAACACAGACCAAGTTGGAAAGACAAACTATAAATCACAGAACCTGCAAGCAGTAGAGGACAATGTACAATCGATGCATATTCAGATTGCTAGTGCAGGATCCAGTCCTATGCTTCCCCCTGTGCCTGCTGATAGTGATGTACAGTTAATGCAGGGCATGCTAAGAGCTAAACTTGAGGAGTTAAGACAAAAACTCATTTCTGCACAAGAGGAAAATAAAACCTTACACTCTTTACTGAATACACCTCAGACTTTATCTGTTGATGTGGAGGAAGTGAACACTGTTCAGCCCCTGAGTGTAGAGACTTTGGTAAACCATGATATTTGTCGATATGTTAGATCTATTGGGAGTGAAGGTCTTTCGTCTAGCACAGCGCTTAATCTAGGCACAGGTTCTAACAATTGTTCTGCTGTTTATCAGGGATTGCAGTTAGCCGAAGAGTTACAAGCCACTCCTTTATCAAAAATACCCTGTGTAGCAGTTTTTCATAATTCTGAGCTAGCACACATACAAGCTTCTGATTTCCAAACACAATCCACAATGGTGGCACACACAGATTCAGTCACTACCCTAGGCTTAGGCCCTGCTCTTGATACAGCTGCTGAGACTGAAGTAGATGTTAAAGCTGATGTGGAAAACAATGTTACCTCTGGGTTCACTCTTCCTTCTGCCACTTCTGATCAATACGAACAGTCAGAGACAGTACAGATTACATGTTCTGATGGACTCATTCCACAGTATACTGAACCAAAGAACCGTCAGGCGGTTCCTGAACTGTTGATTGATAATCTGCCTCTTTCAGAAGCTAAAACAGAGGAATGGACAATAGACGAAATCCTGATTAACAGAGACTTTACTATGGTGATTCCACTGATTGATTTGGACTTCTACAAAGAAAAAGACTCTGTGTCACCCACTAAAGAAAGGGACTGCAAGGGTACAGCTCAGTCTTTGGTTACTGGTGCCAAGGAGTCTACTGCCCTAAAGGTGCCCTTCATTCCTGAGCCACCGATGGGTCTGTCAACTTCTGAGACTTCTGTCTGTCCTCCTACAACCATTGACTCTTCTATAATTCAATCCACAGCCCTGCCGTCATCTTTGGCACACCTGTCTTCAACCAATGAACCGCAGCCATGTCTGCCATTTACTCAAGAGCCAGTCCCAAAGACCTGGACATGTTTGTATCCAGCAACCGAGATTGCTCCAGCTTGCATGCATTCAGCCTCAAGGTTTCCCCTGACCTGCCTGTCTTCAGCTACAGTGACTCATCCTGCAGATCATCCTTCAGCTTTAGAGCCTCCGGTAGTCCATCAAAAGAGCATGTCTTCAGTCCCGGAGTATACTGAGTATTTGCCTTCAGTTCATGAGACACCTGTATCCTGCATAGCCTCGCTGCCAATATCAGAGGCATACCTGTCTACACCAAAAGATTCGGCTGTGTTTTCTTCTGCGCCAGCGATTCCTCCTGAATCCCAACCATTTACAGTCGATGAACGTCTAGCCTGCCTTTCTTTTGCTTCAGGAGGAGCACCAGAATGCCTGCCTTTTCCACAAGACGATTCTTCCAACTGCTTCATTTTAGCATCAGTGCCTCCTAAAGATGCAGCATCAGAGTTTGAGACTTTTGCCAGCTCCCGCTTCAGAATCATCAAGCTGGACCAAGTGGTGAGTCAGAACCACTCACTTGGGTGTGCACAAGGGGTGGTGCAGACCGGCGTATTACCTACAGGACTTGTGCAACAGAATTCCGCCAAGAAGCACCAGTCGGGTGCTAGTAGCCAAAGGAAGGGAATGACTGCTGCAGTTCAAGATGTGTCTGTTATTGCTCCTTCTGCGAGTCTGCCTGAAATACCAAGTACTGCGTCTATCACTCCTATCAGGATGCCAAACATCCCTGCTGTGGTATCCCACGTGAAACAAGGTGGCTACACGACTGTCACCAGGAGTACTAGCCTTGTACAACCCATTGGACTTTCAGGTCTCCAAGGCGTAGAACATGTGCAGTCAAACCTAAGTCACTTTCAACCAAAAGCCTTTTCCCAGATGGATGACAGAAGGAATTCTGAACCTCTACCTCAGCCACCACCTTCTTTAATGGCTGAGCATAAACCTTTCCTGAAGCCAGCATTTTCCTCACCTCCCGCATGTCCACTCTCGGCAGAAAGGCTAACAGAACTTCTACCATTGCCTAAGGCATGTTGCACCAGCCTGCCTCTCTCCTCAAAGACTTATAAGGGTCCACTCCCAGTGACTGAGCTTCCTGGACCTTCCAACTCTGCTTCGGGTCCTGCAAGTCCTTCATGCCTTTCTTCGAACCATGTGTCTCTTCCTCATCAGAAACCACCGTTTCCAGCAGTACCACCTCCAAAGACAAAGCACTCCTATCATGGAAGTCCATCTGCCTTTGTCCACAGACCACCATTTCCATCAGTGCCACCTCCAAAGAAAAAGCGCTTCCATCATGGAAAGAAGACGGCCGTAGGAGGGGGCATACTGTCACGACTCGCTCCCTTCGCTCCCGTTCCCACCACTTGGGGGCATGATTTGGGGTTTATTCCCTACTGGACTTTTCCTTCGAACATTATGCTACAGTGCAGTGATGAAGTGGGAGCGCTAAATCCCTATTTTCCAGGCTACTTCCCTTCCGGATACATTCCAGGTTTTTGGCAGCCAGCATGCTTCTTTAACCAAATGACTATGCTTCCCAGAATGCCTGGCCCACTGCTCCACCTCCACCCTTGCAGGACAAGGTTGGGTGGAGGATAGGTAACAGCTGTGGCTGCAGGTGCAGCAATCAGCACACCCGAGGCGTGTGCTAGTTAAGCAGCTTTAAAAGCCTCAGTCTTACTTCAGTCCAGCGCTGGTCATCGTTTGCAGTGTTCCTGTTGTGACTAGTCCCTTGTTCCTTGCCTTTGTACCTAGTTCCTAGTTCCTGTTTTCTTGTTCCTCCGCCCTGAATTTCGGATTCATGCGCTAATTGATTTCTGCTCCCTTGATTCCCTTTTTGTCTTCCCCTGTTTGCAGGCAGCAATTCTCAGTGCTTTCCCCTTTTAGATGCAGCCCAGTTTGTCTGTGTTCTATATTTCTTTGACTCTGTCCTTTGCTGCTGTTACCCATTTGCCTTAGCCTTCCTCTTAGTTTAGTTTCCTGTCTTTTCCTTGGAGGGGTAGGGAGAAGTTTGCATAGGTTATTTCGTTTTTCCCTGCTCCTGATCCTTACTTTCTAGAGGATCCATTCCATGTTTTCCATTGCACTTCTGCATCCATTTCCCATTTGATCATTAGGTGTGGTGTGCGGTGGTAGCTAGGTCCTGTGTGAATGCTTATGTTTTCCCCACTAATTTGTAATCCCTATTCCAATTTAGGTATTTAGTTTTCTGCAGCGGATCACGCTCCGCTGCCTTCCAGTCTCCGCCCTTGCCCTGCGGGCTCTCCACATAGCAGCGGATCACGCTCTGCTGCCTTCCAGCCTCCGCCCTTGCCCTGCGGGCTCTCCACATAGCAGCGAATCACGCTCTGCTGCCTTCCAGTCTCCGCCCTTGCCCTGCCGGGCTCTCTACATTGCAGCGGATCTCGCTCTGCTGATTCCCAGCCTCAGCCCTTGTCCTTTGGGCTCCCTGCCCGGCAGCCTGCCTCATTCCGGCTGCCTTCAGCCCTTGTCCTCTGGACCTCCCTACTTCTCCCATTGCTGTTATAGCCTTTTTTGGGTCCCAGATTCATCAACAGGATTCGTGGGCTAGCTGACATTCAAGAGGTGTATCTCGTCCTCGTGAGTACAGTTCTTAAGTTCCCTTATGTAATACCATCAAGAGTGTTAGTACACAGATCCTGTCATTGCTGGCCCTCCACGTGGGTTTAGCGCTGTCAGTACCTGTAACAGCAATTGGGGGTAAGGTGCTTGCCGACTTTCCTCGCGGTCAGGTGCTTACCCCACATCCCTTTTCATATATTGGTTTTGATGTCACACTCTATTTGCACTCCTGGGTTCTAGCATACCTGAGTCGTTGTTCCTGGGTGCACATTTCCCTTGCCATATTCGCTGCCTTTGTACTCGCCTGACTAATCCTGACAATACCAGAGTATACCATCTCTAGGTCACCCCATCCCTGGCTCAGCACGCTTTATTCAAGGAACCTCCACTTCTCCAGACTCTTAGAAGTGTCCACCTGAGACACACAACTATACGCTGAGTCCAATTGAGAGTCGTTTTTATCTTCATCCCAATTGCTTTTTTGGCTGTCTTCTGGCATTGTCCCAAGATGATCCGTATGAGACAGAAACTCAGCAATACAAACACTAGTAATTCTCCAAGGGTTTTAAATACATTTGCCAGCCAGGTTGGAATTTACGCCAATGAATATGAAAAACAATCATCTCCTGCTGTCTCATCAGCTTCCTCCTCCATTATCGTATGAAGGGTCGACAGCATAGTTATTGCCTTTGTCAGGGTTACATTTCTTCCATCATGAGAAGGTATGACTGTACAGCAAGAAGGCGCGATCTCGGCTACACACCTCCTTCCATTGCTGTTATCAGGTCTAGAACATATCCATTCTGGAGTGCCATCAACCTGATGGCTCTCAATGTTTTTCCGATTGCATTGAATCCTTTTATCGTTGCATTTATCCCCAGCAGCAGCTCCCATTTTGTAATCTGCAGCCACTTGGTGTTTACTGCAGCTTGAAGTCCTGGTAAGAAAATAGCTGTCATTATCATTGCCAGCTTGCTGAACAGTTTATACTCATCTGGAATATTGTCAAAGGCCTACATTGATTTTGCTGAGAAATAATTGCTTCTCTTTAGTCAGCAAAGTTTGGGTGATCTCCTCATCCTCAGGTGTTCATCCATTTATGGAAATTCATCAATATGGAGGTCACTTTGGGGAATCACCAATGATGGTATATGTAGCATTACCATGGAGCATATTCCTCCCCAATTCTTAGGCAACTGCATGTAAGCGCTGGATCCACAGGCCCAATATTGGTCCATCAATACTGCAGTTTCTCCATTCATTCCTGGGACTTCAATTATCTGTCCACATCCTTTGTTTTTTCCAACCATGATCAGGCCATCATTCTTGAAGCATGTTGTTGCATTCCTCAGTGGTTTTATAGAAACTAATCCTGCTTTGTTGTTGACCCATGTAAGTAACTTTGAGTACTTGGCCCACGATTCCAAGCATTTGCCACTCACTATCTGCACTAGGCTTGCTGATTCGTTGTTCAATAGGTGTGCAGGGCAGGCCAATAGTCCTTCTTCCCATCCAGTACTGGTAAAAACACGTCCATGTATCACTAGCTGAGGTCTCTCTCCACATTTTAGCTCTCCTGGTCTTTCAATTATGTTTGAGCAATTCAGCTTCTTCATCTGGACAACCTTTATTCGTTCCCCAATCTGAGATGAATAAATAAGCTTCTTGTTTGCCAGGCACATCTAGAACAAATATCGAGGATGACTTCGACACCAGAAGCATCGGAGAAACAATCGATAGGATATATGATGAAATGGGGCTAGAACAAGTACCCCAATGGGAGGGGGAAAACGAGCGCTTGGAGAGCATGCAGCTTTATGACACTGAGGATGTCTCCCGAGGCAGTGGGAATAGAGAACTTTCCCTAGATAGATTAGAAATAAGCAGGAGATATTGGACTCCGGTCCAATATCAGGAAATAAGCGGGAAATAATGGACTCTAGTCCATTTTCCATCCTTCTTGTTTTCACATAGGTGCCATCATATGGAAATGCCACTTTTGGTCACCATCATAACATTGCCTATTTTCCTTCGAGTTGTCCTCTGGTTGTGCATGCTGCTAGATGTCTGAGGCATTTTGCATCATGTGTAGACATTTCTCTTGCAATACATTTTCTTGCCACATTCATGGCATGCAGTATTAGGGAACAGACATAACAGCTTCCGTCTGATGTTTTTTCACCCACCTCTTTCAGGTGCTGGTACCATACATTATTCTTTAAATGAACTGAATTTTCAAGATACGTATTTATACCTTCATGGTTCTTCTTAACATCCCTTTTAAATCGAAATAGACTCCTAGTTATATTGTAAAACAGGCTGTCTGTACCTTTAGTGGGGACAATAACAGATGTTCAAATGCCATAATAATATGAAGTAACACACAAATCATAATATCAAATGATATCACTATAAATATTCCATGAAAACCTATTGACTTTCTGGATGGTAGTGAATCACTGCAATGTTGAAGCCTCTTCATTTTATGTTTACTTTAATATGCAAATATGTTATCTATTTTTGAATCACTTTTATATCAGAAACTGTAATATAATTGTGATTATCTCTCTTGAAACAAACCAGTTATTCTTGGGGTCTATGAAGAATGTTATAATATTTACTCCTCTTCGTATTAGAGCTGGATAAGACTGTAATATGTAGAAAAGAATGGCATACAAGAGTATGTGTATTGTTATTATAATGGGTAGCATAAAAAATGGACGATACTCTTCTTTTCTCTTCAAACGCTGGATTTTCTTCACATTGGGCCTCATTATGAGTCACCTGGTATGGAAATAACGGTGGCGGTAAACCGCCGCCACTGTTGTTTCCATACCGGGTGATCTCAAGTCTTGCAGGCGGAGGTGTCATTCCCGCCAGGTCTGACCTGGCGGGTTTAAAAACACCCGCCTGCAGGCGGACGTGGAAACAACGGCAACATCACAAGATGGTGCCGGTGTTTCCACTTCCCCATTCCCCTTGAGTCCTATTGGACTCAAGGGGAATGGGGATTTACCGAATTCTGCCTCTGGAATTCCCGGGTCACCGGGGTCGTAATGCCCCGGTAATTCCAGGAATCACAGAGGCGGAATGGAAATACGAGTCCGGTGGTAACCTGCTGGAATTTCAGGCACGGTTACCGCCAGACTCGTAATGAGGCCCATTGTCTCTTTAATCTTATCTAAAAAAGGTTCCAGGGTAGCTGCAAGTCTATTTTTCCATATAGAATTTGGACAATTTCAATCCCTAATCTAAAGAACTTGGAGCTCGCCAATTCTGTTGCATGCCTCCTCTGCTTCTGCATGTCCTGACTATCTGGTCCATTCTTGTGCAATTCCAGCAATGTTGCAGCTCTCTGCCATTAAATCCTCCTTCATTACTCATTAATCCCGCTCCCTCTATGACAACTTCTTCTGGACTAACTTTGCTTCCTCCTGCTTTCTATTCTCAGCTTTCTTTGTATTCTTTTCTTGCATTAATCAGCAGTGGTGCACGATTGTCAATTGTATTTCTGGCTATGGCTTCGCTTCCATTCCCACCTGTTTCTCCAATTGCCATTGCACTGGTTCAGCCAGACCATGACACAAAATGTGGTAAAATAATGCTACCCTTTTGTCCCATGGTTCGTGAGTCTTCTGCCTCCATCTATCTTGAATATCTTGAATATAGGCAAGAGGATCTTCATCCTCCCCCATTTTCCTAGTCATGATCACACCCATGTCTGATGTATTGGGATATTGCACTCTAAGCACCCACCATACATCTGCTATGCAATTATTAAATGGCACTCCATCGTGTGTCGTGTTTTGTGCAGTCACACCTGCGTATCCTGCTCGCTTCCAGATGTCGTGAGCTCTCTTCCCTAGAAAGGCTGCTAGCAAGCTGAGCTGTCCCGGGAGGATAGCTCAGCGGCAGCGTGCGCGTCTTGGAAGCAGGACGACACGAAGCAACAACAGGTTCAATCCCCGGGTCCGCGCTTAGAAACCTCTGGGTGTTTAAGCGCGTTATAAATACGTAACTAAGACAAAAAAAAATACGCAACTAAGAAAAACAACCAATTCCTGTAACAGCGCCTCGATGCCTGCGGGCTGTGTGAGCGTTTTATAAATGTAAAATAAAAAAAAAAAAAAAAAAGCCTTTTATGTCACCTATAGCTAGCATAATTCCTGAAGTAATTCTCTCTAACTCATAAATCCATTTTCCAGCACCTGAAGTCAAACTCGCCAATTTACATCTTAAATTGGCTTTATCCTTCTGTGGCCACACTATATATCGTGGTCGTCCTTTCCCCTCCTCCAATAATGGGAATTGGGAAAATACAGGTCCATAATTATACTTGCCTATACTTCTCATCTTCAAGGCAGAGCTAGCCTCACCCATTTGTCTCCTTCGTGGTAGTAATCTTAATCTGTTTACATATGGCAGGGATACATTCCCTGTACTGCGCGATCGTGCTTGTGTTCACTCAGTATATGGTATCTATGCTCAATTCTTTTAAAAATTAGCATGAGCCCTCTCTTCGCGCCCTCTCATTCTCCTCCATTTTTTCATCTGACATCATTATGCCCCAACTCATGTGACTGTTGTCTTTTTCCATTCCATCAACATCTAACCTGTTTAAAGACAAAGATAACACCAATCGAATTTACAGTTACAACCAGTTGGTCCCGTGAAATTACCACAGGATTACAAGTGGAGGTAGGCGGTTTAAATCCCACTCCATTGGGAATTTTTGGCAGAATTACCACTGGTGGAATTACCTAGTGGTAATTCTGACAATGTTTGGAGGAAAAGTGGAGGATTCACCTTCAGCATCATGCTGGAGGTACATCCTCCACTTTCCCTGCAAATATCAGTGGAATTACCCCTCAGTAATTCCACTGGTGGTAATTCTGCCAAAACTTGCAATTTGGCAGTGCAGAACAAATGGAGGTAACTGAATTACCTCCACTTTTTTCCCACAACACCAAACTTGTAATGAGGCCCAACGTTCCATACTAGTCTGTTATGACATCATCTGATGAAGCTTCAGTTCCCCTTAGTAGGGATTACTCTGCGTTCTCTTGGGTTTTATGCCCGTCTTTATCCCTCAATTGCCTGTATAAATTCCCAAGTCTTTGCTCTGTGTCTTCTGTGTCCTCCCCATCAGCCCAGTCTGATCTTGCCATTCCTTGCAGCTCCCTACGGGGCTTTTGTGACCCTCTCTCTTCCTCCAAAATGCTCCTATGACATAAATATTCTCGTCATCTTTTAATCCCCTACTCCTGTTCATTTCTTCTTCTCTTCTTCCTGTAGTGGAGGTCCCAAATACAGCCCGCACTCAAACCATCCATTTTGAAGTGCCAGGAACGTTCACACCGAGATATGTGACGTATGATAAGCAATGCCTATTGAAGTACCAGTACAGAGGAAACCATGGACCGTAAGGTACCCATTGAGAAAGCCATATCACCAAATGAGACGAACCAAAGATCGCCTGAGTACAGTCCCTGAAGAAACCGAAAAGGTCTTAATGGAAGACGAATGCTGACATCACAAGAACCTAAACCTGACTCACATGTAGAAGAAATGATGACCGGAGAATGACATAAAGAGACGAAACGCCATGAACAAAGGATATCGCGGACCTAAAGTGAAAAGACAATGAAGTAAGAAGTTTTAGCAATGAGCATGGGGAAGATACTCAACCAGTTTACATGTGTACATATGCTTGAAACTGCAAGAAAGCTGAGAGAATCATGCGGCTTGCTATGCTTAGTAGAGGGATAGTGCGGCAAGCGCCATATGCACTATATGAAGTATACTTCCACTTTGCACAAAAAACAGAATTTACAAAAATTTCCAAGGCCATTCGAGAAAGGTTTCACATTTAATGAAATCAGGAGCTGAGCGGCAGAAACAAAACCCAGCAGAGGCAACTCGTGCCTAGGGAACCAAGGTCGTATCCATCAAAATGAATGAGCAGTAGCTACAATTAACTGAAGCAAGGACTAGAATATACTGCTTTGAAGGGGCAAGATACAAAGGCAAGTGGTGGGTGAACATAAATTTAAATACACGAATTGTTGAAGAAAAGGCAAATCCACAGTGTCTGAATCACGTGACCAGCCGAACGAACAGAAGCAAGACCCCCACACACACATACACATGGCTGTGAGCCAGGAGAAGATATCTAGACAGAAGATGCAGTCTCGAGGCCAACCACAGCGAAATAATTGACACATAGCCACTAAAGTGATGATTGATTGGAGGAAGGGCGGATGAGTTGAGGGGCACCCTGCACCTGGCCGGCCATTCTGCGTGCTGCTAAGCAAAGTGAAAAGTATGCATGGGTTGGTGCCAACCCAATCACAGCGGACCAAGTAACCTAGGGTCTCATAGTTAGTAGAACTGATGGGACGTCGTACTTTTAGTGACGTCTGCAGTAGTAATTTTTGAAGGAAGGGCTTAGATGCCCACCTGACAGTGTTTACCCAATCCCCTCACTCCGTTACCATATACAGATATAGTACCCAGTGGCGGCTGGTGAGTTTGAAACCTGGTGGGGCATAAATTTCCCTGGGGCAATTTGTGAGCATGCGCGCACAGCGCGCAAGCCTTCACCACTCAAGGGGTGGAATTATTTGAAACATGGCCTCCAAAATTTGCAATTTACTGTCGAAAAAAACCACTGAAATATGTCAAGAAGCATTAGGTTTTACATACTAATGGTAAATTATTCTTATGTGTGCAAGTGTGATGGTGTATTTTACAGCAGCTTGTATTGAGAATTGCTGGTACTATGGTGGAAAGAGAAAGTGAGAGACTGGTCTGAGAAAGGGCAACATAGACTCAGAGCAGTATTAAAATGGTTTCAGACGTGAATCAGGGAGGTAACAACTGCTTGTAACATTGAAGCTGCACCAGAATAGTCTCATTACAATGGGTAAAGAACTTAGATACCCACACACAAGTGAGTTTGCCCTGTCCCCAATGTCCCTGAAGTTACCCTTCCTACATTTGAAGGAATAGCCCCTCCACCCCACCGAAATGTGTTGCCTTATTTATAAAACAAAAACATAACAGAACAACTTAAATGTTATGGTTATTTACCCACCCGTTGACTGCCTATGGCTATGGTAATCCCTATGGCCATTCCCACCCAGTTGCTGTCCATCCCCGCCCAAAACATCTCCTCATGGGAACTCTTGCAGCTCACTTTAATCAAGCCTCAACATAATAGTTATAATAATACATTGTTATATAGTGCTACACACCCATAGGTCTCAGAGCGCTGAAATAAGAGAAGACATTATTATTCCACAGAGTGGTACTCAATTATCGACCTCAGAAGGATGAAAGGCTAATGATTCAATGAATGACCCTTCCAGGAATCACTCCCTCCATTATGTGTTTCTGCCCTCCCTAAATTCCACCCTTTATACTCTAGAGATTCCTTCCCTACCTCCTTTATCATTCTCGCTGCAGGTTCTGAGGTGGGGAGGCTGGATGATCACACATGTCTAATATTTTCAGAAGTCACATCACAATGGGACATGGGGAAGGTACCCTCTGAGTTCCCCTGTCTCAATCTGCTAGCCCCTTATGAATGACTCTGTCACAGCATGTAGCTCAAAATGCAGGTGAGTTTACGATATAAAAGTACTGACAAAAAATGCCCATGCTTACTCCACATAGGCACAAGAGGTATACAGAAAAAGATGGACAGATAGAAAGATAGATACACAGAGATGGATACACTGAGATGGATAGGTAGGCTGAGAAAGATAGATGACCCACAATGGGAGTAACATGGCCACTGGACTGACCGGATGCCCAGTGGCCTAGCCAGGCCTTTGGCCAGGCCCAATGGCTACTTTGCGTGTCCAGGCCTATTTATTGCAAACTCTGCCCCTCATGACGTCTCGCACTCACAAAAACTAAGCTCACAGGAAGTGGGGGAGCAGTAAAGTGGGGTCTTTTTAATATGGACACTATTGTTAAGACAAGTACTGATTTATCGTCACCTAAATCATTTTCAACTGTTGTGTATGGAAAACATTTGCACACAGTATGATATTAGAAATGCATGCCAGTGATGTCAATTTGTCAAACAAAATGTGAGTGCCTTTTTATCTTTCAACCGAGAAAGTGGCGATTGAAAAAGAAAATGCACAAGCAGTGGTGCTGGAACAATTGAAGGGGAGTGCAGGCTTGTGAGGGCAGGGGCCAGGCAAAGTGTGTGATCTTGGGCAAATAATTCTATGTCCCTTTCCCACAGAAAAAAAATGCGCGCAAATATAGTAGTATAGCAGAGACTCAATGTTTGACCAAGTCCCACTCATCGCAGCTGCACCTCCAAGTCGGCATCAGGTGCAACTGTTAACTGCAGTGTTTTCCCCCAGACGACACAAAAGGCATTTTCTTGACCTGACATGGCGACCGACGGAGGATGCAATACGGGTGTAAACCTTCGCAATGTTAAGTCATTCAAAATCACTGCCAAACAGATATGCGCTGAAACTAAAGTTCAAGATACGGAACCGGTGACGGTGTAACAAAATGATGCAAACGCCCAAAGCAAAGGAAAAAGTTCACAACCGAAGATACAGCGCACACTGACAATTCATGGCAATGCAAAACTTGCAAAAATGCCCACCACATAAACCATGCCCCAATTGCAATTTTAGAAAGTCCTCCTTATAAGTATAGAGTTTGCATGAAACATTACGTTCTATAACGTGTTGGATACAACACAACCCTTTCACAAATTGCGTTCCCGGACCACAGGAATGACATCTTCCATAATAAATGCATTTAAAAGCACATATCACATGGCACGGTTCCAATTGAGTGTGGTCTCTTGCCACTGAACTAAAAGATGCACTTATTTGACAGTGTACAACTAGAGGCACTCAATGGAACTTTGAAATGTGTGCAAAATATTCATGTAGATTGGCCCACGTACTTGTGATGAATTAGACACTGCTAAATTTACCAGCATTCAAGATTGCCACTGGATACTTTTGGGGAGAAAAAACGAGAAGCCATTTAAAATTAAATAAATAGATAATACATGCTTTTTCAGCGTGTGCGAGTGTGCAAGGAATACCCACGGCAGGCCCCCTGCCATTCCCGTGCACTACAGGGACGAACAATAAAACACATGAGCCATCTTTAAAGCAAGGCTAAATTATCGGAGCCATGGTCACCAGGCCTGAAGTCAGATGCGCTCCACACAGCACTATCAGGGCCCAGGCCTGCCCCATGTGCCCCAAGGTGTGCTTGAGAGTAAAGTACATGGCCTGCTACTCCCTGTGCGTGCGCGCTGCTGGCCTGCTGCTGATGAACAACAGCTCACATTCTTGTTCACTATAATGTTCCTATTTCAGTAGGAACAGGAGGCAGAGGTATGCAGTGTGAGGCAACAGTTTTTTTTAGGAAAACATTTCTTTAAAAAAATAAAATAATAACGTTCAACTGCCACTCTACAGTCTACACCCCCCTTACTGCCTCCCGAAAACAACCAGGGTGAATTGAGAAATGAAATGTAGAGGGCCTTGGGGCTGGGTCAGTAACTCTGAGTTACTGACCCAGCCACAAGGCCCTCTAATTGGTTTAATGCTAGCGCAGCCGCCGGCAGCCCACAGTCCTCCCCCCTAGACCCTGTCGCCACCAGGTGTGCAGCTTCTAGGCGACAGCGGTGAGCAGACGCAGCAGCCCTCCCGCAACCTCAGTGTCTTGCTCGTTGGCTCGAAAAACGTTTCTTGTAGACCCGTCTTCTCATGCCTGGGTGACCCTGCCATGAGAAGACGGGCCTACAAGGCCAGGCTGGCTCCGAGACCCCTCTCCCCACCTTGAGAAGCCAAAGCAGTTGGGCCCACCTCTCTCGCAGTCGCATGACGAGAGAGAGGTGCAGGCGCAGCTGCCCGACTGGCTTGAACTTCTAGTGCAGTGTTCCAGTGAGTCGCTTCATTAGAAGTCGGTGGCTTCTAATGGAGCGAATCAGTGACTCTCTTGAACACCTCACTAGAAGGCCAAGCGCAAGCAACAAGAAAAAGTTGCCATGGCCTGTTGGCCAGCCCAGTACAGATCTACTTACTGCGGCAGCGGCGGACCGAGACGGAACCAGAGGGCAAACTTGGCCTACTCTTTCTGTCTGGTGGGCAGGGCAGCGCAGCACAAACACGAACAACATGTTGAAATCACTATGGAAGAGAGAGAGAAGCGTGGGTGGTTCATGCACCCCTGAGTCATCATCACCCCACCCCGACTCAAGTGATTGGCTGCCTCCTGCAGATACGGTAATGTCATTGGCTGCTTGCCAGCCATTGGCAAATAGCCAATGACATTACTGTATCTATGCAGGGAGGGAGGGACACTCCCTCCCTCTCTGCAGATTATAGATCTTTGGTGCGCGGTTTGCGCACATAGTGATGCTGGCGGGGCCACCCTTCAAGCGCCCCGCCAGCCTCCTACTTAAAAGTGTTACGTAAAGTGCGTGGAGCTACGAGCTCCACACACTTTACAATGGGCAAGAGCAATGTAAAACGGGACGCGCCCCGCTTTTGCAGCCGGCCCATGAATAGGACTCCTATTCATGGGCTGGCCCGACTGTGACAATAGAAGGTTGTCTCCACAGCGCCCCCGCGCTGCTACAGATTCAGAAGAACTTCAACATCTTCTGAATCTGTTTAACACACTGAGCCACTGGTGGGGAACCTGGTGGGGGGGCGGCGCCCTGCCGCCCTATGATAGCAGCCGCCACTGATAGTACCTATAGTAAAATTACCTTTTCCGAACCAATTGAATTGCATGTCAACTTTTGAGTGTTACATGTCAATGATGACGAGTTTTCAGTATAAATATTAGGATTTGTATGAAGTTCATTGGAGTTGAAGCGAGAAGGAAGATCACACCAGTGCTGATTTTCATGACTCCCTGTTTTTTGTACTTGTCATTAAATGGACTCCCTTTGCCAAACCATTAAGTTGTCCTTATTGATTGGTGTTGAAGTATATATCTGCACCCCCATCCATCTCACGGGTGCTGCTATCTTGTCTTAAAGTACTTCTGAGCAAACTCCGACTCAATGGGCCAGTCGGGGGTCTCGGAGCACACTTGGTAGTAGAGATTGATGGTTATCGATTATCGATTAGACAAAGACACCCATTGACCGTCGACATAAAGTAACTCTAGGTCCTCTGCAATTTCACGAGTCCTTTGCCATTCGGCTGAGTAGACTGTGAAGCTCCCCGTAGACAGTGGTAGAGTAAAAATAAAATCTGCAGAACAAGGTCTGAAGGGACCCGTGTTACCCACATAACCCCATCCCACTCCTACGGGCAGCTGAGTGGGAGAACGGCCGGAGAAGGCGGTGACGAAGACAGTGATCCCGAGGATCCAAAGAGGAAACATGCGAACGGTGAGTGAAAAAGACTAATGTTTTGGCAAAAGTATATACCTTAGAACAAGTAAGGGACAAGGTAGCAGAGGGAGGCGGGTAATACAAAATATAGTCAGAAGTAGAGAAGAATGTATATATATGTGGGGAAGGAAATAGTGACTCGAGAATAATTAAGTAGACAGAGGGAGGATACCGGGGAGGACACCCGAGAAGAGAGAGGGTACCAGGAAAGACACCCGAGAAGTGAGAGGATTCACCTAATTCCTAGGCTTTTAATACAAGCGGCTAGAAGAAACTTGTATCCAGAGTCCCAAATAAAGGGGAACGAATAGGCCACCACAGCGATTAAAGGCGCTGTGAAAGGGATACGTTTAAACTCCATGTCGGGGTAATATTAGAGGCAGAGGTATATGTGACCAGCTGGAGTTTGTCTAGTCTGTTAACGTCTGTCTTATGTGTTATTTGTTGTGACGTCATAGGACGGAAAGTTTTCCTTCGAGGAACTAGCATAAAAACTGTGCGATTGGATATTTGGCATGTTGTAGAAGGTAACCTGATGTTTATTGAGTAAAATAGAAGATATAAAATTTTGTGGAAAAATCGGGATTGGAGCTTGCAGTGATTGGTGCTCGCTCATATTGTTGGAATTGTTTAAGTCACGTAAAGCATTGACCAGTTATATATAAAGGGAAAGGGAACAGATTAAAGCCTGGAAGACATAACTCCATTAGCACACATGTGCAAACAGTTGCTGAAACATGCACCGAAGTGGAAAAAGTACAGTGCAGAATGGGTTAAAGGAACCGCCCACAAAATGTTTATGCCATGGCCACAGGGCGTTTCCTTATCTAAAGCTGTTTTGCAACACATGATGACATAATTGCACGCCACATACATGAGCAGATAGTTAGACAAACGCCTAGCTAGTCTAGAGTTGTGGAAAATGTGTCAACAAGACAAGGAAGAGGAACCACCATCAGACTGGATACTTAATGTATGCACAGAGGGGGTGAGACGACCTCAGCGGCACCCGCCCCGGCAGAAACGAAAATTGAGAATGATAAGGAAGAAGGGTTATACCCACTCAGGGAACTTAAATCAGCAATGGGGTATAGCAACCCAGAATATGAGTCACCTACGCAAAGTAGTGACGAAAATCCAGATAAAGATAGAAATAGAGATATCACCTCCAAAGTCTTGAGGGACAAGGAGAGACACGATGATGAGAGAGGAGACCAGACACAGGCAAGTACATCTATCGATACAGAGAGAGAAGGAAAAAGATGGAAAGGAAGCAAGGATAGACCTGATGAGATAGCACTCGCACAGAATGAATGGATAGGAGGGCAGATTCTGTTGAAACTTGACGGCAAGGGCATTGATGACGCGAAACAAAAAGAGAAGTTAGGTGATGTACAGAGGAAAGAGAGGGAAAAGAAAAAGGATCGAGAGACAAAGAATAAAGAAAAGAGATAGACAGAGACGAGAACAGTTATATTGCGAAGAGCAAGAAAGGCAACTTGATCGCAAATAGAAAGCAGCCACTGAACAAGACAGACAGGAGCAGTGAAGGTTAGAGGAAGAACAAATGAAACGAGAGAAAAGAATAAAGAGAAGAAGGGATGAGGAGATCCGATGGGAAATTGAACGTAGGGACAAAAAGAAAAAGGGAGACGGGGTCAGAGAAGAAGCGAGGGAGCGCAGAGAGTTCGATGACAATATAGAACGTAAGCGAAGACAGAGAGCATGCGATCTTGAATATCTGGAAAGAGAGATTAAAAAACCTGAGACAGCAGTAGACTGGGAAGACATAGAAGAATTCTTTCCTGAGTACGATTCAGTACCAGGCACATCTAGAACAAATATTGAGGATGACTTCAACACCAGAAGCATTGGAGAAACGATTGATAGGATATATGATGAAATGGGGCTAAAACAAGTACCCCAAGGGCAGGGGGAAAACGAGCGCCTGGAGAGCACTCAGCTTTATGACACTGAGGATGTCTCCCGAAGCAGTGGGAATAGAGAACTTTCCCTAGATAGATTAAAAATAAGCAGGAGCAAAGAGGATGCAAGAAGTTGCACAAGTTGGGGGCAGACAATGTCTGACACCGAATGAGAGGAGCGTGAAGAAACAGAGAAGGAGAGAAGACGTGAAAAGAGAGTCTCAGGAGGGAAAGGGATAAGATGGTCATACACTAGGGGATCTACACCGAGGGCATCAGAATTTGCCACACAGTCAGATCGGCATGAAGAAGTATCTCACCGTCAGAGGGGGGTGTCGCCACCATCCTTCATGACCCGACTAAGGTCATTGCCTGGTAGACGGCGATGCAGGAATATTACACCTGCAATAGACAGAAGAGCAATGAGAGAGGATGGAAAGGACTACGCGTCCCAATTTCCGTTGCTTGAGAAAGGTGGAGCAAGACCACAATATCTTCCATGGCCACACATGGATCGGTTAAATCTGAAAAACAAGCTTCCAATGTTAACATCAGGAGTCAGGAAAAGGATACACGAGCTTGAAAGAATGACGGGAGGGAACACGTTAGCTATCAGGGATATCAAAGGTCTCTTAATCGCCATACTTGGTGATAGAGCAGACGATGTGTGGTCACGGGCGTGTTACCCTGGTGTGACCACAGTTAACACTGCACATGACGGAGCTCCATTTAACAATTGAAGAGCCTCGGTATGGAAAGCACTACAAGTGCTATACCCAGATACTTCTGATATGGGAGCTATCATGACACGTAAAATGAAGGAGTCGGAAGACCCGTTAATTTACATACAGACATTTCAAGACACGTGGGTGCTCGAGACTCGGTAATCTTGGGGGAAATCTATACCCGTGTTCTACCATATATTGTGCCAAGGGCTGCCAGAACCAGTACAGAAACAGCTCAAGAAATTGGTGGGAATCGAGGCCAAGCCATGGTCAGAAATACAGTTGACCATCGCACACTATAGCAGACTGTTAAAAGAAAAGAATCGCAAAAAGGAAGCTGCACGAAAGGGTGAAGAGGCAAAATTAGTGCAGAAGAAATTGTCAAAATATGCTCTCGAAGGAGCCATGATAACTAGCACAGCTGAGTGGAGCATGCCACAAGTCAATAATCCACACCAGAATAATCAGGGCAATGCTGGGTTTTACACTAGGGGAAGAGGATTTCGAGGGAGAGGATGGCAGAGCAATCAGGGAGGTTTCCAGAATAATCAAGGAGGTTTTCAAAACATGCAAAATGGTAATCAAGTTATGTCTAATGGGCAAGTGATCAGACCACCGCCAGTATGTTGGTTGTGTGGGATGACAGGGCATATAGCGCGCACATGCAGGAATCAAGGCATGATGCAGAACGGCCAAGGGATAGGAGCAGGTACGGCGAATCCACCTGCATTTTTACAGCAGGGAGCTGCACAAAATCACACAGTGCAACAACAAACGCCAGGAGCACAACAGGGCTTTCAGCCTCAGAATTTGGTGAGTTTTCCACGAGGACAGTCCCAACAGTCACTGATGCAACTGTCAGACAGTGAGCACAGGGCAGACCATGAACCCTGGTATGAGGAGTAACACCAGCGATGGGGTAGTCCATTCGCACAAGGTGGGAAAATATTATATATGGACTAGAACAGCTCACTGGGAACCCTGATGTGTTCTATCCTATCAGTGACACCAGACCCTCAACGGAAACCAAGGGTGGATGTTGTTATAAGGGATAAAGAATATTCCTTCCTCATTGACACGGGTGCAACACGTTCATGTATACGTGAAGGCACGTTTTCCTTGTCTGGCGATGCTATAAATACTCAGAGTTTCACAGGACCTACAAGTCGTGTTCCCTTTACAAACGCACTTCCAGTCTCTATAGGAGAATCTGAAATGAATGTGCCTCTATTATATTCACGACAAACCCCAGTAAACATTTTGGGTCGAGATCTAATGACAAAACTAAAAATGACAATCTCGTTCACGGAGGAGGGCATAGTATGTTCAACTCCAGGATTGCACTATTCAAACATATGCGAAATGATTAGAGCATACGCAGGACACACAGCCATGAGAGCCATTCTATTAGAGACTGAAATATTTGCTTATGGAATGCGCATGCTAATGGCAGGGCTGCCAGGCCTTGCTGAGAAAACCATGAGGACCCCAGATGAATTTTTGGTCAGGCCAAGAATACCTATGCACGAGGAAAGGGGACAAGTATTTCCTTTAATAATACATACAGCCGCAATGCAAGGAAAAATGGTTTTGATCGATGGTCATGATGATGAAGGCCGACAATGGTGCACAGTAATCGACATTGAAGAGGGGTATAGATTGACTGACGTCACTGATGATGATCTGTTTGATGAACAAGCAGACGAAGGAGAAACAACAGTGGAGGTGAGCTTCACCTTTTGGGTGAAAATGATCAAAAGAGAAGTGCCTCAGAGAATGATGTTAGCACAGAACGGCCCAAAATATGTCAAGTGTCATGGCCCAGGTGCCTGTCTCAGTGTGGAACACAGGACCCTATGACGTAGGCCTATTGAAAGGAGTCGGAGAAGTGAAGATTAAACTAAAGCCAGGAGCAATTCTACCCAAAGCACGACAATATCCCATGTCCAGGGAAGCAGATGAAGGGATGTTTAAGACAATTTTGGCTATGATGGAGCAAGGCATCTTATTGACATCAGAGTCGTCATGCAATACCGGGGTTTACCCTATCAAAAAATCAAAAGGGGGGTCTTGGAGGCTAATTCAAGATCTAAGGCCGATAAATGATATTGTTGAGGCCGAGTTCCCTTTAGTCCCGAACCCAGCTACAATTCTATGTAATATACCTGTTGAGGCAAAATATTTCACGGTGATTGACTTGAAAAGGGCATTTTTCTCAATCCAGTTTCTCCGTGACTCACAAGATCTGACGTCATTCACGTTCATACAGATGCTTCTGAAAAGCACGAGGCTACCCCAGGGGTACTGTGAGTCTCCTATTTTTAACAGAGTCCTGCAGATGGACCTAAGCAATATTACATTAGAGAGTGTTGTCTTGCAATATGTGGACGACATATTAATTTGTAGCACGACAGAGGAGCAATGCAGACACGATTCTGTTCAGCTATTGACTATTTTGGCTGAGAAAGGATATAAGGTTGACAGAGAGCAGTTACAGTATTGTCAACGAGAAGTACTCTACATATGGCAGCTGATCTCTCATGAAGGCAAAAGAGTTACCCCAGAAAGAGCTGAAGCCATACTAAACGCAGCCAAGCCACACACAGTAAAGCAGATTCAGAGCTTATTAGTCCTTTGCAATTATGTCAGGCCATGGGTCTTTGACTACAGCTCCTACACCAAGCCATTGCTTCAGGCCCTAAAGAAGGCACAAGTGACGAAAGAAAAGATTGAATGGTCTGAGACCATGGAGGAAGGATTTTCTGAGCTCAAAAGATCCATTTGCACGTAACCAGTTTTAGGAATCCGCAATTATGCAGAGGAATTTTACCTGTTCTCACACACGAATGGCAACGTTATGATGGCAGTACTCACGCAGAGAACCACATTGGGATACAAGCCCCTAGCATACTATAGTGGAAATTTGGACCCAGTGATGAAAGGCCATTTCCCATGCAAACAAATTTAGCTGCTGCAGCGTTTGCCATAGAGAGAGCTACTACTATTGTAATGGGATGCTCGATGACATTGTTCGTTGAGCACTCGCTATTTGCCATCCTAGAAAAGCCGAAAGGCACACTAACATCTCAGAGAGCTTCTGCTTATGAAGTGATCATATCGAATCCCTCAATCAAGATAGTTCAATGCAAAATAGCGAACCCAGCTATGTTCATAGCTGAGCCAGTCACTGAAGGAGAGCCAATACATGACTGTGCTAATCATGAATAATTCTGTAATGAAATTCCCAGAGTGAAAGAGAATGTACTGGCAGGAGGAAATTATTTTCATTGATGGTTCTTTGAGAATCGATCAAAACGATGGACAAAGATATACAGGCGTTGCTGTAAAGAAGCACACAGCAAACAGAGAGTTTCGAGTGCTTCTCAGTGCACGAATAACGTCTCATTATTCAGCACAAGCTGCAGAATTATTGGTGTTAATACTCGCAATTGAGAATCACGCGGACCGTGAAGAAACGGTGTACAGTGACTCTGCCCATGTTACGTCAACAGTGCATCCAGGCTTAGCGCACTGAAAAAGGAGGGGCTACCTCCGAGCGGACGGCATGCCAGTACAGCACGCAGCCTTATTGGACAGGCTGATTAAGGCACTAGAGGTCCCATTGGGCATAGCAGTCGTGAAATGCACCGGCCACACGAAGGGGACAGATTTTATCTCACGAGGAAATCAAGCAGCAGACACGGAAGCCAAGAGTATGGCATCCAAGAATGAGGCGATCATGGATATGGAAGTTATTAAAACTAATGACAGAATGAATGTCGCACGAAGTACACCTGAAAGTTACAACAATATGGGACAAATACAGTTGATGGAACTCCAAGGGGAGGCAACACAGGAGGAGAAAAATGTATGGAAGTGGCGAGGGTGTTCTTTAAACCCCTCTGACAGCTTGTGGTGACAAGACAGCACTGGTAAACCAGTAATGCCTATAGCCCTGTTAAAATTAGCGTTGGGGAAGTTACACTACCCAGCACACATGACAAAAGAGAATCTAGCAGCAACACTTGCGGAAGACTGGTGCATACCTCATTTAGTGTAGCATGTTGCACTTTTTCTGTTGAACTGTATAATTTTCCATCAGTTCACAGCTGGGCACACATTGAAGGTAATTAGAGGAGTCATCCCAAGGCCTAACGGACCTTTTCAACACTTGCATGTCGATTATGTCGATATGATTCAAGTATGTAATGGGTACAGGTATTTAGTCGTTGTGGTGTGTCCATTCTCTAGATGGATAGAAGCAGGTCCTTGTACACACCCAGACTCTACCTGTGCGACCACATTTCTAGTGAGGGAGATATTTTCCAGGTGGGGGGTATGCAAAGTCATGAGATCAGATAACGGGACCCACTTTGTAAATTAAGTTTTCGAGCAGATTAGCTTGTTGCTAGGTATAAAGCACAAGTTCTCACTTGAATTGCATGACATCTTGTTTTACTGTAATTTCAGGCCAGCTGCAGCGACGATGAAAAGGGTGCAGGGCAGCACAGAACACAGAAGGAGATATTACTGAAAGCACAGCTCAAGGACTTTGTGTTCCATCTGTTTTCCCTGGAGACACCGTGTTGGTAAAAAACCATACGAGAAAAAGGTGGGACGAGCCAAGGTTTAACGGTCCCTTTACAGTGGAAGACTGCACTCCCTCTGCAGTAAAACTACAAGGAAGAAGCCATACATCGGAGAAGGCCCCCTGCCTGCACCCCAGCGCGGAGAGACTAAAGACGATGGGGAAGAACCACAGCACGTGCAGACGAGATCCATGACGAGGAAGAAGGACGCATGTGCAAAAGTGCTTTTGTGCAAAAGTTGTTGTTTTACTTTGGAAATTCCTCTGAGCAAAAAGGGAGGATAAAGACATAAAAACGGATACTCTGTGCATCCTAGTTGGAGGGTGAAGAAGAAAATTGCACTTATGAACCACAACATAGGGCCTCATTACACGGATGGCGGAGAACCATGGCGCTGTTAGCGCCATGGTTCATGCCGGTAAAATACCGGCCTTGGCGGAAAGGGGAATTACCGCCCCATTCCAAGGTTGGCGGGGCGGTAATTCCCCCTTCCACCATTGCCCTTCCCCATTCCCATTTTTGCCCTATATGGCACAATGGGAATGGGGAAGGCGCTAATTGCGGTACCGCTAATTGCGGTACCGCAAATTGCGGTACCGTAATTAGCTCCCTGGGTCCCTCTGCGGGTTGGTTTTTAAGCAGGCGTTAAATACCCCAACCCGCAAAGGGACCTCGTAGTAAGGCGGTAAGGATTTACCGGTACCGGTATTTTACCGGTACCGGTAAATCCTTACCGCCATCCGTGTAATGAGGCCCATAGTCTGTTGAATTTGAACTTTGGACTGGGGCACACTGAAACCTTAATAAGGAAAAGAGAACATGCAAAACTTTGATCGAGGACACATAAGCTGGAAGAAAAACCAGTATCTTGACTCTTTCCGCACGATAATCTTGTTCGGAATCACTTATGGTGTCCCACAGTAGTGACATCACCAAAGATGTGGTGACATACTTCGATCTAGTGCTAAGATCATACCCGTCAGTGGTGGGGAGGCTCACCAGTGTCACTGACTTTCTTCAAGATCCTGAAAATGAAAAGACTATAAGGAGATTGCTCACTGTGATTGCCGAGCAGTTCCTCCTACTTCCCGAGTACAGCGAGGAAAAGCCAAATGTCCCAAGCGAAGAAGGAAGTGAATGAGCTTATCAACGTATTGTTCTTTCACCTAATTGAATAGTGTCCAAATCTTGTCAGGAGAACAACAGATGTATTAACTTTCCTTCAAGATCCAGCAAATACAGAATGACTGAGCATAATCCTAAACAACATAGTTATACAAGTGGCTCTCCACATAAACGAAAAGTGCAGACACTGTTCATAGTGAAGTGAAAGCCTACAGTCTTGAAACTCAGCAAGACAGGACAAATGTCCCTGTCACCAGAAGACAGCAGGTTGGCAAGCAATGTGTTCTTCCGCCTAATCGAGGATTTTCCAGAGCTTGGTGAGAGACCAATCGATGTTGACGTCCTCAGATACATCAGAGACCCAGCAAATTCCGCACAGATGGGCATGCTCCTGCATGGTATTGTGATGCAAATCAAACTTTCTAACCATCAGCAGAACTATTTGAGAAGATTTTAAACTTTCCGCCGAGGTCCAGATTGAGAGAGCAGTGTCAAAGATTTCATGTATTTATTTATTAATTTATTTATTTATTTATTTATTTATGTACTAACAAGGACACAGCATGTCTTCGAGAACGAAGCAGATCAGAGACGTAGACTGGGAGCTGATACATTTTGAACATGCACAGTAAAGAGACTTGTTGAATTATTGCTTGATTTTCACACTCCCCATAGCCTAAACAAGAAGACTGTATCCAGAACTAATAGACAAATCCAGTAGTCTGACAAGGAGAGACCATTGTTTAAGTTCTACAGCTCACAAATAGAACAAACAGGATCCAGAGACAATATTATTTAGAATTTGTATTAAAGGTTAGCACATTTTTACAGATGATCGAGATGTGGGTCCAGAACAGTACTCTAGTCCTCCCTCAGGAGGAGAGACGGTCACAGTTCCCTGGACGTAAATGCTGCTGCCTAACCTACGGGGGCATATTGTATTTCTGTATTATATTCATAATCTTTTTACTGTCATTAACAATCAGAACTGCATTTTTTATTGGTGTACGAAGCGTTCCAATCCCAGTACACCCACCTAATGATGTACGTATGACACCCACAAAAGCACCTAGACCCTTTATAGTAATTCCAGTCCCTAGGAGATCTGATAATGGAGTGAGTGAACTTGAGATGGATTTGATTAGCAATGACACACACACACTTGTGGTAACAAGCAAATCGAAAAGCCAGAGACAGGGTTGGCAGAGTATGAATGAAAAAAGGTTACTGACAACCGCACGCATGCAAACATTGAATGCACATGCACCAGGCCTAGTGTCAATGACTGCAGAACCACAATCCAAAGCATGACAGAAGAAAAGACTGCCTACTATGGGAAATCTCACTGCAGGCTAAGTAAAGAGCCAAATGAAGGAAGCAGACGTCATGGAAAGACAAGAAGAGTTGGAAAGAAAGCCAACCGAAACAACTGCATCAGAAACTCTTGATCCAACACCAAGAAAGACAAGAGCAAACTCGGAGAAAATCTCTGCTCGAGCACAACTGATAGCAGACACATTATGGCCATTCATAGGCAGAGAAAGGAAATGACTAGAGGAGTTGAAGAATAAACTCACAGAGACAACATTGCTGAGCATATATGTTCCAGTAAAAGGGGCAAGTACAAGTTCTGCAATACAGCCATATACTGAACCCAAGCCAGAGTGGATACGGACAGGTCTAACCAGAAAGAAAAAGATACATGAGGACAAGGAAAGAACTGCCAGACTTCTGTCTACTCAAATGGCACAGCTGAGGAGGCCTGCACCATGGACCAGGATACATGAGGATCCCCCAGTAAGAAATAGCCATGTAGATGCATTCAGGGATGTAGTTATAGCAAACTACATGAAAACCTTAAGAATCAAGAGAAGTATGCACAGAGACGACAGTGAACCAAACGATTACTTGGACTGCACAGCACATTTGGGAAACAACATTTGGTACCAACACATGAAGGACGTTGGAAGATGAAGTTCAGAAGGGAAATACTTTGTTTGTGCACTCCTACCATACAGCATGAGGAAGTACTAAATCTTTGTAGCTGTAGAAATTGATGTTTAGACAGCACACTGTCTTTCGCATGTAGCAATGTGCGAAAACAGAGGCCAGTTCATGGGTAGTGATGCCTCACTGAAATGGGCGATTTAAAAAACTGACCCTGATGAAGATGATTATGTTCAAGACATAAATACAAGAAATAGAGCTCATACTAAGAATCATGTTATGTTATGTTATGTTATGTTATTTTGCACTTATATAGCGCCTTATATACCATTGGTATGGTCTGAAGGCGCTGGTAGGTTGAACGCCCTTGGGAACCGAAGTTCTAGTCAGTAGAGGGAGGAGAGAGGGTCCAATAGGTGCGAGTGCGCATCTGGTATGTGTGCAGCTGGTGCGAAATTTCCTGTGGAAGCTGCTTCATAGCGGTAGGTGTGGTGGCTGAGAGGTCAGGAGTATGTGTTCGAATCTGGCAGGAATTATCCAGACCGGGAGTGGCAGCGTAAGGCCTGAGGAGAACGCCTGGCTGGGGGTGCGAGACCAGCAGTGATTACATAGAGTGATGTGGAGTGAGCGGCGTCAGATGTTGATATGAGAACAGTTATACCGAATGGTGTCATAGTATCTCTGTGTTCTAGTTGGGTGGTGGTGTAAGGAGAGAGTAAGCGTGGGGTGTGATATGAGGTATGATCTTTTAAAGGATCCATGCATTCTAGGTATAATATGGACTTCATGCAGTTAAGCGATTCGTCCGTTCTGCACATTCGTCGGCCCTCCACCCGTCTTCTCGCCACACACGTCCTCTCGCTACACATGTCGTTTCGCCACACACGTCCTCACGCCACACACGCCCTCTCGCCACAACACGTCTTCTCGCCACAACACCTCCTCTCGCCACAACACGTCCTTTTGCCACCACATGTCCTTTTGCCACCCACGTCCTCTCGCCACCCACGTCCTCTCGTCACCCACGTCCTCTCGCCACCCCCGTCCTCTCGCCACACACGTCCTCTCGCCACACACGTCTTCTCGCTACACACGTCCTCTCGTCACAACGCGTCCTCTCGCCACAACACGTCCTCTCGCCACACACGTCTTCTCACACACACGTCTTCTCTCCACACACGTCTTCTTTCCACACACGTCTTCTCTCCACACATGTCTTCACTCACTACACCCGGCCGCCCTCCACACCAGGCCGCCCTCCACACCTAGCCGCCCTCCACACCCGGCCGCCCTCCACACCCGGCCGCTCTCCACATCCGGCCGCCCTCCACACTCATCCGCCCTCAATACTCATGGGCCCTCAACACTCATGGGCCCTCAACACTCATGGGCCCTCAACACTCATGGGCCTTCAACACTCATGGGCCCTCAACACTCATGGGCCCTCAACACTCATGGGCCCTCAACACGCATTCGCCCTCAACACTCGTCCGCCCTCAACACTCGTCCGCCCTCAACACTCGTCCGCCCTCAGCACTCGTCCGCCCTCAGCACTCGTCCGCTCTAAACACTCATCCGCTCCCAACACTCATCCGCTCTCAACACTCATCCGCTCTCAACACTCATCCGCCCTCGACACTCATCCGCCCTCGACACTCACCCGCCCTCGACACTCATCCGCCCTCGACACTCTTCCCCTCAATCGGTCGGTGTGATGGTGCTAGTTTGGAAGCCGGTTGGTTGTAGGAGAAGAGCCAGGTTTTCAGTAGTTTGCGGAAGGACGTTAAGTCCTCAGTTAGGCGGATGTGGGGTGGGAGCGAGTTCCACAGGGTTGGAGCTTGGGCTGAGAATGATGTTCCGCCTATCCTGATTGAGTTTGTTTTAGGAATAGTTAGGAGGCCGGCTGAGCTTGATCTTAGGGTGCGAGAGGGATGATATGGTATTAGTTTTTCTTGAAGATATTGAGGTCCAGTTTTATGCAGTGCTCGATGGGTGAGGCATAAGGTTTTGAAAGCCACCCTACGGGCTACTGGAAGCCAGTGCAGTGTCTTGAGGGCTGGGGATACGTGGTCTCTTGGACCTAGCTCAAGCAGCATTTTGGCTGCCGCATTTTGTGCTCTTTGGAGTTTATTCAGCTGGTAGGCATGGATTCCGAGGTATAGGGGGTTTCCGTAGTCCAGTCTGGATATAACGATTGATTGGACGGCAGAGACTCTGTTCGGAAATGAGAGGTATGGAAAGATGCGCCTGAGGGTTTTAAGGTGGTAGTGGCAGGACTTTGAGACATTATTGACTTGGCGCGAGAGTGTTAGGCCGGAGTCTAGGGTGCAACCAAGATTTTTCACTGTGTTGGAGGGTGTCGGTGAGTTGCCCATGGCGGGTGGCCAGGGAAGAGGGTGCGGAAGAAGATCGGAGTTGCCGCACACCATGATTTCTGTTTTGGCGGGGTTTAGCAGGAGGTGGCTTTGGGTCATCCAGCGGTCAATGTTAAGGAGGCAGGCTGCCAGGTCGGGTCGGGAGTTGGGTTTCGAGTTCAGGAATTTTAAGATTAGTTGGGTGTCGTCGGCGTAGTTGTAACATATGATGTTGTGTGAGCGAATTATTGGCGGGAGGGTGATCAGGTAGAGATTGAACAGCAGGGCAGATAGACATGCTCCTTGAGGGACTCCCGTGTCGACTGGTCGAGCTTGGGAGGTAAAGCTGGAGAGTGTAGTTATTTGGTGCCTGTCTTTGAGGAAAGAGGCTATCCATTTAAGAGCGGTTCCACGGATTCCTAGGGAGTGGAGGCGGTCTAGGAGGATTGAGTGATTGATCGTGTCAAAGGCAGCGGATAGGTCAAGGAGGATTAGTGCTGCGCATCCTGCGGCGTCTGCTGTCATTTTGAGGTTGTCCCAGATCGACGTTAGGGTGGTTTCGGTTCCGTGACGTGATCTGAAACCTGATTGAGCAGGGACTAGGAGGTTATTGGCTTCGACAAAGGCATTTAGTTGGGAGTAGACGGTTCGGTCAATGAGTTTGGCAAGGAACCTGGTGTTTGAGATTGGGCGGTAGTTTTTGACGTCGTTAGGGTCGAGCGAAGATTTTTTTATTAGAGGTTTGACGTATACCATTTTGAATGTCTCGGGAAATATACCGGAGGAGAGGGAGTCGTTTATGATAGATCTTGCGTGCTCCCCTGCGCAGGTAGAGGCAAAAATTCCTTTAAGAGTTTTAGCTGGGCAAGGGTCTAGTGGCGATCCAGATGGTTTGCGGGCAGATAGAAGTTTGAGAAATTGCTCTGGTGATAATGGACTAAAGGATTCGAACGTTGGTTGCGTTGAGGTCGCAGGTGAGGGGCTGGCCGGTGCGGGCGGCTGAGTGTCAGTTGGTTGTAGGAGAGCCAATTTGGTGTTTAGAGTTTTAGTCCTTTCAATAGCCGTGGTGTAAAAGTGGAGGGAGAGTGAATCACACAGTGATTGTGACGGGGTCGGGATGGTTGTGTTACAAGCTGGATTGGTGAATTCTGAGATGATTTTGTGGAGTTCTTTGCTTGGGTTTTTGGAGTTTAGGATTCGGGTGTTGTAGTGGGCTTTTTTTGCTTTCCGGATTTCGGCCTTGTACTGATACAATTGTCGGGCCAAGGTGGTCTTGCTCTCTTGGGTTTTCTCTTTCCGCCAATTGCGTTCGAGGTATTTGTAATGCCGTTTAGTGGTTTTTAACTCAGGAGTGAACCATCTGGGAAAAGGGCCAAGGCGTGATGATGGTTTGCACAGGGGAGTGAGTCGTGTCAGCGATGCATTGAGCCATGAGTCAAAGGCTTCAGGCGTTAGATGGTTGTGGGGACGGTAGGTAGGTGGTCGAGACTGGAGGAGTGCCTCGGCTAGGTCTGGGGTGATTTTTAGTTTTTTCCAGCACTTGCGTAGGTTCGGAGGATCAGATGTGCGTATGGGAAGGGGGCTGGGAGAGTGGATGGTGAACGAGAGAATAAAATGATCGGACCAGATGATAGGGGTGGGGGGCTTTAGATGAATCAGGGTATTGGAGCTAAAGATGGCATCGAGATCAGGTACGAGAAACCTGTAGTGAAAGGAGCTGAAATCAGATGGGAAGTGAAACAGAAACTAAATGTCCAAGGGAAAACTCAAGAAGAGGCTCAAAGTTGGAATAACAGAGGCCAAATGCAGATTTGGGGAACAGTGCTTTCACCAGACGGATGGGAGAAAGGAGTAGTAATTTGCAGGGCATGGGTGGTCCTTGGAGCCTGAAAAGAAGCAATCGAGAATTCACAAAGACTATGCAAGCCCTTATGACCAAGACTTGCAAAGTTATTGACATCGGTCGAAGACAGAGGAGGACCCTTGCCGATAGTGCCACTGGAAAACCCAAAACTATGCTTCAGGAATAATGGCACAAGGAAGATGGGAGAGAATCAGAAATGTGGACGAGTCTTTGATGCTCCAGGAATGATACAGGGTACTGTAGTAATTATTGATCATTATTGGGCATGTGGATCCAGAGCATACATCAGACTCCCAAGAAACTGGGGAGATATATGCACAAGAGTGAATGTCCACGTTCCAGCATTGGTGATCCCGAAGAGTGACCTGAGCATTGACAGTTTCCCAAAAGCAGATGCTCACCTGAGGAAGAAGAGATCTGTGGAACTGCTGTATAGATTGAAGAGAGAAAATTACTTTTCTGCCAAGTCAGAAGAAGCTTTTCATGCAATCCCATATGAACACAGGCTATTTAGCCTCACCTCAACAGTGTTCACAACAATTTTCATGCCAAGATTTCAAGTTGCAGCAAATACTAAATGGTTGCAGATAACCAGATGGGAACTACTGCAGACCATCAACACAACCATAAAAGGATTCAATGCGATCAAGGAGGAGTTAAGATCAGTCTGACTGATGACTCTCCCGAATAGATATGTGCTTGACATGATCACAGCCATGGATGGAGGAGTTTGTGTAAAAATCAGAGAATCATATTGCACATTTATACCTTCTCACGATGAGGAAAATGGAACTCTAACAGAAGCCATAGGTATGCTGGCAAAACTGCAGAACCAGATGATTGATGAGACAGACGAAGTTGATGATGACATTTGGTTTCGATAACTATTCTCATGGGTTCCACAATGGATGGCAGATGCATTAAAGTTTCTAGGACCCCTGTTAGTAATGATACTGCTAGGATTCTGTGTTATCAAGATAATAATATCCAATGCCTGAAAACTGTGAAAAAAGCCATCGGGATGAAGATCATGATTGATGTTGAGCCAGGATGGAAGCCCAAAGACTTGACTGATGAAGAAATAAGAGATTTTGTGAAAGCCAGCATTCATGCACCAGAAGGAACAAGGTTTATATATCCCAAGAAGCATAGAAATTATGGTGGAAGATGGGTTTACTGCAGCCCAAATGGACAGTGCCAACTGATGACATGGAATAAAGATGAACACGTGAGACCAGCAGGAGGTTTAAAAGGAGTCATAAAATATGGACTCCAAAGAGACATTCCTTTAGACCATCATGTGTAGACCCAGAAGATGAAGAAAGAATGGACCCATGCGATGAAGTGAAGGTGAATACAAAAGAACCAAAGAAAATAGATCCAAAGAAGGAGGTGAAAGTGGCCGATGAATCACCCAGAAGGGGGAGTGTAGAGGAGGTCCAAAATACAGCCCGCAGTCCAACCATCCATTTTGAAGTACCAGGAACGTTCACACCGAGATATGTGACGTATAATAAGCAAATAAACCAGCATAGAGCCGCAGTGGGGCTCTGTCCAGTACCTATCAGAAGAACCATGCCTATTGAAGTACCAGTACCGAGGAAACAATGGACAGTAAGATACCCATTCAGAAAGCCATATCAACAAATGAGATGAACCGAAGATCGCCTGAGTACAGTCCCTGAAGAAACCAAAAAGGTCTTAATGGAAGACGAATGGTGATGTCACAAGAACCTAACCCTGACTCACATGTAGAAGAAATTATGACCAGAGAATGACATAAAGAGACAAAACACCATGAACAAAGGATATCACAAACCTAAAGTGAAAAGGCAATGTCAAAGTAAGAAGTTTTAGGAATGAGCATGGTGAAGATACTCAACCAGTTTACATGTGTACATATGTTTGAAACTGCAAGAAAGCTAATCATGTGGCTTGCTATGCTTAGTAGAGGGATAGTGCGGCAAGCGCCATATACATATCTACCTCAAATAAAGCACATTATATGAAGTATACTTCCACTTTGCACAAAAAGCAGAATTAGCAAAAATTACTAAGGCCATTCGAGAAAGGTTTCACATTCTACGAAATTAGAAGCTGAGCGGCAGAAACGAAACTCAGCAGAGGCAACTCGTGCCTCGTGAACCAAGGTCGTATCCATCAAAATGAGTGAGCAGTAGCTACAATTAACTGAAGCAAGGACCAGAATATACTGCTTTGAAGTGGCAAGATAAGAAGGCGAAGGCAGGTGGTGGGTGAACATAAAATTAAATACACAAATTGTTGAAGAAAAGGCAAATCCACGGTGTCTGAATCACGTGACCAGCCAAATGAACAGAAGCAAGACCCCCACACCTATGCATGGCTGTGAGCCAGGAGAAGATATCTAGACAGAAGATGCAGTCTTGAGGCCAACCACAGCGAAATAATTGACATATAGCCACTAAAGTAAGGATTGATTGGAGGAAGGCCAGGTGAGTTGAGGGGCACCCTGCACCTGGCCGACCATTCTGAGTGCTGCTAATCAAAGTGAAAAGTATGCATGGGGTTGGTGCCAACCCAATCACAGCGGACCAAGTAATCTAGGGTCCTATAGTTAGTAGAAACAATGGGACATTGTACTTTTTGTGACGTCTGCAGTAGTCATTTTTGAAGGAAGGGCTTAGATGCCCACCTGACAGTGTTTACCCAATCCCCTCACTCTGTTACCATATACAGATATAGTACCTATAGTAAAGTTACCTTTTCCGAACCAATAGAATTGCATGTCAACTTTTGAGTGTTACACGTCAATGATGATGAGATTTCAGTATAAATGTTAGGAATTGTATGAAGTTCATTGGAGTTGAAGTGAGAAGGAAGATCGCACCAGTGCTGATATTCATGACTCCCCGTTTTTTGTACTTGTCATTAAACAGACTCCCTTTGCCAAACCGTTGCGTTGTCCTTATTGATTGGTGTTGAAGAATATATCTGCACCCACCATCCACCTCATGGGTGCTGCTATCTTGTCTTAAAGTGCTTCTGAGCAAGCTCCGACTCTGTGGGCTGGTCGGGGGTCTCAGAGCACATCCCCATCTCCCTCAATTCATATTCCTCTTTCTTTCTTTGCAATGTTCTTGTAGAAATGCATTGTTAAAATAAGGGTGTGAGGAGGTGTATTTTAATAGGTAGGAATTAATGTGTACAGTGTAAGGTAGAGTGAGTAGTAAGGTGAGAGGTGTGAATGTGGTGCCGAGAGAAGTAAAACCGGTTTTAATTGGAGGTTTTTAAAATTATTGTGGGGTAGGGGAGACTGTTCTTTTGTAATTAAAATGTTTCTAAATTGTGATTTAACACACCACAGAGGTGGGGGAGGGATACTCGATCCTGCCAGTGCAGGCTCGGCAGACAAATTGTGGAGAGGGATGGGACTAATTGGTATAAAGGAGACTCCATTGGAGCATTTATGCAGTAAATTGCCACAGTACAGAGATAAAATAATAAAATATTACATAGAACGGGTGCAGGATAGTGCGGGACATACTTATAAGCCGCACTCAAGGAAGGACAATGAAGAGTGGGCAAAGGGTTTTAGAACTCTGGAAGATGTTTGAGGAGAGTGAGGGTACACCTACCAAGGGCAGAGGTAGCAACCCCAGCAAGGCAGTTGTACCATCTGCCCCCCTGTATTTGGGTTGTACTCCACCTTGGAACCAGCCATGGGCTACACCAACCCCCACCATGTACCTCCAAGTGAGGACAAACAAGGGGGGATTAAGAAAAATCCAACAACTCGGGAAAAGATATCAGCGGGTAGGTCAGGTAACAAAGGGAGAACAGCAGGCGCAGATAGAGGTGACAAACTGTCAGAGTTAGGGAAGAAGACACGGAAACAGATTGATGATGTACTGAAGGCAGCCGAGGAGCTTGCAAAGAAAGCACAGGGCAGGAGGAGGGGCAGTGTGCCGCAGTTACACCAGACATGTGGATCACAGGGAAGATTATGTTACCATGTGTGGATGCAAACATCCCCACAGTAGCTTCAGAGGACAGCGATTCTGAGAGGGAAGACTGTCAGGTTGAGGAAGAAGAAATTGAGGAGACAAGAAGGGGGAGGGTTATTTTGGGACAAAGAGAGGGACATGGAGAGGGAGTGAGAGAGGAGGAGAGAGACAGAAATAGAAAAATTGCAGGAGATGGCCAGGTATGGAGGTAGAGATTGGTCACAAATGCTGCAAAACCGAACAAAAAGATTAGCTCTGGCAAGTAGTGCAAAGGGTAAGAAAACAATGCGCCTGCAAAAACAGGTCCATCTATTACAGAAAGGCCTAGAGAGACCTCAGTCCGTGACCCTGGCCAAACATGGATAAATATAGGTTATAAGGGTACCTGTAATCCCAAAGGTCCTTCAGGTAAGTAATATAAAGATATTAAAAAAATAGACCTTGGTAATGAGCTTGGACAGATACAGTTAACCGTTGATTTTAGTACAAAAAATTAATTTATTTCACAAAATACCACAGTGTTAGAAAACCCTACAATTTATAAAGACAAATCACAATTTTGACATCTTATTCATTCCACCTTTCATACCCATACTCACACTCACACAACCAATGACAAATTTAAACACAACCAAAGGTCAGCCTATATATGGAACCCTTTTTGTATTTCTACACACAATATTTTTTTTCGTTACACCTGTGTCTCCTATTAGTGTTTATATATGTACAAGAACAGGCAAAGCTTATTGACAACGTCTACGTATGTTTCGGTCGGTCAAAGGGGGCTTTCAATTGCAGACTTTCGTAGTTCAGTACTTCTTCGGGACAAACAATGAGTTGTGAATCTTCCCTCACATTCAAAACACAAACTGGTGGAAGATGTTTTCCAATATTCATTCTACATGGGACAAAAAACAAATTCCAATTACAGTCCAACCTTTTTTCATCACATTTTAGGCATATTTCAATTATGCTAGTAAATATTTCGTGATTACATATGTCTGCACTCACCTCCAAGACTGGTTAATGGGGGTGGCGCAAACTCGGAAATAAATCCACAATGCTCCATGGGAAAATACCAAGAAGCCTATAAGTAACATAGGCATAGAGTGAAACTGCTGCTCTACCGAAGGTGCTAAACTCAATATATAGAAAGAGTAACAAGACTTACTTATAGTGTTGCATCTGCGAATCAATACAGACAAAAAGGACCACCTTCTAAATAGGAACTTGAGCCAATGACCCACTCCGGAATTAGAGTAAATAGCTAACTAATACCATCACCACAATCTTCGGGGGAATCACAACATACCACAGATTAGTAATGGTCATGCGACCTGGAGGCAGTGGTTAATCAGAGCCTATTACTTTTATGAAGAGCGCCTGAGCCCTCCTGATGGAGATCAGTCAGCCCACATAGAAAAATCAATGAACTCCTTGTTGGTGTGGTAGTTAGTAGCCCACAACTAAATCCCACAAAGGAGGTGTGTGTTGACAGGTCTGGGTGCTGGCCTCGATATGTGCAGAATAACCCAATTACTCGCCTCTCGGATCTGCACATGAACATAATATGTGCACAAGGTCACAAACCTGAGCGTACAAACAACACACATATCATTGTGTTGCATATAGCGCACTCTGCATGGTGATGACAATCAACTCTAATGTGCCTCAATCATCATGAGGCTGTGTCAACCTCTTTACCACTCGATAAACAAGGCACAAAGTCTCTCACATTCATTGGATGGCAAGCCAGGGAACACACTTGCGGGCTAACCTGCATTCGGCTCAACCTGAGCTGCAGCTGCCCATAAATTAGCAAGTCTCCTGTGGTCCTTACCTGGAGTGATAAATGACGCGTTCCTCACTCTCCTCACGTGGTGAACTCGGGTGGACTGAGTAGCGCCCTACTTGCACACTGTGTCCACACACCGGGGAGGAAAAATCATGGAGATAGAAACGACACTTGTCCCATCTATTTACTATCTCGCACAAATCATTAACTCTGTCCATCCAGAATTTGACTATTAGATAAGATATAGAATTTAGCATGGAGTTATTACCTATCTGCACTGTTGTAGCATAACATTGGCATTCCATTAGGTAGTATTAGTTCCAGGAAATTAGAACTTTCATTAAACATCAAAAGACAAATCTGCATCGAACCTTAAAACACACAATACAATTCATGTTTGCTTTACTGTGTTACTCACCGGACGGGAAGTTAACCAATCGGTGGCCGGAAGACACAGGACTGAACTATTGATTGAAGAGCTAGGTCAGGGCCTCCAACCTAGCCTCCTCTCTGTGAGGGCACAAGACCTTTTTAACGATATGACCCTCTGCTGGGGAGGACCAGGCAGATGGACTGATCGCTCAAAAGGGCGGGGAGGACACGCCGCCAAGAACCCAGCTGTAAAGGAAAAACAAGAGGTGAGCAATAGGAACTTTAAGAAGAATCCCTTTCCCTTGATACTTCTTTCTAGTAGTACCTGAGCTATGCCCTCCCCTTGTTTTAAGGCAACCGGAACCACCTATAAGTAAGAAAGGAGAATGTAACCTATACTAGCTATAGTGGTCAATTAGCTACGAGGTATGGAATCATAAAAATAGAAAACCCTTACCACTGCTGTGCTGTTGAGTCTGAGTTGTCCCAAAGAGTCCAAAAACGGAGGTGCAAAATAACAAATGGGTAGGTTAGTTAGGGAACTGAACCCGGGCGGAACGAGGGCCGCGCTAGAGTCGAGTGGGTGCACTATCTGCAAGGCGTCCCTGTGCACTACTGAAGAATGTCCAACGGAAGTCTGATTGTGGAGATGATGGTAACAGCAACAATAAGAGGCACAATTGAATTGGAGTATTGTAGGATGATGGGGTTCAGCGGCAAGGTACGATGAGTACAAGAAATCCTTGTTTAGCAAGTAGTGAACAAGAAGAGTCTTACCGATGCCGTGATCACAGGTTTCCAAAAAGCGGCAGGCAAATGCAGTCCGTGAAGGAGGAAACAGGTCTGGTACACGGGTAAGTAAAGTAGGATCGAAGACGGAACTTCTAAACACCGGGATGCAACTTTAATCAGAAGCAGCGTCTTGCCCGGTTCTGAGGTTTAAATCGGGAAGGAGAAAGGCGGAACCGGACGAAACCGAGGTTCACGCATCATCGCCTCTCTGCTGACAGCGGGAGGCGGAAGGCTGGGAATCGCAGTCCAACATGCCACAGGGCGCTGCGGAGTGAGCCGAAGCCACTATTTTCCAGGGCAGTTGCCAGTGGGCGTAGAATGGATTTGCAATGTGACGCATGCCCTTACGAAGGGCAATAATCCTCCTCCGTGCCTGCCGAGGCGTAACAGCATCCACCCCCAAAGGCGGCACCACTCCCCTACGGGCATGAAAGCGGCGAAGCAGGGCTGGAGCATGAATATTAGATAAAGGCTCCCAAGATCTATCCTCAGGGCCAAAACCTTTCCAGTCAACCAGGTAAAAAGGACGACCCCTCCGAAGTCGGAAATCCAGGATATCGGCCACCTCGAACTCATCATTGCCATCCACCCGCACCGGGGGTGGGCGTATCGGCAATCGCATGTTGGCCGGACAAGGCTTCAGCAAGCTGACATGAAACACTGGGTGCTGTTTCCAGGACGAGGGCAATGAAAGACGCACAGCAACTGGATTCAAAACCTTAGTGACAGGAAAGGGTCCCACGAACTTGGGTAAGAGCATCCGTTTTCCAGGCATTCTCAGGTTGCGTGATGACAGCCAAACCTTCATACCTACACGGTAGTCGGGTGCAGGTGCCCGATGCATGTCAGCGAATTTCTTAGCCTTTGCCTGAGCATGCAGCAGGTGTTGGCGAACGACCTCATGAATGGACTTGAGGTCTCGAACACACGCATGAGCCGCTGGATTGTCAATTGGAAGATCAGGATCCAGGGGCAAGGACCGCAGATGGTGTCCGTAAAGTGCAAAAAAGGGAGATACACCAGAAGCGGCATGCAGAGAATTGTTATAAGCGAATTCAGCAGGTGGTAACATCGCCAACCAAGATGACTGGAAACGAAGTGTGAGGCAGCACAGGTATTGCTCGAGAGTAGCGTTGAGCCGTTCAGTCTGCCCATCTGTTTGTGGATGGAAGGCAGAGCTGAACCTGTCATCAATGCCCAGAGATGCCGTCAGAGCCCTCCAGAAACGTGATGTAAACTGCGGTCCGCGATCCGAAATCACAATAGAGGGCAGACCAAAGAAACGAAATACGTTCCTAAGGAACAATGAGACCAAAGTCGGAGCAGAGGGCAAACCCACACAAGGAACGAAGAGCGCCATTTTTGTGAAATAATCAATTACCACCGAGATGGTATCAAAACCGTCCACCGGTGGCATGTCCACAATGAAATCCATAGAGACCATGTACCATGGCTTGTGAGGAACCGGGAGTGACTGTAACAAACCCACAGGTTTAGACCGGGAGACCTTACATTGAGCACACACAGAACAGGAGGCCAGATAGCGAACCACGTCCTGTGACATAGACGGCCACCAGGCCCAACGACGAAGCAAGTCCAGAGTCTTCTTTTGGCCTGGATGAGCCGCTATCAAGGAGTCATGGGATAAAGCAAGGGCTTGGAGACGGGCTTTCCCCGGGGGCACAAACAGGCGGCCCTGAATATAAGGAAGTCCTTGTACCACATCGAGGTTTAGGACTACACATTCCTCTTTATGTGTATTCACCCAGTCCGAGATTAAAGAACGGAGCAAAGGTCGTGGAGTACACGCACATATGACCCTAGAAGGCAGCAGAAGAGGGCACTCGGGTTTGCTTTGCTCCGAGTGAGAGGGCAGGCGAGACAAGGCGTCTGCACAAACGTTGAGACGAGCCGGCCTATACGTGATGGTGAAATTGAACTGGGAAAAGAAGAGGTGCCAGCGGGCCTGCCGGGCAGTGAGACACTTCATTGATTTGAATGCCAATAGACTCCGATGGTCAGAGAAGACAGTAACCGGATGACGGGCCCCCAATAGATGATGACGCCATTCGGAGAAAGCGTCCTTGACTGCCAGCAATTCTCTTTCCGTGATAGGATAGTTGCGTTCGTATGGTGTCAGTTTCCTCGAAAAGAACGCAACCGGATGAATCTCACCCGAATCCTGACAGGGTTGCGACAGAATAGCCCCGATGGCCATCCCAGAAGCATCAGCTTCCACAAAAAATGGTAGGAGCAGATCAGGATGTTGCAGCACTGGCGCTGAAGAAAAAGCCGCTTTTAAGGCCTCGAAGGCGGATTGCGCTTCTGGTGTCCATCGGTATGGCTGTTTTGAGCTAGTTAGAGCCGTCAAAGGAGCCGAGATGGTAGAAAATGAAAAGATAAAGCGCCTGTAAAAGTTCGAGAACCCCAGGAATGACTGTAGGGCTTTGGTCGTAGTAGGGACAGGCCATTCCAAAATGGCCTTAACCTTGGACTGGCTCATCCGGATACCCCGGTTGGTAAGGTCATAACCTAGAAACTCAACCTCCGACGAATCGAAGATACACTTCTCGGCTTTGACGAAGAGATGGTTCTCTCTCAGCCTTTGCAAGACGAATCTCACATGTTGGGTGTGTTCACTCTTGGATGAGGAGTAAATCAGTATATCGTCTAGATAGACCACAACAAACCGGTCCAGACAATCGTGGAAGACATCATTCATGAAGGCCTGAAAGGTGGCCGGGGCGTTGCACAACCCGAAGGGCATCACTAGGTATTCAAATAACCCATACCGGGTCTTGAAGGCGGTTTTCCACTCAACCCCTTCTCTTATGCGAACTAGGTTGTAAGCACCCTGCAGATCAAGTTTGGTAAAGATTACAGAGGAACCCAGCTGATCCAAGAGTACAGAGATCAGGGGGAGAGGGTACTGGTTCTTGACTGTGATTGCGTTTAATGCCCTATAATCAATACAAGGGCAAAGGTCACCCTCTTTTTTAGGAACAAAAAACAGTGGAGAAGCTGCCAGTGATCTCGATGGTCTGATGAACCCTGTAGCCAATGCCTTGTCAATATACTCTTTTAGCACTTTGTCTTCTGGCAGTGTGAGCGAATAAACCCTGCCAGCAGGTATTTTAGCCCCCGGGACCAGGTCGATAGGACAATCATACGGCCTATGTGGGGGCAACTGATCTGCTCCACCTTTATCGAAGACGTCCCGAAAAGAAGCGTATTCCACAGGGATGCTAGGTTCAATGGCATTGGTAATGGCACCTATCAAGGCCATTGAGGCCACCAGGGCTTGACAGGAAGTACCGGAAATGCTACTAGTCTGAAAACAGTTTTCGTTACAGACAGGGGAAGGAAACTGTACCACCTTCCTGGCCCAGTCAATGTCAGGATTGTGATGTTGTAACCACGGAATGCCCAAAATAACACAAAGCTGGGGGGCCTTAATTAGGTCTAATGTAAGTGTTTCGGTATGTCCATCGTCCGTCTGCATACGGACGAGGGACGTACTTTGAGTAACCAGACCCGAGACCAGAGAAGAGCCGTCTACCGCATGTACGGCTTCAGGTTGTGGTTTAGAAACCACAGGAACGTTATTGCTCATGGCATAATCATAATCCATATAATTCCCAGTAGCACCGGAATCAATTATAGCCTGAGAAGATAAAGAACAGTCAGTTGTAGTGGTAAATACCACTGGCAGACTAACAGGTACGGTAACTGCCACATTCGAGTCCAAAGATAATACCCCCGGCATAGGGACTCCTGCTATCGCCGGGTTCTGGTGTTTCCCGCCTTCTTAACGGGTCTTTTTGGACAATCCTTGAGATGGTGCTCAGGCGAACCACAGTACATACATAAATTGTTGGATCGACGGTGTTCACGTTGTGCAGGAGACAACGGACCACGTACTGCCCCTATCTGCATAGGCTCAGAAGAAGCAGAGGAAGGAGGATTAACAGAATCCAGGGGAAGGGGAACTGGAGTCATATTTTTCCGTTCTCCCTTCCTTTCAGATCTTCTAGCGTCTATTTGTAGTACCAAATCAAGTAACTCCCCGAATGTAGTAGGAATCACCGGCACAGTAGCAAGGATGTCTTTTAACTCCTCAGACAATCCTTTGTAGAATACCGCAGATTTCTTTTCTTCCGGCCAATCCGTCTCGGCTGCCAACTGATTGAACCTAGTGAGGTATGTAAACAAGGAAGACGTACCCTGACGTAAATTTAAGAATTCTAGATCCGTGGCTTGTGACTTGTACCGGGTATCGAATACCCTATTCATGGCTGTAATAAGAGCGTCACAGTCATACAAAACATAGCTATTGGATTCAAGCAAGGGATTAGCCCAAGCTGCCGCCGTCCCTCCGAGGTGCGAAAGGATAAAGGCCGCCTTCGTGGTGGGATTGGGAAAGGCCGAAGGGCGACAAAGAAAATGCAATTTGCATTGGTTGATAAATGTCTGGTACTGCTTTGGGTCACCCGTAAAGCGTTCCGGAGGAGCCAATGGGAATTGGGTGGCCATCAGAACGGGCCCCGAGGTAAACCCAGAGGCGGAGGCTGAATGGGCTCCAGAACCTGAGGCAGTAGCACCGGACGGATCAATTCCCAGTGTCTGGGGTGCAGGAAAGGGCCTCATGTTGTCAATCCGCTGGTGTAAGGCATCATGTGCGGCAGTCATGTCTGCCCGTAGTTCGGATACCAAATGAACTAGAGTGGTCAATGGATCCGCTTCTTCCATGGCTTCTGATTTTGTTACTCACCGGACGGGAAGTAAACCAATCGGTGGCCGGAAGACACAGGACTGAACTATTGATTGAAGAGCTAGGTCGGGGCCTCCAACCTAGCCTCCTCTCTGTGAGGGCACAAGACCTTTTTAACGATATGACCCTCTGCTGGGGAGGACCAGGCAGATGGACTGATCACTCAAAAGGGCGGGGAGGACACGCCGCCAAGAACCCAGCTGTAAAGGAAAAACAAGAGGTGAGCAATAGGAACTTTAAGAAGAATCCCTTTCCCTTGATACTTCTTTCTAGTAGTACCTGAGCTATGCCCTCCCCTTGTTTTAAGGCAACCGGAACCACCTATAAGTAAGAAAGGAGAATGTAACCTATACTAGCTATAGTGGTCGATTAACTACGAGGTATGGAATCATAAAAATAGAAAACCCTTACCACTGCTGTGCTGTTGAGTCTGAGTTGTCCCAAAGAGTCCAAAAACGGAGGTGCAAAATAACAAATGGGTAGGTTAGTTAGGGAACTGAACCCGGGCGGAACGAGGGCCGCGCTAGAGTCGAGTGGGTGCACTATCTGCAAGGCGTCCCTGTGCACTACTGAAGAATGTCCAACGGAAGTCTGATTGTGGAGATGATGGTAATAGCAACAATAAGAGGCACAATTGAATTGGAGTATTGTAGGATGATGGGGTTCAGCGGCAAGGTACGATGAGTACAAGAAATCCTTGTTTAGCAAGTAGTGAACAAGAAGAGTCTTACCGATGCCGTGATCACAGGTTTCCAAAAAGCAGCAGGCAAATGCAGTCCGTGAAGGAGGAAACAGGTCTGGTACACGGGTAAGTAGTTTTCCAAAAAGCGGCAGGCAAAAGCAGTCCGTGAAGGAGGAAACAGGTCTGGTACACGGGTAAGTAGATTTCCAAAAAGCGGCAGGCAAAAGCAGTCCGTGAAGGAGGAAACAGGTCTGGTACACGGGTAAGTAAAGTAGGATCAAAGACGGAACTTCTAAACACTGGGATGCAACTTTAATCAGAAGCAGCGTCTTGCCCGGCTCTGAGGTTTAAATCGGGAAGGAGAAAGGCGGAACCGGACGAAACCGAGGTTCACGCATCATCGCCTCTCTGCTGACAGCGGGAGGCGGAAGGCTGGGAATCGCAGTCCAACATGCCACAGGGCGCTGCGGAGTGAGCCGAAGCCACTATTTTCCAGGGCAGTTGCCAGTGGGCGTATAATGGATTTGCAATGTGACGCATGCCCTTACGAAGGGCAATAATCCTCCTCCGTGCCTGCCGAAGCGTAACATACTGTGCAAGTGGGTAGGTTTTGGTGTCTTAAAAATAAAATGAATACAGAAGAGATCAAATGGCCAGACCATAGAGAAATAATTAAAGGCGTATTGCATGACTTATCGCTCTGTATTTTTTAACATCCCCTTCTGCAACATGTTTTAGGAAATGAACCAGCTGTAGAGTTGCTAGGAGTTGGTATCGAATTGGTATAGAAATGATTTGTTTTACTGAATTCCTACTGCTACTGAAAAGCTTTTCTGAATTGAGCAAGCATGCACATTTTGACTGGTCGCTATCAATGTAATATTAGTTCTATCTTTGGGGATCTTGCATTGCTGAGGCAATGAACTGCTCCTGTTCTATGTAGGTGATTCTACCATTGCTGTATCAGTAAGGCACAATGCTGGGCATGTTCTATGTGACAGAAATATGGACTTCTGAGTCCTATGATGTTCCAGTTATATGTGAGTGTAGTTTGCACTGCTGTGTGGCTAGGCAGGCCCTTGATTTACCTCTTCAGTGTGGGGTTGCTTGTACCACTCCATCCTTTGCAGTTCTTTATCTGTGCAAGTGGAACTTATACTGTTGTGACCCACAATATACCTGCTTCTAGTGTGGTAATCTTGTATTGTTGAGACTCACAATGACCCGGTTCTATGTGAGGAACGCATGATCCATGGAGATCCATGGTATATCTTTTCTGTGATAGGAGTGGAGTGTGCACTACTGAAAGCTATGTTATACCTGTTTTATATGAGAGGATCTTCTCCTGCTGAGACACATTCTTGATCTGTTCTATGTGTGGGAATCTTCTATCCTTCCTTTACCTTGCACTGATGTCCATCTGTCCTACATGATTAAAGCTTGCATTAGGATTGCCCTGATTCACCTTTTCTATTTGGGTGGGGGAAGCCTGCATGGTTTCTACTGAAGCTGACCTGCTCTGTGTGAGCGAAGAGTGAACAAGCTTATACTGCTGATGTACCCCTGCTGAATCGTGATGTGCGTGGCGCATACTTATAGAACTGATTTAAAAGCACTTATTAATGATGCTGCAGACAGAATGGCAAAGGAAGTAGCATACTTGCCCTTTTTAGAACCTCCAAAAATGGAAATGGTATCCCAACAGGTAAAATTGCCAGTCCTGTATACTGCAGTCTCGTTATTTCAAATAGCAGAAATGCAGGGAAAGGCACCTCAAGAGGAGAAGGAGCTGTGGGCAAAGAGGGGTGTATGCTCTTGCCCACAAACTTGTTGTATAGACAAGAGTTGATGTGAAAGGTAGTAATGCCTGTAGAGCTGCTTCTTGTGGCTCTAGAGCAGCTACACTACCCATCGCATATGTCCCGACAACAAGTAGCAACAGAACTCCAGGAGGAGTGGTTTATACCCAACATTCATAAACAGGTAAGTAGGTTTGTAGAGAATTGTATAGTTTGTAAATAATTAAATCCTGGTAACACCATGAAAGCAGTGAGAGGGGTAATTCCCCAGCCTTCAGGTCCTTTCAGGGAACTTCACATTGACTTTGTTGGTATGATACAGAAGTGTAATAATTTCAGGTATTTGATTGTAATTGAGTTTCCATTTTCTTGATGGCTTGAGGTTGGTCCCTGCATTTACCCTGATGCAAAATTGGCAGCTACATTTCTTATGAAGCAGGTATTTCCACAGTGGGGAATATGTGAAGTACTGAGATCAGATAATGGGACCTATTCTTTAATGCATTATTTGCCAAGATGACATCCCTTCTGGGGATCAAGCACAGGTTGTACTTGGTGTATCACCCACAAGCCAATGGTATAATGGAAAGGCTTAATGGTTTGTTTAAAATACAGTTGTCTAAATTATGTAGAGAATTGTGAAAATGTTGCTTGTACTGTCTTCCATTGGCCCTATTTTACTGCAGAAATAAGCCAGATAAAGATCATCACCTCAGTCCTCATGAGGTGGTGATGGGGCAGTCCTCAGGAGGTGGTGAGGGGGCGTAGTTCGTATACACCATTCTCGACCACACGCACAGGTTCAGATGCACATAAGTCAGCAGAGATTCTTGGAGAAGAATTTGGGCAATATCTTCAGGCCTTGACTAAGAGTGTGAATATTGTGTCTTTTCAGGTTACAGCATCACAGCAGCAAGCAAGGGGAAAAGACAGCAAGGAACAAGAACATCAACTGCAACCATTGCTAGTCCCCGGGGACTCAATCTATGTGCGTTCCTTAGTTCACCGCTGGAATGAACAGCATTTCGATAGGCCTCATTGAATGATCTTTGCTACACCTACTGCAGTCAAAGTCGAGGGAAGCAAAACGTGGATCCACCGCCATGACGTACGAAGGGATAGCAGAGTCCCTCCACTGACACCTGGGGAAGAGCAGTCCTAAAAAGATAAGTGTGCCGTAAGGAAACGCAGCTAATGCCGGTGAAAGGGAGATGGGCACACAGAGATTGAGAATTGTTATTTGTTATTCAGACTGCAAAACAAAAGAATGCATTTAAAAATGTGTATGAGAATGTGGAGATCTATTTCTCTCTTGATTTCTGTGGTGTATGTTCTCAATAGTAGGAATGTAAATGGGTCTGAGTTATCTAATACTATCGATGTGGCAGAACAATTATTAAGAGCACAACAAGACCTTGAAATGGATTTTGGAAATGATGATGATGAAGTAAATTTAGAGACAGTAAATGATGCACACCGCTTCACATCAGATAAGTCATGTTATCATAATATGAAGAGGGTGGGGAGAGAGCGACATCGTCATGTTATATTTGCTCTCTTATCCCCCATGCTTCTTGTATCCCTAGATTATTTATTCCTGACAAGGTCGAGGAAGCAAAGGCACAGTGTCTAGTGCACCTAGACTTGTGCCAGGTCCAAGGGCAGTTTCAGGGGCAATCTGTAGCAGCTACCACCCTTCCAGTCGAAGAAGAATGTTTACCATTAGATGGGGAAAACAGAAGGACGTCTGTTGAATGCAAAGAGTACAGTTCAATCTTGAAGGACTAATTATCGTGAACAATAAATGGGGCCAGGGGGTGAAGGGTTGCAGAGCAGGAGGATTGGTGAGACTTCCTGAAGAAGGTGTGGCACATATAGACTTACTCTGTGGAAGTGTATGGAAAGGTACGTGACCTTTTTAACATGGCTGAAGGAGCCAGAGATCCCTGTTAAGATCCAGTTACTTACAGATTTTTCTGTGTTTTAAGGGTGATGGTACAGTGTCTGTAGGCACAAATCGAAACTGCAGCATCACGCTTCACATCACTAATCTGGCTGGAGGTACGGCAGCACTTCTCAACTTTTACTGGTCCTGTAGACCCTTTTCCTTCAAGCAGTTACCTCTGGTCTGGAGAGGCATTTGCAGTCTCACCGCCTTGCAGGTGCCCATGCATCTGGTTCCCCAGTGCCTGCTGACATTCATGAAATCCTAACCTGAGTCTACATTTGTGCCCCTTTTTCCCCCGTGCCCCTGGCATCCCTTGCATCATCACACAGACAATTCAGACACTTTACAGAATTTCGTAGTCACAGACTTGAAATGGTCTAGAAAATCAAACTGCATCTCATCGGCATCCATTGAGGCGCTTATGAACATTCCTGAACAGTTTTGACTATTAAGCCGGACAGAGATGTTTTTTACTTCCTTTTGTCTCCTGGCATACAGACTGTGGCCAACTTGAAGTGGTTACAAATTGTTTGCTATGAATAATAATTATTTATAAATTCCTCTGAATCAGCATTTAGTGCAATTAAAGAAGAACTCAGGGCCTTTAGGATTGTAGCATTGCAAAATCGGTATATCCTCTACCTCCTAACGGCTGTGGAGGGTGGGATTTGCTAGAATATGGGGAAGTACGTGTCGCACATATCGGGAGTACGTATTGCACATACGTACCTCCCAATGATTTGGACAAGAGAACACTGGCCTGAACGATTGCCACATTACACAAACAGAACGAGGCCATGGAAAGGGAGGTGGGAATTGCTGATGACTCTTTTTTGGACTCTCTTTTTTCAGGGGGGCCTTCATGCTGAGCGTAATTATGAAAAATGTTCATACCTATTTTTGTCTTTTTTAATTATTTTTTGTTCCTGTCAACTATGTCTACGGTTCTGCTCTGCCCAGATGCCTAAAGCCACTGCTATGATGGTTGTGACCCTGTCTAAGGCCATTTACTGCCATTCAATCTCACATGAGTACTAAAACTGGTCTTGAAATAAATGCAGGAGTAGTTTTATGTCCTCGACCAGGTTGGGGTGAATATGTAGGACAATGGGTAGATTGCGCAATTGATGAAAGGGGGAATTGGGATTGTCCAGCAGAGGAGCCTGGGTGCGAGGGGACTAATATGAGAGATGGCTGTAAGGTTTCATTCCCCTGAGAAGGTAAGATAGATAAGTTGGAAATTGGTTTGTTAGTTAATGTATTAACTAAAGGGGGAATGTTGGGTTGGTTGATAAGGGTCCCACGGGTATAGAGACATTTGAATTGCATGTGCCATATTGGTGGCTGCGGTGACAGCAATGTTATGATATAATATGATGTGGCATTTATAACGCACCTGTACACAAGTGTTTCTAGGTGCGATGTTGACATACTGTGGCAATTTAGTATGAATCTAGTGTAGCTAATGGGAATGAGTCATGCATTAATTTTAATGTTGTTTGTGTTTTAGTTGATAGATTTTTTGGATTGCATGTGCACAGTAATATAAGTGTCAAAACTGTTTATACACTATAAACGCAATACAAGTGTGTCATACCACATAGCGCTTAACAATCAGGCAATGGGGAGCTCTACATGTGTATGCGAGGTAATAGATTTGCAATGGAAAAATCAGTGTGAGGGGATGCAGTAGTCCTGAACATACATGTATAGGTACACATGTATGGGGGTCTCTAGGGAAATACGTTTTGGGCAGTATTAATATACAGCTCTGTTTTGCCGCCAGTAGCAATCGCCCAACTGCAGAGCAGTCGACCCCATACCGCACACTGAATGCACTTCAAACTCAAGCAGAGGCCATGGCTCAACAAGGTAACAGTAACTTGCTAGCACAGAATGCGGTACCTAATTATGCTTGGGTGTCCCTATTTGAGGGCATCTCTTTCTCAGTCCTGGGCACAAGCACAACTTCTGCATACAACGGCCCACAGAGAGCTCTGACATGCCCAGTCCTTTTAGTAAAAGTAGGCTCCGAAGAGGAACCCATAGTTGCAGTGAAGATTGCCACAAAAGAATTTAAATTCCTGGTCTATACAGGGGCTATAAAATCCTGTATTAAGGAGGGTAGATTTCCTCTGTCGGTCAATGTAATGGACATGCAGAGATTCTCCGGAGCTGTTTTCATGGTTCCTATCACTGAATATGTACCCCTCACCATATGCACACAACTGGGAGAGACACTATGAGCAAACTAAATATGTCAATTTAGTTTTCTGAAAAAGGCATTTACCACACGTGTATACTAGCACTAATGCAGGCATTTTGTGCACACAGCACACTGTGAGGCATACAGCTCCACCCAGAGATGTTCCTCTGTGGAGTACAGATATAAGGATGGGTCCCTAGGATAGAGGATTGCACATTCAGATTGTCCACAGAGTTTTTAGACCCGCGGTATGCAGAGAAGTAACACCAGGCACGGCCATCACCATTCACCTAGAAGCAGAAATCACAAGGACGAATTCAGCAATTGTACAAGGCACAGATGAGGAGGGCATGGAATGGCGGACTGTCTTATGCATTGAACCAGTGTAGCGCCTGACTGACGTGACCGACGAACAGCTGTTCACAAATGACAAGAACGTAGGGGAGACAGTATTCCAGATTTGCATACTTTACTTTATTCATTTGTGTAGTGCACCATAAAACCCAGAGGTGTGAGGGCACAACAAACAACCAGAAATCGTGCGCAGAACAGAATCAACTAACAGTATGCAGCTTTATTTGAAGAGCAATGTCTTGATCCTTTTCCTAAATATTGCTATTGAATCAATATCTCTAAGGCCGGGTGTAATATCATTCCATACCTTAGGAGCTGCCATAAAGAATGCACTTGTAATGACTTGGGTAAGGTTGCATTTGGAAATTTGTAGCTTGTTTGAGTTGTTAGACCTCAACGTTCTGGCATTGGATTTATTTTGTCAATGCTTCCATTAAATAACACAGGCCCAATCTCTTTAAGCATTTGTGAATAATATTCAGCAGCCGAAACTGAATCCAAGCAGCAACGGGAAGCCAATGCAGTCCCCGCCTGGCCTCCGACACATGGTCTCTTCTTTAAGGCCAACAATAGTTCTAACCACAGTATTTTGTAGTGTCTGAAGTTGAGAAATATCAATCTTAGCTACTCCAACTACAAGCCTACTACAGTAGTCAATATCAGACCCTACAATAGCCCTAGCAAACAGTCTCGCAGTTGGTTTGGGAAATATAGGGTCTAAGTTGGGCCAGTAATTTAATATGATATGCCGTAGAAGAAAGACATCAGGCTGCCAATATGTTCTTTCATGTTTAAATTCTGATCAAGGGCAACACCTAGGGTCTTCACTTTATTTTTGGTTTCTATATCACAGCCAGCTATTAAACAGTGTGCATAAGCTTCATCCAGTTTCTTTATTTGACTGCTTGTACCAATTATAATCAGCTCAGTTTTTTCTTTGCTAAGCACCAGGCCATTTTCCATCATCCATGATTGGATGGTCTCATAAGTCTCATTTATCCTTTTTTCGTCTTCCTTATGTTGGCCTGACATGGGGATGACACCGTGGGTGTCATCTGCAAAGTTAGTGAACACTATGTTTTTTTTTTCCAGCAAGTTGAAGAAAGGAACTGTAAATATGTTATATAGCGACAGTGACAAGCAGACAAGCATGCTCCCTGTGGAATGCCACACTTCAAAATTACAGGAGTAGCCTCTGCCTCCCCACTCCTACATACCATGTCAGGTAGTTGTAGAGGTGCCCCAGAAAAACCCTCTCACACAGACAGTCGCAGAAACCTTAAAACAGGATCTATACAGAGTGCCCAAAGAAATATGGACAAAATGTCCCCATGATGTTGGCCTGCTGAAAGGAATAGGAGCAGTCCGCATTACAGGGAAACCAGTAGCAATGCTAAAATAGTACCCATAATCCAGGGAAGCAGATGAGGGCATTTTCAAAATAATACATGCTCTGTGGCAATAGGGCATAATAACACCATCAGTAACCCCATGCAACACAATAGGGGGGTCTTGGAGGGTGATACAGGACTGCCACCCTTTAAACAATATAGTGGTGGCAGAGTTCCCTGCAGTGCCAGATCCAGCCACCATCTTGTGTAATTTATCCACAGAAACAACCTATTTCACAGTAATAGATTTAAAGAATGCATTCTTTTCTATCTGATTGCATCCAGTTTCACATTATCTCACTGCATTTACCAATCGTGGGACTAGGTTTCAGCACAGCCAATTACCACAAGGGTTCTGTGAATCCCCAAGCATTTTCAACAGGCTACCATAAATGGATCTGGGAAATGTGCAGACACAGAGCACAATAATATAATATGTTGATGACTTTTTGGTGTGCAGTACCACAGAAGAGCAGTGTAGAGAAGATTCAGTAACTCTTTTGACGCTATTGGCAGAAAAGGGGTAAAAAGTGGACAAGAAAAATCTGCAATACTACCAAAAAGGAAGTATTGTACTTGGGGCAGATGATATCATCAGAGGGGAGGAGGGTGACCCCAGAAAGGGTGGCTGCAATACTCTGCACACCACCACCGAGCATGGTAGACAAAATGCAGCAATATCAGGGACAATTACTGCAGGGCCTGGATATTTGATTATTCTTCCTACACCAAGCCCCTCCTACAGGCACTAAAAGAAGCACATCATTTGTGCAACTGAAATGAGAGAGACATTCGGGGAATTAAAAGACAAGTTGAGCCACGTCCTGGTTTTAGCCACACTGAATTACAAGAATATATCTTTTCTTTTCTCACATTCTAATGGTCTGGTAATAATGGCTGTCCTCACCCAGAAAACACCACAAGGACATAAATGTTTGGCATACTACAGTGGGCAGCTAGACCCTGTGATGCAGGGACACTATGTGCTGTCCAGTAACACTCTATGTGGAGCATGCAGTATTTGCCATTTTTGATAAATCCAAAAGTACACTCACCACTCACTGAGCCTCTGGGTATGAAGTGCTAATATTGAACCCCTCGATAAACATAGTGAGATAGCACATTATGAACCCATCTTCTTTTGTATCAGTACCAGTGGAGGAGGGCGATTATGTGCACGATTGTGCAATCCATCAAGACATACTAGAGGGTGTCACTGTGGTTAATGAGGACCCATTTGAAGAAGGAGAGTTGTTCTTCGTTGATGGGTCATGGGTCATTGACGATCAATCAAAATTCTGGATGTAGACCTACTGGAGCAGCGTGTGTTACACAGAAGAGAGGGGTTCCAGGTGTGGACACAAATAAGGTTAACCGTGAATTGTTCTGCACAAGCAGCAGAACTTGTGGCATTGAAAACAGCAGTAAAGATGTCACAATGGCAATATGTCAACATCTATTCAGGCTCCACGTATGTCACCTCTACAGTACATGCAGGGTTAGACAGATGGAAGAAAACGGTATTTAGGAAATCCAGGCTAATAGATGCACTGTACCTCCCAGCAGTACTGGCAGTCATAAAATGCGCCACCCACACTAGAGGTACGGATTTGATTTCTCAGGATAACAATAGGGTAGATGCAACAGCAAAACAAGCAGCACACTTGCCATTGGCTACACCATAATACATGACACACAAGGAAAAAAAAGCTCCAATGTACCAAGCCATGTCACGACCCCATGCACCACTCTCTGAGCCATATAATGCCCTGCCCATGACCCAGATAATAGAGCTACAGGGCCGAGTGCCACAGCAGGAGAAAGAACTATGGGCCAAAAGAGGGTGTTCCTTATCCCTCACAGACTTCATTTGGAGACAAAATAGCACAGGCAAGCATGTAATGTCCTTAGAGTTGCTCAATATTGCCCTGGATCAATTGCACAACCCAGCCCATGTTTTTAAAGAGTATATCACAGCTGAAATCCAAGAGCACTGGTTCATACAGAACCAACAGGAACATGTAGCAGATTTCATTACGAACTGCATATTATGCCAGCAGTACACCCCAGGATACATGCTCAGAACTATTAAAGCCACTCTGCCATGCCCAGTAGGGCCTTTTTGACATTTGCTTATTGGCTTTGTCGATATGCCTGTTAGATCCAATTCCTATCGCCATTTCATTGTTCTGGTATGCCCATTCTCCAGTTGGGTTGAGGCGGGTCCCTGTGCCCACAATGATGGCAAATCTGCAGCTACATTTCCTAGCATGTGAGGCATTACCTCGATGGGGAGTGTGTGAGGTGTTGGGATCTGACAACGGAATGCACTTCTTCAACAAACTCTTTAAAGAAATTGCTTCCCTGTTGGGCATTAAACACAAATTATGTTCTGCTTACCACCGACAAGCCAGCGGGATAGTGGAGCACCTCAACAACTTGATTAAGGAGCATGTTGCAAAGATGTGTGACACACTTCGCAAGAGCTGGCTCCACTGTTTGATGCTTGCCTTGTTTGCGCTGTGTAACACACATGGCTTGGATCACCACCTAACTCCGCATGAGATCGTTACAGGCAGAAGGATGCATACACCTTTGGCTACTGCACATATGATCGCTGATACTCATAGTGCTGCGCAGCTTTTGCGGGTGGAGTTTCAGGGATAGCTTAAACAACTTACCAACTCCCTTAGATTTATCTCAAAAGAGATGATACCTCCTGAAAGCCGGCCAGCCACCTCTTCTACAGAACTTCCCACATTGCAAGAAGAAGCAAACATACTACAGCAGCCTCCTTTGTATCCGGGTGATAAGATTTACATTCGGAACTTCACGAGACGATGGAATCAGCCTCAGTTTGTGGGACCACAGTTGGCCATCTATGCAACAGCGAATGCTGTGAAGTTGAGGGGACAGCATGTCTGGATTCACATGTCAAATGTCTGCTTCGACAAAGGCAATACCCCCCCTCATGGAAGAACAAATGGGGGTCAGATGTAAGTAAATTTACTTTTTTATATTCAATTTGTCTTTTCAGGAGCCCGACTATTTCCTTTTGACTTTGCAGCATAGAAGACCTACAGGATTGTTGAACTATGTGACATATCTGTATGTGTTGGGATTTGTGGTTGTACTTCTGTTTCTCTCGCTCCTTTTCCTTTGGTTTAAAGTAGAAGGGAAGTATTTAACTCCCAATAAGAACGTTTTAGATGTTTTAGGTGTGCCAGGCACTAATAATATGTCTTTGATGAGAAGTAAAAGGGAGATATTCAACCCAGACCTATATGTGGATGGCATTAAGGGTGAGCATCACACCAACTTTGATATTATATGGTATAACCATATGGAAACAGTGGACCGAGTGAGGGCAAATGGCATATGTTATGTGTGCTCTCTCTCATCCCACATATAACTGGCACAGTCAAACTTGTTATACGTCAAGAAATACCAACCCAAACAGCAAATTGTCTGATTCATCTGACACTATGCAAAGTTAGGGGTCTTTTCCAGGGACATAAGGTCCATGTACGATTGGTGGAGGAGGGTGATTTGGATTATGAGGACAACTATATCCAGCTCAAAAAGATGGCGGAGAATGAAGACACCAAGCATGTTGTGCTTCAGTATGAAACTAGGAGGTCAAGAAGGGAGGAGCAATTGTTAATCACACACCACACGCTGTCCTGAAGAATGAAATAGGCCATGTGCTGCTGTGGTGCAAGACCAGACCACAAATGGAAATAGAGGGGGCAGCATTTTACAATGATGAGTGGGTGGATGGGTTGATAGTATGTAGAGCAGATGTTTATGTGGGATTTGCTGAAGAAGTGGTGGCACACCAGAGTGACAAATGTCATAGAATTTGGGACAAGTACGTCAAGGCACTTACCTGGATAAAAGATAAAAAGCAATCAGTACATTTAAAGGCACTCTCACAATATTCTTTATGTTTCAGAGCAAAAGGACCCATCCAACTGGGAATAAACACAAGATGCCGTAGGGTAATGTAGCTCCCGAGCCTATGAGAAGGAACTGCTGCCATTATTGACCAATACTGGGCCTGTGGCACCCAAGCCTACGCCCAGTTACCACCACACTGGGGCAGACAATGCTCTTTAGTTACCTTCCACTTCCGGGCACTCATCATTCCCCATTCAGACCTTGAATCATTTTCCGAACACCCTGTTCTTCAAAATGTGCCTCTTCCACGCACTAAGAGGTGCCTGAACTTGGAAACATCAGGCCAACAACTACTGGTCACAGGAGTCTGTGGATAAACTGGCAGCAATACCGATGGAATTTCATCTCTTCAGCCAGGCGGCAGTGTTCTTCACATCTTTTCTTGCGCCTGGCATACAAACTGCTGCAAATGCAAAGTGGTTACAGATTACTCGCTTTGAGTTACTGCAGCTAGCAATTGGGACTGAGCAGGGATTGAATTCTATTATTAAAAGGAGTTGCGAGCATGAAGATTGAACACTCTGCAGAACTGCTATGTCTTGTACTTACTTACTGCAATGGATGGTGGAATTTGTGCAGAAATTGGCACATGTTGCTGCACATTCGTGCATGCAAATGATGCAGAGAATGGAACATTGTCAGCAGGTGTAAATGCATTACACACCCTCCATGATACAACAGTGAAAGATACTGGCAGAGTGGTCAAAGAAGAGTGGTTTGATATAATGTTTGCTTGGGTCGCTGCATGTTTGTCAAACATTGTCAAGATACTTGTCCCAATTCTCGTAGTGGCTCTTCTTACCTTCTGTGCATGTCAAGTGGGCTGAAGATGGTGCAAGGGGGGAGGGAACAAGGGTAAATGTATGATGTCACTTGCATCTCCCGAACTACAGAGACGCAAACAGATCAGTGGGTGGTGAACATGGAACGCTGAATGGTGCCGATAGTCCATCCAATTGGGCCCCCAGGTATGTTGTTTGCCCCGCCTCTAGACCCCAAACATTACACACAGCACTGGGGTGAATGTGAGGCAGATGGAGATTGCTCAATCATAGCTTGTATGCCCACGGAATATGAAGCAGGGTGAGGTTCTTTAGAAGGGGTCTGAATGGTGTGCGTTCCTAAAAAAGACTGTGCATGTAAAAAAGAGCAGGTGGGGTTGTCAATGAATAAATGAATTGAAGGGGGGGGATGTAAAGATTCTGATCAAGTGTCCCAAAGGGGAAGCACTTACAGATTGAGAAACTAACACATATTTTTCACTTTTAGTACAGGCAACCATGCATTTAGAGCACGTTTAGAGATGGCATCAGCAGATAGGTCATGTGCAAATAAGAAAGTCACACTGTAGGGAGCTTGTCGACATGTGGACCAGCACTGTCAGTTTCGGTGCAAGTTAAAAAAAGCACACGTGCAGCAACATAAGCCTTTTTCTTAGATGTCATTTAAATAAAGCACATGTGCAACAAACATATTTCCTTTCACTTCCTTTCACGCTCTTTTATTTACTCATACAGTATTACATATAGAGAAAAACAAGCGAGAGAGATTGACTTAGTGGAACAGAAGCATATATGTGTGAGACACAACCTTTTCTTGTAAGGGTTTTTTTTATTCATCCAGAGCACTACGGATTGGTAAGTAGGGGGGGCTATGTGTGTGGGTATATTTAGCTTTAATGAGTATAGCTATTAGTGATTTAGCAAGCAAGAGGGGTGCCATCTCTGAGGCCAACCACCATTGAAACAGGCAGTATTGTTCTGGTTTATCCATAGGCCGCAAAGGCTGCCAATGTTTTTCTGCTGATGGGTTGCAAGCCACAACAGCAAAGGTCAGGAATGGAAGGAGTGCCAACAATTGCCATTTAATTGTTGCAAATTAGGACATTATTCATGGGTATGAAATTGCACTCAAGACAGTTAGTTCCATCCCAGACAATAACAGAATAAATGAACAATGACCAGGAGCAAATAAATAGGAGAAATTGAAATCCAGCAGCAGTGCTCTGCACTTGTTTTTTATATGCAGCTGCTCATTAAATCAAGATAGTTGGGAGGCTGGGGCTAAAGTTGGCAACACGGGTTGGCGAAAAGTATGGGAACAAGCAGGTGCAGGGGGCAAGGAATGAAGGGAGCCAATCAGACAAGGGGGATTGTGTGTTTCAGGAGATGCAACAATATCTGTCACCTTGCCAAGCGCCCCACTGACTACAATTGGCCAAATTCGATGAGATGTTTCTGCCCGAGCTGTCCCAGATACATCTGTCCAATTGACATTTAGTATTGTATCACCTTGCGCTGTGAAAGGTGCCAGCCAGTCCCATGGGTGTATTTTCTGTTTAACTGCAAAATGTGTTGTCATCGTCATCAAGGGGTTTTAATTCCCAGGACCACTAGAAAGGAAACTCCCAATTAGAGAGTTCAATGTATAGTTTTCTTGAGGGGATTTGGGTTGATTCGCTCGAATCGAAATCGTTGTGGGAAAATTAGTTGTATGTTTTTTCAATTATTTTTATTTACTTTTTACATGTAAATGTTGCTGCATATATATTCGGGGGAGACCTCCTGGGCCCCCCTGTTTCTTTGCCCCCTACATTAATTATATCCCTAAACCCACCCCACCCCCGACATATATATGCAGCAAAATGTGCAAACTAAATTGTGACCAATTCTCCTGTGACCAATTTGGCTGTGCAGAAATCAACCAATCCCCTTTTGGGGACTGCTGACAAGCAGCCAATCACCAGGCCAGGATTGTATTAGTTGTTGCAATTTTGTAAAAATGTTAATGAGCCCCCTTTTCTCTTTAAAAGATGTAACCTGAAAGTATCAACTTGAGAATGCTTGTAGTCAGTTCCGTTCCACAAGCTGTCTGTGTTCTTCTCCCGGCCATTCTGTGCAATAAAGCTGGGTTCATTCTTGCATGGTGTACATGTAATTTGTGAGTTATTCATTTTCCCTTGGATTGTTTTTGGGAGCATCTCTACACTATTTATAACAGTTGTCGGAAAAGAACGACCTACATTTTACATTTCGAGAATGGAAACACAGCAATAATAGGTAATGTTTCGGTATTATTATAATATTTATGTAAATGTGTGCTTGAAGTGAAACAATGTACCACATTCATCTTCAAGTTGATGCAAAGACAGCACATTGTTTGAATAAAGTAGCACTTTTTGTATTAAAATATAATACATTAATTGTGTTATTTATTTTGATAATGGGTACTAAAATATATATTTTCCTTTGTTAAATCTGCAGTTTCGTCATAAAGATGTGTGTATATCATGGCAACCATCTGCCCGTGGATGGCTTCTTCAACCAGAGAAGGAGCATCAGCATCACAAACTGAACAATCATCTCTATATTCTGGGATTATCGTTCCGCCCCCAGTTTGCCCATTTGCAGTGCCCATCATCTGGACCAACATACCATCATATATTCAATGAAGACATGCTGAACCCGGGCAACGGGTCCTTTAAGACGAGGAAACTGCATCTGAGATGGATGGGGATGCAGATCGTACTCAAACATCAATAATCACACCGACTCAAGAAGTTCCAAAAAGTAAAGCTGTTTTAATAACATGTCTTTAAAACAGGGAGTACAACAGACATCAAAGGACGTCACATAGGCTGATCTCAACATAATTCCTAAAAAACATTGCCTTTATACTAAATATTCATCATGAGTGACCTCAGGACAGGTGGCAAAATAAGAAAACCTACTAGGGGTTGTGGTTGGTCAACGGGGAACATCTACATATACTTTCTATGGGCTACAGGGACGTGATTGGATCTCTAAGGTCAGGTGGGCAACTAAGCCCATCCCAAGTGCAAGTCATCTTCTGTGTCATGAAAATATACAACATACTATTGGCTTATCAAACTATAGGGCTCCTTAATACGTGGCCCTCTACAATTGGTTGGCACGCTCGTACCCTTTGGGAAGATTCCACACGCTAGCAGCACGCAACTGGCACTCCAGGTGCTGGGGGGTTTGGCCTGGTCATACCTCCCCACCCAATTAGCCCAACATCTATCATCACTCCTGCAGTCTGCCATTCAATTAAACCCTTTGAACTTGGCCTTCCAGAGGCTCACTGCGGTTGAGAATAAAAGAGAGTGAAGCATGGTCTTATCTTCTGGTCTCGCTTTAGCTCAACCGAAAGTCTTTTCTCATCCTATCATGTGACTGGAGACCACGTTTTTTTTTCGAGCTCTTCGTTGTATTTTAATACCATTAAATGAAGAAATCTTGGCACCCTCAATGGTTTTCATTACACCTCAATTGGAAGCTGAGCTTGCTTCTCATGTTTTTGTATCCTCTTGAGTACATGGCTAGGCTCTCAGAGGTACCAACTCTTGACACTGGGCCAGGCAAGCCTTTCTCGTATCTTCCTTTGCCGTCAGCTATTATTCTGCTGCGCCACACTTCCAATTCTTCCATTCACGGGGTCCAAATTTGCTAAAGTGTGTTTGTGGAACATCCAGATTCTATATATTCCTATGTATATAAATTGGTGCCTCACCGCAATCTATTCACTATGTAGCCAGACTTTATGATTACTTTGTCTACTTCCGTTACTGCGTCTGTACAATTGTAAACTGGTTTTGCATTTTCTTCTGTTCCTCTCTGCACATACAATCTTCATTTCAAGGGTGAAATGTTACGTACTTCATTACTTCGCCATCAGGTTCTATATGGTCTATATCCTTGCTTCATTCCTAGCTCTTCTGTGTGCATCACCTCAACTTCATGTGATGTCATCAGTTCTTTCCTCGTTCATTTTCACACTTCTCCCGGACTTCCTTCAGTAGATCATCATTTCTTTGGTATTGGCACTCTTACTGGTATTGCACATGTCTCAATCTCTGGCTGCCAACATATAGGCAAAATAGGGGAGAGCTTCTGGTAGAGGTACTTGGCTCCTCCTCTACAAAACGCAGAGCAACGTTTTATTGCTGATGTGTGGCAAAAATACATTCTCCCAAACGGAAAACCATCTGCTTAGAGAGTAAATGTATGCTGGAACTCCATAGATTTACAATAAACTCCATGGAACTTTCATTTGCACAATTTAAGTACTAGGATTAAAACATCAAAGAATGGAAACTGAAAAATTGCATGCAATGTGACCGTCGACCTAAACATGATTACCATGGCTTGTAGTAAACAATCTGCTCTTCCATTCATTATGTACCACAAATGTTGTAACAGTTCCGTTGGGGATGTATTCAACTGTTTCCGTTGCATTAAGAAATATAACGACTTTGTATATTCCCGACTGCGAGTAATTATTGAAAAGTGTATGTTGTTACAAGATGTCGGTTTACGACTTGTGAGGTTTGCATGTCTAAATGTCAGAAAATCATAGGTAAAATGCATTGGGAAAAAAAATCTGATGGATCAATATATGCTCAAAAATACATGCCCTATCCATTAGGGCAATAAAATTCCTGAGAGAACTTCCCCTTTAAATGCATCAAAATATAGCCCTGCCTTAATGCGCCCCCCTTCTCAAAATTATTATTAACCCTCTGATGTATAGCACTCTGACGTTTCTCAGCACTAGGTCTGTGCCCAATAAAACCTCAACATAAAACAAAATAAAAGAGTAAATAATAAATGTCACTTCCACTACATCAGGCATTTTGGTGAATTGACGTGCCTGACACTACCAGCATCCAATCAGGCCCCAAAATGGTGCAATGCCACACTTTGTCTCAGGCATTGTAAATCCTTGTCCCAGATCTGGTGGTATTGCTTCATAAACGACTGTCTGAATAGTCAGGCAAAAAAGGGTACTGAGATTTTCTGGCCACATGTGCGTGAAACGGCTGATGTCAGGGCTGCATGCTCAGGGTTTTAGGAAAATAGTCTTTCAAGACAGGGGCCTGTACTGGATAACGTTTGTTGCACTGTCGTGTTACACAGCATTTGCACCAGAACAAAAATTGATTTGGTGCAAAAAATAAAGGTTTTGAATTGCCCTTCCCCAGAAGCCCACTGTCCTAAACCCTGAGGCCCTGATTCAGGGAATTATTTGTCTGGAAAATAGGGTACTTGTCCGCCAAACTGTGTGCAAATCCGTGTTTGTCAATTAATGGAATTGAATGTGCTGTACTTTTCTTGGTCTTGTGTGGAGTTCGCACAGGCTCACCACGTCTCTGCGAGCCCTTGAGGGCCTTGCACGAGACTCCACGCAGAGCATGGGCTTGGCTTGCACAGAGGGGTGGGAAGGAGGCGGAACACCAAAAATGGGGAAGAACGTGTCCAAAAATGGCCGTTATGAGAGACAGACTACGGGCAGTCCCTTGCACGCCCACTATTGTGCGGCACGAGACATATTCATGGATTTCATCGCGCACCCTCTCAGCTGTGTAATGGCCACGGATATAGGGGTGCTTGTACACAACCGGGGTTCCGATCTAACTTAGGGGTGCGCTTACGCAGTTTAGCAGGGTGCCGGAACTGTTTACAGGGGTTCACACACAGATTTCCAGAGTAATTACAGAGTTATGATTTTTTATACGCATGTTGTCGGGGTGCTTGATACAGTTATGGGGGACACTGCGCAGGGTCCCCAATATGCAGGCATGCTTACGGGGGAACCCACGCACTGGTTAAAGGGTGCGTGTATTCGCACCCAGGGGAGCATGCAAAGGTAGCTGTTCTGGCTGTTTATGCTTTGCGTATGGGCGTGTCGGGGGCGTTCCAGCCGCGACTTGCGATTACGGTTACTTTGCGTTGTAAATTCCATGAAAACGCGGGACGCGCATTTTTCATTCTGCGCGCAGTGTCCATCTGGGCGCACGGCCCTTGCAGGATTTCTGCACACCTTTACATGAGTCAGGACCCGAGTGGACAATCCGTTTCTTCCACTACGTTTTTTTCCCACAATTCCTCTATAGAAAGTTTTAAAGCGCTCTGAACGGAAGACCAGCAATCCTGTTTCAGCTCAAGATCAGTCAAGAGTTTGATGAGAAATGTATTCACGTATTTATTGTAATTCATAAAAGAGAAGCGCCACTCGCAAAAAGGAATCGCTCCTTGGAGCTCACACGTGGTTTGAGACCAGTTCAGGGCACCCAAAACACCCCAAATAAAGTTGTATTACCCAAGAAACGTAGTTCGGTTCGTGCTGCTACGCTAAGAAAAAAGGCACTGTATAGTTTCAACGTCATAGTACGAGGTGCCTTCACTCGTTAACTGTAGATGCCGGAAAAGGTGTGCCCGCTAGCTGCTGGGAGCGCAGAATGTTCTCATCACTAACAGCTCAAAAGACCCGCCGCAGCCGGGCTTGGGAGGGCACACCCAGAAACTGCAGGCCCCCTTGAACTTTCCCCCTCACGGTCGAGGCAAGCTGAAGACTAACAAACATGGCGTGCAGTGGTGCACCCTACACACGCCCGAAATAAAAGAAAGGAGAAAGGGGGAGGGGAAGGCGCTAGATAAGAGGAAATGCACAACCAGTGTCCCCATGTTTGGGCAGAGCGGCTACTGGTCTCTCTCTCTCTCTCGCGCGCGCACACACACACTTTTGAGAACCCTCCTCTAGCGCCATGCGAGGGGAGGATGGTATCTGTTTAGATTTGTGTTCTAAATTTAAACCCTGATTGCTTGCTGACCCCTCCCCTCTTCCTCCTGCTGTTGTGTAGTTTGTCAGGTCACTCTCTGAATTCTGTTGTTGCAGCTCTCAGCTGGGCTGGGATCTCCTACCCTGCGCTATCTTTCAGCCGAGGAGGGGCTTTACAGGGAGGAAGGCTAGGCAGAGAGGGGCTTTGTGTGGGGCTGGTTGGGTGGGCAAGGAGGGGGGATTTACAAGGATTTCCTGTCTCGCGGAGGACGCCACTCACCCTCAGAAATTATGGAGGTAAGGTTTTTGTCTGCCTACTTGTAAATAAGCTTATGCTGTAATGGTTCTTGGTGTGTTTCAGCGAGGAAACCAAGAAATGTAGTTGGATAGCGCAACGCCAAGAACGTGAGACGTTTCTAGGCGCTTCCTGGCTGAAGAACATGTGTCAATAGTTCCTCCATAAAATATAAAAATACATATTTTCAGTAGTGCTCAGCCAGTTGGTACACGTTGCTGAATTTGACAGATAAGGCAAGTGCAGCGCAAGGCGATGGGATTTGCCCAGGAGAACACAAGCAACACACCAGTGGCACGTAGCAAGAATGACAAATGCATTGTGGTGAAGTGGGGAGCTAGAATTATAAGTCATGTTTGCAAAGTAGAACATTTTCACAAATCTAGGGAAAAAAGGTTGCAAGGCTGTGTTGGTCCAGGGTGGGGGGGGAATCGCTTCTGAAGGGCGATGATAGCTATCATTTATTTATTTATTTATTTATTGCATTTATTACACGCCCAAACCCAGGTGTATTATTGATGAGGGCAAGTGATAAACAGATTTTACAAACGTGCATAAACCTCCGGTGCCAAGAAGGACATGGAGGACTCGTCTCTTCTTTAGGGGACAACGGATGGAAAACGTGTATGACTTTTTTTTCCCCAGAGGCCACTGTACTGCAGGGTGCAGCACATACCACTGGTGGGGACAGTGCTGCAAGCATATGTAGAGACAGCCCTATTTCGGGGGTATCCCCCCTTTACTTGGCCGAAAACACCTCCTCAGCATTCATTTCATCAGACATTTACTTCTTCGTGTATTTACTTCTTGCCTTTTCTTCATCTGCATCTTCACGTTGTCGAGGAGGCAACGGATGCTGTAAGGTTAGGGATGGGGGGCAAGGAGGAGTTAGGTGGAAGAATATGGGTTAGAAAAGAAGGGGGGGTTGAGTGGGCTCCCCCGGTAATGACCAAGTGGATGTTAGAAGAAGTGAAAGACTGAAGAAGTAAAGGTGTGAAGGGGTGAAAGTGACAAGGAGGATGCAGAAGGAGAGGACGCAGGGATGTAGGAACTGCTCGCCACCTTGCGGGTGGGAACTTGCTACTCTTTCTGGTTACCCTATTAATGCTCCAGCTGGCTGGTCAAAGGCAGTCCAGAATTCCTAAGTGTCTAGATCTGCTGTTTGAATATATGTTTCAGGAGACATTATATTCCTAGGGTCTGGATGCGCTGGTGGGGGGATTGGGGGGGCACAATGCGCCAACTTCCAGACAAGCCTGCACGCTCTGAAACCAGTGTGGTGGGGATTTGGCGCACCATAAAATCTCCATACCATGACATGTGGGGAGTACTTTGTGGGGTTATAGCCCCCCCCACCCCACTTTATTCATTTCTCACCTCTTGGCTGGTAAGGGTTTGCTGAGTGTTTTGTTTATCCCAATAATGCTGCTGGCCTGGCCAGTCAAAGGCCATCCACGTTTTTAAGTAACGTGTCCTTGCTTCCGCCAACATTTTAGCAAGTGTAGTGTCTAGAAGATACAGCTGTCAACCAGGGTCGGACCGGGCCATAACATGGTCTCGGGCACTAATGAAAAAGTGGACCACGGTTGCAAAGGGCTGTTCATTCCTTTTGTGACACTGTTTGAATAGACCTCAAGGGGGAGTTTGTAGATAAAATGTGATGCAAATTGAGCATTTTAATCAATATTTATTCAGTAACACAGTTCAAAACTACTAGCTGAAAATGCCAATAAAAACAACTTTAAAAAAACTGCTAGCTGCATAGTGATGTAACTCATCAAACTGCTGGCACACATTGGCCAAAAAAGTGCCCCACTTTGACCAGAAAAAACGTGCCCAGACCAGCATTTTGTGTTTTTGTTTCGGGCATGTGCCTATTGCCCTATAGGCCAGTCCGAGCCTGCTGTCAACCGGGTCCGTGTCATGCATGAGCCAGGCTGGTAAGTGGTGCTAGGAGCTCAGAGCTAAAGCGCCTGGAATGACTCCCAACCACGCAGCGCATCCATGCTAAACGAATCTGCTTACCTAGATGCCCGTCATTATGGCCCGACGTTATGGCCTGAAAAATAAAGGCGGGCAGTCGCCAAAATGGCAACTGGCCTGCGACTGCATGACATTTTGCACCGCCTGTGGTAGCCAATGCAACAAGCGGCGTGGGGGTGGATGGGAGGCGCAGTTTCCCAAAGCAAGATTTGATCTGGTTAAAGGTGCCCGGACACAGGGAACTCCAATTAAAAAGCCTGGTTTCCCTAGCAGTGATGGTCCTTTATAAAGCGCCCTGCTACTGGTTTCTGGCTAACTTTCATAACAAAAGATGAAAGCCTATTTAGGGGAGGTCGCTTTTGTGATTCATTTGGTGGCTGTTTCTGGCCTGAATGATTGTGTTATTTAGTTTTTCCGTTCCTTGTTTTCCATATTGCCGGTTTATGACAATCTGATACACGACACAGTGTTTCCTCCTCACGGTCTAAACACATCAAATAAAATAAGAAAACATAATCGTTCTCGCCTTGGAAACAAGTCGACACGAAGCAACACAGGTTCGATCTGCCGGTCCGGGTATTAAGCGCGTTATAAATACACAGCTAAGAGACCTATTCCTGTAACAGCGCCTCGATACCCTCGGGCTGTGTGAGCACTTTAAAAATGCAAATAAATAAATAAAAATAAATACCGGTAGTCAGGCCTGGCTTTTAAGCAAACCACATTCTGGATGTTCCAATTCTATGTCTATGTCTTCTATGTCTTGCATCTGGAGATTCAGTGTGAGCACACAATTCCCAGCATGCACAGCGCTGTAGGCTAAACAGCCAGGACTGGATAGAGCTGAGGCTGATGACCTGGGGCCAGTTGACCATAGCTATGTTAAGATATCTGAAATCACAACATTCCTCTCGCCTTTGAATATGAAGTGGGCTTTCATGTTGATGTTCATGTTTTCCGGTTGGCGCGGCTGCTTTTTCCACTGCTACCATATGTGGCCTCCTTGGGAGGGAGTAAACTGCATGTAAATGTGAATGATGATGTTGATTATGATGAAATAAGATAGGGAAAGAGGGGGTAGGTGTGCCGAACAGTTTGTTTGGTTTCTTAAAGCGCTCGTTTACTCAGAGGGTTGCGCGCCTACCGCAGAGATCTGTGCGTTTACAGAAGCGTGCAGTGCTGGTGAGTAGCCCTGTCCGCCAGTCACGTGTTATGTCCCGGGAGGATAGCTCAGGGGCAACGTGCTCCACTTGGAAGCCAGGCGACACGGAGCATCGTTCGATCCCCGGGTCTGCGCTTAGAAACCTCTGGGTATTAAGCGCGTTATAAATAACCTATCATATCATATCATAGAGAGACTGAAGTTGCTTGCTGAAATCAAGGCTGGTTTCTTCAGGGCGCGGGGCGTCCATGTTGTGGCTCGAGCTGGTGCAGCACTAACGCCAAAAGCTTCAGCAGACAGAATGCACAGTTTTTCAGCGCCGTGCTTGCCACATGCAGATCATCACATGATCTGGGACCCATTACCATTGTGTTCAAAATAGACTTCCTGTTTTCGACTTCGAGGCGATTTTCTGTGAAACGTTTAGCATGTTTTATTCCAGCCATACCCCTTGCGGTTAGGTCTCGTCTCCTCTGAAGTCCAGGTCTGAGGAGTTGGCATAATTTGCTCTTGATTCTCGTTTTGTAGCTCTTTTTAGTTGTGGCTATTTTGCAGCACTGAATGGGCCGCCTATAATGCCGTTGACAGCCCTGGCCATGCATCAAACTTCATTCTTTAGAGGGCCTGCCAATGTTATGAGAGTTAATGGCTTAATTACAGCTGTAAATTGTAACAGTTTATTGAGAGGCCACCCTCAACACAGGAAGTTCCTTCCTTCCCCAGGCTAGGTGTCACACAATAAACGGTTAGGTTCAGTTCTTTTATTCAGCCCTATCTCCTATTCATCCAATACCGCTTAGGTCCCTCCCCCTGAGCTACCAATGTGCCAAGATCCACGCTGGTGTACAGGAAATATATTTATATTTATTTGAATTAGGTGTTAAGAACATCGCACTAAAGTGTCAAACACCACTTTATCCGTGGCACAACACAATAATCTTCTCTCAACATAAATAAAGCATACAAGTGGGTTGAAAAAAACATAAATCACAATTCTTTACTGTGAGCGATTTCTTTTAAGAAGAGCCCTCCAGCGAGGTGACGGTAGAGGTGGGAAATATTGTGAGTAGTTTGAAAAGGGAGGGTGTTGCAAAGATTAGGACTTTGTTGAGGCGAGAACAAGAGCAGAGGGACAGACCAAGAAGGAGGCTCACACAGTGGTCCAGTTTGCTGAGCACAAGAATGGAGGTATGGGTTTTCGATGAGTGCCGCGTGAGGTGTGGCCCGATTTTCCTAATGTTTAGGTGGGCGAGTCTGGCTGTGGTGCCAGTGGTATTGAGTAACTGGTAGAGTTTCAGCTTGCTGTCAAAGAGGACCCGCCATGGTTGTGACCTCTGGCTGAGGGGGTGAGGAGATCAGGGGGAGGAATGGGAGAGTGAGGTTGGCGACTGGGAGGAAGATGACGAGGGGAAGGAAAATAATATCTGAATATCATCAGTGGGAAGGTGATGGCTAAAACCTAAGGAGGAAATTAATTTGCTGAAGGAAGTAGTGCGTAGGAGTGATACTTGGAGTGCTCCTTGAGGGAAGGTGTTCAAGGAGGAGGAGCTACATCCCCATGAGATGGAGAAGGAGCGGACAAAGATAGGACATGTTGTAAATGTTGCCGTCATGAATTCCTCGAAATGGCCTGTGTAGAGAATACAGAGAGGTGTGATGGTACTCGGGACACAGACCAGCAGCGAGAGCCTCGTATTAAAGACCAGGTTTCTTTATTTACACCTTTAACATGTTCCAGTTAATCTTGGCTACATTACACAGATAGACCATCCTCACCAATGCCAGCTCAGGTATCACTACCCCTCCCAGAGCACACAGCCAGTACATTCACCCAACATTCTCCTGAGCTACGACTCATCCACGTTCAGCAGCATTTCAGTAGCCTTCATGGATGGTCGGCTGGGTAGCAAGACATTCAACCATGTCACCACGGATTGCTTAACCGGTCATCAAGACTAGCTCTGAAATGTTCAGTCCGTTAGGATCTCTTTATCATGACTACAAAGGTCAACACATAATATATGTTTGTCTCTATCCGTTTTTAAATTGAGTAACACTGTTCTTAGTTAACCCGTGGCTTCTACTGGTTCAATTGTATCGTTGTTGATCTTCTTTATTAGCCCATGGATATTGCTATTCATCTCCCCCTAGCCTATCAGAATGTTCAGAGTGCAGTCAATAACTACTGGTATTGACTGCATTCTGACCATTCTTGCTTCAAAAGTTAACAGGGAAACAGCAATGTTATTTCCAGGCAAGATCTCGTTCAACAAGAGAAGTCCTCTCTGGGAGGGGCTTTTTTTTTGCTTCAACATCCTTTTGAACACAACAAAGAGAAAGCTAAAACATTGCTTTCTTACAGAAATCTTTTACATAACACCTAATGCATGCTCATGTTGACCCCGCTCGAGTATAAACAATGCTATTTAAACAAATTTGCTATTTAAATGCATTACTTATGAAGACAACCTATTTAAAAACTAAAAAATAAAAACCCCTTTAATTAAGTTTGCCTATTTGTTTCACTCACTAATAAAGTAACATTTGTATTTCACTACAAAAGCTCCACAACATAACATGTATTGCAATTACCACTATGTTCTAATAGCCTTATGGACCCCGGATGGGATCATTATCACTTGGGATAATGACCCTTCACCAACTTACAACCCTCGGAGTCGCATCAGGCCATAACTTGGTGACGGGTCATTTTCCTGCGATAATGACCTCTCCCTCGGTCTGTAAGGCTACATTAGTTCTTGAAGTTGATTCCTGGCCCTGAGAGGAGCAGGGCTCATCTTGTGCTTTGTCGTCACAGCCTTTGGTTTGGGTTTGATGCAGTGTGTGTAGCTCTTCAAGCAGCCCATCTCTCGGTTGAAGGTTTCTTCATCTTGTCTTGTTATGGTTTCCCGGTCTTCTGTATTCACGGTTTGGACTGTTTCTGGTCTCCAAGTGTCTGGTTTCATTTTCAAAGGCCTTCGAAAGTCCCCAGATAGAGACTCCTTTGTCAGTAGCATGTAGACTTCTACACAAGGTGTGACCCTTGAATAGACTTATCCTCACGCCTCCCTTGACCTCAGCTTTACGCTTGGGTCTGAACATTGACCGTGGCAGTATGTTGGGGTGGAGTCCACCAGCAGCTTGGAAGTTTGGTTATTCATTTCGACAGCGCAGATGGACTGGCTTCTCGCCTTCCTTAACACGGGTCCACCTTCAGCACCACATCGCCTTCCACTTGCTGTGGCTATTCACTACTACAGCTGTTCTTGCCCGGTGCAAAAACCTGGTCAACCGGCCTTTTTCTTTTACATTTGGAACACATGTTTGGAGATAACTGAATACATTGCAGGGTAGCGGAATTACCTTTTTCAGTCCGACTGATTATGAGTTGCAAACCCAGCAGGCAATGGCCCCGAGCAAATGCATGGAGGTATTACCTCCAAACGATTGGAGGAATTCTCTCCAGTGGCTTGCCCATGGGAGTGAGTCCTCCATTTTCCAATGAAGTCCTGAAGGGGGACGGATCACAACTCATTGCCAGGTGGAAATTCCACAGTTACCACTGGCGATCCCTCTAATTCCTTTTGGAGGAATCTGCACTGCGATAAAGCCCTTAGTCTCTATCCGACCAGGATGCTTTGTCCGCCATATTCATTGCAGCACTTTGCTCTTTCCTTTGTACTTTTTGTTCTTTAGCTTCACCTTCTTTGTGGCAGTCTTTGGGCGTCATGCCGGTCCGTGCCCATTCGTGTTATGCCCCTGGCGTCTATAGAGTAAGGCTTCCATTGCGTTTCCTTTCACCGGGCTAATGTTTCATCTGCTTTTTGTGCAATCGCTAAGTGATGTATCTTGGAGTGGTAATAACTTAGGCGAGACACACAGGAGCCACTCCAGAGCCAGGCATTAGGGAAGGTAAACTTCTTTAATATTACAGTTCATAGTACGAAGGTATGATAGGAGATCAGTTAATGTGCTTCTGCCTCCACTGGCTCTCTCCCTGCCTGTCCCCCAACCGGCCTCCCTGCAACCTTCATGCTCCCTCTGTTCCAGGCCTCACACCAACACTCCACTACTCTCACTCACAAACACACAGCTCAACTAGCAGATGTAAAGCTAAAGCGCTAGAGCAAGGTAAGCACTAGGCTACAACACTAAGGCTTCACCTAGTGTAGGGAATATCCTCCTCTATTTTCATGTCAAAGCAGTGGACTATTACCATATCTTTGTCGCACCCGCCTTTTCTTGACGCGCAGCGCAGGTGCAGATAAAAAACTCTCCTGTTCCCAGCACTGAAAAGTGCATAGAAAGTCTCAGCGCCATGGTGGCCTATATAAGGGGCATGGTTGCAGCTCCTCTAATACCTTGCACTGGAGATCCCTGAAGACACCCGCCTCGCCTCTCCATTCTCCAGCTGCGAGAAGCCATTACGGAAAGGGGAAAAACCATATGTAAATTAGGCATGGTCCCACTCCCAAAAGGGCAGTCCAGCCCGAACTGCTTGATCCCATCCCTTCTGCATGAGGCCGCAAGCAACCCAGACATGTTTCAGCCTCATTGTGCATCATCAGTGAGGTGGAGATTGGGTCTTTAGGCCCAGCAGGTTCGGGATGCATGTCTTAGCATATCTGTCCCGTTCGGGGTGACGATACCACAACAAAAGAGTTGATGGGTGGAAGGTTTGGGATTATTCTTAACCTCCGATAGTGCTCTGAGCAACCCTCCAGACCATTGTCCATCAGCCTGCCAAGCCGTTACAGAAAGGGGGAAAGGCCATATGTAAATCAGGCTTGGTCCCACCCCAAAAGGGGCCGTCCAGCCCAAACTGCTTGGTCACCTTCCTTCTGCACGAGGCCACAAGCAACCTCAGGCATGTTCAGCCTCATTGTGCCTCATCAGTGAGGAGTAGCTGGAGTCTCTAGGCCCAGCAGGCATGGGACCCACGTCTGAGCAGATTCACCCCACTCGATGTGACCATAGTAAAATCACATTAAATGGACATGCCAGCACCAAAGTGCACGTGCTTCTGAAGATGTGCAGCATACAAAGGTTTTGGCTCATCAGTGTCTCTTAAGCAGTACCTAGTGGCGGAAATTCTATTGGCAGGGCTTTAAGTGGGCCGGGGCCAGCCGGGGCCAGGCACCTGCAGTCTCCAGAAAAGGCTCCTGAGGCGGGACCCTACCCCGACTAGCCCCAGCCAAGCGGCACCTCAGGCAGCCCGTGTAGAGGCTGCACGTTTACACGAGCTGCCGCAGATGTCAGCTTGCCGGTACCGTTGGTACTGGCCCGGCAACCTACGAGTTCTGCTCGCAGGTGCCTTTCCACCCACCAGGTCTGACCTGGGCATACCGGCACCCGCGAGCAGAGCATGTCGGATGCACACCATTCGCGAATGGTGCCGGTGCATCCGACCTCCCCATTCTCATTGATTCTTATGGGGCTGAAATGGGGAGCATTTTTTTCCAGCGTCCGCAAATGGGCAATTACCAGGTCCGGTGGGGCGGTAATGACCCAGTAATTGCCCATTCGCGGGTGCCGGAAAAATTCACAAGTTTGGCGGCGGCCTGCCGGTTTTAACAGCAAGGTTACCGCCAAACTTGTAATGAGGCCGCCTTTTCTTTTTTCTAAATCGAAGTGCTGACACCTGCAAGCAGCAGGCATAACCGTGCAGTGCGGGCTGCCTCATGTCTATGTACTCGAAACAGGAGGAGGGCTGGTCTACCAAGCTCTCATTTTGTTTCGAGTAACTAACTAGTCATCACCTAGCATGATGCTGGGTGATGACTAGTTATTCGAAGACAAAAGGAGAGCTTGGGCACACTGGTGTCACACCTTTTGGTGTGCCCAGCCCCTTCTTTTGTTTAAAAGGAAGGGCTGGGCCCATCAAAGGTAATAATGCCAGTGTACCCCAGCTCCAACTTTTACCGCCGCCCTCCTCCCTGCCCTTAATCGAGCGGGGGGGGGGCTCTTGTTAGGGGGCATGCCCTTAGGCCACACCCCCTAACTAGGGCCACCCCTCGATTTCCAATCCCACTTAAAGTACTATTTGGAAATGTGTATAAAGGCGCATCCATTTTAGCCAGGTGTTATCATTGCCTCCTTTTGTATGTCTCTGGCATTGCCACATGCCAACAGATTAACCTTCTGCCTATTGCAATTGCTTGCCTCTGCTGTCAATTTCATTTAAAGAATCCCAGTTGTCTGTGGCTTGACAGACAGTTTGTTTAGCTGTACTTTTTTGTTTGGAGTTGTGCCTGCAACGTGTGAAGTACTTTACATGATTTTCATCCCTTGCAATTGTGTGGACACTATTGCTGTCATTTACTCATGGCATGAAGTTTATTGCGGCTTTTGAGGCTGCGCTTGGCATATGGCGTTCAAAACATGCTGGCTTTGTCAGGGTTTCTTTTACTTAGTGTGGTACAAACTATGTCAGGTTAAAGGAATGGTCTCTTTAACCTGTTCAGGCAATGTGTTAGAAAGCTATAACTCTTCGTCCACTTCCTCCTCTTAACATTTTGCTATTAACTGAGAAGAGGTGGAACCTATGTATTGTTGTCATAATTCTAAGAAGGGCTTAAGGAAGTGAAAATGCATGGCACAGCTACTATGGCACGTGCCCCCATGATGCTTACTTACTATGGAATGTATGTAAATGACTTTGCCGGACATATCATATACACCGATCCTGCTCTCTCTCTCGCTCTCTGTAATCTCTTCCTCTCTCCACGATTCCTTTCTCTATTTCTTTGCCTGTGGTCCATTTAGTTCTCTGTGCTCCCTTCTCTCTTTCACTCGTTCTTTCTCTGTACTCCGTTTCTCTTTCTGTGCTCCCCTTCTCTCTTGCTTTCTGTGTGGGCGCCCATTTGCTATTTGTTTCTGTCTGCTCCCTTTCTCTTCTTCTCTCTTGCTTTCTCTGGGCTCCCTTCCTCTGTGCTTCCTCTTTCTTTCTTTTTTTTCTTTCTTCTATCTTTCTTTCATTCTTTTCTTTTTTCTTTCCTTGTTTCTTTCTTCTCTCTTTCTCTTTCTGCGTGCTCTTTCCATCTTTCTTTCTCTGTGCCCCCTTTCTTTCTTTCTTTCTTTCTTTCTCTGTGCCCCCTTTTTCTCTTTCTTTCATCTACATTCTGTTTCTCCCTTCTATCTTTCTTTGTGCTCCTGTGAGGAATTGGAATCTGCCCTGCAGAAGTGCAAGGAGGAGTAGAGGCTAAAATGCCCACTCAGCCCTGGCACTTCTACAAACCAAGAGCCAACACAAACATAAATGCAAAAAGGCATAATTAAGAGCTATACCTCCTTCGCCTTTCGTGGTCACGTGTGCCAATCGAAGGCTATTAAGAGGGGTATGAATGGGATTCAGTAGCGACCCAAACAGCAAAGCACACCAGTCCAAAATAAACGGAATGTCCAATCAAGGTTCTATATAAAAATAGACACACTTTAGTAAAACACCTTCTGAAATAAAGAACTAAAAAACACCACACAATTTAACTTAAAGTTGCATTGTTTATGCACAACAGCATTGGGTTTGATCAGGTTTCAAAAACAGGGTATCCGTCCCTCATTACTTCTTGTTCTACATGTCATTAATTACTTCTGGGTCAAGGGTCAGTGTTCATATATTGATGGCCATGCTTCTGTTGTCAGACTCTCAGTGGCTTAGCGACAGCCATCCCATCTTTGTATGGACGCCATTGTGTTCTTACTGGAGACCATCATTCTGTTCCTTCAATACTCGTAGGGAATCAGCGTGACCTTTTGATTACCTCTTTCCTGAGTCAGTCCCACACTCTAAGGGCCTCAATACGCGTACGGCGGGGCAGGAAAAAACAGTATTTTTTCATTACCGCTGCATTACCGTACCGCTGTACTACAACTTTGGTGGTAGGGTGGAGGATTTTCCTCCAGCAAAATGCTTGCAGTAAATCCTCCACCCTACCGCCAAAATTCAGCAAAATCTGCAGAATTACTGCCAGCGGTAATTCCGCCGAAATCCCCATGGAGTTCTATGGACTCCACAAAATGGGGACTTACATCGCCAATGGCCACTTGTAATCCTACGGTAAATCCTCGGGGTCAAGTGGCAGTAACGGTAAATCCATTTGGTGGTATTTTGGCAGATTTACTGCTGAAATACCACCAAACTTGTAATGAGGCCCTAGGTGTCCTAAGAGTGGTTGGTGGGGGACTTTCATCTGTGTGTAAGTCTCTCCCAAACACAAACTCATCCTTCCTATCTTAGCTGTGCTGCGATTTTCTCACCCTTACCTTTATCAAATGAGCGTCATAAGTGCTGCATACGCGTGGCTGTAATCCAACTAACCATCTACCTCCTTACTAAAAAACAATAATAATTCATATTTTGCTAGACTTTATCTCATCACTTTAACTCGTCCAGTATGAAAAGAAAGCCTCATCTGGCTCACATCTGTGACAAATGCTTTCAGAAAAGACAGAGCAAAAGGCGGCCATTGCTGCTAAGGGCAAAGGCTTGCTGTGGGAACCTCAAAGCACTGATCTAAGATAACAAGCATTGAAAAGGCCTCTATTCCCTGGCTCTCATATGTCAAGTGCACCCTCAAACACCCCGATAATGACATCATATGCCTGCCCTAGGGACCATCTAGTATGGCATAACCCCACATGCAGAGCTGCTCCCATGATTTGCCACGTGCACCCAGGAAGGGCACATTCATGTGCTATTCCAGGATGTATGTGATTTCTTAGAAAATATTTCACCTAATGGAGATTTCACCGAATCCATTTCACCGAAAAACAAAATCTACCTTTTCTACTTTTTTTTTAATGCCGCAGGAGACCCCCGCAGTTCCCCCTCTCCCTTCCCTACCCTAACCTATACCCTTACCCCACACCCCACCTATTATGCATTACGCATATACCATTTCCCTTACCATTTTCGGTGAAATCTCATTAGATGAAATGATATTCGACGGTAACGCTTTTCCAAGCGTCTACAGGGATATATATGTATAGTCAGACAAGGAATTCCTGCAACTCCACAAGTGCCGTTTTCTAGGGAAGTTCACTGCTGCATTTTTGACGGGCAATACCTTGATTTTAATTAAAAAACTCACTTTGTAAATCTTCATTTTTCATTTTTTTAATCAGATTTATGTTACACATGGCGTAATGCCAGATTCATCCTTCTTCTAAGCACTATAATCATAGCTGCTGTGATTACCCAATTAAATGGTACTCCCTCAGAAGGATAAAGGGATGAGTTGGCTTTGCTGGGAATTGAACTTACAGCGTGCAAGGTTGCCCCATGTCAGAGGCAAGCACTTAGCATTCAGGCTACCTACCCACACCTCATTATAAGTTATTATATTTAACCTCTGAAAGCCTGAGGATGAAACGTATCTCCTTATCACCAACCAGCATGCCAACTAAAGTGTGGACGGTTCAGAATGTTAAAGGGTCCATTGCAGCAGCCCCAAGGCAGTAGTAGATTGCAGCTAAATAAAGCAACGAGTGAGGGAAAGAGAGATGGTGAGTAGAGACGAAAGGAGGAGGGATGGGCAAAGAACGGGAGGAGTGTGGTGCGGTGCAAAGGGAGGGACACAATTACCATAGAAGCCTTCTTCTTCATAGAAGTTCAGAGATGTACACAAACCCCTAGGTCTTCTACTGAACCATTTGATTTATCGTTTGTTCGAGAAACGTCATAGATCTATTTCTAACATGTCTGTTTTTATTTCATATGATATGATATAGCATTTATAACACGCCTATACACAAGTGTTTCAAGGCACGGCGAGGCAAGGGAGGGGGAACAAAGGGAAGACAGACAATGATCTTACTAGGACAGGTGTCATTCAGATCGTGCAAGTGCATAGGCAGGGGGAAAGGGAAAAGTGCTTGGGGGAAGGGAGAGGGGAAGTGCAGTACAAGAGATAGTAGAATAAATAAATGAAAAGCGGTCAGCTGGTGGCAAGTGCAAGTTAAGTGCAGACATAGGTGCTGGTAGGGGGACTGTAAGGATACAGAAAACAGTCCCAGGTGTAGGGGTTGCCAGGGAGGCAGTGCAGGTGTGCAACTGGCGAGACCTGGGCCCGAGATCAGAAAGGGTGGCCAGGTAACCAGTGCAGTTTCAGCCAGGAATTCAGAAGGGGAGAGGGGGAGAGAAAGCAGAAGCAAAGAGGAAGGTTTTGAGATGCTTCCGGAACCAAAGATGGTTCTCTACAAGTTTCAGGGAGGCAGGAAGGCTGTTCCAGAGGGAGGCCCCTGCCGAATAGAGAGATCTACCACCAACTTGTTGCTTGGAGAAGCGACTGACCCTGAGGGAGTTGGAGGCGGATGAGCGAAGAGCTCGAGAAGGAATATATTTAGCTTTTTTTTCATCTGCTTCTCACTGAGAGTGAGGTCCTGTTTCCACCCTACTGGCCATCTGTTGTTCTCCTGCACATGTGGAGTTTGTGCCTGGCTGCTGACCATTCCATTAGGTAGGTGCACTTTCTGTGCATTATTGCACCTCAGGGAAATTATTGATCCTGAAAAATCGAAATTTGGAGATAAAAAAAAGAGAAGAAAAAGAAAGAAAAAACAAAAAGAAAAAGAAAGAAAATGAAATTTGCATAAAATTGTTGGAAAGGACTGTTTTATTTGGCATTTTCATATGCTGCCATTTTTTGAGCTTTTTAATACCTGAAGCTGCCTTGCTATTTTGAAAGCACACATTTTTTCCCAATATCGCCTGCTTATTTGACTGTTTTTTGGCCCTTACAAGATGGCCACTGTGGTTTTTTTTGTTGTGTAGGCAGGCTGTGCTGAACCACCTCTCCTTGTGCTGCACTCCCATTGGTTGCTGAGTATTTTCTTCCATCCATTCAGGGACTGGCAGGCTTCAGCCAGCCCTCTCAGCAAAGGCCCACTTCTAAGGCCCCTGTCTACTCCCTGTCCGCCTCTGGAACACTATTTGGGGTCCTCCGTGCACCTTAACCACAATGGTGCTGCCACCTCACTCCTCTAAGAAATCCGGACTGCCTTGACTTTGCCTCCTCCAGAACTATGGGTTAGTTCCTTCCTTATGGACTCACTCCTACCGCCTTTGACTATCACTGTTCTTTCTGCTTGTTACTCCCATGTTGTCATCCTGATGCACAGTGCTTCCTAAAACCCTTTGCTAACATTCGATTCCAAGATTGAAAAGTCAAATCTTGCTGTTTTTGCTTTGTTCTAAAAAGTCAAATCTTGCTGTTTTTGCTTTGTTCTAAAAAGTCAATTCTTGCGGTTTTTGCTTTGTGCTAAAAAGTCAAATCTTGCTGCCCATTGTGAAATTCTCTGTATTTTGCTTGTATACTGTTTCTTCTCTGTAACTTGCCAGCCCAGTGACCTCACCACTCTCTTTTGTCCCACACCTATGTGCCTTAGCCCCCCCAGTATCTCCATCCTCTCCTCGCTTCCACCCCAATGGCGCTTTCTGTTTCTCCTATCTTTTCCAACTGCTTCTCCATTGACTATCCTTCCCTTCTCACTACGTTTGGTAGGAAGAAGTTCAAAAAGGATATCTTGGCCTCTAACTCTGGTCTTCCTATCGCGGACACCTTCTCCAATGCTTCCGCCAGACAGACCCTCACCGACATCCTCTTTGTCGTTCCTTCGCCAGATCTATGGACTCCTCATATGGTCTCTGTGCTCTGCCCTATATCCTCCTCTCCCATTAATGGTGGCACTCGCTGGGAAGTTCTCATGGCTTCCTTCGACTCCTCTAAAGTCATCATTAATGTCTACCTAAATGGCACTGGCATGGTCCAAGGCCCTCAGGCCAATCTCCTCCTCTTTGATAGGCGCTTCCCTCGCCTCATCAATTTCCTCTCATCTCCTGCTGTCACCTCCTCTCCCCCCCTGGCTACCCTACCCTCTCTCTCCTCCTCCTCCTCCTCTGCCACTCCTAGGGCTCTTTCTCCTCCGCAGGGCATACCTATGATCTGTACCCCTCCCCGGAAGGTCTTTAAGGCTGGCAACCTTCTTCATATTGCCACTCTCAACTCTCGCTCTGCTGTCAAACACTCCTCTGACATCTTCCACCTCCTTGAAGAACTAGACCTTGATGTCCTTGGTCTTACTGGTTCACGGCCAGCTCTGTCACGAACTTTGACACTCGCCTCCCTGATGGCTACAAGATCCTCTCAGCACCCAGATCCTCCCGGTCTGGTGGGGGGGGGGGGTAGCCCTGATGTTTCCTGAGTGGATTCCTGCCTCTATCATTCCCACTCAGACCTACTCCTCTTTTGAATGCCTTGTCTGTAGGCTTTCTCTCTCGCCTACCCATTCTCTTACTGTGGTTACCATCTACCGGCCTCCTGGTCAAATCACCTCATTTCACTCTGAGAGGGCAGACCTCTCCTCCTCCCTCCTGGCCTCTACCACTCAACTCCTCCTCCTGGGGGACCTCAATATACATTTAGACTCTCCTTGCTCCTCCGCTGTACTCTTCCATGACCTCTGCAACTCCCTCTCCCTGTCCATCCTCCCTTCTGGCCCGACTCACTCTGCAGGGCACACACTCAATGTCTTGATCTTCTCTGACCTCCTCCTCTCCATCCCTCTGACCACTCCTCTCTCCTGGAGCGATCACTCCCTCCTCTTCTCTCATCTCTCCCTCTCTTCCCCCCAAGCCAGGCCAACTCCAACACTGCCACCTACCTTCTCGGACATCCGGTCCATGAAGGGTGTGTCAGTTGAGGCTTTTGCCAACACTTCCCTCCCGCCCCCACCCACCTTTGGCTGTCTCACATCCTGATACAGCCCTGTCTCTGCTCTACTCTTCAATTTCTGATACGCTTGATGCTCTTGCCCCTGTCATGAGGATCTGTTTGAAGTCCAAAGCCAAGTGCAATTCCTGGTATGACTCTGACCTAGCTATACTTAAACGTAAGTGTAGGGTGGCTGAGAGGAAATTGAGGACTTCCTGTTCATCCTCTAACAAACTGGCCTGTCGCCTGCTACAAAGGCAATACCGACTCTCTGTCCTCACCAAGAAGAGAGTCCACATTAAAGCTCGTGTCTCTGCGGCATCTAACAACTCGGCCGAACTCTTTAAAATCTGCAAGGAGCTGGCCAACCCTGCTGCAGTCTCTACGCCTCCTATTGCCTCCCAGGCTCTTTGCAATGCCCTTGCCTCTCACTTCATTAAAAAAAAACAGGACATCCTGTCCACCTTCTCCACCCACACCCCTGCTCTCCCCTCCCCTTCTGTGCTTGCTGACCCTCCTTTAACCACCCTCCACCCCACCATCCTTCTCGTCCTTTCCTCTTTTCTCCCCTGACCAGGTCGCTAGACAAGTCCGATCTATGAAAGCCTCGTCAAAACAGGTTCATCCCTGTTCCTTTAAAACCATCAAGGACCACATTGACACCCTCGCTCCGGCCCTTGCTGATTTTTGCAACCACTCCTTTGCCTCGGGATCCTTCCCCTCTGAAGCACTCCTTTGTGCATGCTCTTCTCAAGAAACCCACAGCTGATCCTTCTTGTCCAGCCAACTATCACCCAATTTTCATTACTCCCTTTCTTGGCAAACTCCTGGAAAAGTTGGCCATCTCTCAGCTTAACCTTCATTCCAATTTTGTTGGCTGTCTCCATGACCACCAGTCTGGCTTCAAAGCTGCCAGAAGCACGGAAACTGCTCTCCTGAACATCCATGAATATCTGCTCTCCAACCTTGACTCTAACATTCCCTCTGTCCTCATCCTCCTCGATCTCTCTTCTGCCTTCAACACGGTCAACCATACCATCCTGCTCAACCATCTCTGTGAAAGCCTGGGTATCACTGATCAGGCTCTGGCCTGGCTGACCTCTTTCCTCTCAGATCGACCCTCCCAGGTCCAACTTGGGTCCTTCCTTTCATCTATCTTCCTCTCTACCTGTGGTGTTCCCCAGGGGACTAACCTCTCACCTTGGCTTTTCAACCAATACCTGGCAACTCTCGGCCACTGCATTGCCACTTTCTGCTCAAGTTTCCAGTGCTACACTGACGACACTCAACTCACTTTCAGGCTGCCCTCTGCCACCTCCTCTCCCTCTCTCATCTCTGATTGCCTAACTGCCATTCAAGATGGGTGTTCCGCCAATGATCTTTGCCTGAATGCCAGCAAGACGGAGATCCTCCTCATTATCCTTTCCCCTCACTCCGTCACTTAATCCTCGCAGCCACTGGGAGCCAGTGCAGAGATTTCAGTCCTCGAGAGATACGATCCCTGGGCTTGAGGCCAAGGACAAGTCTCGCAGTCCTGTTCTGGATAAGTTGCAGAGGGCAGAGAGTAGAGGTAGGCAGATTTAGAAAGAGACTTACAATAGTCCAGCCTAGAGAGAATTAGGGCTCTGGAGACAGTGAGTTTCTGGGGGACGGAGAGGAAAGGAAGAATACCTCTGAGGAGGTGCAGCTGGTAGTGTGACTTCTTAGAGACGTTAATTTGGCAATTAATAATAATTTAGCATTTATATACCACTAGGAACCCTAAGGCATCTGAGCGCTGCTTATTACCCACAGTGGGTGGTGCTCATTTATCGACCTCAGAAGGATGAAAGGCTAGGTTTGGCCCTGCTGGGTTTCAAACCTGCGTCAAGCGCTCTACTTGCTGTGCTATCGGCCGGCTAACCTAACCTATAAAAATGCAAGAATCTTCAGATTACGTAGGGATTACTTCACTTGCCATTTGCATTATTTATCAATACTTCACATCACTTTGGAACACTTTTTTATTTTTAATTTGTGCAGCATTTACTTGTATATGATAATTGTTTTTTTATAACGCGCTTAATACCGACGAGGAGCGCAGACCTGGGGTTCAAAACTGTGTTGCTCTGCGTCGTTTGGCTTCCAAGACGAGGGTGTTGCCCCTGAGCCGGAAATGAAGGGCAGCCCTAATTAAAATGCTATTAGAGTCATTATACAGCACCAACCACCCATTCTAAATACAATGGCATGAGCCCCTGACTTTTGGTGGCAATACGTACCCGCGATGGTGGCCTGATATCTGAGCACATGACCTGCCATATGATTTGATGCGACTGCCTGGTCATGTTTTTTAATTTTTTTAATTTTCTATTTCTTTATTACCTTTAATATAACAGTTCACAGGTTAAAACTTGCAATCATGTGAAATCCTACTGTCTTTTATCCTATTTCTAACATTTTAAACTAGACTCTACTCCCCCCTTCTCCCTCCCTTGCCCTTTAACTAGCCGTGATATAGTTCCATTTCGTAATTTCCACTGGTCCTGCACACTTCTTCACCGTTGCCCCCCACCCCTCAGCGCGTTTTAGCCCTCGCTTTCTCTTCTGCTTTGGTTAAATAGAGTTAGTTTAAGGGCAGTCCGTTGTAGCATGTCTCCGCCTGGGTCTTGCTTTTGCTCCCTGGTCGCCTGTTTCCACGCTCACGTTTCTGCTGTTGTCCATTTTTATAAATCTCCCCTCTATTTATCCACACTCGGTCCCCTCTCTGCTTGCCAGTTCATGGCTTTGCTACGTTGGGCCAATACATATATCAGATCTTTGATCTGCCCAAGTGCTTTCTCCTTTGTGCCCCTCCAGGAAGAGACCCAGCACGTATGCCCCCAGAGATTGGATATCCAAATGTATGCCTCCCTGGGAATCCTTATTTGCGATCTACCTCCAGAATTCCTGTACAATTACATTCCCGAAACATGTGTACCATTCCGGCTTTTTACATTTTTGCATTTTGGACAACCCTGTCTGCCTGCTCCCTTGAATCTGGCCGTTACTTCTAGAGTCAGGCACGCTCTCTGAATTACGTATAATTGTATTAGTTGCAATCTTGCATGAGTACCTGGTCATGGTATGGTAATTCATGGCAAATGATGGCACTGCCTGAGCATAATTTGGCAACAGTTGTGTTGTGAGTACCAGGGCATATGATGGCAGTGCCTGGACAGCTGTTGAATTTTGCCCAAGATAGTTTCCCCTTAGAGGGTGCCCATTTATAGCATTGTTAGCTGCCCCTACAATATGCAAAGTTGGCATTGGATTTGATTATATAGTACTGCAGAAAATGTTTAGAATTAACAAGTAAAACAGATTCAATTTTTGAGGCTTACATTAAGGCTCTGGGTAAGGCTCTCGTAAACAGGACTGTCTGGCAGAGAGACTCCCAGGACCCCCCCTGATATTTGCATATTTTAAGTAACTTTGGGTCTCACCCTAAGTTACTAGGGGAATGCAGACGTGGACCCCTTGCTCACTGCTCTTAGAGAGGCACATCTCCACCCTACTGATGAGGTCAAACCAGACCGGAACACGTGTCTGGGGTTGCTGTTGGTACTCTTGTTCAGAGGAGAACTGCCTAGCATTTTGTTGCTGGACTGCCCCAGGGCAGGACAAAGACTGATATGTCTGGGATATTTCTCCTCTGTCAAAGATGGTGAGCTAAAGACTCCAGGTAAGACTCTCGTAACCAGGACTAATGTCTGGCAGAGAGACTCCCAGAACCCCATCCCCCCTGCCCTGTTATTTGAGTAAGGCCTGTATGCCATCGCCCCTGCTTGCCCTGGCTTCTAGAAATTGGTTTGCGACGTAGGGCAACTGAGAACACATTTCACAATCTCAAAGTATTCTACAGCAATGCAAAGGTTTCACACAATACCAATGACCCTCCTCATCAATAACAGCCAGCAAATCAATTTATGAAAATACAAAATGATTACCATTATCTGTTCATTAGGCTGACGAAGCAGGGTCAAATGCAACACCTGACGTGCTTAAGCAAAGGAAGTGCTATACTGTTATTGGAGCCTTGCACAACATTTTAACAGTTTTAAAAACAGTCATGTGATGTGTATTCATCATTTTGCTACTTTACCTGCGCTTGAATCAATAATTATGGCATACCTATAAGGGAAACATGCATATTTATTAAGGACTTTATTTGAGGCTTGAGTGCTCGTAGGCTGCACTGTTTAGAAATCATGTACCTCGAGGTGTGCAATATATATAAAATACATTCTCAGGGATGTCTGTCTATGTGACTTCCCCTTTCAGCCTCTCCTCTTCTAATATTCTGCCACAGCAGCCCATTTTGTAGCCATTTTATCCCCACGTCCAAATCCTGAGGTTGTCGGAGTTAGTACATAAGGTTCATGATTGCAAACACTTTATTGTTAAGGTGAGTGTTGTAAAATATTAAATTAGCACCAAGCTCAGAGTGCATTATGCACTTAGTAATTCAAGCCTACAAACCTTTTACCACAGACATATTTGTCCAATTTGAAGATCTTTGGGCATTCTTATGTCATTCGTATGTCATTCTCCTTATGCAAAGTAGTCAGAAACCTTCATTTGTTCTATTTGCCCCATCACCTTTCTCATATGGGTATTTTCACAGAGTACAATAACAGTGGCCCAGGTTGTCCATCTTGGAAGGATAACCTTGACATTATTTACATGTTTATTTTTCTAGACTTCATAATATGACTAAAATATATATTTCAAGTGATCATTAAAAATGAACATTGTACAGTTTTTAAAAGAGCCAGTTTAAATGTGAATACAATTAAGTACTTTTTTTCAAATGCATCTTTTGCCGAGAATACACACGATTTTGTTTATCAAAATGACCTTCCCTTTTGGAGAGGACCGTGCTCAGACTAAAACAAACGATCCGTTTATTCTGTGAGCACCAGGGTGATGTCTAACTGTACATGCTGATCACTGATTGGTTGATAGTGCTGTTAGACCCCTGCATTTGTTAGACTATGCACAAACAGGAATAATTAACAACAAATAGACCCTGTGCCTGGCCCTTTGGTGCCTTACAAGGTGTGTCCTTTACAGCCCCAGCATCCCCCCAGAGCCTACACATGACCACCTCAGCTCCCCCTATGGAAAATGAAGCCCCTGTGTGATGGTGACATTCGTGCAGGGCACAAGTGATGGCAACACATGCCTCAAATATCAAGCTGGTCCGCACCTCAGGGATGCCTCTTTTCGCTGCTGCTCTTCTTTTACCCATAAAAACCACAGCGCACTCCCCGCCCCCTGTCCTCCCTCCCCGGTCACTCTGCTGTCACTTTGTTGGATCTAGCAAACGCACACCTGACAACACAACTCTCACCCACTGAGAGACAGAGGGAATGAGTGACAGGGAGAGGGGGAGACAAAGAGAGGGAGAGAGAGAGAAATATAACGATTTATATTACACTGTTACAGCTAGTTAGGTTGATTGCCTTTCAGAAAGGTGGCTGTGTTTTAAATCACCATAGAGTGACACAGAATAATATCAGGAGATGGTGTGATAGCTTCAATAAACCCAATACATTTCCGCCAGCTAGTTTTGCAGACGGAAATGGCTATTAAAAATCACTAGAACAAAAAAGATCACAGAGAATCAGCTCCTGGTTCTTTCATTATTGAATGTTATCACCCAACTTCAAAGCAGTAGATTTTGTATTCTTGCCTCTCGCTCTATTGGCTACTATGCGCCAAAGCAACACATTCTGTCCTAGTGCACAAAGAAACTTACAATAATGCTGCTTCTGTTGGAATATTTACATTTCCTCATGTTGGGACTGAATATAAAGTTACATTAAATAAGAAATGAATTCATCATTTTAAACCACAGAGACAGCATTTATCACCACACAGTTAAACAAGTTTGAGTTGTTGAAAATGAAAAATGTATTCCTAATTCTAGTGGTTATGCTATATTATCACAACAATGACAAAACAGAAACAAGTGACGAAAAAACATTGAAAGCCTAATCTAAACATTTACTCTTAACATCTTTTGAAAGAACAAAAAAGGGACACTATTAACACATCAGATAAAAATGCATCATAGTGCTGCTAAAGAACAGGCCATGAAAAGTCTTTTGAGTGGTTACCATGTGCCACATTCACTAAAGTAAGAACATTATTCCTAATACATTTTAATCTAATGATTCCAAATGCGATCTGTTGCAGTCCACAATGTGATCTGCATGGTCGGTATAGGCTTTTGCAGTTTCCTGAATAATCTGTGTGGTTGATGCCTAAAGCGTTTCCGCATGTGAAGACCTGAAAAGCCTTCTTCAGGACAGGAATCCATAGGGATTAAACAATAGCTAATAAAGACTGAGTAATACTGCGTTTGAATACACATATACCAATACACTTGAAGAGTTTCAACTTTCCATCACCAACACATTGAATAACCAGTGTGCTGCCTCAAACATGTACATCCCAAACTGAAGTTGCAGTGGGACCCTGTCTCATATCAGATTTCACATTTTACTTTATTTCAGACTATCAATTTGAGAAAAGTACATTTCAGAAAAGAATCTGAAGCAGGTGTAAAAAGATATACAAACAGCAATCCTTGAAGATTAATCTGCATCATCAACATAAAACTGTCCAAAACCTACATGGCTATGTAATCCACATCCTTAATATAGTGCACTAATATTTCTCTATCTATGGTCTACAAAGCAATGCTGATCACTGTATTGGGAAAGTACTGTATGCCAAGCATTCCTGTCCACATATTGGGGGACATCCCCATAATGGAAGGGGTCAGTGCCCCCTCCAGAAGGTGGGGCGGGATTCTCTGCCACCAGTTCATTTTGCTGGAAAGGGAAGACAACCAAGGAGATTCTCCCCCATAGATCCTCCTAAGGAGCACTCATGATCAGGAAAATCCATTTTAGAATATAGCGATCCTTTAGCAGAACTGAAAATGCAATTAACATCAGCTAGCGAGCTTGGTGCTGCATGCTGCGCTTCAAAGCACTACACTGAATGTCACTTGATGATCACTGCTGTGACAAAGCATAATACAGGGAGGTCTTATAGCATAATGTACAGTAGTGTAACTAACACAGTCATACATAAGCCTCTATATTATGTCAACTCCATCTTAGTTATGCTCAATGTAATTCGATCCAGGGGAGGCTAGCTCAGGGGCAACGTGCTCACGGAGCAACACCGGTTCGATCCCGGGCTCGCGCTTAGAAACCTCTGGGTATTAAGTGAGTTATAAATAACCTATTATATCATTGTACGTGTATATACCCTCAGATTGCAAAGACAGGACAGCCTCATGTTCATCCTTATTCTGTATTCAAAAAGTCATATCATTTAAATCTCACTTTCAGATGTGTTCAATTGTTACTATTGTACACAAATATCTACAGCATTACATCCATCCATCATCATTTCTGCACACGCATGATTCATACGAGATCAACCTACTAAACGGTGATGTGACCATCATCCAAACATTCTTGCTCTACTATTAATTTAATTTCGTATTATGTCCCGATATTATAGCTAATATGTACTGCTTCAAACTTTTGCCATCTACCCATTATGAATATGAAAAACGAATAACTAAACATGTTTCTGTCCTGGGTTATTATAATGCAAGGGCATTCTTCAGGGGAACGTTTGTATATCCACAACTGTGTTCTCTTGTAAAATCGACTGATTGTATCTTCATCTATATTTTTTTGTTTGAAAAATTCAGCTAGGTTATGGCACTGTGAAACGGCCCACAATGTGTATTAAATAATGTTTCTCCACCTACATAACAAGCACTGTTTTGATTTAATTTAACATAAAAAAGTGTGTTCCCGTATAGATTTCAATTTCCGTACGAGGATAATGGAGAGAACGTTATCACTTGGTTTTTGTCACTGGAGAATTTGTAGTTAAACAAAAATAATATGGTTGCTAATTACCAGGGCTCAAGTCAAGGGTACACGTGAGGGGACTCAGTCCCCCCACTTTATTTAGAGGGGGGACTCAGTCCCCCCCTAGCTAAAAGAGAAACATTGGATGTCCTTTTTGAATTAAAGCCGACCTCGGAGATCAAACCACAGTCATCAGGTTTGTAGGCCTGACACTTCACCACTGCACTATATAGCCTGCTTAAAAATAACAAACCACTAAAGCTGAAATCTCCCATTTCGGTACAAGTCCCAGGGAAAACATTTGTATTTGTTCTTGAAGCTTAAAACATACACGCCTTTTTAATGTTTTCAAAAACACCATTAGAAATAAATAACCTCTCTTGGTTTTGTGTTGATTTTATAAAAGGCAAATGCCATTCGTCCTGTTCAATTTGAGTGGTTATGCAAAGCCATTTTAATGAAATGTGCATATTTTACCTTGATATGCTAATTTCTGGCGACGTCACATCGCATTGCGTTTGTGGATGAGTCCCCCCACTTTAATTTTTAGGACTTGACCCCTGCTAATTACTCATATTGGCCCTCATTACGACCCTGGCGGATTTTTTCCGCCATCGGCGGACTTTTCCGCCATGGCGCAAAGTCCCTTTACGCCATGGTGGATGGCGGACTTACCGCCCCATTCCGAGGTTGGCGGGGCGGTAAGTCCCCATTGACCCATTTACCCTTCCCCATTCCCATTTCGGCCCCATAGGGCTCAATGGGAGTGGGGAAGGTGTTAATTACGCCACCGTACACTACGGTGGCGTAATTAACACCGAGGTCCCATAGCGCCATGGATTTTTACGCCCGCAAAAAGCGGGCGGAAAAGTGACCATGGCGCTCTGGGAACTCGTAGTTGGCGGTAAGGGGTCGGCGCAGCTAACGCTGGCGTAAACCCCTTACCGCCAGGGTCGTAATGAGGCCCATTGTCTTCACCGGACTTCAGTGCGAACCTTCTTGTCGCATTACAGCCCAGTAACAATCTCAATCTCTACCAAGTTCAAAACTACGCGTGGTGCCCGCAGAAAAATTGTACATTTACACGTTTGCTCATGCAATATCCCTTGATTTCTCGAGGTCTCTAATTTTCTACTCAGGCCAGAAGAAAATTAGTTTGAAATGTCATTGAGCCTCATAACGACCCGGGCGGTAAGGGATTACCGGTACCGGTAAGGGCACCGGTACCGGTAATTCCTTACCACCCTATTACGAGTTCCCTTTGCGGGTCCTCCCTTAACGCCTGGTTTTACCAGGCATTAAGGACGGCACCCGCAATGGTACTTTGGTGCTAATAACGGTACCGCTATTTGCGGTACCGTTATTAGCGCCTTCTCCATTCCCATTGAGCCCTATGGGGGCTCAAATGGGAATGGGGAAGGGCACTGGTGAATGGGGAATTACCGCCCCCGCCAACCTTGGAATGGGGCGGTTATAGCTCCATTCACCAGGGCGGAGTCGGTAAGGGTTTGGAGGCAGCCATGGTGCTAATAGCGCCATGGTTACCGCCAAACTCGTAATGACCCCCCCCCATTATGTCGGCAGGGTTCCATGTCTTTACACCACAGGTATCATGGGTCTATCCTTCACAGCAACTATCATGGATCTCTTTCCCTCACTGCCTTCCGCCCTGTTCCACCCTGACCTGCTTCTTTGAAGGGGAGTCTTCCCCCTTATTCCTACAGCAAGGGCTTCATGGTCCATTGCAACTCACACCACCACACCCACCCTTACCTAGGTCTCCCAGTGCACCTCCACTTCCTCTTTTCTGCTGCACCACTTCCTGGGTCGTTCCTCAGCACGCCCCATCCCCTACCGGCCTACCGGCCTGATCCTCTGCCACCCAACACGCACCCAGAAACCAGCTTAACCGCGCCACTGCAGTGAAGGCCCATGATACAAGGGAGTGTTGGTAAAGACCCGCACTGCACAGTTGCCACAGGTAACACACGTCCCCGTGATGCACGAGTTGCCATGTGTGGAGTGTGTGCATACAAACGAGCAATGTGGCACACTCGTAAAGTGCTCTAAAGAATCCTGCGCGGGACTCAACCCATTGGCTGTGTAGTACACAAGGCACTCGATTGCCATCCCATTCAGATGTACAGTGCATCATGGCTACTGCAAATGCAGTGCTAAGTAATTTGCAGTGGCACTAATGCATGTATGTACACATGCACACACGCTATTTGCGCAAGTGCAAAATGAATGAATGAATGAATGAATGAATGGTAATCCGGCCACTGGTCAGAGCATGCGGTCAGAGGGCCAGGACCTCAGAGGAATGCTGGTATGTTCCTGCCCTGCCATGAAATGCTGGTAGGGCCCTGCCAGCTGCACCCAACAGACCTGGAAATGCCCGTTTAGAGCGTGATTCATTAGTCCATCTTCTCAGATATCCCTGGAATGCCAATTGCATGTGAGCAGTGCCAGTGTGTTGCAGTCATTAGGTGCACTGCGGGCTGTGGAGGGGCCCCCGCTTTACCAGGAAGCTTCAAACCGTCGGAATGCTGCATCAGCTGTTGCCTCCTCTAACCACAGGAAAGCCAGGCCCTAGTCAAAGGGAACCCGAGCACAAGCAGCCCCATGTGATGGCCATGTCACAAGTCAGTCCAATGCACATGTTTCATTTGCAATGACCATTCGAATTATACAGAAGATCCCAATATATATGTATATGCATGACCTCCTGAACCATGTTGATGTACATAGATAAGCAGGCAAAGAGATAGATTGATAGTTGGGGGAGGGGTAGATAACATAACAAGTGTATTTGTAGAGCCCACGTTCGCTCCCACAGGGGCATCGTGACGCTATTGACAGATAACAGATGTTTATTGGTTCCCCACTTAATAGTACACATTTTATCGACCTCGAAAGGATGAAGGGCTGAGTGGACCTGCCCGGATTCAGACCTGTGATAATTAGGTCAAACACAGGCCCCTGTAGCGGATGCATTAGTCCATTGAGTCACAGACCCAGCTAAGGATAGATCTAGGGAGATCGGAAGGTAGATAGGCGAGTGATGGTATATAGAGAGAGAGCGAACAATAGATGGATACATAGATAGGTTAATAGGTAGATTGATAGTTACATAGAGAGAGGTCGAGAGAGAGCTGGATAGAGAGAGCAATTTACCGATCGAGTGAGAGAGAAAGAGGTGGATAGAGAGAGAGCGAGAGAGAGAGAAATGGATAGAGAGATTGATTAATAAGGAGATAGATAGGGAGATAGATGGTGAGAGAAATAGAGAGAGAGAGAAAGATGGAAACATATGTTAAAGGGCCTGCAGTAGCAGCTGTGTAGTTATGGTTAAGTTGCTTAACCCATAGGTAGAGCACTTTTTGGGAAGCTTATAACTTTGCCCCCCCCCCCGGAAGAATCCTCAAGAAACTTTGCCAAATAAGTATAGTCAGATGAATTCTGCGAAGTTTGGTGAGGTTTCGTGCAGGAGGGGCAGAGTTATAGGGTGGTCCTAAAATGTGTGGTGTTTCCCATAGACGCAATGGAAACTACATTTTGCTCATGCCTACAGCCTACAGCCCAAACCGCTAGACAGAGTTTCCCCAAATTTGCGGCAGGAGCGGCGACTTCGTCCCAAAAGCGTGCGTTTGTAAATTTCATCTAAATCCGTCCAGTAGTTTTTAAAATGACCAAAAAGTAAGTTAAAAAATGTGTGATACCTGGGTTCGTTCTGCAAATTTACTTCCCTGTTCGGTCTGCGGACGGGCCTGTGATTGGTCCAGAGGGTGGCGTGATGTCTGTGGACATCGGACCCGCCCAATGATTGGATGGTGGAAAGCGTGAGGTGCGTCATATTTTGGGAAACGCCCACTATGTTGGATTCGCAGACAGCACCCATTGCGACAAACATTGCGGTAAAAACATATTAAAAAACGCAACACTGCACTTGTCAACTAATGAAAAAACCTCTGGGGAGTTGAGGGGTGATGAGGATGGGATGAGATATGACCTTAAAAAACCCAAAAAACAGGTGTTTTTTCAACTCTGACATCTGCCAACAGTCTGGATGTTCGGGCAGTCCCGTGATGTCCACAAACATGTTAGATCTTCAAGGACATGCATGCCTATTTCTGAATTGCAGGGTTAGGTGAAAAGCAGTTTTTGGATGCCTTATAACTTTGGCACCACTTAATGAAACTGCCTGAAATTTGGGAATTCCATTCTAGACCTGACTCCGAATGGTACTGTTTTGTCAAGAGGGAACAAAATTAGAGGGGGGGTCCCAAAATATTTTAAAGGCTTATAAATGTGGTGCCATTTGATGAATCTGCATAACGGTTTGCAAAAACATTGTAGACCTAGATATGAATTTGTTTTCAAAGTTTGGTGGGATTTTGTCAAGAGGAGGCAAAATTAGAGGGGGTCTCAACATTTTTTTTAGATGGCTTATAACTTTGTTGCCGTTTGACGAATGTGGGCAAACGTTTTCAGAAAGATTATACACCCAAACTTGAATATTTTTACAATGGATTTTGTCAAGTGGGGGCTAAGTTATATGACTATTGTATGTACTTACATTTTGTTACTTTTGACAAAATAAAACATGGGCGGATTTGCAGTAAACTCGTGTAAGCAGCATTGGAAAGGACCCGAAAGCATGGTTTTGCAAATGTGTATGTGTTTTTTTTTTTGAAACGTGTCATAATGTAGGTACAAAAAAATAATGATATGCCTTTGGCGACTCAGGGCCTTGGGCCATGACCCGGACAATCTGGCTACTGGCCATGACCACGAGGGACCAGCAATGTGGCTAAAGTCGGCATGGCCACCATGAACCGGCTATGTGGTAAAGTTTTTCGAAATTGGAATAGGTTTGAATGGGAAAAAAAATCTGCATGCGGAAACAGGTGGAAGTGCTGGATGGATTGCAGCAAATATGCATGAGAAGGGTCAGCAAGAATTTGAAAGCATGGTTTTACAAATATGTCCTGTGTTTTCTTTTTTTCAAAAGTGTAAAATGTAAGTACACAATAATTTAACATTGGTGTCTGGGCAATGGGCCTGGCTTTCAGGAAGAAGAAATGTGTACTGTAATTTCTTATTGGGGCATGCAGCATGGCCGAAGTGGTAGGTTTGAATGGGAAAAAATATTCTGCTTGTGGTTACGTCCTGAAGCGGTGGACTAGATTACAACAAACTTGCGCGACGAGCATTAGCAAGTACCTGAAAGCATGTTTTTGGAAATATGTCTTGTGTTTTATTTTTTCAAAAGTGTAAGAATGTAAGTGGAAAAACTAGTGATATACATTTGGTGCCTGGGTAGTGGGCCTGTCCCTCAGCAAACGCAAATGTGTACTATGATTTGCTTATATGGGAATGCAGCATGGTCGAAGCCCATGCCCCATGGATTTGGTGATTGGCCATGTCTGCAAGCCATGAGCACTGGCTATTGGTTACATTATTAGGGTACAGTAAACACTGAGCTAGGATGCCAGGAAGGTGCAGTGAATATTAGGGGTGGTTTCGTTTGGCTGCGGTCATGGTGGAGCCTTATGCCGTAGGCAATTGAACGATGAGTTCCCTCCCCGGCATGCACTGCTGATAACGACAGACATAAGTATGTGTTGCAAAAATAAGTTTCTTAAAGGAGGTTTACAGTTCTTTCATATATATCAAAAGAGGAATTATTAACAACTTATATACAGTGATGTAACACCATGAAACAATTTCACTCATAAAAACCTATTAAATTGACAGAAAAAACATTGTTAAAGGGATGTTATGGTTAAGATGCATCCCCCACCCGGGACTTCTCTCCTTCGCGTGCCACCTTGGCATCCCTTGGCATTTCCCTCCTGGGTTCTCATAAGCACTTGCCCATCCATACTGCCCCTTCTATATATGCACTTCTCTTACTTCACAACGTATATGTGCATTTATAGGTGCATTGTGGACAATTTTATTGTATAAGTAAAGGAAATGCAGATGCAAAAGATTTGTAGAAGATTGTTAAGTGGCAGTTTGTGTGTGGAAGCTTAATATGGTCATTGGGTTATATGTACAGTTTTTGTAAGTGATTGGTGGATGGATGTGTGACTGTTTGAAAGCAGGCATTGAGGGAGTGTTACAAATATAAAATTAAAAAGGATAGAAGGGCTGCCCCATGCAATGGTGTGCACGTGCCATCCAGATCTTTTATTGATCCATGGCCTGGAAAGGGGACTGTGGAGACTTTGTATAGTTATAAAGGTACATCGATTATGGTCCTTATTTTATGCTAGAGAGAAGTATTTGGGACAGAAAATTGTTTCTGTAAACAATTGTCCATTAGCACCCTGGGCGGGGGAACCAGCCAATCAGGTAGCTAGGAACAAGCCTGCATTCCAAACCGCCTAACGGCCGGCTCTTCCTGTCGCCATCTTCTCCCTCACCCTTCGTCCCATTTCTTTTTCACCCCATAACCTCCGACTTACTTATTTCAGTGGCGGCGGGTGCCGCCGCCATATTCGCTCCTTCTCTTTGCCTCCCGCAGGCCGCCATGGAAAGGGAAGAGGGGCTCTGTACGGAGACCCACCTTCCCTTTCCATGGTGGCCATCTTGGAAAAGGATATGTTGGAGAATCTTATTGAGTCTATCTACTTAATTGAGAAATGTAAAGTAGATGAAGTATATAAGAATATTTCTTTTATTTCTATTATTTAACTGTGAAAGGTGGTTCCTAAAGGAGCATTCCTATACTTACAACAACACTTTTTGATGGTGCGAGCTATGATTGCTTAGCATACCATAACTGGTGAATTTCTGGGGGTTTTCGGTTTTTACTTGTAACCATAACATCCCTTTAACAACATTTTTTTCCTTGAATTTCATAGGTTTTTATTAGTGCAACTTAACCATAACGTGCCTTTAACAAAGTGGAGGGTGGAATTGCGAGCAAGAAGGAGAAGGTGTTTGTTTTTTGGGGATTTTTCAGGGGTTTCTGAGAAGAGTTTTTAAAGTTTGAATAAAAGTCCTAGGATGAGCGTATTTGCGATTCAATAAAGAGGCTTCAACAGGTTTTAGGGAGGCTGGGAGATTTATTTGGCTTTGTGAATTGAGTTTGCATTTTATTTGCAAAGAATGTCCCTTTTCCGGCAAATAGGGTCTTGTAGAATGCAGTGTTGGTCAACTTGATGGTCTGGCAGTTGAGATTGCTTCACAGTCTTGCGCCAAGTGCCATGTGTCAGCAGTTTGTGTTGGCTTTGCAGTGGTGAAACTGAGTTGCGGTCTAGACTTTGTAGAGCTGGAACAGAAGTGGTAGAGCTGGCTGCTTTCATGAGAATCTCTCTAATTATGGTGTATGGCCAAGTGGTAGATGGTGGAGGGTGGGGATTAGTTTGGAGTTGTGACCTTAAAATTCTCTGGCGGTGATCGGCCTTAGGGGTCAATCGGGTCTGTTTAAGTCCTGTGTTCTGTTTGCAGAGAGCATGGAAAGGAGATTAGGTCTTCCCTTTACAGGGGTGTGTAGTCAAGGTGGCAGCTCTAGAGAGAACACAACCTCGGTGTTGGAGCAGAAGCAGCAGAGGTTGAGCAAGAAGGTGCTGCAACTCAGTGGGTTGGTGGGCACTTGCGTGGTCTATTCAGGGCTCTCCCGCTGTGTGTATTTTGTCACTAATGAGGGCCCAGGTTGCCAGTGGTTTGGTCTAGTAGGTGAGGACTATGTTGTGTTTTATAATGGTGGAAACACAGTAACTTGTTGAGGCTAGCGATAGAAAGAAGAGTGGTCCATGTTAAGTGTGAGCCATACTGCCTGTACCATCGAATGCGTGGTGCTTGCAAAGGTATTTCGGTGGATGACGGCTGTGCTGCCACTCTGATTAAGTGTCTGCGCAGTAGATTGATGCAGTACGTAGGACGGACTATCTATGGGGGCAAGCTTTTAGGGTTAGACTGCATGTGACGTCAGGCCTCGAATATTGCCAGTCATTGATACAGATGGCCTTGTCATTGATAAGCGGACTGTAAAGGGTGGTATAAAGTGTCTTTTTGGAAACACGTGAAGTTGTTTGCTGCGGAATAGGCTTTTATGGCGAATTTGGGGAAGATACTTTCAGGTGGTGGACCACCGGAAGGGTGGGGGTAGTGGCATGGAGATTAGGCTGGCAAGGGACTATAGAGTGACAGTTTGGAGTAGCTGGAGTCTGTGTTGGGTATGTGTTTGTTATTTGAGTTAAGGACTGGAGCTCTCAGAAGATGTCTCTGGATGTGGCTGGGGGTGCGGTGTATGTGTTTAGGAATTTGAATCGATTTGGGGTGCATTGTCAGGAGATGGTAGGTAGGGAAGCAGGGACGCTGTCAGGAAGCTGGGGAGGGCCCCTGTGCTTGCTCATGGAGATAGGAGAAAGACTATGTCAAGGAAGGGGCGGGTAACTGCAGGGGGATGGGTCTATTCAGGCTCATAGAGGAGCAGCGTGGAAATAGAATCGGCAGATGGTGTGTGCTCACAATCAGGCAGCTCACTCTTGGCTTTTAGGGTGAACATGTTTGGGGTTGAGGCCACAGGGGTCCTTCAAGTACAGCTGCGTTGCCACAGAGTGATGGAAAATGTGAGCTGGGGCCATTGGGCAAAGCAGCCAAAATGCCTTCCTGGGCCAGTGTAGCACTGCCATCCCGCCATCTGGCTCCCCCCTCTTTAAAGATCTGGCGTGGGCTCTTTGCCCAGTGATGGCGATTTGAAAGTGCTGGGTTGGAAAACCGGGTACACCCTCTCAACGGAAGATAAGCAGCAATGGCTTTGGCGGTTGAGAGTCAAATGCCCCTACTCCAGAGAAAAGCCGATGCCTCAATCCTCTGGTGCCAGGCATGCCACACGGGCTGCGGTGCCCACCCACTGCTAGACTGACCTACAGGGAACTCTGGAGATTTCCCAGCGTGCCGCTGCACCATGGGCCTCTTTTGTGTGGCTAGCCTGGTTTCCTGCTCCTCGTACCCTCTTTCCCAGGCGCCCCACCCCCATCCTTTCATCTCTCCTCATGCCACACATGCTTTTGGAGTATACTTTCTGTTGTAAAGATTGCAGTATGTTGTTCCTCACTCTTAACAAACGTGATATGCCCGTTTTATGTTTTATGTTTAACTATTTTGTTCAATCCTGTATAGGTACAAATATACTTTAACATTTGCTATATGGAACCATTTTTCCAAATTTCGCATGGTAAAATCCCTTCAAAGCCAACTTAAAGGGGCCGAGTTGTATACTTGCCAACATGACCCATTCCAATCTGTAGGTGGTTATCCAGTCCTGGGACTTGTAGTTCCACTTTTCCTATTATAAAACTCGGACTACAAGTCCCAGAATCCAAAGAAAAAAACAGGACTAGACAAGCACCTACAGCTTGGAATGGGTCATGTTAGCAAGTATGAGGCGGGCACACACAGTGTGATATAGTGCCACTTTGAAAAACATTTCCAGGGCCTCTTTCGTTTCCCATTCCACTCCTGTGTTGAACGTTTCACACATGTCCACGTTGCCTGGGAAAACATTTCACAATGTTTTGGCATTGTGCTAATCAGTCCTGGTCATCTTTTGCATAGTTCCAAAAAACAAACATGGAAAACTAATTTGGGTATCATACAACTTTTTAAGGTTTAGGCCCTTCTGTTAGGTACCATATCACACACAAACAGATATTGATCATGGTTTTTTTTATAGCATGAGTGTTTCAAAGGTGAACAATAAATGTGTCCACTGGCACTATCCCTATTAAGAAGCTCACCCTATCCCTGTAAGGTAGTGCTGTCCCTGGGGCAGAGCTGGTGCGCCTCCTGTCTAATAGAAAAGGGCAGAGAGAATCTATCCCTGTTTCTACAATGTCTCTATCTCGTAGCACTAGAAATGAATAAAAAAGAAGGATTGAGCCTGATCCGTTCACAATATGAACATTTAACGGAGGAAACATTTCCTTACGGCTGTGTGCCGTTTTCTTTATTCACTTCGATGAAGTGTGTGCACAGAGTGCAGGATAGTGGGTGTGGTGTGGCTCAACACACTCAAGAATGGTTTCAAAACAAAAAGGTTATTTCATGTTATCAGGAAATCAATTCAATAAAGCCAGTAGGCTGTTATACTGGCTACCCGTAACTATGGTTCCAGTCTTCTTCTGACCAGTATGGCTGTTATACTGGCTACCCGTAACTATGGTTCCAGTCTTCTTCTGACCAGTATGGCTGTTATACTGGCTACCCGTAACTATGGTTCCAGTCTTCTTCTGACCAGTATGGCTGTTATACTGGCTACCCGTAACTATGGCTCCAGTCTTCTTCTGACCAGTATGGCTGTTATACTGGCTACCCGTAACTATGGTTCCAGTCTTCTTCTGACCAGTATGACTGTTATACTGGCTACCCGTAACTATGGCTCCAGTCTTCTTCTGACCAGTATGGCTGTTATACTGGCTACCCGTAACTATGGCTCCAGTCTTCTTCTGACCAGTATGGCTGTTATACTGGCTACCCGTAACTATGGTTCCAGTCTTCTTCTGACCAGTATGGCTGTTATACTGGCTACCCGTAACTATGGCTCCAGTCTTCTTCTGACCAGTATGGTCTGACAAAAATCACCAATTGTATGTCGGTAACACAATCGACATAGGAAATTAGTTTACGTATACCGTATCCCCAAGTCCCTTTAGGGATATCGAGCAAAAGAGGGGTCGACGGGTTTCGATGACATTTTCAATATTGTCATCTTCTTCAGGACCAGTGTTTTAAGGCGTGCTATCAGTCACAGTGTCCATCAGAAAGGATGGGGCGTCCATTGCCGACCTTAGGAAGAGTTAAAAACAGTTGTTTACCTTGGTGTAGTGCTGGGCGCAGTTTTTCTTATGCAGTTAATGCCAGACTATGGTCAAAGAGCATACAAATCGATTGGTGCCCTGTTCACCGTGTTAGGGCCCATGGCGGTCAGGTGCGTGTATCCGCAAGGTGGTTATCTCCCACCTAGCCCCCAAGGGCTAGTGCTTTTCTTTGGGAAACCCATGTTCTGTTATATTGCACAAGGTGGATGCACATAGTATTTACCTCAGGCCTCGGCGTGTGCGTGTCCGTGTGGGTCGGAGGAGCAGTCCTTTTCTTGGCAGTTCTTTCTCTCTATTGTTTCTGCATTGCAGATGTCGACTGGGCATCATGCCAGGAGGGAGGGTAAAAATGAAGGAAGGAAAAGGGGTATTATTAGAAATCTATTTAGCATCCTTTTGACTGGTGTTGACTTATCGAGGTTGCACCTAGGCATTTGCAGTTGTCTAGTTCTCTGCCCCCATTTCAGCGCAGTGTACTCTACATAGTGCATTTGTCTGTGGAGCTCGCATATGTGCGGTCCACTTGGTCCCTCATCTCACTCATGTGGATTTGCATAGAGGATCCAATGCGGGCAGGGGTCCTAAATATTTGAGGGTGCATTGCGGAATCACATCTTTTATAAAGGAACAGGATAAATATTGTGCTTTCTAGATGCCTGTGGGCTTAAAGGGGCATCCATACCTGGAACGGGATTTCTCGCACGTCAGTCTCCATGCCTCAAGTGGCGCTGGAGATCGGGACGTGCAGTGCCCGTTAGTTTAAACATCAGCAACTTACAGGCCGATTCATGGAATTAATGTGCGCTGAAAATTTCCGCGCAAGCGTGTGAAACCGTGCGAATCGCAGCGCAAGTGCGAAAATCACAGCAAAACCCACGCACATCGATTCATGGAAGTCCGTGCACGTATAAATCCCTGGATGTGCGCTAAAATCCTGCGTGGCGCACGCAGGCGCACACATCATCAAACAGCATGCGCTACGCGCACAGTGAAAGTGCACATAGCGCGGCGCACACAACAAAAGTAGGCGGAACACGGGGCGTAAAACGCGGAATGGGGAACAATGCGTGAAAATGTGGGCGTTACGGGGGAAGTACAGGAGGCAAATGTGCGGAACGCCCACACGCGCGCCTACAACACGTATTCATGGAATCGAACGGGGCTAACGTGTGCGCCAAATAAGACGCGCTAATCCGGAAACACGTACGCCAGCAGGAAGCAGGGGTACGCGGACCCGCGCAGTATAAAAGTGCGCGCAAACAACAAACAAGCTCAGACGCTAAGATGAATATACCATTCCTCGCAGCAGTGGTCGTGGGATACTGCAGGAGGAGGAGGAGTATAGTCAGGGCCAGAATTTTTACACCCAGGACCAGCCTTTTTGGCTGATGACCAGGTGTATGGGAGGTACAGGTTTCCACCTCACATAATACTCGACCTAGTGAGTGAGTGGGAGGATGACCTCACATCACCCACCCTGTGCTCCCAAGCACTGAGCCCCTTGGAAAAGGTGCTCAATGTACTGCACTTCTTGGCCACTGGTTCATTTCAGTGGACAAGTGCCATGGTGGGGGGGGTGTCACAGGCCACGCAGTCACGCTGCCTCCACCAGGTCTTGGCCATCATGACTGCACGACCATCAGTCTGCAGGCACATATACCTGCCCAAAACCCCTGCAGAAAGGCAGGCTGATGGCCAGGATTTCTACGGGGTCGCACAATTCCCCAAAGTGCTAGGTGCCATTGATTGCACCCATGTGACTCTACGTCCTCCCAGGACATCTGAGCACATCTATAGAAACCACAAGCACTGGCATTCCATTAAAGTGCAGGTAGTATGTGATGCCAAGGGAATCATCACCTCAGTATATGCCAACTATCCAGGGTCCACCCATGACAGTTTCATTTACAGAATGTCAACCCTAAAGCAGGACCTAGAAGCTGGGCGGCATGGCGATGCATGGCTGCTTGGTGAGTATAAATGCCACTGCACATGCATGCATGTCACATACTGAGTAATGTCACAACCCCACTAATGATACCCATCATCACCTCCCGAGGGGACAGTGCCTACCCTCTGAGCACCCACATGATGCCAATTCGGAACCCCACCACATCACCCGAGGTAAGATACAACACAGCCCATATTGCAACCCAGGGCATAGTGGAGCGCACATTCGGAGTGCTCAAGTCACGCTTTCGCTCCCTTGACCGCTCTGGTGGGCAGCTGCTATATGCTCCCCCAGTAGTATGCAGGATCATAGTGGCAGCATGTGTCCTGCACAATGTTGCAACACGCCGGGGGCTGCCGGTGGACATGGTGGTGCCCTCACATCCCCAACCACATGCATGGCCGCTGCGCATGGGAGGTGAAAGGGCACGTGGTGAGGCAGCCTGTACACAGCTGGTGGCTAATTACTTCACCTAAAATCACACCCCTGTGGAGTGCAAACAGCCCTGGCACATACCAGCTGACAATCAATGATGATGATATAAGGGACAGTCAACTGTCACAACCATACCAGCCCGAGATTGGTCACCTGGAAGTGTTACATTGTGTGCATCCCTACCTACTGAAAGACAACCAATGCTGTGTCACTAAAAGACACACATTTATGCTGCATGACTGACTACCCCCTTGCAAAATACTACATGAAAATAGCGCCATGTCAGCCAACCCATCCCCATCTCGGCCACCCAACACACCATGGCATGTCATGCAATGTGAAATCAAACAAAGGAATGCACAACACCTGATACAAGTGTCACAAAGTAACAGGTGCACAGGCCACAGACAATATGCTCCCAGTAATCAATAACAAACAGCACACATGACCAAATACTTACCAGCAACACAATACAGCAACACAACATGAAACATTGCAAAAATATGACAGTACAAAGTCATAGTAGTGCAAGTCTTACAACCTGAATAAGCCAGCACATCGACCCCTTCCAACTGCAGAGTGTTGCTGTCACGCAAATGTGTCAGTGTACTGCATACAACATGAACTGCATTCGCAAAGGAGACGTCCATGTGAAGACATGAAGAAGGTACCTGCGAATAAGGATGAAGACATGGATGCACAAGCACATGTCAATACACCATGCAATGTTCAATACAACAACAATACCCACTAGGGATGTCCACACAGTATTGACTACAGACTGCCCACACAGCTCATGGGAGTCCAATGTCACTGTGTAAGCTACTGTCACTTGGTCACACCCTTTGCAAGTCCAGGGAAATGGGAAGCAGGAGGGGTGTGTGTGTCAGGAACCCAAACATCTAACCCAAACACAGGACAAGCCTGCATGTGCCCAGCCAGAATACACAGTGGATGCCCATGGGAGCCACACAAGGCAACACACTGTAAAAAAATAAAATAATTGTTTTTAAAAAAAAATCAAAAATTGCCATGTGGGGATCACGGGGGGGAGGCCACCCAGGAGGTTCGAGGACAGGGTGCGCACCAACACCCAACTGCGTGGATGTTGCGGAAAAAAATACCTCCATGGGCTCATGGCCTGCACGGCTATGCCATTGTGGGAGAACTGCTGTCGCTTTCATCACCCTCTGCTGCTGCATCAGGAGGTGGTGGTGCTATGGGAGGCAGCCTACGCATAGCCCTGGTATGGTCCTCCATTGCAGCAAGCATGCAGGTGTGGAAGGTCTGATTCTGGAAGATGATAGTGCGGTGATCCCCATGCAGCACCTCACGGGTTGCCTGCATTTCTGCTCGCATGGCCTCGCGTGAGATGCCCGGATCTCCTCACGGGTTGCCTGCAGCTCAGCTGAGAGCAAACGTGTGAGCTGCTCCAGCTGCTGTTCTGCCCTAAAATTTCGGGAAGCCTCAAGTTCAACCAGAGTCTCCCTGGGGTTATGGAGTTCCACCCTCAGGGCTTCCCTGTGGCCCTGTGATTCTATTAACATGGCTTCGCGCAGAGTCTCCAGTGCCGCCCGTCGGTCCCTGTTGGACGCCAACATGTCTTCCCTATGTGATTGGCAAATGGACTCTGTTGCCTGCTGTTGTTGCTCCATCTGCCTTTCAGGGGGGAGAATGGAAGTGGCCACCCTCTCCATTGCCTGAGCCATCATTTCAACTGATGCTCCCTGTTGGGCTGCTATACTGTACATTGAGTTTTCCCATACAGTATTGCCTGGTGGCGCATGGCCACGCGTCGGCGGGCACCACACCTGTTCGGGACAAGGCAATCTGCACCTTGCTGTGCTGGCACTGCCTGAGGCTACAGGACTGCATTCCCCCTCTTATCTGCTGGCCCAGGAACAGGAGCAGATGTTGTGGAGTGTGACCCTGCATCCGTAACCGCCAAAGGCGGGCCTTCCAACACTGACATCCCCATAGAGGGTTCTACCCCTGGTGCAGGTGGGTTGGACAGAACAGAATCCCTGCCAGAAGCACTCACCTGTGACAGCACATAAGTCTCATCATCCGATTCAGTACCTGAATAGAGGTCTGGGGAGTTGCACCCAGAGACACCCCTGGACAGTATGGTCTGCAGTACAAAAGGGTTTTCACCAACCACCACACCACGTCCTCCACTGGTGCCAGGTTGTGGCTGAGATTCCTCCTGGGTCTGCAACATCTCCTCAACCTCACCAGCATTAAGTGCGTCATCACCTGCAAAAACATGAAAGACAACAAATGGAAACAGGCATGAGCACCATAGCACACACATAGGCCTGACAAGCCAGAGATCCAGTACATGATTTACACATGTCCCACATGACTACAACCCTGGCATGCATGCACTGTCAATGAGTTTGAAGGGGAGTTACAAAGCAGACACTGAGGACACCAAGATGGAAAAGCAACACATTTGCTGCATGGTGGGTAGCACTGGCATCACACATCAGCCTGTGAGTGGCATGTCCAATACAAATACATGACACATGCCAGCACACAGATGGCATGTAGCATAGCCATGGCACATTTGACTAGTACAGCGATATGTCAGTGAATGAGTACTGTCACCCATCCATGTGAGATGGACATGATGAGATGAAAAATGACAAATAGTGTGCCAAAATGTGCATGTGCCACACACTGCTACACATCCAGTGTACAATAATACAGTGATTGTAGGCAGATGTACACATCAATGGTTGGTCACTTTAACATGACAGGAAACAACTATCATGTACCAAATTCAAACAGGCACCAAAAATCAATGTGAGCAGGCCAATACACAATCAGCCTGAATGGTCTAATCATTCACATGACAAGGTAACAAATGTGGCCCAATGAGGGGTGTAATCAATGACATAAGCATGTCACATATGTGGCATTAGGGCTGATAAATGCGTTGCGAAAATGGGAGAATTGAAACAATCAGCCTGAATGAACCCTGAAAAAATCTGAACAATGTTGTTGCAAGATGACAGTTCAAGGGCAACTGCAGTAATTTTGTGCTAATTGGCTACTGTGGGCAGAAGGGATACTGTCATACCCAAATTCAAGGCCGGTGAATGTTTTAGAGCTAGCACATGGGGGACCTATACCACTCAGGAGTACACACCCTCACCAGGCACTCAATCAGAACCCATCATCCAAACAACATACACATGGATTACACACACATGCATGGGCACTCACCGGACAATGCGTCGTAATCTGGTAAGTCTCCCACGCCTTGGATCTGTTCCTCTGTGACGAAGGTTCCAGCAATAGACTCATGTTCAGTGAGTTGGTTGTCCTCTGGTGGAGACCCACCGCCAGTCACCAGAGTAGAGGCATGATTTGAGGCCAGCTTGTTCTTTGCTCTGCGTTTCAGGTCATTCCACCGCTTGTAGCAATCATCAGCTGTGTGCCTCACAAATCCAAGGGCACTAATGATGTTGGCGATGGTCTGCCAGTGTGCCTTACGTTGACCAGGTGCGGTGTTGCACCCTGCAGTCACCACCATTTCGCGGCTATGTGCTGACACATAGGCCACAAGTGCATCAAGTTCAGCGTCATTAAAGCTAGGCTTCCTTGACGTGCCGGAGTGTGTAGCCGTGTCTGGGGTCTCAGCCTGTACTGCCAGAGCACCCTTCTTCTTCTTTTTCAAAGGTGGTGCGGATCCTCAGTGGCTTACGCCCCTCTGGTCAGTAGGGGCAGAAGCGCCGGTGGACTGGGTACTAGGAGTGTGCGAATGCACAATTACCAAAGGTCTTGGTGCAGGCATTGGCTGCAGGGTGATGTTGGCAGGGCCAACGTCTGTTTGATGGGCCTGGACCGACACTGTCCCGGCTGGGAGACACAGAGCTGAAGTGGATAGAGCTGCAGCTGCCCCTGCAGCATCCCCACCCTGCCTACTTGGGGCAGCAGATGACATTGCTGCCCGAGATCCACGCGGCCTGGTGACAGCAACTTGCACCACCACACGTGGCTTAGACTTGCTGACCTGGAAGTCAGCCTGGGAGTCATCCTGTGCCGGTTCTGGTGCCAAAATGGGCTGGTCCAACAAGGGCTGAGCTGGGATGGTGTCAGCTACGTTTCCCACAACCATGGGGGGGGCATGGGTGTCCCTGATTGGTCCTCCACACACAGGAGTTTAGGGGCACCCTGCAAATCCTGGCCACGTCCCCTACCGCGCCCACCATGCCCACCTTTTGGAGGTCGGCCACCTTTGCCTCCCTTACCGCTTGGTCGCCTCCCAACCATGGCACTGAGGTTGTTGTGCGTATGGGAGTAGCAGTAAACAATTGTCCTGGGCAATTGGGGGTGAAAGAGGTAGGGTACTAGATGGAATTCGTACCCTAGTGCTCTAGCAAGGCTGCCTGTGACCGCTGGGTGAAGATGACGGGTCACGCAATGCACAGGCACCCCGAAAACAAAAATGAACGTGCATGCAACCCCTCGTAGACCACGTGCATGGAAAAATGAACCCGCACTACGCTGTGGCACCCAGAAACACAAAAATAAGCGTACACGTAATACACACAGCCTACACTGACCTCTGAAGGGGTAGGCGACACACGGGGCAAGCACAGTTGGTAAATACGTGCGCAACTCACCGTATGCCTGGAAAAAGAACGTGAAAAAGACGTACTTTTTGTACGTTGGCAACACCCCCGCCAAAAAAAGAAATGTACGCTGTCTGAGGAAACAGGACAAAAGAAGAAGTGAACGCTGTTTGAGGAAACAGGCCAAAATAAGAATTGAACGCTGTCAGAGGTAACAGGGAGTACGAACTTGAACCGCTGTGAAGTAATCGCGTGTGAACCGACTAGAAGTACAAAATTCACCCACTTGCTCTCCACGAAAAGCCCGTACAAGAAAATGGCGTGCTACACGTACCTTTTCAATCGGCCCACACGTACAACGTCACTAACGCTTATACGCGCTAAGGCCCTTTCCTCCAATTACACGAGCTGACACTCGGACGTGCAGTTTTTGCATGTGTTCAATGAACATGCACCCGTGTTGAGGGAAACGCCCTTGCGCATCACATCACAGACGCGCTTACGCGCTAAGGGCCTTTCCACGAATTACACGCTGATGTGCAATTTTTTCACGTGCCAAATCACTCCGTATCAAGCTGGCCACGCGACAACACACGGAAGACCACGCTCCTGCCCAGAAGGCCGAATTACTGCCCCCAAGAGCCCTGAGCACACTCCCACCTGCCATCTGCTACTGCCTGCCTGCCTGCCGCCCATGTGTCCTGCTATTTGCTGCCTGCACGTCAGCCAGGGGTGCAGTTGCTGTGACCATCCCTGCTGGAACTGAAGTAGCCCAGCCCCAGGACCCAGGTGCCCACCCACACCTGCCTCTGGGGTTGCCATGTCGGGCACAACACCATCTGGCACCACTGGCAACCCCCAGCCACAGAGGCAGAGGGCCACCAGCTTCAGTGCCAGGGAAGTTGGTGTCCTGGGGCAGTATGATGCCCTCTTTGGAAGTTCACACGCCGACTATGAAAGACGGACCAGGATCTGGATGGACATCGTGACTGCCATCAACGAGGAGGGGGTGGCAGTCCGCGACATCAAACATGTCAAGAAGCGCTGGGAGGACTTCATGTCCAGGACCCTCGACAAGGGGCCACCTGTCCGACCACCAAATGAGGGTCCAGGAACGCATAAGCCCAGCGCTCCACGTCCAGGTCCTTGAGAGGCAGACCTGTCTGGAGTCGAGCAGTAAGTGTACATGCATACTGGTTGGACGCTGTGCGTGTTGTGGTGTGCCAGTAGTGTGCAGGTTGCACATGTGTTTCTGTAGGGCCATGTATGGATGTGTATGAACAGGGGCGTGAGGCTGACACATGCAAGTCCTCTCATGTGTGAGACACATGGATGGTGTATGTGTGGGTAAGCATGCAGGCCAAATGCAGATGTGGGAGCACACATGTTTGAATTACTGTGTATGTACGTTGGCATGGTTGTGGTGTCACACATGGATGTTGGTTCCAGCTGCATGTATCTGCACTGTGTACATGTGCATGTGTGTGTATTTGACAAGTGTGCAACTGTGATGCAACATGGATGCATGTGGCACTGACATGTAGAAAGCTGGATGCCAGATGTGACATGGATGGCGATGTCATCACTCTGACAGTTGGTGGACATGTACACATGCATGTAAGTGTGTTGGTGTGTGTGCATGTGTTGTGTACTCCCAGTGTTTCATGTGACGTCAGGCTCACCTTCGGATGCTGATGCTGATGTATGTGTATGGATGGTGCTGCCTGGTGCAATATTGCTGTGGAATTGCTCATGTGTGTGAGTAGAAATGACATGTGTGTTAGGGAGTGTGATGCCATGTCTGAAGTTTGACACTGCCACTCATGTAGAACTGTGCCCTGATGCCTGTGTTCTATCTCTCCCTGTCTGCAGCGTCAACTGATGAAGAGGGCGGAGAGGGTCCTGTGGAGCAAAGCGGCAGGGATCGCACCACCAGCCGGAGACGCAAGGCCCGGCTCCCCTCCCAGATTGTCATCTCTTCGGGGAGTGAGGAGTCTGGTGCCGCGTCCCAGGCCGCAGCTGCCAAGGGTAGGTCCAAGAAGCAGAGGTTGGAGATGGACTCCTCAGCAGCAGGAGGGGCAGCTGAGACCCCACAGGGTCTGACGGAGGAAGATGGGATGGAGTCATCCAGGTTGGTGGGGGTTTTGAGGAGGAGGAGGCCGTGGAAGGGACACACACGGGGTCTGGAGGTGGGGATTCCACTGGTGCCAGTGGTGCAGTGCAGGGGCAGAGACAGGAGGTAGCACAGGCCGCCGCGGAGGGGTTCTACGTGATTTCAAAACGGGTCTGGACGTAGGCATCCCTGCTGGTGCCGGCTGTTGCAGTCACAGGATCAGGGACAGGATTACACACAGGCACCTCCGCGGGTATACCGTCATTTCATCGCCGCACTTTTCATTGCAGGTTTTTTTTTTGGGGGGGGGGGAAACCTCCCCAAACCCCCGTTCTTTTTTTTCTTTTTTTTACATCCCGAACACCCAAACCCATTTTTAAAAAAATTTACCCCCCCAAAAAATTAGATGTTTTTTTTTACGAAAAAAAAATTGCGGCAAAAAAACCTGCGATGAAAAGTGCGGCGATGAAATGACGGTATACCCGCGGAGGTGCCTGTGTGTAATCCTGTCCCTGATCCTGTGACTGCATCATCCGGCACCAGCAGGGATGCCTACGTCCAGACCCGTTTTCAGGGAGGGGTTGGGCGCACAACAACTGGCCTTCCTCTCCCTGCGGACGTGGCTATCTGGGACCGGGTTGAGCCTGTCCTGGCTGGGATACCATTGCGTCAACTGGGCATGCAAGGTGAACTGCTGTGTTTTCGTGAAGACACTGCACATCATCTCGGATGCCTCTTTGACCACGTTGACCTACTGGGACGGGTCACCAGTGCTGGATTCCTCCGTGTGCTGGACCTTCTTACGACCCTCTCCTCACCTGAATTCCCTACGCGCCAGTCATCCTCCATGCCATCTTCCCACCCATGTATCACCTGGGTACCCTGTGAAGCTGCCTCTGACCCAGCGGCCAGACTGGTGGAGGACACATCCCTGCCACAGTCAGGAGTCGGACGTCCAGCAGGGTTGGCCACCACGACAACTGCACCCCAGCCGGAGGAGGATGTGCAGGCAGCAAGAGCCAGGGCGCAGGCACAGGCACAGCGGCAGCAGCAACATGGTGGGAGCAATGATGGCTCGGTGCCTTCAACATCGGAGGGGCAGGCATCGGACAGAGGGCAGGAGGACCCAGGAATGCAAGTGTCTTCCGTGTGGCAGCGGTTGGGCCACGCCATAGATGCGGAGCGGCAGCGGGCGGAAGAGGCACGGCTCACAATGGTCATGGCGGAGAACTCCATGCGGAGGGCACTGAGGCGGGCCGAGTGCCTCGAAGCAATTCGCAGGGAGTTGGAGGTCAACATGTCATCGTCCCTGCGAACCCTCGCGTCCATGGAAGAGGACCGCCTCCAGGACATTGAGCGGGAGTTCGATGATGCCCTGGCCCGGGACATCAAAAAGTGAGCCGTCGGACTAGCCCGCTGCCATTGTAAATAGTTAGTTAGTGTTATGTTTCATTTTGGTTTTAATTCTTTTTTGGGGCGCTTGGACAATACCCCACATTTTTGTATATAGTTCTTCATTAGTTAGTGTATTTTTTAGGTTTCATTCGGACAGTTGGACTCATGGACCCAGGATTTCATCCTTGTAAATAGTTGGAGTGTGGATCTGTCAGCATTTTCTTTTTTGATTTTTCCATGGAGCAATGGATTTTACTTTTTCATTTCTGTTTGGATTCACTTTGTTGGAAGGAGACTTTGGAGACATTTTTGATTTCATATATTTTGGATTCTGATTTCCTTTTTTTATCATTATGTGGCATTCTGCATTGTTTTCCTTATGTCCATTGTTTGGTCTTTGAATTTCTTTCACCACATTTTTTGTTCAATACAATTTTTCCCGTACTTCAATGTGTGGTATTCTCTCATTGGTTTCATGGATGTCACGATGTGGGTTTTCACATTCACTGGCACCCATTGTGTGTTTGACGGACGTGTTGATGTACATACATGCCATTTGGGTTGTTTCATGTAATGGGCATTTCAATGTGGGGTGTATGTTATGCTTGGTTGGTTATTTGGGCAGGGGTGGCGTGCCATGGGATTGTGGTGGCCATGAAGGCCATGATTGTGGGTCATCTTGACGTGTTGGGGGGACATGAGTGGGGGCCTGCTGGGGGGGGGTCCAGGGGGACATGAGTGGGACATGAGTGGGGGCCTGCTGGCAGGTGCCCCTCACTGCTGGGGGGGTGGGAGTGCAGGGGGACATGAGTGGGACATGAGTGGGGGCCTGCTGGCAGGTGCCCCTCACTGCTGAGGGGTGGGGGTGCAGGGGGACATGAGTGGGGGCCTGCTGGCATGTGCCCCACACTGTTGGGGCGTGGGGGTGCAGGGGGACATGAGTGGGGGCCTGCTGGCAGGTGCCCCTCACTGCTGGGTGGTGGGGGTGCTGGGGGGCATGGGTGGGACATGAGTGGGGGCCTGCTGGCAGGTGCCCCTCACTGCTGGGGGGTGGGGCTGCAGGGGGACATGAGTGGGGGCCTGCTGGCAGGTGCCCCTCACTGCTGGGGGTGGGGGTGCAGGGGGACATGAGTGGGGGCCTGCTGGCAGGTGCCCCTCACTGCTGGGGGGTGGGGGTGCTGGAGGACATGAGTTGGTGATCATATTGCAAGGTGACATGTGGCTTCGCTGGGGGGCATGCCCATGGTGGATGGGCTGCCTGCAGGACATGACCAGGGGTGCAGGGTAGTCTCCTGTGGTGTGGGCTGCCTGCAGGGGCCGTGGAGGGGGTAGAGGGCGTAGAGGGGACACCTGGGAGGACCCACACTGCCAATTCACGTGTGGGAATCCCCGCCCACCCCACTGGATACACGTACCCCGCTCCGATAGCAAAATCGCGTGTGAAACTTCACGCGCACCCCTGAAATACACGTACCCCGCTCTGACAGCGAAATCACGTGCAAACCCCAGTTATACACGTACCACGCTCGCACAGGGCCAATCGCGTGTGAAACTCCCCGTGAACCCCAGTAATACACGTACACCGCTCGCACAGGGCCAATCGCGTGTGAAACTTCCCGCGCACCCCCAAAATACACGTACCACGCTCGCACAGGGCCAATCGTGTGTGAAACTCCCCGTGCACCCCCGTAATACACGTACACCGCTCGCACAGGGCCAATCGCGTGTGGAACTCCCTGTGCCGGGGTGTACATGTATTTGGAGGGGTGCACGGGGTGCGCTGGGAGTTTTACAGGCGTTTTCGTGGTTGGAGGGCTGTATGCTGGTCCAATGGCCTGTGCGCCATGTACGGGATTTGTGCGCTGTGCATGGCGCACAGGGAGGGGTTGGGGGCGTAACTGGCGCTGCTGCAGGGTCGCTGCGCCACTCTGTGCCACGGCTGGTTTTGGATGTTGAAATCCATGAATATGCTGTGCGCGGAAATGGATTTTAGCGCATGCGGCTGGCTGCACCACTTCTGTGCTGGATTCTATGAATTACCCCGTTAATGTGGTGATCACAGATCATTCTTACTGTGGGGTGGACGGAGTGCCTCGCTGGATCGAGGTTTCTGGCTGCCGCAGTTTGACTCGCGTGTGCAGTCAAACTCACAGTTTCACTTTACGTGTACGCGAGGCACTCCGTCCACCTGACGGTAAGAATGATGTGTGATCACTGCATTATGTTGCTAATAGAGGATAGAGGATAGAGACATTGTAGAAACAGGGATAGATTCTCTCTGCCCTTTTCTATTAGATAGGCATCGCACCAGCTCTGCTCTAGGGACAGCACTACCTTACAGGGATAGGGTGTGCTTCTTATTAGGGATAGTGCCGGTGGACACATTTATTTTTTGCCATCTTTTGCGTACACCTATATATTAGTACGTTTCTGTTTATAGAGGTTCCACGAGCTGGGGACATGCCTCTTACCCTGCACACACGTATTTACTCTTTAAAAAACTTTAAACGAAGGCACAAGCACGTATGTCCCTAAAACAGAACAATTTCCTAAACAGATGTTAGTGTTAGGGATACAAAACCACTTACTGTGGCTTGGCCATACAGTAGGCCAAACATACACTGTTCTGCACCAGAGCAGGGAGGGTCAATGTTGGATTTGTCCATGTGAAGTACCTAGACGCATGGCTGACAACCTCAATATGGACATGGGGTGGGCATAGTGCGTGGCTGGTTGAAGAAGATGGTCTCTGAAATTCTGGATAAGAGGGGTGCAATATTGAATGGATTAGCTGCCTAGATTTACCGTAGGTGCATCCAGGACCACCCCTGCTCATATCTGCCAGGCAGTGCTCCCGTGGGGTTGCAGACCCCAGAAGCGAACAAGGGCATAATCATGCATGCTAGCGCCCAGAGTCCTAAATTTAAGCATATGTGGCCACATCCAAGCAAATTACAAGAGATTAAAAGGACTACGTATATTTTGTATTCACTGTATCATTGTTCAGGTGCATAGCCTCAGCCGTGTAGTGGCATGTCTAGGGAGTGGCCTGCGGTGGCACGTGCTGCCCCTGGAATCTGATTGGTCACCCCAGGTGCCACCTCATTATCCTAAACTATGATCATTATGTGTGTGTGCGCTCGTACATTGGGACTGCACAATGGGAATGTTTGAGCTGCATCAGAGGCAGAAATACGCAGCACCTCGGCATAATTGAGCAACATCATGAAAATACTGGTCTGGATCTACTGTGGTGTATTTGCACACCAGCACATACATAGCTAGCACACAATTAAATGATTGTTTTCTGTTCTGGAATGTGTTGACAATACCCCGTCTTGAGATGTCAGCAATTCCAGTGGTGGAAGTGGGTGGGAACGGTTGGGAGCGATGCTTCTCTATTATTATTATTTTATTTTTAAGTTTCACTGTTCCTATACCTTTTATTTTAAGAAGGAACCCGTTCAGGAATGGTTCAGTTTTAATATAAAAGTCTAGGAAGAAGCTTAAACTTGCACTTCAGTGAACTGCACTGAACATTCTCTTAAACAGCAAGTTTGTTTGTTTGGGGGTTTGGATTGCGCGTGGGAGGGTGTGTGGTGATGGGTTTGTGGAGAGTGGGGGCAGGCCAGTAGGGAACATAGTTGCACTACATCTTTTCGTACACTTCGACCACTGACCAATTCTGATAGTGGCTCATTTCCTGGCACAGAGATTCAGTTCAGATATTGTGATGAATCTTGCAGAGTCCTCACAAAGACCCTACCTAGAGTCTCCTCCCAGGTAGCCAGAGGAAGGTAGCCGCTACTGGATCCTGTCCCTGGGGGTGGTATTAGACAGGAGGATCACCTGGGAGGAGAAGGGCCCCAAGGGAACAGGAGGGGCAGTATTTGTCTTCCCCAGAGAAAGAGGTTTGAGTGATGACAGAATATATAATGGCTTGTTGTCGGAGTGGGGTTTCCGTTCCCAAAGCTATCCATCTTGGTGGGTGTGAAAACTGTTATGATCAATCATCTATCAGGAGTAAGGCTCCCCATTATAATTGGTATTATATTTGGTTATTTATAACGTGCTTAATACTCAGAGGTTTCTAAGTGCGGACCCAGGGATCGAACCCGTGTTGCTCCGCATCGTGTTGCTTCTAAGGCAAACGCGTTGCCCCTGAGCTATCCTCCCGAGACCCCTTCACAAAGTTACCCACATCTATAGTGGTATAATCTTGTGGTCTTGAGATCTGTCTCCTCTCCTCTCGAGACTCCATCTCTGCTTCCCTTTCCTCCCTTGGCTGGCTCCCCTTTCACTCCAAACTTAAATTTCACTTCCTCTGCCTAGTTTTTAAATCTCTCCATGGTCTTGCTCCTCCTTATCTCTCTTCTCTCCTCTATTTCTACACTCCCTCCCGCTCCCTTCATTCTGCTGACCACTTCCTCCTCACTGTCCCTCCTTCCCCCTGTGCCCCCTCCCGCTTCCGTTCCTTCCAGCTCCTTGCCCCCCTGCACTGGAACTCCTTACCTCTCTGTATCTGCTCTATTCCTTCCTTCTCATTCCGCACATCCCTTAAATCTCTCCTTCTCCATTCTCCACCATGAAACCCCTTCCCCTCTGGTCCCCCCTCCTTCCTTCCTCTCTCCCCCCTTGATCATCTCCTTCCTCTCCACCTCCCCCAAGCTCCCATCCTTTTCACCTTCCCTTGCCTCCCTCTTCTCCTCCTCCCCCTCCCTCTCGATCTCTGCTCTACTGCTTTGCCTCCCCTCTTCCCTCCAATTTAATTGCTCTTCTCACTGTTTTGTTGGACTGATTCATTACTGTATGTTGCTTCCACTGTTATGTTTTTTGTATTATGTTGTTCTGATGTTCAGCGCTTTGGCGAAAGGGGCTTTATAAATAAAATAAAATACAAAATAAATACAAATACAAACAGGAGAATGATAAATGTGGACATCAGAACATTAACATCTTAAATTCTGATAAAGCAAACTCTCCTTTAAAACAGAACCAATCATTGACTCCTTTTGAAATTCCTTTTGAAGATGTAATTAATAATAAAAATGAAGTAGGTACATTTAAAAACAATGTTCAGGAAGGAAAAGGTAATTTGAACATTGAGGACTTCAACTCCCTCAATGCCTGTACTGGGACAAGAAAGAGGGATGTAGAGGCACTTGACTGCACATCTAGTAGTTCTACTGACCCACACCTGAGAGGGACTGTTAACTATATGTGGCCCCGCCTCAGGTGGAGGCCATTAGGAGTGGCAGAAGGTGGAGGGTCTGCAGAGACTCCACGTTGCAGTGGCAGTGGCAGCAGAGGAAGCAGAAAAGCAGAGACGCAGGAGTCACCGCTGTTTGCAGAGCAGACGGTGGTCCCAAGAGGTCTCCAATTTTGATGGCCTTGCATGCAGAGGTTCCCAGGCGCGAAGCGTTATTCAGAAAAGATTTCCCCCTTTGATGGTCGGAAGTGCAGAGGTTGCGCGGCGAGGAGTGTTAGTCTGAAAAGCTTTCCCCATTGTAATTGGTGCTCCGGTGGCAGGCGAGCAGCGGAGTGTCCTTGCAACCAGTGAGTTCACTAGTATTGTGTAACCCAGAACACCCCGTAATCGCCCGCTGGCCATAAATAATAACTGTGAATACCAAACTCATGTAAAGAAGCTAAACTGACAGAATAAGTTTACCTTTGAATACCAAACTGATACAAAGAAGCTAAAGTGGCAGAATAAGAACTTTGGTAACAGACAAGAAGGTTATAATAGCATTTATAAATGCGGAAGCGATTGGCAAAGCCAAGAGAGGGTAATCCTAAAAGAAGTTGACAATAACCAGTATTGCCAAAGCCAAAAGAGGGTAATACTCAAACAAGCTAACAAGAACCTTCATTGCCAAAGCCAAGAGAAGGCAATTCAGATGCAAGCTAATTGTAACCCCTATTGCCAAAGCGAGAAGGAGGCAATTGTTGAAAAAGATCCAAACACGCATTGTCTAAGCCAAAGAAGAGCCAGTGTGGTAGAAAGCCATATAAGCATTTGGTTGATGTAAGAGAGGGAAAGCGAGTGGCAAGAGGGCAGCTCTCCTAATAGAAATCATCCAGGAGGTGAGGAGCATAACCTGCATTTCATGTGGCAATCCCAAGAGTGAACACATTGCACCAATGTATAGCATGTCTTCCCAGAATAAGCCATTAATACTGATGTTGTTGGACGTCTAAAGACTTTACTGTACTGTTTGGACTAAACTTTACCACAGAAGTACTTGTGTTAGTGTAAGGATTGTTTAGTCCTGACAGGCGATTTTACAAGGGCAGGGACTTTGTAATGTTAGTCCTGGCAAATGAGTGGACAAGGAAGAAGTCATTGAAGTATTGTGTTGGGGTTAAAGGCTGTGAAGAAGAAGTGGCAAGATCACTAACATATTTTGTGACCTGTTGTGGAATCATCCTGACAAAACACTGCTGTTGATACAGATGAATTGTGGAAGTGTTTTGGTTTCCTAAGAAGCAGTTGTGTTAAACTCTGCTACAAGTGGAAAGATAAAGATTTGTCATTTATTTTGTTTGTTTCGTTTAAATACTTGATTTGGTGTAAAAACCATAAAGCATATAAATACTTAATAAAACACATTCATAGTTCATAATCCAATTACAGAGATAAAGAGATAATTCATTATGCATTAGACATTGCCCATCAGTTCTAAACAAATAAAATAAGTTAAAAGTGAGACAAATCTTTGGCCTTTCTTAACTGGAGGAGAGCGAGCTCGATGCCTCTCAAGAATACTTCAAAGAGGAAAGCAATCTTCTCAATTTATTTTCAACAGGGAGTCAAAATGTCTTCCTACCTCCTCTGTCTTTCCCAATATTATCAGTCATCCCTATCCAGGCCCTATGAACATAACGGGCTACTGGGAATACAACCTGATGCACAGTGGAGTCCCTACAAAATTCTACTGCCTGACTAGTAGAACGTACCCCAGACTTCCTGAAGTAATGGTCTTAAATCATAGTCTCTCAGGTCTCTCGGGTTTCCACAGAAAAACAAGAAATGTACAGCAGTTGCCATAGCAGACTCGCATAGGAACGTACGCCAGATCCCTGCAAAACCCCAGGATTTAGTAAAGCTAGCCAGAGATAAAGTTCCCATCCTAAATCGGGTATACAAAGATCTTTCAGATACCGGGCACATGTAGGTAACTCTGAAAGACGTAATCTGCTTTACCCTCTAGATAATCTAAGCCCAGTTTGAGCTTTATAGCCGCCACGGTCATCCTTTCCTGTTTTCTTGTGGCAGCTGCTTTCTTAATCTTGGGTATTACCGATTTATCAATATTTTCAGGGGTTTCCCATAATCACACTCGTCTAATCCTATGTGCAGCCCACAGAATACCTCCCCCCCTGCCAGACTGAATACATGTTTCAATGCATCCCGACCTTCTGTACTCCACAATCAAGGCCAATAAAAAACTGGCTTCAGATCCACCAAGCCCCTATTGGGCCGATGTCATGTTTCAAATTCAGCAATGCTGCAGGTGAACTCTGTGGCAACTGAAGTACACCCTTCAGAAACGTATTTTCAATTCTGTTAAGAGGTGAATGGCTGGCATATCCCCAAATTTCAGCTCCATAAACAGAGGCTGGGATTGCCTGGCTGTGATAGTGCCGGAAAAATTGCACCACTCCCATGTTTTTAGAAAAAAGAGTTTGTAGCCCCACTGTACTTTCCCAAATGACAGCAGGCTTTAGCAACCTGTGAGGACCATCCACAGTTCTCATTAAATCTAAGTCCTAAGTAATCGTAAAATAAAGTCTGTTCTAGCTTAACTTTATCTACGTAGATGCTCAACTTACTATACTTCGAGAACTGTGGCCTAAAAAACATGGTTTTCGTTTTTCCTTTATTTTGAACTGTTGGTTAAAGTCCAAGTGAGGGACTTTTGGAGCAAGAAGAACTTCATCAGCAGAACTTTGTTGCGAAATGGAACTTTTCTATTTTGGACTGTGGGTTGAAAATCTGGAGAAGGGGACCTCACCCAGGTTACAAGGATAAACAGTTATCAGGTATATGTTGAGCATAACTGTGATTTCTGCTATATTTGAATTGCCATACATTCCCTTTATATGTTGTTGTATGCATGAGTGCAAAGGACAGATTCCTTTTGTTAGAGTGTTTCCTTTAGTTTATTGTGATAGGCAGGGAAATCCTCTTCAGGGTGAGGATCGTGAGGCGTTTTGAGTTAATCAAATGGCATCTTATGAAAAACCTTTACCAAGTTGTCCACCTCACATTTCTGACCCCTCACAGTATAGACTGGCACTTTAACTGGCATTGGTCTGCTGTGCATCCAATGCTTCTAATTGGGACACATGCAATTATAATGCTCATTGATGTTTTTGCATTATTTCTCAAGCTTCTCCTCAGAAATGTTTTAGCCTATATAATTAGAAGTATGTATTTGGAAAATGCCATGTACATCCCCACTTTTTCCGTGAATTTTCTGGGGTGAGAAACATATCAGAGGAATGATCTGCTCATTTAGAGCCATATGGGGCTGGTACAGTCATGTTTTCTTCATGGCTGCTTTTTCTGCTATGCCCGCTGCCTTCTGTTGCTTAAGTCAATCCTTACTGCTGAAGGGCATGAATTCATCGAAACCATGTCTGCTTCATCTGGATGATCCACCTGTGAATTCAGGATTTATACTTGGACTGGCTACCACAGTTCCGAGTGAATAAATTACTTCTATAAATAACATAGTAAAACCACTTTTGAAAATTGGAGGTTTGCACTCGTCAATGGGCTATCCTGACTTTGTTCATTCTGTCTTTTCTCTCATGATTGACTCACAGCAATTACCTCAAGTTTACCAGAGTCATCTCTAATTTGTTTAAGACATAGCCCAGCCAGAGCTATTTGGCCCTGAGTAAGACTTGACCCCATCTTTGGGCAGACTCTACTTAGCCGAAACCTGTTGACATTTTTGTTAGCTGAAAAAAAAATGGACTTATGTGTAGCAACACGTTGGAAAACAAACAATCACAATTGGTTTATCATCTTTTTTTATGAACATTGTTCATTTTTGCTTTAATTATATTTTTTAGAACTCTATATGGTTTGTATTGGGTTCCTTTGCTTCATGTTTGTAGTCAGTTGTTGCAGACAAAGGTATGTGCACCATTCCATCACATTCCGTACACACATATGTGCTGTCTCTTATCTTACATTTAATTATTTATGCACTACAACATATATATATTTTTTTTATTTCACTATTTTCTATTTAGCTTGTTCGACATCTGTTGTTTTTTTGTACAGATCGTCCCTTGTCTCAAGAAAGCGATGCTTGACCCTGATAAACTCAATCACCCATCTGCCTCTTGATAGGAAAAAAGATTGAGGAAGATGCCATACAAGTTCATAATCAATGAACGTTGCCTTCTGCGAGATGATCAATCCAGCTTCAAAGCACATTGCAACTAGGGCCATCGTAAGGGCTTTTGGGGTCAGGGGGCAGACACCTTTGGAGCCCCCCTCCATCGAACCAAATAAATGAAGGAATCCAGAATATTTGGTGGGGCCGCCTTTGTCGTGATCGCAACCCATAGATTGATAAGCTGTCTTGCAGCAATAGAAACAACCATGGTAACCCCCTTTCAACGCTTTACCCTCTTCATTCTGGCTGTAATTATACTAATAAACAAGTTACATTTCAAGGGCAGCATTAGTCATCCAGAACAAGGGCACTTGTTTTTTAGCACAGGTACAGGACACATTTTGATCAATAGCAACCATGAGGAAGGTATATGGGCTGTTGTATAAATGCAGGATACATACTGCATGAAAAAGGTGCACCTAATCCAGAATAGAGGACTCAGACTAGCTGCCTCACAGAATGCAAAGGTGCTTGAGTATGGATACAGGAGACCAATTGGAAGCCAGGAGAAAGCTACACATACCATAGTTTAGATAATGGGTGAAGATTGGAGGCTAACACGAAGGTGTGCATATCCAGACAGACTGAGAATAGAAGAGGGACATGGTTTTCAATTGGTGTTTCCATTAAAGAGCAAAGAAACAATTGGCTGTGGTGTGCAATGTCAAGGCTCACTATTATTATAGATGAAGCAAGACAATAGCCAGTGAAACCATGAATGAGGCTTTTTTGAAGATCATACAACGAGAATGAAATCACTCTGAGGGGCTGCCAATTTTTGAAAGGTTTTAGTAAAGGCAATTTTGACAGGTGGGGCAATACAAGATTAAATGAATGCCCAGGATCACACATTGGTTAAGAAGTGTAGCTTGGATTTATGCTGAATATGCAATTTCTGCACTTTACCACTTTCTTTTCCAGTTCTTACCATTAACTAAAAGAATCACATTTTATGGAACTGACTTGGAATGTAGATAAATCCCATAACCCAACATGATAATTATTTAAAACAAAATGTGATAGAAGCATATAATGGAAAAGGGGATGATCCTAAATTCATTCTATCCATCACCAAGGGAAGTATACAAGTACCAGCATACTAATTTATTGGTTTCAAAATATTTCATCTGGGTTTCTCTTTTTTCTATTTTAAAGGTTTAAATACACCTAAAACAAAGGATTGTTATTCATGATGTGCAGAAGAAACTTTGAATTGCCAAAAAAAGCAAACTGTTTTGTGGCTAATAAGATACCTTAAAATATGCTTGCAAGAGGCCTGTGATATCTGGTCTGCTCTCTTTTGCCTATAACCCCTTCCACTCAAATGGCCTACATAAACAGAAAGATCAGGTAACAGGCTAAACAATGCCACTAGCATATGAGAAGGCAATCCTTTTCACAGAAGACAGCAGTGATATAGAATGATGTGTCTAGGATCACTGTATTAACTGCTGGCAAAGCTAGGCCGCAAGCATAAATGCGTTGGTTCCACAGTCTTGGATTTGAATATTAATAACCTATCTGGACTAACACTTTATGATCATCATTGGGGTGGCTGCTAGGGCAGCACCCCATAAAATATCCTGGCGTGTGCTATTTAAGTTTGGTGACCAATGGGAACAGACTTCTTTAGATCAGGTAGCCTTGGGCACCCCCCAAGATGGAAGCCCGGGTCAAGTGCCCCTTTTGCCCTCCCATAAAGACGTCTGATTTCAACACTAATACAGCAGCCATCCAAGTCATCAATGACGTCCTCGACATCTTGGACAAGGAGACCTCCGCCTACTAGCCATTTTCAAACTCTCTGCAGTGTTTGACACTGTGCACCACAAGATGATAGTCAGCATTGTAGATTCATCAATGGGCTTTGACCACACTGGTTGGCATCCTGCCTGACCAATTGCCACAAGCTCATCCAGAGGGGCCCCAACATATCAAAACACTGACTAGTCCTCCAATAATCCATCCTCTTGTCTGCCATCTTCAAACTGTATATGAAACCACTTAGATAAATCACACACTTAGACATCAAGATCTATCAATAGACTAACATACTCCACTGTATCTGAAGGTCAGACACTGACATACACCACTGCAGATACTCCGTCACCCAAGAGTGATTGCCTGCAGTATACCTGAAGCTCAACCCAACAAACACTTAGTGTCTCCTTCTAAGCAACAACATGAAACAAGCAAAGATCCAGACCTGTCTCGATGACATGAAACATGAAGGGTAGCACCTGGGGGAAACAGAGAGGCTTAAAAGGCCCCCTCAGGTGCAGTCCATAGAGTTAGCATTGCCGGAGAAGAGCAGAGGAAGTAAATAGCCGTGTGGCTCATGCTGGCAGCTCAGGCAGAAGCTGGAGGAGAGAGAAGATGCTGGAACCACTGCTTGGCAGATATCAGCTGCCAGCCCAGAGAGGGTCTGCATCTCCAGAAATCTGAAGTGCAGAGGTCGTGCAGCGGGAAGCGTGTAGGAGGAAAGCTTTCCCCCTTGTGACCTGGTTTGCAGAGGATGCGCAGTAGGAAGCGTGTTGGAGGCTGTCTCCGCTGGCTGGCATGCACCCGAGGGCCTTGAGGTAGTCTCTTGTGGCTGGAGTGCACCAGAGACCCTCAGGAGCAAGAGGAGCTCCAAGTGTAGGTGGCATGGGTGAAGGTGGATTTACCAAAGCAGTTTGCCGGGTTGCAAGGACCCACAGCAGCATCAGTTCCATTAGCGGAAAGAAGAACAGTGGCTCACGTCTTACCCAGTGAGTACACAGGTTGTCGTTGACCTCGGAGCACTCTGTCCCCAATCGCGTATTGGAAGCAGGCGTTCGGTGAGTGAGCAACGCTGGCGTCGAAGCAAAAGTAGTGCAAAGCAGCAGCAGAAGCAGCCCTCACATGTGAAAGAAAGTGATTCACAAATTACTTTTGAATACCGAACTAGTGCAAAGCAGCAGAAGCAGCACTTGTGTGTGAGTGAGTGATTCCCAAGTTAATTCTGAATACCGAACTAGGGAAAAGTAGCACAAACCTGTTATCTCAAAGCCAAATGACTGTAGCCTTAAACGTGTGAGTATGCGGAAAACCCAGCAACCCAAGGGGGTGACTTTGTTAAGATTTTGTTGAGGAGGTCCCAAAGAGAGCCTGCACTCCAATCGCCCATTGAAGTACCAGGAACGTTCACACCAAAATATGTGACATATGATGAGTAAATAAAGCAGCAGAGACCCGCAGTAGGGCTCTGCCCAGTGCCTATCAGAAGAACAATACCTATTGAAGTCCCAATAACCAGACAACCATGGGCAGTAAAGTACCCGTTGAGAAAACCCTACCGGCAAATGAGACGAAATGAAGATTGCTTAAGTACGGTACAGGAAGAAACCAAAAGTCCTTAATGGAAGATGAATGGTGACATCACGAGGGCCTGGACTAACGCACCCATAGAAGAAATGTCGACCAAAGGACGACACGATAAGTCAAAATGCCATAAAAAAGGATATTGTGTACCTAGAAGAAGAAAGCGATGTTAAAATACAAAGAAGCTTAAGCTGTAGGCAGGATGGAGATATTCAACCAGCTAACGCCTGTACATATGCTTGTAACCGCAAGAAAGCTAAGAAAACAGTGTGGCTTGTTATGCTAAGTAGAGGAATAGAGCGACAAGCGGCATTGTACACAATCTACCTCAAAACGAAGCACATTGTATAAGTGCTAGTCCACTTTGCACTAAAAGCAGAACCAACCCAGGTTATTATAGGCCAAACACAAGAAGTTTCATATTCTAGCAACATGAGGAAAGAAGGCTGAATCAAAACTCTGCAGAGGCAGCTTGTGCCAGGGAAGCCAAGGTCACATCAATAGAAGCTATGAACAGTAGCTACTTTTAATTGAGAATAGAATAGAATAGAACAGAATATCCTGCCTCTGAAGGATTGAGATAAGAAGGTGAAGGCAGGTGGCGGGTGAAACTAGAATCAAATACACAAATTGAGAGAAGCAAGGCAAATTCACGGTATGGTAGCATGTGACCATCCGAGTGAGAGGAGCACGGTTCACACCTACGCGTGGCATCCGCCCAGACAGAGATATCAGAACTTTTTCGAGACAAGAAGATGCAGTTTCGAGGCCAACCACAGTGAACTAATTTACACATAGCCCATAAAGTGATGATTGATTGAAGGAAGGCAGGGTGAATTGGGGGACACCCTGCACCTGGCTGACCGTTCTGCATGCTGCTAAGCAAAGTGGAAATGTATGCATGGGGTTGATGCTAACCCCATCACAATGGACCAGGTAATCTAGGGTCCTATAGTTAGTAGAACCAATAGGACGTCGTACTTATAGTGATGTCTACAGTAGTCATTTTTGAAGGAAGGGCTTAGAGGCCCACCTGATAGTGTTTACTCAATCCCCTCACTCCCTTACCATATACAGATATAGCACCTATATTTAAGTTACCTTTTCTTAACCAATAGAATTGCATGTTAACTTTTGAGTGTTACACGTCAGATTATGATGCATTTTGAGTATAAAAGTTATGTGTTGTATGAAGTTCGAGGGAGTTGAAGCAAGACTATCGCATCACTGCTGATTGCCATGACTCCCCGTTTTGTGTACTTGTCATTAAATGGACTCCCTTTGCCAAACCATTGAGTTGTCCTTATTGATTGGTGTTGGAGTAATAAATTTGCACCCCATCCATCTCAAGGTGCAGCTATCTCTTCTTAAAGTTCTTTGGAGCAAACCCCAACACTATGGGCCGGCCGGGAGTCTCCCCAGTACACTTGGTAGCAAGATCGGATGGTTTATCGACTATCGATTTATTGATTAAAATAAGAAACCTATTGACCGTCGACATAAAGTAACTCTAGGTCTTCGTCAATATCACGAGTCCTTTGACATTCGGCTGAGTAGACCGTGAAGCTCTGCGTGGACAATGGTAGCCTAAGAAGAATCTGCAGAAAGGCCCTGAAGGGACCCGTTTTCCCAACACATCCCTTCCCGTTCCTACGGGCAGCTGAGCGGGCGAAAAGCTGAAGAAGGCGTTAACAAAGGCGGTGATCCCGAGGGTCCAGAGACGAACCATGCGAATGGTGAGTGAAACAAAAAATGTAATGCTTTGGAAAATAGTGCATGCCTTAGAACAAGTAATGGGAAAAGGTAACAAAGGGAGGAGGGAAAAAATAGAAAAAATAGTCAGAAGTAGAGAAGACTGTATGTGTATATATATATATATATATATATATATATATCCAATTTAATTGCTCTTCTCACTGTTTTGTTGGACTGATTCATTTGTATATATATATATATGGGGATAACGACTCATGAATAATTAAATAAAGGTTACCGGGGAGGACACCCGAGAAGGGAGAGGTTACCGGGGAGGACACCCTTGAAGGTAGAGGTTACCGGGGGAAATGCCTGAGAAGTGACATGATTCGCCTTATTCCTACGCTTTAATATAGCGGCTAGAAGAAATGTGTACCCAGAGTCCCACATAATGGGGAACGATTAGGCTACCACAACGTTTAAAGATGTCGTGACAGGGGTACCCTTAAACTCCATGAAGGGTAATGATTAGAGGCACAGATATTTGTATCCAGCTGGTGTCCGTCTAGTCTGTCGAACGCCTGTCCTACATGTTTTGTTGTGACATCATATGCAAAAAATATGTTTTTTAAGAGAATTGATTTAACATTTTTGCGATTTAATAGCTGAGATAGAATTGCACATGAATCGATGGTTTTCGAGTAGATTAGAATATATAACATTTTGTGAAAATTTGGATTGGAGCTTGTGGTGTTTGATGCTCGCTCAAATTGTCAGAAGTTGTTTAAACCACACGAAAGCATTGACAAGTGTTGTATAAGAGGAAAGGGAACAGATTTAAGCATGGAGGACATGACTCCATTAGCACACTTATGCAAGCAGTTGCCAAAACACGCACCCAAGATAAAGAAGTATAGAAGCAGGTGGGTTAAAGGTACCGCTCACAAGATGCTTATGCCATGGCCACAAAATCGGTCTTTATCTTAAGCCGTTTTACCACACTATATTCCAGGGCCAAAAATGGATCGAGAAAACTTGAAAAACAAGCTTCCATTGCTGACATCGGAAGCCGGAAAATGGATACATGAGTTAGAAAAAATGACAGGAGGAAACACGTTAGCTATAGGGGACATTAAGGGTCTCCTAATCGCCATACTTGGTGAGAGAGCAGACGATGTGTCGGCACGAGCAGGCTACCCTGGTGTAACCACAATTAATTCCTCGCATGACAGAGCTCCATTTAACAATTGTAGAACCGTAGTATGGAAAGCGCTAGGAGTGCTATATCCAGATACTTCCAATATGGGAGCTATAATGACTCACAAAATGTAGGATTCTGAGGATCCGTTAATTTATATACAGAATTTCCAAGACGCATGGGTGCTCGAGACTCATGAATCGTGGATGAAATCAAGACCTGTGTTTTACCATATATTGTGCCAAGGGTTGCCAGAACCGGTGCAGAAACAACTCAAGAAATTGGTAGGAGTTGAGGCTAAACCTTGGGCTGAAATACAGTTGACTATCGCACATTATTGTAGACTGCTGCAGGAAAAGAATTGCAAAAAGGAAGCAACTCGAAAGGGTGAGTAAGCAAAATTGGTGCAGAAGAAATTATCGAAGTATGCTCTTGAGGGAGCCATGAAAACTAGCGCAATGAATCAAGCATGCAACAGGTGGCTAGTCCACAACAGAATAATCAGGGTAACGCAGGGTTTTACCCACGAGGAAGAGGATTTAGGGGAAGAGAATGGCAGAGCAATCAGGGAGGTTTCCAAAATAATCAACAAGGCTTCCAAAACATGCAAAATGGAAACCCGGATATGTCAAATGGGCAAATAATCCGACCACCGCCAGTATGTTAGCTGTGTGGAATGACAGGGCATTTGGCGCGCACATACAGAAATCAAGGCATGATACAGAACGGCCAAGGAATGGGCGCAGGCATAGCAAATCCACCTGCAGTTTTACAACAGGGCATTGCACAGAATCACATTGTGCAACAACAAGTGCCAGGAGCGCAACAAGGAGTGCAACCTCAGAGCATGGGCAATTTTCCACAAGGACAAACCCAAGTGCACAGTGGGCCAAATTTGTATATGAACTAGGACAGCTCACTGGGAACCCTGATGTCCCTATCCTATTAGTAACACCAAATACTCACAGGGAACCTAGGGTGGATGTCGTTATAGGGGTAAAGAATATTTCTTCCTAATGGACACGGGTGCAACACCCTTGTGCATACGTGAAGGCAAGTTTTCCTTGTCCGGCGAGGCCATAGATACTCAGAGTTTTACAGGAGCTCACAGTCAAGTTCCCTTTATAAACACACTCCCAGTTGTCCATAGGAGAGTGTGAAATGAATGTACCTTTATTATATTCACATCAGACCCCAGTAAACATTTTGGGTCGAGACTTAATGGCAAAGTTAAACATGACTATCTCATTCACGGAGGAGGGCATAGTATGTTCCACTCCAGGAATGCACTACTCAAATGTATGCAAAATGATTAGAGCATACTCAGGACACGTCATGAGGGCCATACCATTGGAACCAGACATTTTCACATATAGCATGCGTGTGCTTATGGCGGGATTGCCAGGCCTTGCAGACAAAACCCTGAGAGCCCCTGATGAGTTCATACCCAGACCAAGTCCTATTCAGACCAAGAATACTGATGGATGAGGAGGAGCGACAAGTATTTCCCTTAATGATACACACAGTTGCAATGCGAGGGAAAGTGGTTTTGGTTGACGGTTACGATAACGAGGGCAGACAATGGTGCGCAATAATCGCCATCGAAGAAGGATATCGAGTGACTGACGTCACCGATGATGATCTTTTTGAAGAACAAACAGATATAGGAGAGACAATGGTAGAAGTAAGTCTCACCTTTATGGTAAAGATGATCAAGAGGGAGGTACCTCAGAGAATGTTGCTGGCATTAAACCATCCTGAATATTTTAATGACGACATGGCCCAGGTACCTGTGCCAGTATGGACTACAGGACCCTATGCCGTAGGCCTCTTGAAGGGGGTGGGAGAAGTGAAAATTAAACTAAAACCAGGAGCAATTCTACCCAAGGCACGACAATATCCCATGTCCAGAGAGGCAGATGAAGGGATTTTTAAGACAATTTCTGCCATGATAGACCAGGGCATTTTAGTGACGTCAGAGTCGTCATGCAATACCGCGGTTTATCTGATCAAAAAATCAAAGGGGGGGTCTTGGCGTTTAATCCAGGATTTACGCGCAATAAACAATATTGTTGAGGCCGAGTTCCCTTCAGTTCCTAACCCGTCTACAATCCTATGTAATATACCCGTTGAGGCAAAATATTTCACAGTGATTGACTTGAAAAATGCATTTTTCTCAATCCTGTTGCACCGTGACTCACAAGATCTGACGTCATTCACGTTCAGACAAATGCGTCTGAAAAGCACAAGGCTGCCACAGGGAAACTGTGAGTCTCCGTCTATTTTCAACAGAGTCCTGCAGATGGATTTGAGCAATATTACATTAGAAAGTGTTGTCTTACAATATGTTGATGACATCCTAATTTCCAGCACCACAGAAGAGCAATGCAGGCACGATTCTGTTCAGCTATTGACTATACTGGCTTATAAGTTATAAGGATATAAGGTTGACAAAGAAAAGTTGCAATATTTTCAACAAGAAGTGCTGTACATAGGCCAGCTGATCTCACATGAAGGAAAGAAAGTGACCCCAGAAAGCCATACTGAACACGGCTAAGCCACACACGATAAAGCAAATGCAGAGCTTTCTAGGCCTGTGCAACTATGTTAGGGCATGGGTCTTCGACTACAGCTCTTATACTAAGCCTTTACTTCAGGCCCTAAGGAAGGCCCAAGTGAAGAAAGAAAAGATTGAATAGGCTGAAACAATGGAGAAAGGGTTTGCTCAACTCAAAAGAGCTATTTGTACAGCTCCAGTTCTCGGGATTCCCAATTATGCAGAGGAATTTTACCTGTTTTCACACACAGATGGCAGCGTTATGACAGCAGTACTCGCACAAAGAACCACATTGTGATACAAGCCCCTGGCATATTACAGTGGGAATTTGGACCCAGTAATGAGAGGTCATTTTCTGTGCGAACAAAGTTTAGCTGCCGCAGCGTTCGCCATCGAGAAGGCTACAACCATTGCGATGGGATGCCCCATGACGTTGTATGTCGAGCACTCATTATTTGCCATTTTGGAGAAACCAAAGGGCACATTGACATCTCAGAGAGCTTCTGCTTATGAAGTGATCATATCAAACCCATCGATTAAAATAGTCCGATGTAAGATAGTTAACTCCGCTATGTGTATAGCAGAGCCAGTCACTGAGGGAGAGCCGATACATGACTGTGCAAATTATGAAGAATTCTATGATGAAATTCCCAAGGTAAAAGAAAATGGGCCTCATTACACGGACGGCGGTAAGGGTTTACCAGTACCGGTAAGGGCACCGGTACCGGTAAACCCTTACCGCCTTACTACGAGGTCCCTTTGCGGGTAGGTACTTTAACGCCTGCTGTTTAGCAGGCGTTAAAATCCAACCCGCAAATGGACCAGGGTGCTAATTACGGTACCGCAATTTGCAGCACCGTAATTAGCGCCTTCCCCATTCCCATAGAGCCCTATGGGGCAAAAATGGGAATGGGGAAGGGGGAATTACCGCCCCGCCAACTTTGGAATAGGGCGGTAATTCCCCTTTCCACCAAGGCGGTGCCGGTATTTTGCCGGCATGGCACCTTGGTCCTCCGCCTACCGTGTAATGAGGCCCAATGTCTTGGCAGGAGGAGAGATCATCTTTATTGACAGGTCTTCGAGAATCGACCAAAGTGATGGGCAAAGATACACAGGCGTTGCAGTAATGAAACACACAACAAATGGAGAATTTCGAGTGCTTCTTAGTGCTTGAATACCATCTCATTATTCAGCACAGGCTGCAGGATTATTGGCGTTGATACTCGCCATTGTGAATCACGCAGATCAGGAAGTAACCATGTACAGTGACTCCGCATATGTGACGTTAACAGTGCACGCAGGCTTAGCGCCCTGGAAAAGGAGGGGCTACCTCCGAGCAGACGGCTCGCCAGTACAGCACGCAGCCTTATTGGATAGGCTGATTAAGGCACTACAGTTCCTAGTGGGCATAGCGGTCATGAAATGTGCCACCCACACGAAAGGGACAGATTTTATCTCCCACAGAAATCAAGCAGCAGACACGGAAGCCAAGCGTATGGCATCCAAAAGTGAGACGGTTATGGCAGTGGAAGCTATTAATGCCAATGGACTAATAATGTTTATACGAACCACACCTGAGGGTTACAGCAATTTGGGGCAAACACAGTTAATGGAACTCCAAGGGGAGGCACCGCAGGAGGAGAAGAACATGTGCAAACATCAAGGGTGTTCTTTAAACCCATCTGACAGCTTGTGGCGACAAGAGAGCACTGGTAAACCAGTAATGCCTGGAGCCCTATTAAAAATAGTGCTGAAGCAACTAAATTACCCAGCCCATATGACAAATGAGAATCTAGAAGCAACTCTCGCAGAAGACTGGTTCATACCAAATTTAGCAGAGCATGTTGCATTTTTCATGGTGAACTGCATAATCTGCCAGCAATTTACCGCTGGGCACACATTAAAGGTAATGAGAGGAACCATCCCAAGGCCAAATGGGCCTTTTCAGCACTTAATAAGGGCATGGCTGCCTCCATACTGGGTTCCAGTACCAGGTTCCTTCAATGAGGAATAACCTGGTCATTCCAACCTTGGAGGACCCGGTAATTCCTCATTGAAAAAACCCATCCCCATTCCCATTTGAGCCCCAATAGGGCTGAATGGGAATGGGGAGGGAGCTAATAATTATTATTACTGGGTCCCGCAAGGGAACCTCGTAATAGGGCGTCCCATAATGAACGGTGCCGTTCCCGTACCGGCACCCTTCATTACGGGAGCGCCTGGGTCGTAATGAGGCCCAAGAACATTTGTACAAAAGTTGTGGCTTCATTTTGGACATTCCTCTAAGCAAAAAAGGGGATAAGAACATAAAAAAACTGACACTCTGTGCATTCTAGTTACAGGGTGAAGAAGAAAATTGCACGGGTAAGCCACAACATAGTCGGGTGACTTTGAACTTTGGACTGAGGCACGCTGAAGCCTTGATCAGGAAGGATATGGCAAATTTCGATCAAGGTCACATAAATTGGAAGAAAATACAGTACGCAGATTCCTTCCACACCGAGATCCTATTTGGAATCACTTATTTTGTCCCACAGTAGAGATATCACAAAGTACATGGTCACCTATTTCAACCTAGTGCTGAGATCATACCCGTCATTGGTGGGGAGGTTCACAAGTGTCACAGACTTTCTCCAAGATCCTGAAAACGAGAAAATAATAAGACGACTGCTTACTGTCATTGCGGAACAATTTATTATACTCCCTGAGTACAGTGAGAATGAAGCAAATGTTCCTGACATAGGCAAAAACAAATGAGCTTATCATCACACTTTCCGTCGCATAATTGAAGACTGCCCAACCATTGTCGGAAGAATGACAGACACTCGTACATTTCTCCGAGACCCAGCAAACACTGAACATTTAAACCATCTTTAGATAACACCATAATTCTGGTCGCACTCCATGCGAATGGACAGTGCAACATTGTTTACATCAATGATAAAAACCTATAATCCTGAATCTCAACAAAGACAGGACAGATGCCCCTGTCACCAGAAGACAGCAGATTGGCACACAATGTCCTTGTTTGCCTAGTCACTGACTTTCCAGAGCTAGTAGGGAGACTAATTGATGTTGACGTCCTCTCCTCACATTCATCATAGATCCAGCTAATGTTGCACATGTGGGAATGCTCCTGCATGGAATAGTACTTCAAATGGAACTTTCCAACCATCAGAAGAGTTATCTGAGGAGATTCTAAGAAAAACGTTCTGCCGAGGGACAGATCAAGGAAGCAGAGTCGAGGACTTCACTTGTTGTACCTGTTGTTATTTTTCCTTCCTATTCCTTTCATACTGATCAGTGTCCAACATGTCCTCAGGACTGAAGCAGATTCGAGGGGTGGACTGGGAGCTTACCTATTCTGAACATGCACAGTAAAGGGACTCACTGAAGTATTACTTAATTTGATTCCTTCCCATAGTCTAGCAAAAGAACTGTATCCTGAAATAAGAGACAAGTGTCACTCGCAAGAGGGGGGACACTTTTTGGAGCACCAGGCACTCCTAAACACAGAACTCGAAAGACGATATTGAATAAGAAAAAATAACATTGACATTTGGCGAATGATCGAGATGGGGGTCCAGAGCAGCAACCTGGTCCTCCCGCAAGAAGAGTGGCATCCCCGCTTCTCTGGAAGAAAATGCTGACGCCTAACATAGAAAACTATCATGTACCTATGTATCAAATTCATTATTATTCTATTGTCATTAACAATCAGAACTGCATATTTTATTGGTGCACAAAGCGTTCCAATTTCAGTGCACCCACCTAATGATGAACGCATGAAACCCACAAAAGCACCCAAACCATATATAGTTATTTCAGTCCCTTAGAAGATCTGATGGCAAGTGTCGGCAAGAGATGAATGAAGTAACATCACTGACAACTACATACCTGCCAACCCTACCGATTTAGGCGGTAGGATACCGCTTTTTAAGCAGTCCTACCGCCTACTGATTTTTTGACCCCAAATACCGATTGTTTTGTAAAAAAAAAAATAACTTTTTTTTTTTTACATTTTTTTTTCCACGCCAGCTCGGGGGAGTCTTTCAAGGGCTCCCCGAGCTGGCGTACCGGGAGAATGCACGGCATGCAGGCTTTTAATGTCAAAGGCACCCACAGCAGTAGGCTAAAGCGCCCCTCTGCCGCGGGTGCCTTTGGCAAAACTAAAGCTCCATTAGCCCCCCACCACGCCAGCTCAGGGAGTCTTTCAAGGACTTCCCCGAGCTGGCGTAGCGGGAGAAGGCGTGGCATGCAGGCTGTTAATGTCAAAGGCACCCACGGCAGTGGGCTAAAAGAGCCCCTCCGCCGCGGGTGCCTTTGGCAAAAGGTGCCATTAGCCCCCCACCACGCCAACTCGGGGGAGTCTTTCTAGGACTTCCCCGAGCTGGCGTAGTGGGAGAAGGCGCAGCATGCAGGCTTTTAATGTCAAAGGCACCCACGGCGGTGGGCTAACAGCGCCCCTCCACCGCGGGTGCCTTTGGCCAAAGGCGCCATTAGCCCCCACCACGCCAGCTCGGGGCAGTCTTTCAAGGACTTCCCCGAGCTGGCGTAGTGGGAGAAGGTGCAGCATGCAGGCCTTTGATGTAAAAGGCGCCCACGGCGGTGGGCTAAGGGCGCCCCTCCGACACGAATGCCTTTCACAAAAGGCGCCATTAGCCCCCCATCACGTCAACTCGGGCAAGTCTTTCAAGGGCTCCCCCGAGCTGGCATGATGGCAGAAGGCGTGGCAGGCGCCTCATTGTCATTGAATGCACCCGCGGCGGCGGGCTCATTCAATGACAATGGGCTGCTGACGTGCCCTATTCCTATCATTACCTCCTCGCCTGACTATTTTTGAAACTTTAAGATTCCTACAGATTTTTGGTCACAGAATGTTGGCATGTATGCAACTACCCGCATGCAAACACTGAATGTACACAAAACAGGCCTAGCATCAATGACTGCAGAACCACAAACCAAGACAGAAGACGGGAAGAGACTGCCTTCCATAAGAAACTTCACAGAAGCTGTCATGAGAAAACAAGAAAAGTTAAGAGAAAAGCCAACAGAAGCAGTCATATCAGAAACTCTTGAGAAAACAAAGACCAACTCAGAAAAACTCTCTGCATGGACACAAATGTTAGTAGACTTACTATTCCCGTACTTAACCAGAGCAAGGAAAATGCATGAGGAACTGAAAAACAAAACCGCAGAGACTGCATTACCCAGCTTATATGTTCCAACACAAAGGACAAGTCCCAGTTCCACAGTACAGCCAAGTACCGGACCAGTGCCAGGCTGGTGAGTATGGGCACTTGCATCCAGCAGGGAAAAAATGTATGAAGAAAACGAAAGAGCTGCCAGACTCCTGTCCACTCAAATGGCGCAGATGAGCACCATGGACCAGGATACCTGAGAACCCTCCAACAAGAAAAAGCCATACAGAAGCATTCAGAGATGTAGTAATAGCAAACTACATGAAAACCTTAATAATCAAGAGAAGCACGCATGAAGACGACAATGAACTGAACAATTACCTGGATAGCCCAGCACACCTAGTTAACAACATTTGGTACCAGCACATGAAGGAAGTTGGAAGACGAAATTCCAAAGGGGAATGCTTCGTTTGCGCACTCCTACCTTACAGCACGGGGAAATCCAAGATCTTCGTGGCTCTAGAAATCGATGTCCCGACAGCACACTGTCTCTCACACATAGCAATGTGCAATACCAGAGGCCAGTTCATGGGAAGTGATGCCTCACTGATATGGGCAACAGAGACAGCGTATCCCGATGAAGATGATTATGTCCAGGACATTAAGACAAGAAACAGAGCTCATACTAGGAATCATGTGATCAAGTACGAGAAGCCTGGAGTTAAAGGAGCAGGAATAAGATTGGAAGTGAACCCACAACTAAATGTCCAAGGGAAAACTCCAGCAGAGGCTCAAATTTGGAAGAACAGAGGCCAAATGCAGATTTGGGGAACAGTGCTCTCACCAGACAGATGAGGGAAAGGAGTAGTAATCTGCAGAGCATGGATGGTCCTCGGAGCCTGCAATGAAGCAATTGAAAACTCACAAAGGCTGTGTAAACCACTATGGCCAAAACTTACAAAACTTCTAACATGGGTCAAAGACAGAGGAGGACCTTTGCAGATAGTGCCACTAGAAAGCCCGAAATTGTGTTTCAGGAACAATGGCACAAGAAAAATGGGGGAGAATCAGAACTGCGGACACATTTCTGAGGCTTCTGGAGTGACTCATGGGTCTGCAGTGATCATGGATCATTATTGGGCATGTGGATCCAAAGCATACATCAGACTGATGAAAAACTGGGAAGGTATTTGCACTATAGTGAACGTCGAGGTTTCAGCATTAGTGATCCCGAAATGTGACCTGAATATTGACAGTTTTCCGAAAGCAGATGCTCACCTGAGGAAGAAGAGATCTGTGGAACTGATAACCCGAATGAAGAGAGATAATTACTTCTCTGCTAAATCAGAAGAAGCATTTCATGCAATACCATATGAACACAGGCTGTTCAGCCTCACCTCATCAGTGTTCACAACGATTTTCATGCCACGAATCCAAGTTGGAATAAATAATAAATGGTTGCAGATAACCAGATGGGAGTTACTGCAAACCATCAACACGCCAATAAAAGGATTCAATGCAATCAAGGAAGAGTTAAGAGCCATCCGACTGATGACTCTCCAGAACAGATATGTACTTGACATGATCACAGCTATGGATGGAGGAGTTTGTGCAAAAATAGGAGAATCATGTTGCACGTTTATACCTAAAATGGAACTTTAACTGAAGCTATAGGTATGCTGACAAACCTGCAGAACCAGATGATCAATGAGAACGATGAAGTTGATGATGACAGCTGATTTGGATCGCTGTTTTCATGGGTTCCACAATGGATGGCGGATGCATTCAAGTTCTTGGGAGCCCTGCTAGTGATGATATTACTAGGATTTTGCATTATCAAGATGATAATCTCGCAATGCCAGATAACTGCAAAGAAAGCCATAGGGATGAAGATTATGATTGATGTCAAACCAGGATCGAAGCCCAGAGATCTGACTGATGAAGAAATAAGAGACTTTGTGAAGGCTAGCAAGCACGCACCAGAAGGTACAAAGTTTCTCTATCCCAGGAAACGCAGAAATTATGTGGGAAGATGGATTTACTGCAGCCCAAATGGACAATGTCAGCTGATGACATGGAACAAAGATGAACATGTAAGGACAGCAGGAAGCCTGAAAGGAGTAATACAAATATGGACTCCAAAGAAACACTTCTTCAAACCATCATGTACAGACCCAGAAGATGAAGAAGGAATGAACCCAGACGTCGAAGTGAAGATGGATACTGATGAACGAAGTAAGATGAATCCGAAGGACGAAGTGAAAGTGGTCGATGAATCGCCCAGAGAGGGGAGTGTAGAGGAGGTCCCAAGTAGAGCCTGCACTCCAATCGCCCATTTTGAAGTACCAGGAACGTTCCCACCAAAATATGTGACGTCTGATGAGCAAATAAACCAGCAGAGAGCCGCAGTAGGGCTCTGCCCAGTGCCTATCAGAAGAACAATACCTATTGAAGTCCCAATAACCAGACAACCATGGACAGTAAGGTACCCGTTGGGAAAACCCTACCAGCAAATGAGCGAAATGAAGATTGCTTAAGTACGGTACAAGAAGAAACCAAAAGGTCCTTAATGGAAGACAAATGGTGACGTCACGAGGGCCTGGACTTACGCACCCATAGAAGAAATGACAACCAAAGGACGACACGATAAGACAACATGCCATAAAAAAGAATATTGTGAACCTAGAAGAAGAAAGCAATGTTAAAATACAAAGAAGCTTAAGCTGTAAGCAGGATGAAGATATTCATCCAGCTAACGCCTGTACATATGCTTGTAGCCACAAGACAGCTAAGAAAACAGTGTGGCTTGCTATGCTAAGTAGAAGAATAGAGAGGCAAGCGCCATTGTACACAATCTACCTTAAAAAGCAGCACATTGTATAAGTACTAGTCCACTTTGCACTAAAAGCAGTACCAACCCAGGTTATTACAGGCCAACCGCAAGAGGTTTCATATTCTAGCAACACAAGGAAAGAAGGCTGAATCGAAACTCTGCAGAGGCAGCTTGTGCCAGGGAAGCCAAGGTCACATCAATATAAGCTATGAACAGTAGCTACTTTTAATTGAAGCTAAGAACAGAATATCCTGCCTCTGAAGGATCGAGATAAGAAGGCGAAGGCAGCTGGCGGCTGAAAATTGAATCAAATACACAAATTGAGAGAAACGAGGCAAATCCACGGTATGGTAGCACGTGACCATCGGAGCGAGAAGGAGCACTGGTTCACACCTACGCTTGGCATCCGCCTAGACAGAGATATCTGAACTTTTTCGAGACAAGAAGATGCAGTTTTGAGGCCAACCACAGTGAACTAATTGACACATAGCCCATAAAGTGATGATTGACTGAAGGAAGGCAGGGTGAATTGGGGGACACCCTGCACCTGGCTGACCATTCTGCATGCTGCTAAGCAAAGTGGAAATGTATGCATGGGGTTGATACCAACCCAATCACAACGGACCAGGTAATCTAGGGTCCTATAGTTAGTAGAACCAATAGGACGTCATACTTATAGTGACGTCTACAATAGTCATTTTTGAAGGAAGGGCTTAGACGCCCACTTGATAGTGTTTACCCAATCCCCTCACTCCGTTACCATATACAGACATAGCACCTAAATTTAAGTTACCTTTTCCTAACCAATAGAATTGCATGTTAAATTTTGAGTGTAACACTTTAGATTATGACGCATTTTGAGTATAAAAGTTATGTGTTGTATGAAGTTCGAGGGAGTTGAAGCGAGACGGACTATCGCATCACTGCTGATTGCCATGACTCCCCATTTTTTGTACTTGTCATTAAACGGACTCCCTTTGCCAAACCATTGAGTTGTCCTTATTGATTGGTGTTGGAGTAATAAATCTGCACTCCCATCCATCTCAAGGTGCAGCTATCTCATCTTAAAGTACTTCGTAGCAAACCCGACTCTATAGGCCGGCCGGGGGTCTCCCCAGTACAAGTTCATTTCAATAAGCATTGCCCAAGTCAAGCGAAACTGAAACCAAGGCAAATACAATCTAGACAATATTTCCAACAGCAGAAGGGGGCTAATGCAAGGTCTGTACATTCTGAAACCTGTTGCCCATACTGTGTACATCATATGGTTCAAGCTGCAATAATCACACATTGCCAAAACCGGAGGAGAAGCAGGAAGAGACCCTATGCCTATCAGTCTTCGGTTGCTTGTCTTATGGGGAAACAAGAGTTGTGAAAAGGTTGCACTTTTGGGAAAAGATGTCCAGAAGAACAAGAGCATCATTTACATGTATTAAAGAGCATCAATGTACATCTTGTTTTCCCTAAAAAGTTCTTGTAAAATTTGAAGCTGCAATTTGTTAATTGCTTTGAAGCTGTTGTAAAGCTATTGTCAGTTGACTTTGGCCACAAAGCACTTGCCATTGTGAAATGCTGTTCAGGCAGGGGAGTATACCCAGATGGCAAACCTGTGGAGATTATAGGCCTGGCATGAAATCAGGCCAGGTGGAAGTTGAAAAGGTGCTACAAGGTGGTCCTGACAGAGACATTTTATGTTGTTTGTGGAGCTAGAGTAAGAGCTGTGCAAGGCAGTTACAAAGAAGTTGTATTCTTTGAGTTCTCAGAGTGGCAAATCATCCTGACCAAGATAATCATTGTTGCTGTAGAGGATCTGAGAACCTCTTCAAGATGGAAGAAGAGCCTTATATCTTATATGTTGGAAATTTCTGTTTACAAATTGAAGTTGCATTGAACTGTATTGGAACTTTGTTGCAAAGCCGGATTTCGTTGTGTTCTTTTCTTGAACTGTGAAGCAGAATTATGCTAAAGCCTGGGGAAGGGGAGTTCACCTTGGTTATGAAGAGAGACTGTGGTTCCATTGTAACTGCCATGCATTTCCTTGTTTATTTGTGTTATGTATAGGTGTGAGGGACAGATATCCTTTGTTAAAATGTTTTGTTTAGTTTATTTTGGCAGGGAAATCCTAGTCAGGGTAGGGATAGCAAGGCGTTCATTCAGCCTTATAACATAATTGTGAGAAATTCGACCATCTGCACGGGGAGTGTGTGCTCGCCTAGGCTTTTCTGATTTTTTGGTTTAAAAATGAATGATGGGAGATCAACCTCCAAAAATGTGTGAGGCCATCCCGCACACATTTTCCCTGCTCACAGCACAAAACACATAGTCATGTGTACTCCAGAAGGACACAGCCTACAGGCGCCTTCCTCTCCTGTCATGTTCAGCTGGAATGTGACAGCCAGGGGTACATCAACGTGGCCACGGGTACATCAGCGCATCCCAAGAAGGGGGAAGGTGCACCTTCTTCTGGCCCTGGGCAGCCTAATTAAAATATCAAAGGCCCCATGGATCTGCCTCCCTATTATCTAGTTTGGCTTGTTGCAATGAGAAATAATTAAGGCAAGCCTGCGCAGGTTCTTGGTCGCAGGACAGACAAAAAGAAGGCATGGCTAACACCTCTTTGATATGCAATGTGTCAACTTGAAGCTAGTTCCCACCCCACATGTCTGGGTCCACTACTTACTGTAGGCAACCCCTGCAGAGCAGACCCCTTTCATAGGGAGAAGGATCTCATTTAAGGGAGACAGGAAGTCTGCTCTCAACACAAACTTCAAGGGAGACCTGCACTTTGATCAAGAGTGACAGAGGGCTCAGTTAACCAGAGAGACACGTTGATCTACAACAGGCAGGAAGATGGGTGGGACGTAGGAGTGCATGGTGTCAACCCCTACCTTTCCTGTTGCAAAGCACTGTGTTCCTGACCTCACGCATAACAGAAGATTGTTAGTGGGGACCCTGGATTGGTTCCTTTAGGTAGGCTTAGCCTGTACTAATCACTGGGGCCCATTTGGCTTTAAAAAGGGCTGAACCCCTTAATTAGCAGATCATCCAACGACTTCGAAAGGAGTAAGAAGGAGGACTCATTTGGAACTTGGCTGAAGGTACTGTCTAGCTTACATCATCCACCAGTGAAGGAAGGCAGGATTTCCGAGAGGGAAGCAAGATCCCTCCACTAAACATCTCCCAGGGAACAGAGGGAGATACCGGACTCAGAGGACCGGTTCCAGCAGCTCCAGAACCGGTACCCAGCCACCACACAGCATGCCCTGCTAGTTTCTGCCAGCAAACTCCCTAGGTGGCAAGTGCCAGAGAGTCTCTGAACAAAACACAAGGCCATTGTCTGCAAGCACTCTCCTCAGCTTTGGGCCGTCCACCTTGAAAGGATGTCCTGAGCCCTGCGAAGAAGCTAGGAGGCGTGCCACACAAGCATCAACCAGTGTCCATCTTTTAAGGGCATTTGTGAGGCAGTTGAGCCCTCGAAACGTGACCGGCTGCACTACTGACTGTTGTCATGCTGTAGTCACTAAAGCCGTCTGAGATGCCTCGACCAGCGTTCCAGATCTACCAACCAGCACAGAGACAGCTATTCTTGACCCTGAGCCTACATCCTCTACTTTCAATACTATGTATACCCTCGCCCGCATGGCCCAGACTGGGGTGGCTCTTCCATCCCTAACCTCCATCCTCTTATTGCAATGCTCTGCTTACTCTCTCCCTCCCGACTCAGGCTGGGGTTGCTATTCCATTCCTGACCTATATCCTCTACTTGCAAAGCTCTGCATTCCCTCTCCCTCCAATCCCAGACTGGGGTTTCTATTCCATTCCTAACCTACATCCACTACTTGAAATGCCCTGTATTCCCTTGCCCTCTGGACCCAGAATGGGGTTGTTCTTCCATCCCTGACCTACATCCATTAATTGCAAAGCTCTGCATTCCTTCTCCTGATATCCTTCTACCGGATTCCCCCTCCTGACCTCACCGTCCCGACCCAGACTGGGGTTGCTCTTCCATCCCTAACCTGGGTCCTCTTCTTGCAATGCTCTGCATTGCCTTTACCGATATCCTTCTAATACATTCCCCCTCCTGACCTCACCTTCCCGACCCAGAATGGGGTTACTCTTCCATCCGTAACCTACATCCTCTACTTGAAATGCTCTGCATTCTCTCTCCCTCCCATCCCAGAAGGGGAGTGAATTGCACATGACATAGGTTGAGTCGGAGCACGGGTGGCTGTGTGCTGGGGATGGAATGCGGTAGTTGGGCACATGGTGGCATGCATGGGTGAATGAAGGTGCGGTGTGAATGTTGCAGCCCTACACTGCATTCCATCCGCAGCACACAGCCACCCGTGCTCCGACTCAACCTATGTCATGTGCAATTCACTCCCCTTCTGCAATTGACCTGCCACCAGGTTACCACAAACAGGTCACGGCAGAAGCTATGGGGCCGTTATGACAGCTGCCTCCAATCACAACACAAAGTACTCACCCACATATGTCACATGAACCACTTCTCACTCCTCCAGCCGTTCCCACCCTTATTGCCGCCAACACATTGCGTACGTTACATTTTCCAGACCCTTCCGCCGCCACACTGTCCTCCGATACACCATGGCAGCTTTCCCAAAAAATGTTCACGCACAGCACGCTTCCCTCCAGCCAACCACCGGCCGTGTCCAAACTTCTCCGACAGCACACCGTACCGCGAGCCAATGACACTTCTGTCCACAGAGCAAACAGGGAAATGGGTCTGCTGAGCGGACCCAGATATTACACTTTTTTTGGGACGTGCATTTCAGTATTTTGCACAAAAAATTACTGATCGGATTTCCACCAAACACACAAAAGCCCGCTCCTGCTGCAAATTTGGTGAAAATCCGTCCAGCCATTTCGGCCTGTAGACGTGCACAAAGTTTTTCCCCTTTCAGTCTATGGAGAAAAAAAATGTTTGGGACACCCCTATAACTTTGCCCCCAGCACGAAACCTCGGCCAACTTGGTGAAAAAATTCAGAGCCGGCCACATACTTTCTTTGCAAAGTTTGGTGAGGATTCCTCCAGGGGGAGCGAAGTTATAAGCTGCCAAAAAAGTGCTCTTCCTATGAGTTTAGCAACTTAACCATAACTACACAGCAGCTACCACGCTGCCTTTGTGGCGATTGCCTTACAAGCTTCATTTGCTGGAGCCCTTCAGGCCAGCAGCTGAAGCCTGTAAGGCGAGCGCCGCAAAGTGCACATTTAAAACCCCAGAACGAAAATAATACAGAAATGTATCTCTTGCCTTATTATAAGACTGCTGACTGGCAACATGGGAGCAGTTGCTGCAGCCCACCCTGAGGCTCAAGGCCCCTTTCATTTGAAAGGGTTGAAAGCCTGAGGCTTGAGGCCCCTTTCATTTGAAAAGGTTGAAAGGCCCAGATGCCGTCCATGCTTCCAAGTACTTTTATGGTGAGCCTAAACTTGAAAGTAAATTAAAGGAGAGGAAGCATGGGTCAAGAGGTTGCCTTATGGCAGGGAAGAAGCAAGTACTGCTCTTGCTTTTGAATCATACAGGACACCTGTATATTGGCAGCAATGACTGCAACCAAACTTAGTTCTTAGTGAATGGCATATGTTGCCAGTTTTCTTTTAACTAATCACCCAGCCAAGTGATTGTGTATTTTGTTTAAACTAGATGTACCAATAGAGAAATTATGTTTGAGATATACTTCTAAAAAAATCTTTAGCCTTTTGTTGCCTCCTTCAATAACGTTACCATTCCTGTCTTCGCATATGTTTAATCTCATTCAGATCATTGTGGCTGCAAATAAAATGTTGGAAAAATGGCACTGTTTGAAAGATTATGAACACATTGGGCCTCATTACGAGGCCGGTGGTCACCCTGCTTGTAATACAGGCATTTCTGCAATTATGACATAATCGTCTTCATTTGGATCGGTTGCTTCAGTTGCCCATTTCAGTGAGGCATCACTACCCATGAACTGGCCTCTTGTTTTGCACATGGCTACGTGTGAAAGACAGTTTTGGAATTGGAACGCTTTGTGCACCAACGAAAAATGCAGTTCTGATCGTTAATGACAGTAAAACAATGATGAATATAATACACATATACATTATGCCCCTGTATGTCAGGCGGCAGCATTTACTTCCAGTGGAATAGGGATGTCGTTCCTCCTGCGGGAGGATGAGGTTGCTGCTCTGGATTTCCATCTCGATCATTCGCCAAAATGTTAATTCTTACGATACTCCTTTAAACAATATTGTCTTTTCTGATTCTTTGTTGTGAGTTTCAGGTGTAAAACAATTATCCCCCCTCTTGTGACTACTGAATTGTCTATTATCTCAGGATACAGGTCCTTTTCTAAAATATGGGAAGTATCAAAATTAAATGATAATCCAGCAAGTGTCTTTACTGTGCATGTTCAAAGTATGTCAGCTCCCAGTCCGTGCCCCTGATCTGCTTTAGTCCTGAAGACATGTTGTCTTTGTCAATGGACAATAAGAAGGGAAATCTCTGGCAATGCTCTCTCGATCTGTCCCTCGTCTGAAAAGCTTTTAGAATCTCCTCAGATAGTTCTGCTGATGGTTAGAGAGTTCCATTTCTAGTACTATTCCATGCAAGAGCATGCACATTTGTGCAATATTAGCTGTGTCTCTGATGAATGTGAGGACATCAACATCGATCGGTCTTCCCACTAGCTCTGGAAAATCAGTGACTAAACGAAAGAGAACATTGTGTGCCAATCTACTGTCTTCTGGGAACAGGGACATCTGTCCCGTTTTGCTGGCTTTCAGGACTGTATGCTTTCACTTCAATGTAGGCAATGTCTGCACTGTCCGTTTGCGTGGAGTGCAACTAAGATCACAATTTTATTTAGGAGTTGGCTTAGAAGTTCTGTATTTGCTGGGTCTCGGAGAAACGTGAGTGTGTCTGTCGTTCTGACGACAAGATTTGGACAGTTTTACGATTATTCGAAAGAACAATGTATTGACAAGCTCATTTGCTTCCTTCTCTGCTTGGGACATTTGGCTTCTCCTCGCTGTACTCAGAAAGTAGGAGAAATTGTTTGGCAATTATAGTAAGCAATCTTCTTATTGCCTTTTCATTTTCGGGATCTTGAAGAAAGTCAGTGACACTAGTGATTCTCCCCACCAATGACGGGTATGATCTTAGCACTAGATCGAAGTATGTCACCACATCTTTGGTGATGCTGCTACTGCGGGACACCATAAGCGATTCCGAATATGGTCTCGGTGTGAAATTAGTCTGGCTACTGTATTTTCTTCCAATTTATGTGTCCACGATCAAAATTTGACATGTTCTTTCCTCGTCCCATTTGTATTGTGCCTCCTATTTAAAGTTCAAGTTCAACAGACTATGTTGTGGCTTATATGTGAAATTCTCTTCTTCACCCTGCAACTAGGATGCACAGAGTGTCCTTCATTTATGTCCTTATCCCCTTTTTTGCTAAGAGGAAGTATCCATTTTTAAGCCATAATTTGCAAAAAGTTCCTTGTCTTTGTCTAGCTGGTCATACGTCCTTTTTCTTCATCATGGATCTCGTCTGCACGTGCTTCCCCGTCGCTCGTAGTGTCCTCGCATTGGGGTACAGGCAGGGGGCCTTCTCTGATGTAGGGTTTGATATCACCCAGGAAAATCCACGCTCTCCTTCCTTGTAGGTTCACTGCAGAAGGAGTGCAGTCCTCCACTGTAAAGGGACCGTTAAATCTTGGCTCGTCCCACCTTTTCCTCATATGGTTCCTTACAAGGACGGTATCTCCAGGGAAAACGGATGGTACACAAAGTCGTTGAGCTGTGTCTGCAGTAGCATCTCCTTCTGTGTTCTGTGCTGGCCTGCACCCTTTTCGTCGTAGCTGCAGCTGGTCTGAAATTACAGTAAGGCAAGATGTCATGAAATTCAGGTAATTTTGCATTTCAGACCCTAAGATCTCTCCTGTGGACTGGGCATCACATCTAGCTCTATCTCGGGATGTCAGGGGAGTAAGCATTCTTCTTCTTGTGGCGTAAGATGATGGTCAGAACCGGGTTGGTTCCTGTGTGCCGACAGTGCCAAAGGAAGGCAGTGCAGCCATCCCTCTCTTAGAATAAGCTTCAACTTGGCTATTCTTTCCTTTAATAAGCTGTTGAGCTTTTCACAGAATCTGTTACCTTGCGGATGATACGCCGACGAGAACTTGTGCTTTATACCAAGCAGCAAGCTAATCTGTTCGAATTTCTCATTTACAAAGTGAGGTCCATTATCTGATCTCATGAATTCACACACCCCCCACCTTGGGAACTCTTCTCTAACTAAGAATGTGGCCTGCCTCTATCTATCTAGAGAATGAACACACCACAACAATTAAGTATCTGTACCCATTACATACTTGAATCATGTTGACGTAATTGACGTGCAAGTGCTGAAAAGGCCCATTTGGCCTGGGGATGACTCCTCCCATTACTTGTAATGTGTGCCCAGCTGTGAATTGTTGGCAGATTATACAGTTCACTATAAAAAATGCAACATGCTCGGTTAAATTGGGTAGAGGCCAGTCTTCCTCGAGTGTTGCTTCAAGATTCTCTTTTGTCATGTGTGCTGGGTAATGTAACTGCTCCAGCGCTAATTTTAACAGGGCTATAAGCATCACTGGTTTACCAGTGCTGTCTTGTCGCCACAAACTGTCAGAGGGGTTTAAAGAACACCCTCGCCGTTTCCAAAGATATTTCTCTTCCTGTGGTGCCTCCCCTTGGAGTTCCATCAACTGTGTTTGCCCTAGATTGTTATAGTTTTCAGATGTAGTTCGTGCAGGCAACATTCTCTCATTGGTATGGGTGACTTCTACTTCCATGATTGCCTCACTTTTGGATGCCATCCGTTTGGCTTCCGTGTCTGCTGCCTGATTTCTGTTTGAGATAAAATCTGCCCCTTTGGTATGGGCAGCGCATTTCATGACTGCTGTGCCCACTGGGAGGTGTAGTGCCTTGATCAGCCTGTCCAATAAGGCTGCGTGCTGCACTGGTGTGCCGTCTGCTCGGAGGTAGCCCCTCCTTTTCCAGCGCGCTAAGCCTGCGTGCACTGTTGACGTGACATAGGCGGAGTCACTGTACACTGTTACTTCCTGGTCTGCGTAATTCTCAATGGCGAGTATCAACACCAGTAATTCTGCAGCCTCTGCTGAATAGGGAGATGGTATTCGAGCACAAAGAAGTATTCGAATTCTCCATTTGTGGTGTGTTTCATTACCGCGATGCCTGTATATCTTTGCCCATCATTTTGATTGATTCTTGAAGAACTGTCAATAAAGACACTTTCTCCTTCTGCCAAAGCATTTTCTTTCACTCTGGAGATCTCATCATAGAATTCTTCATAGTTTGCACAGTCATGGATCGGTTCTCCTTCAGTGACTGGCTCTGCTATAAATATAGCTGGGTTCACTATCTTACACCGAACTACTATAATCGATGGATTTGATATGATCATTTCATAAGCAGAAGCTCTCTGAGATGTCAATGTACCCTTAGGTTTCTGTAGGATAGCAAATAGTGAGTGCTCGACGTACAACGTCATTGAGCATCCCATCACAATGGTTGTAGCCTTCTCTATGGCGAACGCCGCGGCAGCTAAACTTTGTTCGCACGGGAAATGACCTTTCATCCCCGGGTCCAAATTCCCACTGTAATATGCCTGGGGCTTGTTCCCCAATGTAGTTCTCTGTGTGAGCACTGCCGTCATAACACTTCCATTCGTGTGTGAAAATAGGTAAAATTCCTCTGCATAATTGGGAATCCCTAAAACTGGTGCTGTGCAAATAGCTTTTTTAAGTTCAGCAAATCCTTCCTCCATGGTCTCAGACCATTCAATCTTTTCTTTCGTCACTTGGGCCTTCTTTAGGGTCTGAAGTAAAGGCTTGTGCAAGAGCCATAGTCAAAGACCCATGCTCTGACATAGTTACACAGGCCTAAAAAGCTCTGCATCTGTTTTATCGTGTGGCTTAGCCGTGTTCAGTATGGCTTCAGCCCTTTCTGGGGTCACTCTTTTTCCCTCATGTGAGATCAACTGACCTATGTAGAGAACTTCTCGTTGACAATATTGTAGCTTTTCCTTGTCAACCTTATATCCTTCCTCAGCCAGTATAGTCAACAGCTGAACAGAATCGTGTCTGCATTGCTCCTCTGTTGTGCTGCAAATTAAGATGTCATCCACATATTGCAGGACAACACTTTCTAAGGCAATATTGCTTAGGTCCATCTGCAGGACTCTGTTAAAAATAGAAGGAGACTCACAGTACCCTTGGGGTAGCCTCGTGCTTTTCAGACGCATCTGTCTGAATGTGAATGATCAGATCCTGTGAGTCACCGTGCAATGGGATTGAGAAAAATGCATTTTTCAAGTAAATCACCGTGAAATATTTTGCCTCAACAGGTATATTACATAGAATTGTAGCCGGGTTCGGGACCAAAGGGAACTCGGCTTCAACAATATCATTTATCGGCCTCAGATCTTGTATTAGCCTCCAAGACCCTCCTTTACTTTTCTTCACAGGGTAAACTGACATATTACATGACAACTCTGACGTCACTAAGATGCCCTTTTCTATCATAGCTGAAATTGTCTTAAAAATTCCTTCATCTGTCTCTCTGGACATGGGATATTGTCGGGCTCTTGGTAGAATTGCTTATGGTTTCAGTTTGATTTTCACTTCTCCAACCCCTTTCAATAGGCCTACGGCATAGGGTCCTGTGGTCCACAATGAGACAGGCACCTGGGCCATGTCATCATCAAAATATTCAGGACTGTTTGTGCCAACATCATTCTCTGAGGCACTTCTCTTTTGATCATTCTCACCCAAAAGGTGAGACTCACTTCCACCATTGTCTCTCCCCTATCTGTTTCCTCTTCAAACAGATCGTCATCAGTGACGTCAGTAAATCGATATCCTTCTTCAATGGCGAATACTGCGCACCATTGTCGGCCTTCTTCATCAAAACCATCTATCAAGGCCATCTTTCCTCGTACTGCAGCTGTGTGTATCATCAAGGGAAATACTTGTCCCTTCTCCTCATGCATCGGTATTCTTGGTCTAAATAGAAACTCATCTGGGGTTCTCATGATTTTGTCTGCAAGACCTGGCAGTCCTGCCATTAGCATGTCCAATCCGTACGCGAATATTTCTGGCTCTAATGGTATAGCCGTCATGGCTGTGTGTCCTGCGTATGCGCTAATCATTTTGCATACGTTTGAACAGTGCATTCCTGGAGTTGAACATACTATGCCCTCCTCCGTGAAAAAGATTGTCATGTTTAACTTTGTCATTAAATCTCGACCCAAAATGTATACTGGGGTCTGTCGTGAATATAATAAAGGCACATTCATTTCACATTCTCCTATAGAGAGTGGAAGTGCATTTGTGAAGGGAACACGACTTGTAGCTCCTGTGAAACTCTGAGTATTTATGGCCTCGCCGGACAAGGAAAACTTGCCTTCACGAATACACAAGCATGTTGCACCTGTGTCAACGAAGAAGGAATATTCTTTATCCCCTATGACGACATCCACCCTAGGATCCTGGTGAGGGTATGGTGTTACTGATAGGATAGAACACATCAGGGTTCCCAGTGAGCTGTCCTAATCCATATATAGCTTGGGCCCACTGTGTGCTGATGGATTTCCTCTATTGGCAGAGTTATTTCCCATTCCAGGGTTCATGATCTGCCCTGAGCTCATCGTTTGTGACAATTGCAGTGGTGACTGTTGGGACTGCCCTTGTGGAAAACTCACTGTATTCTGAGGTTGCAAACCGTGTTGCGCTCCTGGCGCTTGTTGTTGCACTGTGTGATTCTGTGCAACTCCCTGTTGTAAAGGCGCAGGTGGATTCACCATGCCTGCTCCTGTCCCTTGGTCGTTCTGCACCATGCCTTGGTTCCTGCATGTGCGCGCTAAAGGCCCTGTCATCCCACACAACCAACATACTGGCGGTGGTCGGATCATTTGCCCATTTGACATATCTTGATTACCATGTTGCATATTTTGAAAACCTCCTTGATTGTTTTGGAAACCTCCCTGATTGCTCTGCCATCCTCTTCCTCTAAATCCTCTTCCCCTGGGGTAAAACCCCGTATTGGCCTGATTATTCTGTTGTGGATTATTGACTTGCTTCATGCTTGATTCAGCTGCGTTACTTATCATGGCTCCCTCAAGAGCATATTTTGACAATTTCTTCTGCACCAATTTCGCTTCCTCATCCTTTCGTGTAGCTTCCTTTTTGCGATTCTTCTCTTGCAGTAGCCTGCAATAGTGTGCGATGGTCAGATGTATTTCTGACCAAGGTTTAGCCTCGATTTCTACCAATTTCTTGAGTTGTTTCTGTACTGGCTCTGGCAGCCCTTGGCACAATTTATGGTAGAACACAGGTATAGATTTCCCCCAAGATTCCTGAGTCTCGAGTACCCACGCGTCTTGAAAATTCTGTATATAAATTAACGGATCCTCAGACTCCGTCATTTTACGTGTCATTATAGCTCCCATATCAGAAGTGTCTGGGTACCTCACCCGTAGCGCCTTCCATACTGCGGCTCTGCAATTGTTAAATGGCGCTCCATCATGCGCGGTATTGATTGTGGTCACTCCGGGGTAACAGCCCGTGTCCACACATCGTCTGCTCTCTCACCAAGTATGGCGATTAGGAGACCCTTGATATCCCCTATAGCTAACGTGTTTCCTCCTGTCATTTTTTCTAACTCATGTATCCATTTTCCAGCTCTGATGTCAGCATTGGAAGCTTATTTTTCAGATTTTCTCGATCCATGTGTGGCCATGGAATATATTGTGGTCTCGCCCCCCTTTCTTGAGTAACGGAAATTGGGATGAATAGCTCTCTCTCCTCTCATTGTTCTCCTATCTATTGCAGGGGTAATATTTCTGCATCGCTGCCTGCCTGGCAACGTCCTAAGCCTGCTCACATAGGGCGGTGGAGACACCCCCTCTGACCGTGAGATACTCCTTCGTGTCTGTCTGACTGTGTGGGTGACTCCAATGCCCTCGGTGCGGACTCGCTAGTGTCTGACCATTGTATCCCTTTCTCCCTTGGGAGTCGTCTTTCGGTCCTCCTCTCTTCCTCCTTTTCCTCATGCTCCTCTCTTTCTGAGTCGGACATTGTCTGTGCCCAACTCGTGCCACTTCTTGTGTCCTTTTTATTCCTACTTATTTCTAGTCTATCCAGGGATAGTTCTCTATTCCCACTACTTCGGGAAACATCCTCAGTGTCGTAAAGTTGAGTGCTCTCTAGGCGCTCGTCTTCTGCCTTCTTGTGCAACGTAGAAATACACTCATAATACTGTGCTTTATTTTGAAGTAGATTATGTACAACAGCGCTTGCTGCACTATTCTTCTACTAAGCATAGCAAGCCGCACTGTTTTCTTAGCTTTCTTGCGAATCGAAGCATGTTTACAGGTGTAAACTGGTCGCTATCTTCATCTTGCTTACAGCTTAAACTTCTTTGCATTTCGACATCGTCCTTTCACTTTAGGTTCATGATATCCTTATCATGGCGTTTTGTCTCTTTGTGTCATTCTCTGGTCGTCATTTCTTCTATCTGTGAGTCAGTCCGGGTTCTTGTGGTGTCACCATTCAGCTTCCATTAAGACCTTTTTGGTTTCTACCAGGTCTGTACTTAGGCAATCTTCATTTCGTCTCATTTGTTGGTAGGGTTTCCTCAATGGATACCTTACTGTCCATGGTTTTCTTAGTATTGGTACTTCACTAGGTGCTGTTCTTCCGATAGGCACTGGGCTGAGCCCTACTGCGGCTCTCTGCTGGTTTATTTTCTCATCATACGTCACATATCTCGGTGTGAACGTTCCTGGTACTTCAAAATGGACAATTGGAGTGCAGGCTTTATTTGGGATCTCCTCTCCAGTGTTCCATTATGTCAAGGGTTTTACGCATAGCTTACGCTCCCTGCCTATCTTTTATGAAGCCCACCTGGTCCGGGTGCACCAGGCGGGGCAGAATATCCTCCATGCGATTGGCAAGAACTCTAGTGTAGACTTTCGAATCAGTGTTAACGAGAGATATGGGCCTGTATGATTTGCAGGATGCAGGGTCCCTTCCTGCCTTGGGGATCTCTACAAAACAATATGCGCCACTGAGAAAGACAGCAGAGCCTGGCCCGAATCTCTTATATGGTTGAATAGCGTGGCTAATTGGGGGGAGAGGCAGTCTGCAAAGTAATTATAAAATCCCATGGTAAAGCCGTCCTCACCCGGGCCCCTCCTGGTGGGAGTCTTTTTATAGCTGCCTGCACTTCCTCCGGGGTGATGTCTGAGTCCAGGAGGGCTTGTTCGGTGTCTTTGAGGTGAGTCAGACCTGCAGCCTCTATGTATTCCTCCATCTCTCTCTCTGCCCTGGTTCCCTCCGTGGTGTATAGATTGTGGTAATAGCTAGCAAATTGGTCCGCTATTTCTTTTGGGGACCGTACCTTTGCCCCCTCATCTGTTTGAATCCATTCCACCCATCTTTCTGCTCTCTGTGCCAAGAGTCTGGAGGCTAACATTTTGTCCGCCTTATCCCCCTTTTCGTAAAAAGTCTGTTTTAGGAACCTTAGCTTTCTTATTATATCCCCTTTCCGTAGGGCCTTCAATTCTTCCCTTTTTCCTTTGAGAGTTATAAGATGTTCCTCACGGTACAACCCATGGGCATGTAGTCTCCCCTCCATCTCTACAATTGCACCCCTTAGTTTATCCTCCTGTATTTTACGTTCCCTCTTGCGTTTAGCCCCTTCTCTCATTAGGTGGTCCCTCCACAACGCTTTCCCCGCTTCCCACACCGTGTTCACGTCCACTTCCCTGTTGCTATTCAGTAAAAAATACTCCTCTATTGCTGACCTCAATTCCCCGAGTTTGTCCTTCCACAAGGAGTCGTTGCATCTCCACCTGGTATCTCTATGACAAGCCCCCTTTAATTCTACCATTGTTACAACCATACCATGGTTTGACCAAGCTACTGAGCGGATTGTACTGTCATGGGTTCTGGCTCTGTATTCTTTGTTGATCAACAAATAGTCAATCCTTGTGAAGGTGTCATGTACCACTGATTTGAATGTATATCCCCTTTTCCCTGGGTTGCAGGACCTCCAGACGTCGACCAAACCCTCCTCCTCCAGATTGGCCACAAACCTACTGACCTCCTCTCTAGGGATGCTCATCTGTTTTACCCTTGTCTGCTGCCTGTCCAGCTGGGGATCAGCCCAAGTGTTGAAATCACCCCCCACCAAGACCAAATCCTCTCCATTCCCCCTGAGGGAGGCCAGTGCAAGCTCATTAAATGGCCCCTGCCCCTGATTGGGTGTATATACTCCCACTAACGTGAGTCGAGAGGTTTCCCACTTGCCCCGGACCATCAGGCGTCTGACTTCTGCTGATGACTCTACTATTGGGTTGTCCAACCTGATGCGCTTACTCAGGATGAGGCCACCTCTGGCCTTTTTTTTGTTTTCCCAATGCCCAGAATGTTTGGCCCACTGTTCTTCCCCTTAAAGCTCTTTCATCCCACACCTTGAGTCTGGTCTCCTGTATGAAAAGGACATCTAGTTCAGATCTTTCGAATTCCCTTACCAGTAGAAACCTCTTTGTTGGCGAGTTAGGCCCCTTCACATTCAAAGTAGCAACCCTTGGAGTAGGTCTCCCGGATCGCGTGCTAGCACTCTCCTCTCCCACTAGGCCGGGTCCCATTCTGGTAGGGGGCACAGCTCCTTCTCATCCTGCTGATGCGCGTGACTAATCCTTCTCCTTACTTCCCAGTTGCGTTTGCTAACCCATTTGCTTCCGCCCTCTCCCCTCCCGTAACAATAACCATAACCAACCAAACAAATTGAACTGCAGCCCCCAGGGGGGGGCTCAGGTCCCGAGATTTGAGATGCCATCCTAGAACTGAGGGCCACCGGGATTTAACCTACGTCAACCCCCGGGGCATTGATTGATTATCATCCGTGACCCTCGCTGGCGTCTTGCACCCTCCTTGGTTCGTTCTTCTATATTGCTGTTGCCTGACAATGGCCCCTTCTAAGCGAGTCCCTCGTCTGTCCTTCTCCTCTTCCAGGGCGGGTATTTCTGGGGCGCTCCGCTGACTTCTTGATGGTTGCGCTACGCTTGCCTGGTTTCCTCTCTCTTTTGACCGGCCTTGGTAGCGCTTTCTCATCTTGTTTCTCTTGGGCCAGTCACTGCTAGCACTTATGTGGGCATTTGTACACCTACTGTATTGGGGAGCATTACTTTTTGCCAGATGGGCCACTCTTCTCGGTCATCTAGCCGTTCCTGGCCTGAGAAACACTTCCCCGTAACAACGGGGTCGTCCCTTGGGGTAGCTTTCGTGTCTGATTGTGGCGTGCCTTCTAGGTTGACCCCTCTTGCTCTTCTTCCTATCCCTCATCAGGGGATTCGTATTGTCCGTTACTGGCGGAGCCCGCCCACTGTGTAAACCCGTGGGAGGCTGATGGGTCAGAGGTCCTTTATTCGTGGTTTTCAGGCTCCTTTAGCTCTCATGTACCATCTATATGTCACCTTTTTGGGCCTACGCCTGTTACGTTCCGCCCTGCGTCCCGCTGCGCGGTGACGCAGGGCGTCCTAATAAAAGCCCCGCCCCCGCGTTCGGGAGGCAGTTCCGGGGCAGACCCAACATCAGCGTGGGAGTGCATTCATTCCAGCTCCCGCTGGAGCTGCGTCACAGGCCGCGCGGCCTCATTGATCAATTCCAGCCCCCGCGCGTAGGCCGCGGGCCCGCGAACTTAACAATGGCGACGAGGAGAGACGAATCTCACGAAAGGCTCGGTGCTCGGAGAGCACAATAACGCCACACAGCCATCGGCTACATTTTTGGACACCCGGTGGGGGTGCCATCACACACGTGACCCCCCCACCCAAAAAAAAAAAAAACAAAAAAAAAAAATGTTTTTTTTTTTTTGCCTACCTCATCCATTCATGCTCTCTGCCACCAAGTCCATTTTTCTTCACTCCAGAAACGAGAAAACCAGGTGGCATCGAACATCCAGCACAAGGGAGCAGCATCACGGCGTGTAGGGAATGCCAGGCCCTGAGTCGTAACACGGTGCCTGGATACGGCGGCACCTCCAAGGTAGGCCCAACGTCGCTGCATGGGTGGCCGTCAGAGACAACTGCGACATCACGGATCAGGTCCACGCCAACATGGCGGCCGGCGCATCCACGCCTGGGCCCTCCACGCCGTCCAGAATTGCAGCAAACCTGTCCATGACGCCACCTCCACCTCGAACACAAGGCACTTCGTCGACACTGGTCCAGCCGTTTGACCCTTTCACGGATCCGTCGTCATGCGGACCCAGATGGCAGCTGTGGATCCAGAAGTTCGAGATGGCGATGGAGTGCAAAGAAATCACTGCGCCCAGGAAACTGAAGGCACACCTTCTACTCAGCGTGGGTGACGAGGTACTGCGCATTTTCAATTCCCTCAACGTTGATGATGGCCAGGATGGGTACCGAAGCGCGAAAGACGCCCTCACCGATCACTTCCTCCCTCAACTAAACCCAGACTATGAGACATTTCTCTTACAGGCAGCGGAGGAAACCCTTGATGCATACCACACCCGCCTGAGAAAGTTAGCCATGTCCTGTGAATTCACGAACGTGGAGAAGGAAATCAGGAGGCAGATCATCAACGGGATTCATTCGGAAAAATTGAGGCGCCTGATACTTAGTGAGAAGGGTATTCCCCTACAGCGGATCCTTGAACTAGGACGTCAGAGGGAACTAGCACACACCAGAGCGGCCAACATGGAGGCCACACTACACAGGCTGCAACCTGCTCTAAATACGGCTATGGTGGCCCGCGTCACCAACAAACAACCCTCGAGAGATGACAACAGTGGTGGATACGGCCAAAACAGGTGGCAACCGCGCGTTCCGGGACCCACAGAGTGTGGCTGGTGTGGTGGCCCACGACATGGCCGTCGCAACTGTCCTGCTCAAGGCACCACATGTGGAGCATGTGGCCGGAAGGACCATTACGCGAAGGTATGCCGATCGACGGACACCCCCATACAGCCCCCGCAGAACCAGCCGGAGAAGGCCGCGACTAAGAAAAAGAAGCAAGCCAGTGCCAGAAGGGTCGCAGTGGCCAGCTCTTCCACGGAGGATGAAGGGGATGATATCTCGGCGATGCTGCAGGCCCCCTCCAAGGACACAGACAGGAAAGGAAGGAAGGTATACATGGTGTCTGCACTATGCCAAGACCGAGGACCTCGCAGAAAAGCCGCCCGAAGGCGCAAATGCATGGTATCCATCCAAAACCAGTGCATTCTGATGACCATCGACACAGGCGCTTCGGTGAACGTCATGCCTGAAAGCATTTTCCTGACCCTAAGTCCTACACCAGAGCTGAAAAGCACCGACACCCTGTTATATGCATACGGCTGTCGAAAGCCCCTGCCGGTCATTGGCAGGTTCCGCACCACGCTGGGACACGGGAAAAACAGACTATGGTCCAAAGTCTATGTGGTGAAGGCAGGTGTTGAGAGCCTCCTGAGCGGGGACGCAGCGGAGGATTTGGGTGTGGTCCAATTCATCTGCCATGTCAACGATGAAAAGGAAGTGGAGCAGATGCTGAACCAGTACCCTGACTTGCAAGAAGGCATAGGCTGTCTGAAAGGCAAAACCATCAAGCTTCATATTGATGAGACAGTGCAGCCGAAAGCCGTCCGGCACCGGAGAACGCCTTTCCACATGAGAGAACAAGTGGAGCAGGAACTCAAGGCCCTAGAAGAGGCAGGTATCATTGAGGAAGTCACAGGGCCCACACCCTGGGTCTCTCCCATGGTGGTAACACGGAAGCCCAAGCAGCCTGGAAAGGTACGGATCTGCATAGACATGCGCCTCCCCAACACCGCCATCAAAAGGGAACGCCACATAACCCCAACAATCGACGAGATTGTGGCTGACCTCACAGGGTCGAGTATATTTTCAAAGATTGATCTAAAGGCGGGGTATCACCAACTCAGACTCCACAGAGACTCTCGATACATAACAACGTTCTCTACACATTTGGGGCTACGGAGATACAAACGCCTGAGTTTTGGAATATCGTCTGCCGCGGAGGTGTTCCAGCAAACCATCCAGGAGGTCATCAGGGGCATCCCCGGTGTCCTCAACGTGAGCGATGATATTCTGATTCACGCCCCCGACAAAGAAACACACGTCGAGAGGCTTCACGCCCTACTGGGCCGACTACAAGAGGTTGGGCTCACAATACACCGGGAAAAGTGCGAGTTCCTCAAATCCGAGATCACTTTTTTTGGCTACAAGTTTGGCAGCACAGGCATCTCACCTGACCCGCAGAAGGTCGCAGACATCCTGGCGGCAAGCCCACCGATGACCCCCACGGAAGTGCGCAGTTTCTTAGGCATGGCCACCTACTGCGGGAGGTTCATCCGAAACCTGGCCACGCTATCTGAGCCGCTGCGGGAACTCACGAAGGCCAACGTCAAGTGGGAATGGGGGCCAACATGCCAGGACGCGTTCGAGAGCATCAAGGACTCCCTCCCAGCTGACACCAAGATGGCCTACTACAACACTGAACTGCCCACAGAGCTATTCGTAGATGCCAGCCCCGTAGGGCTCGGAGCCATCTTAATGCAAGTCACGAGAGAAGGGGAGAAGAGACCGATTGCGTATGCGTCGAGAGCCCTCACAGAGACCGAACAAAGGTACTCACACATCGAAAAGGAGGCCATTGCCGTGCTGTGGGGGTGCCGACACTTTCACCTCTACCTTTATGGGCGTCACTTCACGACAATCACGGACCACAAGCCCCTGCTACCAATCTTCATGGGAACATCGGCACACCCTCCGGCCCGAATCACCAAGTGGTTACTGCACCTCCAGCAATATGACTTTAATCTCGTCTATCAACCAGGCAGTGGAAACCCAGCGGACTATCTCTCCAGGCATCCGCGAGAGGCCACTCAACAAGAGATCCAAGTGGCGGCAGAGACAGAGGAACACATATGCCAAGTAGTGCGCGCAATGAGACCCAAGGCGGTGAGCATCGAGGAGATCGAGGCGGAAACGCACCAGGACCCGTGTTGTGACTTAGTGAAAAATGCCATCCTTTCCGGTGATTGGAAGACTTTCATGAGACACACACACAACAGAACAGCGGAAGCAAAAGGGTTTCTGTCCGGCATATTCACAGTGCGGCAAGACTTGTCAGTCACGGAAGGTGGACTGTTACTACGGGGAAACCGCATCGTGATACCTCTCAAACTACAGGACAGGATAGTGGCCCTAGCACATGAAGGACACCAAGGACTGGTGAGGACGAAAGCCCGCATTCGGCACCGAGTATGGTTTCCCCAGATCGAGGAGCGGGTCGAGACACTCGTTGCCACGTGCCTACCCTGTCAGATCACGGGGGCCCCGCCAGACCCGGAACCCATCATATCAGCAGAACGGGGCCGCTCTCGCTGGGAGGCCATCCCTGAGGACAACGGAGCGAGGGATGGAGACTGGGAGCCGGTGGATGAACCCGGCCTCGAGGGCCCGAACCGCGAAGATGGAACAGAGCCGGAAGCAAGGGGGGGTGAACCCCGCGAAGGACGATACAGACTGAGAACAACAACAAGACCGCCAGCTAAGCTAAGTGACTATGTGTGGTAGCTGGTACACTGGTGCCATGAACCCTAATGGCAGGGCGGCTGAGTGTTGAAGACGGACAGTTGTTGTTGGACCTCGCAGTTGTTTGGCAGTTATAGTTATGTGTTTTGTTTTGTTTTATAATAAAGGAGGAATGTTACGTTCCGCCCTGCGTCCCGCTGCGCGGTGACGCAGGGCGTCCTAATAAAAGCCCCTCCCCCGCGTTCGGGAGGCAGTTCCGGGGCAGACCCAACATCAGCGTGGGAGTGCATTCATTCCAGCTCCCGCTGGAGCTGCGTCACAGGCCGCGCGGCCTCATTGATCAACTCCAGCCCCCGCGCGTAGGCCGCGGGCCCGCGAACTTAACAACGCCCACGTAGAATGCACCCCCTTTTCTCTTGAGGTGCCAATGACTGAAGGGTTTAGTGTACTAACCTCCCCACCGGGCTCACACTGTGCTTCAATCCGCCTGCCCTGTTTATGCAACCCTTCTGCAGAGTTCACATTTTCGTTTGGTCTCTGCTTTCAGGCTCCCTGCATGGGGGCCGCCTTCCACTTAACCCACTGGTGTGTTATGTACCCCTGGGCTTGTTATGCTTCCCTCTGGGTGTTTTTCGCTCACCTTCACTTCTGGGTCCTTTCCGCTTGCGCGTGGCTCCCAGCGTGCAATCCCACTGTGTCCGGCTTCTCTGTTTTGCGGGCTCCCCCAGGGCGCTCTCGGTCATCTCGTTGCTGAACTGCAGCAAACTCCTCCATCTCTCACTTGGCAGGGCGCTTCCCTGCAGTCACTTCTGCTCGTGGTTTTCCCTAGTGGGACGTGGCCGGCCAACTTGCTTATCATGCGATTCTCTACTGCATTTCATCGAGTTGTGCCCGGCCTGCATCTCCCTTCCTTCGCCGTCTCTTCCGTGGCCGCCGGCCCCTCCTCTGCTCTGGTTCACTTAGGACCGCTCTCTCCAACCTCTGTGCTGTCACCGTTGGGGTCTTGCCTGTCTTGCAGGGTCTATCAGATCACGGTGTTCCCGCACGCCCCTCTCCCCCGTGTCCTATGTTTCGTGTGACCGGGGCAACTTCCCACTGCACTCGCAATGTTCTTACTCTGAGGTGCCCAGTATTTTACTCCACTATTCCATGTGCACCGTGGCTGTTCTATGGGCTCCGGCGTGATGTTGCGGCTCCGGTCTGCTACCATCTATCCGGCGGGCGGCTCACCGCTGCACTATGTAGCTGGGTGCTCCTCATGTTCCGATAGTCCGCCATTTTTTGGGCCCTGTGTGGGGGGATGGGCTGTCTTCGGGCAGGCCGCTTTATGCTCGTTCTGTGCCACTTCGCAGGACATTTGCAGCTTCCCACACGATTCCGCCATATAGAAATATTCTTTTTTATCGCTTATGTCCTCTGGATCAGCTCTATATCATCTCTGATTACCCCGTGGGGCTCGGAGCCGAGCTTCAGGTAGCCATTGCCTTCTGTGCCCCTTGGTGGTCTCTCATACAGTCACTTCTACTTTTAATTGGTTGTTCACACTAAATGAAACCTGTCAATATGAAATGTAAGCAATTGCTACTTTATTCTAACTTGTGAAATAGTATTATATGCTAGGACTGAACTGTTGAAACTGCTAACCTGGAGCAGGGTGCAACATTTGCACTTGCCACAAGCCATTGGCTAGTGACAATTGATTTTAATTAGATTCCTTCTGTCATAGTAAGGCCAACCTTGTTTACTGCACCTGGCACTCATTTTAGCCTTTGTTGTAAAAAAAGATTGTCTGTTATCTGCTGCTTCAAGCTCACAGGCCTTGTGCAACATGTGCTCCTCAGTGCACTATGTGTCAATTAATGCCTCTTCACAGAATGGTCGGCATACCTGCCACATTCCAATCGGGAGATGTTAGTCCAGTCATGTGTTTTTACGTGCATTCGTTGGCTGATAGTCTTGGATTTCTCCATTCTAAACACAGGCCTATAATTCCCAGAATGCATTGCAAAGAAAAAAACAAGGGTTTTCTACCATCTTACAAATGGAATGGAGCATATTTTCATGGGTACGCAATACCACTGGGCAGAAACACACATTGGGACAAGCAGTGAGAAATGCCCCTTGCAATTTCTGTATTCTATGCCTTCTGACCGCATTAGATTTCCTCCTTGCCCATTTGCGAGATTAAAGTAGCAGTCACCTCTGCCATTTGTCTGACAAATTCATCAAGAAACTATTTTCTAGCACATGTATGTTTAATTGGGGAAGTCTTTTAACTTATCCCAAGAAAGACAGAGATTTGCTTGGACAACAGGAAGTTTCCCTGCAGACTATTTCTGCTGTAGAATAATGTTAAATTGCGGCAGTGCAGGAGGCAGCTTCTTTTTGTTGGAGACTCCTGCAAGTTGCGGGAGACTTGGATGGCAGGTCTATTGTCAGCAGGTGTAAAGCCTGGCGACACCAGGCATCCTAATCTGGAATCCAGCTCTGTATTCTCTGTGGGCAGAAGCTGAGTTTAGAGGCTCTACAAAGCTTTCTAAAACTGTTTTGTTCTGGGCATATATTGATCTCGGTGTTTTCCACTACATTGGTTGTTCATACATTGTTTTCCGTTCCAGCAGGAACAATTTGTCTTGGCCGGTTGACAGTGCTTTATTGCCTTAGGGTTGTTGATGCTATACACACTGATATTAATGCTACATATGGTGATCTATTCTTGTATCAAATGTAGATCATATTACAGTGATATCATAACCATATTTTCCTAAGTGTACTGGAACAATACTGTGTGATGCCACTTCCTGTTTTGTCAAGGGGAGAAAGGGCGGGTGCCACCACTTCCTGCGATGTCAGTTGGGGGCAGGGCTAAATAACATCACTTCCTGTGTTGTCATCAGAGGTCAAGGGTCGTGTGATGTCACTTCCGTTAACCCTGGCATTTTGGTGAAATCACGTCCCCAATTACAATGTAATGAAACTAGCTTCATTTGTTTAGCAGTGATTTATTGATTTTGAGGAGGGTTTTGTCACATGACACAGAGGTGTAGTTTGGGAGTGACATGTGCCAGTCAGGGGGCACATGAACTTGGAGCACAACCACTGACTGGTTCATTGCCAATGATTGTAATTCAATCACAGTTAGATATACATGCACTTTGTTCTAACCGCATAGACTTCTGCTCCAGGAGTTGCCCACGTGATAGGTTTCTTTTATATATTATTTGACTGTATTGAAGTGTCCAACTCACATCTTTTTGTAACAGGATTTTTGTTTCTGTATTCGTTGTTTCACAGTGTATTCACTGATATATGCCTATGTCATTTTCTGTTTGTAGAATGTATGTTTTAATATATATGAAAAAGCTAAATTCTTTAGGAATGGATTCGAAAAAAAGAAATAAATAGTGGCTACAGACTGAACCGCAAATTTAAAAAAACATGCGTAATGGTATATATGTACGTGCCAGTGGAGGAAAAACCAATACGTTTGGAACTCCCCTGCTGTTGACCTGGCCCTTCCAGGGTGCATATAGGGTTCATTTTTAGGTTACTTTATTGTAGGCCATTGTTCTGTGAACTTAAATACATACCGAGATCAAGAGTATGACATTATTGTACTAGTGGAAAGACCACACCCTACCGTTTTATAACCTTACATTGCCCGTTTTGGTCTTTCTATCTTAATGGGCCCCCCCCTTGGGTTGTTTATTGCCATGGAATAGGAAGGCAGGGCTCTGTATGGAGTCCCTCTTCCATTTCCATGGTGGCCAGAGCAGGGACGGGAGCATCAACAGCTGCAGCGGCGAGTCCCGCCGCTGCAGCGAACAGGTACGTGGGATTGTGGGGGGGGTTAAAAAGCAGGGTCGGGTGGGGGAAGATGGCCGGTGGGGGAGGCCGCCACCAGGCAGCATAGAATGCTGGCTTTCACTGGTAGTGTCAGCCAGAGTTCCTAGCCACCTTATTGGCTGGCTTCCACACCTAGGGTGCTAATGAGGTAAACATCTGTGTTGCACTTGAAAGCGTGGGATACACATGTTATGATAAAATCTGCTTTGACAAAGAAGGCCGATTGCTTCATGAGGTCTATCAAATACAGAAAACCTTGGAAGAAAAAGTAGAGTTACAATAAATAAAAAAATCCAGCACGAGATAAGGAGAGGGTCACAAAGAAACAGGAAAAGGTTTAGACAGGAAGCAACGTGAGGCCTTGCTATTTATTAAGTGGTGTTTTGCATAGCAACTCACACTGAGCGCAAGTATAGAAGGGGGTGGGGCACACAGGAGAGGACTGTAGGGGGATTGGATGACACTGATAGTCACGTGGGGAACAATGACAAATGGGGATGGCCCACGCGGGAAACTTTCACAGCTTGATTCTAGGCCTTGTTTCTGATGCTCGAGCAGCAAGAAGATTAATGAGTTTTTTTTTTTTGTACATATAATCTTTAGTGACATTTGAAACAGCATGGGCAAAGAACATTATGCGTTTTACATCAAAGGAAGTTGATAAGCAGCACGGGCGTACAGGGGTGGATGGCGGTATTTCATTTTTTTTTAAAACCTAGCGGTATACATTGAGCCCAGAAGCTTCTATGAGGGTACAGCGGAATGAAACGAGAAGGTGAAAAGGGAAGCCAGCGGCTCGCGGCCTCCCTCTGCCACTTCCGCATGTAGAGAGAGAGAGAGGAAACATCTGCAGCCTGGCAGGGAAGTGAGGCGATTACAAAACACGAGCTGCTAGCACAAAGGCATTGTGGCGGCTGGAGCACGGGGTGACCTCATGCCTATTTAAAGGGAGCTTGGAACTGCGATTCCACCCTGGTCAGTAGGCCTCCAGGAGGCCTTGGACAGTATGTTCCCAGCAGAGGCAGGTGCTTCTGCTGGAATGCCTTTTGGATACAAAGCGACACAGTGAAAACAAAATAAAGTTTCAGAACATCACACAAAGTCAGGCCTCGAATAACCCTTTTAGTGACTGTCCCTGCATCCCAAGGTCCAAGACTGCAGGACATACAGCTTTGTGTCGGGTTCCCGGATCTTAGACGAGAGGGACACATTGCTTAATTCTTCCCTCACTTAGGATACATATATATATATATATATATATATATATATATATATATATATATATATATATATATATATATATATATATATATATATATTCACTGAAAAAAACATTAGTTAAGGTGAACTTAAGATGAAGTTAAGTTGTGCAGATTTAATGCAACAAAAACCCTTGAAATTCAGCAGATGTCGGAAGCCATGACCAGCTTCACTCTGTGCGCTCCCGTTGATGTTTCCCATAATGCCATTTTGTATGTCATTGTGAATCCCTTCTCTCATAATATGTATGTGCTCATGGGCTTTGCAGCAGGAACGTGCCGAGTGAAGCTGGTCATGACTTCCCACAACCGCTGAATTTCAAGGGCTTTGTTGCGTTAAATCTGCACAACTTAACTGCACTGTGCATGTTTGCTCAATATGTTTCTTAAGGCTGGGGCCACTATAAATGTCTTTCAGGCCTTTGGGCACACTAGCCATGGCCTTTGGCCACAGACTTTGTGTGTATTCACTTTCCATATTGCACCCCTTTACATGTTCCCCCATAGGTTTCGTTGGGGCCCACTAGCCATGGCCTTTGGCCGTGTCCACGGTCCATATTGCGCCATTCGGTTCCTTAAAGTAACCCAGTAGCCATATCCTTTTGCCTCAACCATTACCCCTCACCACACTGTAGCTGTAAAAGTTTTCTTTTTTGGTATTTATCTAATTAATTAACTCTCCCTTTTAAAAAAAAAAAAAACTATTTCCCCATAACCGCGGTTATATTGGCAATGCACTACAAATAACCCTGTTTATCTGTAAATGCCTGCAAATAACCCGTTATTTTCATGTGCCGCACTTTCATTCCCGATACCATTTTCTACTATAACCTCCGTTATCCCCAGTATATCCCTGGCTATGCGAAAACGTTCAAGCTCTGAACTTGGTCCCCAGCCCGCCCGCACACCACCAAATTCCTAATTTCTCATGGTGTCCAATTTCCCCCTCCCCACCTCTAGCCTGATGCGATTTCATAATTTTCTTCCTCCAAATGGCATTTTTTCCACATTTTTCTTTTTGAGCCTACCCCGGTTATACCCGTTATAACCTGGTTATCTCTCGCATCGAACACAATACAAAATAGCTTTTTCATTTCTGAAAAGCCTTTGATGCAAATCCCCATGGGAAAATTGAGCTATAATTTTGGGAGAAAGGGGCACCCTTTTCTCCATCAAATATTTTAGGAACTACTGGACGGAATAACTCCAGACCCCTCCTGGAAATCGAGTCAATGTTTCAAGTCCAAGTTGTTTCATACCTGGTCCAGTTCCATCCAGTGGTTTCTGCTGTGCGCTGCGCAGACATTTGGACTTTTCCTTTATGGGGAAATGAATGGAAGTAAGCCGAAAACAGCGTTTTCTTTTTTTTCTTAATAACATTTTCATTTTCTAACAAATCTTTCCTAAAATGTCTGGTCGGAGATGAGGGGGGGGGGGGGTTGCATGACAAACTTTTTGTTTGCAAAATATCAGCCAAATCCATCTCGCAAGTCAAAAGTTATTAGTAATTCAATTCTCGTGTTTCTTATGGAATTGTATGCTCAGGTTAACATTAGTGCAGTGACCTCTGCACTATAATTACAGTGTCTGCAGTAGCGAGCCTGTAGTTATGCTTAAGTTGCACATCCAATAGTAAGAGCAGTGTTTGGATGGCTTATAGCTTTGGGGCCGTTAGACGAATTTGCACAGAACTTTGCAAAAAAAAGTATAGACCCAACTCTGAATTGTTTTGAAAAGTTTGGTGCAGTTTTGTCAAGGTGGGGGGGAAATTTTATATGGTGGGTTCCAAAACGTTTGAAATCTGTATAGACATGAATGGAATTTGTTTTTGCTTGCGGCTACAGCCTAAACCACTGGCCAGATTTGTACCAAACGTGCGTGAGGAGCAGCGGCCTGGTCTCGAATGCATGCTTTTGCAAATTTGGTGTTAATCTGTCCAGTTGATCTTTTTAAAATAAATTTGTGATATCTCCGTCCAGTCCACGGACTTACTTCCTGATTCGGTGTCCGCAGATGCCTCTGAGCCAATCAGAGAATCGTGTAATGTTCGCAGACATCGTATGCAGCCGCTGATTGGTCAATTGAGAATCGTGAGCTGTGCAAAACATTTGAAATAGACGCCATGTTGGATTTGTGAACTCTAGCCGTAATCTGTGAACATTGCAGTAAAAACATATTCAAAAACACATTACACTTGTCAAACAAATGAAACAATCTCTTTGGAGGTGAGGAGTGATGAGGATGGGATGAAATATTTCCAGATAAAGCCACAAATCAGGTGTTTTTTCTTCTCAGATGTCCGTGAACAAATGTTTGGGGACATTGCTGTGATGCTCACAAACTTGACAGATGTTCGAGGACATCCATGTATGTGCATTACAAGGTCGGTGAAGAGCAGTTATTAGATGGTTGATAACTTTGGCGCTGTTCAACAAAACTGCATGCAAATTTGCAATAGAAATATAGACCAAACTATGAATGTTGTTACTAGGCTTAGAGGTATTTCGTCAATAGGGGGCAAAATTAGAGGGGGGTCCCAAAATGTTTAGACAGCTTATAACATTGGCGCCAAATGCGTACAAAGGTTTGCAAAAATATCATGAAACCAACTTTGAATGTTTGTGCAAAGTCTGAAGGGATTTTGTCAAGGGGGGGCAAAATTGTAGAGGGACTCCCAAAATGTTCGAAATCGGGATAGGCTTGAATGGGGGAAAAAGATTCTGTTTGCGGCTACAGCCCGGAGCAATGAACGGATTTGCAGCAAACTTGTGCGAGGAGCATCGACAAGGACCCGAAAACATGCTTTTGCAAAACTGTCCTGTTTTATTTTTTGAAAAGCGTTAAAATGTAGGTACAAAAAACAGTGATATAATTTTGGTGCCTGACGCATAGCCTGTGGCTTGCCATGCTGCTGAAAATCTGGCCACTGGCCATGGCATAGGGTTAAAGTGATCATGGGCAACAGGGACCTGCTGTGTGGTTAAAGTGGGCAGTGGGCCTGGCCCCTGGCAATTACAGGTGCAAAAAAGGTGATATAACTTCGGTGCCTAAGACATAGCCTGTGGCTATGGCCAATGGCAAGATTTTTTGGTGATGCCATTTGTGATGTCATCTTTGATGTACTGGGTGTTAGTCTTAGCAGTGCGTGGAGATGGCTCGAGCTATGGTTGCATAGCTTACCATAACTGGCAAATGTTTTTGATTTTTCGATTTTACCTTGCAACCATAACGTCCCTTGAACAAAGGTTTTTCAATGAATATATATATATATATATATATATATATATATATATATATATACACACACTTCTTATGGCAAAATTATGGCACAGGGTGTATTTATGCCGCTCCCCATGTATTACGCATATTATATAGAGGACGTTTTACAGTGTGAAACATATTGTATGTAATACATGAGGTGTGAAAGGGGATAGAATGGGCTGGGCTAGCATGGGAGGAGGTGAGGTATGTGGGGAGAGATGTAGGGAGAAGGGGGAGTGAGAAAGGGGAGGGGTGAGTTCTGGGGCTTGAGGGGGGTTTGCCTGTGATAAGGGGAGTGGGCAGAAGTGGGCATGAGGAGAATGGACGAAAGGCAGTAGATGGATGGAGAGGATGGCGAGATGGAGAGGATGGCGGGGGAAAGAGTGATGTTACAGCTTTCTGCAACTCCTGTTGCATGATGATATCGTTGCAATGGGAGTTGCGAAAAGGATGCATTTTGAGAAGGCCACGTAGGGCTCGACCGCGTTCACATGTCCTAAGAGCACTCGTAAAGGATTCAAACCTGAGCTGGAAGTGGCAACCCTTCACCCCCTGCCTCTGCCAATCTTCATGAGCTACCGCCTTCTTTAGTGTCAGAGCTACTGCCAGCTGTGCTGGCGTAAACCTTCCCTCCTACCCGCCTGCCGCCGCTCCCACACCGCCATGTCAAACCCAGTGGAAGATATTGCTGTTCAATTTATATGTTTGGTAGAGGAAGCCGGCGGCTGTGTCATCACTGATGTGGCAGTAGCCACCATTCCACCGCCTTCCTGGCTTTGGGGCGTGCTCAAGGATTCCACTTGGCTAGGCACACAGGCAAGTCCAAATAAGGGGGATTCTATTGCGGTTTCCGAGGTCTGAAAAGCAGTAGCGGTCCGGGTCAGGGTGTTGCCTCCACCCACACTGAGCTGCTAGATCAGAATCCTAGGCAGGGAATCCAGTTTGGGGAAATATTTCCACCTGGTAGATTCTCACATCTGGGCTACCATCTGTGACTAGTTTCCTTATTGGCGTGGCCGAGAGGAGACTGGCCGGAAGTGCTGCTACCACGAGGAACCCTAGATTAATTCCAGCTATGGACATATCCATTTCTGATCTACAGTTGTGGTTGCCTTTTCCACATGCTAAGTTCCTAAAACTCCTACACAGAGATCGCAAGATCACCAGCTTGGATGGCAGTCTCCAGCCTCACTCCCAGTGTTGCGCTGTAACTCGCATCTGATTGGGAGAGGGCCAGTTCTGGAGATGCATGGCTGAAGTGGCCCTGCTGCAAAATGCAGTGGAAATGGGTGAAGGGGGCCCTGAGCGTGTCTGCTTGGGCAGGTGGTGGGACCTGGCCATGGCGTGCATGCAACAGCCACTGATTGGCACGACAGACAGGAAGGGGCGGGTCATTCTAGGCAGTGGTCTCCAAGCTGTGTGGCTGGCCCGTGTCTGACCCTCCCTTCGGGGCGCACAGATGTACAAGGGTGATACAAAGCTCTTTAGAAGGGGGTTACGGTGACTGCTTTTAATAGAAAATAAAAGTGGTTATAGCTTACGAGAGATCACAGAAACAATATGTTTACTCAAGGGAGGCTCAGTATAAAAAAGTTTTAAAACCACTGTTCTAGAGCGTGGAACCTCACGGGCATGGCTTTTACCTTCTCAAAGGGAGGAAGCATCCAGTCGCCCTCCCCAATTATTTTGTTTTTGAGGTTAGTGATAAGAAAACAAGATAAGTTTTCTTCTTTGTGGGCTTCATCTGCGAATGGGAAATTAAAACGTAACTATAACCTGGGCATTTTTCCATCCTTGTACCAACGCACTTGCTCATTCTTTTAGCCCCTTTTGCTACCCCCCCACCCCCCAGAAAGGTGCAGAATGAGGCATGTCTTCTTTGTTGGCATAAAAAGGCTGCAGATTTATTTTCACAACATAAGATGCCTGGCACGCCCCCTTCCATTGTTCAGCAGGGATTTTGCTGGTTCTCAAGGGCTTCCCGGCCCCCAGCTCTGTTTCCTGTCCAACTCCCACTTACCCAGGGGGGAGGGAGGTGAGGACCCTGCCCACATAATCAGGGCGCCTCATCCATTGCTACGTCGACACTTCCATGACCATTGTAGTCTCTAGGGAGCTATCTATGAGGACCCTTCTACAGAGTTGATTATGATCCAGGGGAACGGAAGTGAGGAAGGGATTTAGACTTATTATTGGACAGACTGGTAAACTGAGAGCCTGGTCCAAGTATCACCAGGGTGTGATGAGAAACGTGATCCGCGCGACGCACAAGGCCATCGTAAGGAGTGCCAGTGGGTTCAAAGAAGGGGAACAAAAGATTAAGCTGAGGTTGGGAGCTGGTAAGAGCAAAAGGATGCATTGTCGTTACGGGATGAGAGTTGTGAAGGATTTTTTCAAATACTTTGCCTTTTATTATTATTATTATATTTATTGAGCACGGACCTAGCTTCCAGAAGATACGGAGCGCATGACTGTACGATGGTCGATTAGCGTCATTTTGCTTACTGATCAAGCCATGCAAGTGACATGCATTCTAAGCTCATCACTTGTTCTTTTAAAATCATGTTTTATCTATAGACACATAATCTGTGGGTAATCGCGCTACTCCGCCCAAAGTTCAAGGCCAGCTCTGGGCATAGGCAGTCTGTGCCCACGCCCAGGACACTGAGTTTCATGGGTACCCCCACAGGCACCAGCTGCCAACTGTATACCAAGTGCACACAGAGTGCATCGTAGATAGACTGCGCGGCTTCCAGGCGTGAAGTTCTTTTTTTGGTACCTGGGCGGTCCAGGCCTTGCTGTCACCACCCGGCCCCCTGTGAAGCTCTGAAGCCACATCCCACAGACCACCGCCACAGTGTCCCAGCAAGCACCGGACAGCCGATCCCACTCTGGCCTGCAAATAGGTCCATCCTTAACACTCTCCTTGTTATGGCAGAGCATTTCAAAACAAAGATATTTGTAAGTGATGGTTTATTTGAGTGACCACTATTTTCTACAAGACCGTGAACATTATGCTGATAAGAACTGTAATAGCTGCATTTGTGTTCTGCTACCCAAGCATGTGCCTTCTTTCAAGAAAATTTAAATATGTCACACAAAAATAAAGTTTTAAACTGTCTCTCTTGTTTTCACCTATGTTTATTTGGCACCCAAACACGTATTTTTTTGTAGAATGTCAAATGTTCATCACATCAGACATAAAGAATGCCTTTGTCAAACAATGAAAAACGACCAGGTTAACTTTTAACATGCTATCTTTTGTTGTGAGTCTTTAGTCTTCCAAGTACATTTGGAAAACCAACAGGACTTTTGTTTAGCCCCATGGTGAATTGCATTCTGGTATTTGGTGTCTTCTATTCATGATGGGGGGAAATAATGCTAACGTCATACCCCTTTTGCTTAACATATTTCTCTAAGAATGTATATATTTGTCGGATTGGTTTATCATAAGTGTAGTACTTTTCAAGTCATCTCTGTCCAATATAGTGATGTTGAAAGACAAACATGAGGGTGAGGAGAGGGAAGCAGGGGAGAGAAAATGGGTCATGAGCACTTGCCAGCTCCAGGGATGTGGGCAGAAAGGTTGCTGGCTTGGAGAGTAGAGAGGTTATTTCCCCTCTGCTGATGCCAAATTGCTTACTGTTGCTGCCTCAAGAGCTCCCCAGTAAATTGGCTCATACTTGATTGCACCATATGGAACTCCTGCAGCAGAGGCACATCCACTCACTGCCTCAACTCCAAACCCTGCTCTGACGTCCCTGGTCACAACATGAGGCATTCGGAGGATAGTTCAGGGGCAACGTGCTCGCCTTGAAAACAACTGACCTATACACCGCAGCTTAGTCCAGTACGAATATTCTTGAGTGAGCAGAGCGCCCTATTGCGGGCCCTATACCCACAATCTCAAGTATATATTCACCTTGGAAACAAGACGACACGGAGCCACGCAGGTTTCATACCCGGGTCTGCGCTTAGAAACCTCTGGGTATTAAGTGCGTTATAAATAACTTATCATATCTTATAATTCTATAGGTATGTAGTTCACCTTACATTTAAAAAAAATATTACTTGGAGATTTATTTCTTTTGATGTCAAAATAAAAAATGAATTAAAAGCATGTTGCTAGCCTTCTCTCCATTTCTGCCAGTTTGTGTCTGCGTATTTTCGTCGTAAGTGCGGTCCGTTCTGTATTCGGGGAGGGACACTTGCTTTCCAATGCCTGACCAGCAGTTTTCTTGCAGCAAAGAGGATTATGCCTATGAGTTTGCGGGTTAGCGGGTCTGCGTGCACTTCTCCGGTGTTGGCACCCATGAGTAGTATCTCAGGAGTAAGTGTGACCCTGGTACCCTCTATGTGTCTGATCTGCTTATGTACGTCCTTCCAGTATTGGGCTATCTTAGGGCTGTGCCAGAGTACGTGGCCCATCGTCCCTAGAGAGTCGCATTCCCGCCAGCATTTGTTGGATTGTGTGATTCCCATCTGTTGGAGTGTCGCGGGGGTAAGATATAGCCTTTGTATGATTTTGAATTGAATCTCCCTATTTTTGGTATTTGTAGATATCTGGGGTATGGCTGCGAAGTATTCTAGCAGCAAAATTCAGCGAACTAATAGACAAACACATACACTAAGACAAACTCGAAGCCAAACCAGGAAGACGCAAGGACTAAGCGCAAGCCATGAATATGGGAAGGAGATGCCGAAAGAGAATAGACCACAAAAACGGATATAGAGGAGGGAAGGCACACGCGACCAAAACCAAAACATTGAGCAGAATGTAAACATCAAGGCACAAGGTGAAAGAGGAGAAGGCAACAGAGACCCAAGGGTTGACAACAACAATGAATGAGAGCCCAACACGACATCTTACACCGGATAACTCCATGCACGGCTGAAAGATAGAGGGATTGTGACTGAAACTGTATTTGTTATCATTGCACTGTCATATGTTTAAGAAATGCTAATAAAAAGATGTTTTTAAAAAAAAAAAAAGCATGTTGCTAGTTTGTACAATATGGCAACATGTTTATGGGATCAAAATTAATCAATCACGAAAATGCTGCAAAAAAAACGTAATCTTCAGTTAGCAAAACTCAATCACAATTTTATCCACTGCATTCCAAATTCTAATGGCTAAAGTTGCAAAAATACCGGGTTTAAACAATATTTCTACCAACTACAGCTGGGAAGATCTGTGTTCAAGTGCCTACATTGCAGACCATCTCAAATCCTGGCTTCACCACTTCACCAAAGTGTGCGCTCTCAGGCAAATTATTTGACCTCATTGGGCCTTTTCTGGCACAATTAGAAATCCTACAAGTGATTCAGCTGAAACTGTCCGCTACTCCAAAAAAGAATCACTTATGCTATAGTCCAATATATAATAAAAACACTGACCGTTCATGTATTGTACATTGGCTCTATGTCTGAATGCCGCAGGCATAAGACTGACTATGCGGAAGGCAGCCTTTAACACCACCCCCCACATGGCGGTTACATGGCTGCCTCTCCCTTTGACTTGTCTTTTTCGAGTGGAGGTCTCACAACCCCTTACTGCTGTGCAGCCTCGCCACACCCCATTCCTCCACCCAGGGGTGTTGCTAGGTCTGGAAAAGGTCAGGGGCTAAGCTAATGTCGGAACTGGCAGAACTCATGGCTAGCTAGCCTTTTGGTTGTAGCCGCTGAGCTTCTATTCGAGGCTACAACCGAAAGACCCTGGGCTATAGCCCCCTAAGCCCTAGCAACGCCTCTGTCTCCACCCCCTCCTCACCTCCGCCACTAACATTACCAGGCCTCAAAGCCTGTTCAACAGCCGTCTGCAGACCCCGTCTCTCAAAATCCTGCCGTGCATTGCGCTTCCTGACACATCAGGTTTTGAGGGACTCTGTCTGGAGTCCGTGAAAGTGTACATCACAGAATGTGTTGCTTGGCGTAGTGCTGGCAATTTCTTGTAATGTAACTTCCCAAGAACCAGTGGTCGAAGTGGGCGGGAACGCTTGGGAGCGGTGCTCCGCTACTTTACCTTTCCTACACTAAAAAAAGAAACCGTTCCGGAATTGTTTTTATTTTAAAATAAAAGTGTAGGAAGCAGTTGAAACTGAATGTTCCCTTAAACAGCAGGCGCATGTGTTTGGGGGTTTGTATTGAGCGTGGGAGAGAGCGTTGCAATGGGGTTTGTGCAGCGCGGGAGCAGACCAGTAGGGAACATAGTTCCACTATTTCTTATCATGCACTTCAACCACTGCAAAAAACCCTTCAGTATCAAAGACTCATTCTGTGATGTCATTTCCTGTGATGTCACTACATATGCCAATCAGGGGGGCACATATCTTTTGCCACCCAGGGTCCTGCACATGTTAGCGCTGGCCCTGGTCATATGACCATTAAGGCTGAAAATGCTCTCCATTCAACAAGAGAGCCATCATGAAGACTAAAAGTTTGCCATGTTGAAGAAGGGCATGAGAGGTCTTTGGGTCCTCCTACAGGTCCTTTACGTCAACGTCTATTCCTTGCGTGTCCTGGATTTCAATGTCTGCTTCTTTTCCCCAACCTGGCAGGCCACACTTACGTGTTCATGGAGACAAAGGAACTGGTACTTCAAAAAGACAAGGGAAGTCCTGCTCGCCAGCTTGAGGGAGCTCCTGACCCAATGGGCACAGCCAGAGGATGGGGTGGAGGCGATAGGATTGCCTTCAGGCAAGAGGCAGATTTCTCTGGGTGTCTCTGGGATTCTAGAGTTAAAATGAGTTTAGCACAATAATCTGAAGTTATGTTTATCTTGGCAATAACAATAAAATGCCAGTGCCAAGATTGAAACCACCGACACCTAGAGGAAACTATGGGCAACAGTTGAGGAGTTTTTTTTTTCTTTTGACGCTGCACAACTATTGCAGTTCACAGGTTTATGGTCTCTCCATCGAACACTTTCCAACGAACGTTTTTCCATCGAAAATTATCCATCGAAAATGATTGCATCAAAAAACAATAGTGATTCAAGTACACCAGTCTAAGGCGCTCAGAATTAAAGATGCGTAGTCCAAGTTCAACAGATGCATATTAGGTAAAATAATACAATTTCTTTGCCGAGAATTTTTGCTAGTGAAATTCCAGATCATGAATGTCGACACTGATGGAAAAACATTGAACTCAAGAAAACATTTGGAGTGTAGCCAAACACAGGGGGCGCTCAATGCAGCTGGGATAACAGATAGTTATACACCTGAGACTGTGTTTGATTACGGGGTGCTGCTAGAAACACAAGCCACAAATCTAGGAACACACCAATAATAACACTATCACGGAGATAGACGTAACAAAAGACACCCGCAACAATGGCCTCCTCGCTGCTGTTCCGGTAACCCCGAACCCAGAGCAGTGCGTCTTCAGACACGTCTTTCCCACCTGACAGCCCACCCATCATGCCTTGGGGTGGTGATTCTTACGCGCTCACTTGCAGTACCATTCCCCTGATACATATCCCAAGGTGACATACCTGCCCGTGTACTGCCCGTCAACCCTTTACCCCACTTTCTAACAGAAAAACATCATCCTTTACCGGTAACAGTCGGGACCAGAAGAGCAGCCATCAGCAAGTGCAGTGGAACAAATCAGAAGCAGAGGAGCCAAGGTGCTGACTTACGCTGCTTCATAGCAGGAGTGCAGAGTCGTTGTTACTACAATACCATACCAGCTACCATGTAACTGTTTTCCACTGTAGTGGTGTGGATGGAAAAAGGGCCTGAGTTCTGCCTGCAGCCAATCTGACAAAAATACATAATTGTTTTGATTTTGCCAGGGGTTGCAAGGGAGACAGCAGGGGTTGCAGCTGCGACCCCTAGCAGCCCCAAATAACATCCCTGATTGTAATTCTAGTATTTTACAGAAGAGATTTTAAATGAAAACAAAGCTGTTGCTGCCCAAGGAAATGGTTCTTATGTCACCTGCTCTTAGGGAAGGCCTTGCCTGAATGCAGTTTCATACTGTCCATACTGACGCACACTCTGGTGTGACCAGTCTGCCAGAGTCTGCGGGCCCACAGACCACTGGCTCTGTTCGAACCACTTCACCTGTATTTCACAAAAGGTAACACTGGACTAACCATATGAACTATTTTCTGATAGAAAGTTATCGTTCCAAGGTGGACAGTCTGGTACACTCCTATTGTACTCTCTCAAAATACCCCTATAAGAGAGGGGAAAGGGGATAAATAGCACCAATGCATGTTCTTGTCTGCTTTGCATTAAATCACAGAGCATTTCGGGAACTTAACAATGATCAGAGATCTCTTTATTTGATAAACACATCTGTGATTAAAAAAAAGATAGTATGTGTGAATCATTAAATACATAACAATACAACACATAACATGGATTGGTGCTCACATCGTTGTTCACAACACTCAACTCGAACATTAAACTGTTTGTAATGATGAACCATACATACTCATTCAGATTTGAGGTTAACATGTCTGCAACATTAGCCACTCAAATGGGGAATAAGAGCTCTTTTGCTTCTTGTTTGTTGAGAATTTTAGACGAGGACGGGCTAGGTCTCAGTCTGAGCATGTCCCGTCCACAATACAAAACATCTTTAGGAATGTATTTCTTTAGATGGGAACGGATACCCTACAAGAGACACCCAATAAAGGTGGAATAATGTACAGAAAGGATTGTACTTCTTACAAATCTTAGCCTAACCAGTAATAAGCTGATGAAGCGTTTTTAACAAAACAAGCTTCTGATACGTTGTATAGGGTCCACAGTTCCTCAGCCTCCTCACCATTGCCCTGTCCTCAGGGTTATCGCTACAAAATTTACCAGGCCCAAGCTTTATCTAAAAGATCTGGCATTAGCATCTCTTATTAGTGCTGGCCTGCAGCTAGTGAAAATCATGGTGGGGCCGTGTAGAAAGGGTGTGTGATCTAGTGGATGCACAATCTGAGGGAACCTCTTTGATTGCTTTATCGGTTTAAGTGTGGGGACAGCATCGCACACTCGTTAGAGCTACATACACAAACCATTCCATTGCACTATTGTATGGACATGGGACAATTCAAACAAAAAGGATCATATGTAATGTTACATAGAGGAGCAGCGCATAGCCACCTTAACAAACAGGGTGGTGACTTGGGCAACGCACAAATCATTGCTGCACACATACCATTGCATTGATTTGCCACTGACTATTGTCTGCTCAGTGACACAATGGACCCTGCTTTCCTAATCAAGGTGCCAAGTCACATTGAGGAGCTATCTGGCAGTGGATGGCATGTAAGAAAATGAAATGTTCGTTGATGCCGAGGGGATGCATTTAGTCCATGTCCCAAAGCAGCCACTAGGCCACTTGGGCAAGAAAATGACAGTTATCCTTATTAGGCATATGTCATAAGGTGGCCGTTTAGTGAGCAGGTGAAAGTGGTTCTAGGTCACCTAGCCTAAGCTCTGCCCACATGTCAGTCACTTTAAACGGTTGGTGCTTCCCTGGTTTGCCACTCTTTTCCCCTACTTAAGCAGCCCTCCAGCCTCTTTTCCTTTGCAGTTGGTGAGCAGGTGCAAGTGGATCTAGGTCACCTGAACTAAGCCCCACCCACCTGTCAATCACTTTAAACTGTTGGTGCCTTGCTGGTTTTCTGCTCTTTTCCCTTCTTAAGTAGCCCTCCAGCCTCTTTTCCTTTTTCAGTTGGTGAGCAGGTGCAAGTTGATCTAGGTCACCTGGCTTAAGCCCCACCCACCTGTTAAGACCTGCCTCTTCCTTTCTACTACTCTTAACTCTAAGATCAAGGGTGTCTCTTGCCTGGGCGTCCGAAGTGAAGGGCAGACGAAGAAAAAAGCAATTCCTGTTTGGACCTGTTCGGATCGGGAGGAGCCAGGGCCTGAACCCCTCTTCAGACAACAGGTAAGCACACACAACATGTGCTTTCTCCCTCAATTGCCACAGGCCATCCCTACCATCATCAGACAATGCCTACATCAACAAATCACACCTCCTCTAAGGCATGTACACCGCAATGCAACAACCTCACCCACATCAGCCCCACGTCCATTAGCACCCCATCACCGTCCACAACACGGATGTTTATGCTCTCCAACTTCCACTCAGCTATCACCCATGGAACAGACATCGCCGCCGACCTCATCACCACACATGACCTTCATCACCGAGACCTGGCTGACACCCACCTCCATCCATATCCTAGACGTCCTTGTCCCCAGCGGCTACTGCATCCAACAAGGAGACCGCCCGAACAAGACAGGCGGGGGCCTTGCAGTCATCCACAAGAGCTTGTGGCCCTGAATCAGACTTGACGTCGACAACATTGGATCATTTGAAGTCCTCTCCTGCCACTTCCGGCTCTCCCCAATGGACACAGTCACCTTCCTTGCCATCTACAGACCACCCAACACTGCCCTCATCAGAAACTTCATAGATCTGGTCACCACCATGTCCTTCAGGCAAGTCAACAACATCTTCCTAGACAACTTCAACCTCCCACGCAACAAGACCACCAAACCGATGAAGGAAGCTCTCCTCAGTCTTCTCGACACCCTCAGCCTCGCACAGCACACGAAGGACCCCACGCACGAGAAAGTTAAAGTCCTCCACCTAATCACCACTGCACTGTCTTCCCTCCATTAAAGCTCTCCTCTCCCGCTTGCCTGGTCTGACCACCTAGCCATGCCTTTCAACACCCCCAACCTTACTGCGACTCAGTACTGGAAGCACTCAATGCCACCCTTTCAGCCTCCATTGACCAACACACGCCTCTGAAATAATTCACCTGCAAACCGAAACAATCAGCACCCTGGTGCACGCAACAACAGAACGACTGCAAAAGAGTCTTCAGGAAACAAAAGAAAACCTGGCACCACTCCAGGACCGCATCCGACCTGCCGCGCCTCAAGGAACTCAGAGAAAACTGCTGACAACTAATCAACACACTCAAGGCTTCCTACTATCAAAACACCATAGCAGGAGCTGACAATAAAAGCAGAGCCCACTTCAAAGAGGTCAAGCACTGCATCAACCTGCCCTTGCTATACCACACTCCATCGAAAAATACACCACCATCAACACCTTCTTCATCGACAAAATCAGCAAGATTCGCCAGCACATAGATACCAGCTCTGTATCCACAGACGCACCTCATGTCCCTCCTCGTGAAATCTCCACACCTTGGACAACATTCAGGACATTCTCGTCAGAGGACCTGGTAGAAACCCTGGCCACCCTCAAAGCCACATCATATACAGACGACATCCTCCCAGCATCCATACTCAAGACCCTCCCCGCAGAAGCTCTCCTTCCCTACCTGGAGATCATCAACCGCTCCCTAACTCAAGGCATCTTCCCATTGACCATAAAAACCGGACAAATCCTCCCTCTACTAAAGAAACCCTATCACCCCATAACCCATCTTCCCTTCCTAGGTAAGATCATCAAGAAATCGGTAGCCGCACAACTGCAGCAACACATCGACATGAGGGGGCGTGGCTAACTAGCCATGGAATAGGAAGTGCTCCGTGCTGGGCTCCTGCTGATCCGACGACATCTCGCTAAATTACGCTTTTAAAACTGGCATGCGTGCCTTGAAATAATAGGATTGAGCATCGGAATACATGTGCTACAGGAATCCGAAAGGGAGAGTGAGCTGGGCCTGCAGATCACAAGAAAAATTGATTTTTTAACTGCAGTTGTGGAGATACTTTGTTGCCAAGATGGCGGCAAACAAAGGAAAAGCTGATCGGAAACGAAACTGACTCCTTGCATGTTATCGAGCGACCGCGGGCGTCTGTCTATGCAAGGAAACTGAGTGTCCTGGTGAAACTGTGTCATTATATTGTAACCCCGAGGTGGAATGGAGGTGTCGACTTCGAGGTACGAGATCATTTGAATAAGCGAAACGGAGGCAGCTTGCAGGCACACACATTACGTCCGGACCCCACTGCGTGTGAAGTTGGGGGCACCGACCGTGTATGAATGACACTAGGTGGGCCCTGGACCCCACATCGACAAAGCGGTGCCCCTGCGAGCGTCTGTTGGGAACGTCTCACATCAAATAAACGGAACAGCTGGCAGCAAAAAGTAAACGCGGCGCCTGCCTGTGTGCAGTGTGGCCGCGCTCGTGAGGAAAGGAAAGTTAACGGCACTGATGGAGAGGGCTGCCCGTGGAACGGACTTGTGCAATATTGTGCGGTGAACTGCCAGACCTGAAATAGAACGGCAGCACTAAGTAGCTTAAGGGAGGCGCTGCAAACTGAGACGGCCGTGTCATAGGGCCCCGCTGCACAGTTAATATGAAAAGCTGTGGTCAAGTGATTATATGAATAAAAGCCTGCATATGTGTATTACCAAATGATGCGGCTAGCAGATGCGCAGAGGAGGATGCAGGAAGATTGACACTGGAATGAGATGCAGATACAGGGGAAGCTTGCATAAAATGGCCTGTGAGGCATAAGTGGCTAGTAGAGCACACGTCTGCGCACCACTAGTAGGAGCACTGTGGGGTACTGGAAAAAAGGCCAGGTACAGATTGTTAGAAGTGATCACCACTACTCAAAAGACAATATCAAAAGCTTTCTCTGCCTGACACAGACGAGGCGGCGCTCCTGGGACTCGCTGCAGAGGTCGCTTTGGACTCTACACAATGAAGCAGATGGGAGCGGCTACATGCAGGGTAGCTGCGCTTGCAATATGAGAACCACGAGAAAATAGAAACGGACAGCGGCACTGGGTAAAGCTGTATGTGCTCACAAGCAGGAAGCCCTTACAATACTGATGGCAGAGGTTTTTATTGGCGCGGGCTGTGCAAGCATCGGGTGACACTCGGTACTCAGTGACACTGAGGGTAAGCAAAATTCAATGAGTGGGAGTGCTTATTACAACCTCAAGAGGACGCCCAACCTGGCTTACACTGTTTGTGCCTAGGTAACGTGACCACAGGGGGAGGTGTCGGCGAACACGTGTGTTACGAGAATTATGTGCAGAAAGTAATACGTGGGAAGCTACAATCCACCCGAATAACAATTTCACGTGCCATAATAGATGTAGGTTGGTATACAGAGACCCCAGCGACTCGAACAACAACTAAATAGCACTGAGCCCAAGCCAGACATGTGGGCAAGGTTGCATCATGTCGGTAAAAAGTCTGAGAGCCAAGACCAAACAACCCACAATGGAGGTCTTCGCGAAAACGCAGAGGACCCCTACAACATCGGAGCAGAGCACGGCTGCGACTGCTGCGGAAGAAGCCCCAGAAGGAGATAAGCACCAGATCCTGGAGGCTATAACAGAGTTGAGCACTAAATGGGGCACGCCAATGGCGGACTTACGAACAGCCCTAGAGAACAAAATTGATGCGGTGGGAACTGAACTTACCCTGTTACGGCAAGATGTCAGGGCACTGGCGGAGAGAACGAGTGGTCTGGAAAGTGCTGTAAAGACCAATACCGATGTCAGCACAAATAATGCAAAGGAAGTTCATGTGCTCAAACAGCAGGTGGCCAACCTTGAAAATCGGGTGGAAGAAGCGGAAGGAAGAGCGAGAAGAAATAACATACGGGTGGTCGGCCTGCCTGACGGGGAGGAGGGCCAACACCCTACAAACTACGTGGAGAACATGATCCTACAGGAGATAGGAGCAGACAAGCTTTCGCAGGGATTCACGGTGGAGCGGGCGCACCGCGCCTTAATGAGGAAACCACGACCTGGGGCTCCGCCGAGACCGATCATCGCGAGGATCTTGAATTATAGAGACAGAGAGAAGATCCTGGAATATTTTCGTAAAGGCGAAACAATACAGAAAGCATCCGCCAACATTACAGCGTACCCGGATTACACAATGCTGATGCAGAGACAGAGATACAGCTACGTGGCCGTCAAGAGGAGGCTGCGAGCAGCAGGCATCAAGTACATGCTTCTGTACCCGGCAAGGCTGAAGGTACTACATAAGAGCAGAGCGCTTTTTTTTGACACTCCTGAGGAGGTGGTGACGTGGCTGGATCTGCAAGGCTGCCCGGAACAAGAAGTGGACCGTGAACGGCAGGAACACGACAACTGAAGAACTGGTGCCACAGAAATTGAGAGGGTAAGTGGGAGGGTGTACCGGATTATAACGGGAAAGTGGGACCAGTTGAACACTGGGTAGCATTCGGCCTTGTGCTCTGCATGGACTGGAATATAGTGGAAAAATGCAATTGAAAGCTGCATAGGGTTAACACTAAGTGTAATAAATTCGAAAATAGGAGCAACAGGATGGAAGCAACCCACCCCCGAAATACTAATAGTTAAGTGGCCATTAGGGCGACTTCACCCTACTGAGCCCTGAGCATAAGCTTGTGCTGGACAGGGCTAGATGTGGGGGTGCCTGAGATCCAGGGATGGAGCTGGGCAACAGTTGGGGAGGGTGTTGTTGGGGAAGGGATGGGTGGGGGGAGGGAAGGGAGGTGGGAAGTTTTGGGTGTACATAGTTATGGGGAGTTTAAGTTCAAACATGAGCCTACATGGAAGAGCCGAAGGGTTGTATCTGCATAGTGTGACTGGGAGGGATCGGTTGGAAATAAGGGAGGAGAGTATTAACGCACTATGGGAGATCTCAAGATAATAACGTGGAATGTCAGGGGACCTAACAGTTATATGAAGAGGAATAAGGTCATGCTGTATTTGAAAAGGCAAAAGATAGATATTGCACTGTTACAGGACCGCATCTGACGCAAGAGAAGTTGGAGCTAGTGGGGAAAAAATTGAAAGGGATTGTGGTGGGTTCATCATACGCTAGGGGAGTGCTTGTCTGGGTGGCGCCGCACATCCCGTTTCAGCTACTAGAGGAAGTGGCGGAAACTGATGGGAGGATGGTTATATTGAGTGGGCTGGTGGAGAATAAAGAGGTATGCATCGTAAATACGTATGCCCCCAACCAAAACACGGCGGCATACTTCAGAACTCTGTGCACCAACCTTAGTATGTGTGTGGGAAACGCAGTTATTTGGGGCGGGAATTTCAATTGTGTAATGAACCCCAAGGTGGACAGATCCAATAGCAGGATTGATAGGCCCACCCCAGCAGCTAAAGCATTGCAGGTGTTACTAGATGATTTTGGCTTGGTAGATGTGTGGAGAACAAAACATCCTAATGGAAGGCAATATTCTCACTACTCAGCCCCGCAGCAGCTACACACGAGATTGGATTATGTCTTTGCCACGCCGGATGTAATGACAGAGAGCACTCAAATAGAATATAAGGCGTGGGTCCTCTAAGATCACTCGCCCCTGGTCCTCGGGTGGCAATACTGCCCCCCGAGGGCTTGGATCCCCACATGGCGCCTCCGAGCAGAGGCACTCAAAGATCCGGTCTTTAGAGAGGACATAAGAGATGAGATCACTAACTATTTTGAAGTGAATACTGGTAGTGTTGACTCGGCGGGGACACTATGGGAAGCTTTTAAGGTGGTGATGCGGGGGGTTGCCATAGCTAAGTCAAAGGGCCTGCAGGGCGGGGTTCTGGCTGACCTACAAAGAGCAGAAGATGAACTAGAAAGAACATTAGAAAATGGCAGTGAGGACATGGAGCTAGTACTTAAACTACAGCAGAAGTGTGCGGAACACTGGCAAAGGCTCTGCAACCTCAATTATAAAAAGTATGTAGAAAGACAGCACGCGGGAGGGGATAAAACAGGTAGGCTCTTAGCGTGGCTGTACAAGAGCGAAACCCCTAGGCCCCCGATTAGGACAATAACTAGAGAAGATGGTGATGTAGTAGACACCCAAGAAGGAGTCAACAAGGAATTTGCGAATTATTACAGGGTGCTATACGGGGACAAGGAGGGGGGCAGTCAAGAGGAGATAACCGAAACACTAGAAGATATAGGACTGCCCAAGATAAGTGATGAGGAAAGAGAAGAGCTTGATGCACCAATTACCTGGAGGAGTTGGAGGAGGTTGTGAGGCAGTTGCCCACCAGTAAGACCCCAGGAGCAGATGGGTTCCCTAGTGAATTTTATAAAGTATATAGAGGAGAAGTGCTCCCCCCAATGCTAGAAATGCTTAACGAAGCGTTTGAGATGGGGAGGTTGTCGGAGTCACTCAGAGAAGCGAGCATAATACCGCTCCCTAAACCCAACAAACCAGGGCATAGCTGTAGCTCCTACAGGCCTTTGTCGATGCTGAACCAGGACAGCAAGATATTGACGGCTGTCCTGGCAAACAAATTGCAAAGAGTAATTAGCAAATTAATCCACCCAGACCAAACGGGCTATGTCCCGAATAGGAATATAACCCACAATCATAGGCGACTCCACCGGGTGATCGAATGGGCGGGTAGGAATGAAGGCGAAGTGGCGATTGTATCCTTAGACGCAGTAAAAGCTTTCGACTCGGTTAAGTGGTCATGGCTGCTGGCGGCCCTGGAAGGATACGGAGTAGGGCTGGGTTATATCAGGTGGGCGAAAATGCTATATAGTGTGCCGCTAGCCAGTTCGAATGGGATCAGTGATATCCGAGAGATGGCAACTTAGTAGAGGCACCAGGCAGGGGTGCCCCTGGTCCCCGATGCTTTACATTCTAGCCCTGGAGCCCCTAGCAATATACCTCAGGCAACAATATGATACAATAGGTATTGAGGTTGGGGGGGAACGGCACCTAATATCCTTATATGCGGATGATTTGTTACTATACTTGAAATACCCGGAAGAAAATCTTCAATATATTCTGGAAGTGATGGAGAAGGATGCGGGGTTGTCCGGCATAGCGGTGAATCCTCAAAAATCTAGTATATTCCCGCTAGGTAGCTATAAGGGGACCCCTGTGGAAAGGTTACCGGTGTTACAGATACCATGGGTGGTTGGTTCTTTCCGCTACCTTTGAATAGATGTGTATCACACAGCAGAAGAGGAACAGAAGCATAACACTGAGACAGCTATTGAGAAAATCCGTAAATGCATGAAGTTTTGGGAGAAGTTGCCCCTAGCAATGATGGGAGGGGGGCAATGCTTAAGATGGTGGTCCTACCTAGGCTTCTACATTATTTTAGTAATATCCCACATATGATACCCAAGAAGTTTTTTGCTAAACTGAATAGTATGTGTAGGGACTTCCTATGGCATGGTACCCGGAATAGAGTGGCGCTATGGAAGTTGCGGAACTTCTATGAAAAGGGGGGTATTAAACTGCCTAATTTTGAGGTTTACTATGTAGCAAGTCAACTACAATATTTGGCCAATTGGCTCTCCAACGAAGTGACCCCTGAACTTAGGTTGTTTGGGCAGGACTGTACCCCATTTTACTTAAGGGAAATGATATGGTTGTCTGAGTCAGATATGAAGGAGCGCCCTAGGATGATGATGCTTGGGTGGAAAATGTGGCGTTGAGCATGTCGGATGATGGAGGACCCATTCCCATGCTCCCCGCAGGTACCGCTGGTGGCTTTAGCAGGAGGGGATAAGCAGCTGAGGGTGATTATCAGAACCTACTGGGAATCGGTGGGGCTGGTAACGTTAGGGGACATCTGGCAAGAGGGGACCATTAGGGATTTTGAAGAACTTGAGGAGGAGGTGGGATTACATACGGGCCAATATGTTACATGCCTTAGGATGGTTCAGAAAATTCGGAAAACGTGGCCAGAAACAGTATTGACGGAGGAACCAGATGCTATTGTGGGGGCAATATATGACATATCAGAAGGGGGGCATGAGATTTCTAGATTGTATGAGATGGTGATGACTAAGGTTGGTAAGGAATTGACACATTTGAGGCTGGATTGGGAAGCGGAGGTGGGAGCCCCAATGGAAGATGGGATGTGGGAACGCGCCCTGGGATATCACAAGAAGGTATCAAGAAATGCCAGACTAAAACAAATACAGCTGTAAATAACGCATAGAGCATACATGACCCCTCTGAGGATATCCAAGTTCGGAAACGCTGGGCGACAGGCGTGTCGTAAGTGCGACATGGAAAACGCTGACATGACACACATGTTTTGGTCATGCCCAGTAATCGAATGTTTCTGGGGTGAAGTGGCACAAAAATTAACGGAAAAGGGGGTCACGCTCATCATAGACACGGTCTGGGCTTGCTTGCTGGGAGGGTCCCCAGATCACGGAAACTTAAACATGTTGAGAAATTGAAAGATTTGGCATATGTGCTAGCAAAACGGAGGATTGCCATGGGATGGAAGAAGTGCCACAAGCCACGGGTGCAGGTATGCTGGAAGGAGTTGCAGAAATGGGCGGAGGCTGAAACGATAGTATGGCAGGAGGCGAGCAACATGAGTGGGGAGGAAGAAGTGGGTACCCTGATGGCATGGAAATTATTAATAGCGGAACTGTTCGGATCTATATCGGACCCAACGGAATCCGAGGGTAGTGAGACCCTGCCACATGTAGCAGATACTGAATGCGAAGTACAAATAGGCTCATAATGGGGGGTGGGACTAAGGGAGCAGTGGCAAAAATGGAAAAACAAATGGTGTTTAATGGAACTGTTGTAAATTGCACTGCGTGTTGGTTTATTTTTTATTGTTGTTTGGTTTGAATAAAATTAATAACATCTTTTTTTTTTAAAAACACATCGACACCAACAATCTCCTCCAAACCTACGAATCCGGGTTCAGACCCAGATGCAGCACGGAGACAGCAACCATACAGCTGATCGATAACACCTTCAACATTCTTGATGATGGCCACCCCTGCCTCCTGGTTCTACTCGCCCACTAGGCCACTTTCAAAACAGTATCCACCAGACGCTTACGGACACCCTACCGTGGTGCATGGGGATCAGCAACCTTGTCCTATGCTGGTTCAAGAGCTGCCTCGCCAACTGCCAGCAGTTTGTTCAGATGGACTCCTCTAGATCACCAACGCTACCCGTCACCTGTGGAGTCCCGCAGGGTTCTATCCTCTCCCCAGTGATCTTAAATCTATACATGAAGCTGCTGGGAGCTCTCCTAGCCACACACAACATCCACATCTATCAATACACAGATGACACACAGCTATACCTCAATATTAACTGCATCAAGGACATCCATAGGCTCAAAACCTGCCTCTTGCTGATCCATTCTTGGAAGTTCAGTGCATACTTGAAGCTCAACCCCTCCAAGACCGAATTCCTACTCCTCACCAACAACCCAGAGCACCCAGACATACAGACCTGGCTATCAGCCATGAACTCTGAGTGCTTCACACATGAGGTCCCTTCTTGCGCCACGTCCCTCAGGTTCCACATCGACAAACACCTCTCCTTCAAGACATACATAGCTGATAAAATACAGGCATCTTGGTACTAGCTTTCCCTCCTACAAAATGTCAAGCCCTTCGTCCCTCGGGAAAGCTTTAGATCCAGTGTTTAATAGTGGTCCTATACCACCTGGACGAGAGAAATGCACTCCTCGAAGGCCTCCCGTCATCCTCACCTGTGCCCCTGAGAAGTACCCTAAACGTGGCCGCACGCCTCATCAAGGGTCTACGCAGATAAGACCATGTCACCCTGGGCCTCACCGACCTTCACTGGCTCCCACTACATGCACAAATCACCTTCAAGTCTTACTGCACATCTATAAGGCAGTCGCCCTCAAGTCACCCAACTACCTTGTGGTGAAACTCAGCATCTCCAGTGGACAGCACACCCCGAGAACCCAGGACATGTGCAGACTTGAAATCTGGCACTGCAAAATGGCTGGAAAAACGATGCCCCAAGACTATGGAACCTCCTCCCCATCAGCATCAGTCTTGCCCCCAGGCTTCTACATTTCAGAAAAGAACTCAAGACCCACCTCTTCAAGGAATCTCTCCGCCTCAACACCTAGGCCATCACATCGCCCCTCATGCCACCTGACTTGCTAGATGCCGCCTGCCCCTCTCCTCTCCACCAACCGGTATAGTTGTACCCCTCCTCTGTGCCCTTCTGTATCCTAATGCGCCACTGTATATCTGTTCTATTATTACCTCTGAAAAGGGCTCAGTTATGCATCTGTACTGTTGAGTACCTCTCTAAAGTGCTCTGTTATGTATCTATATTGTTGTATACCTCTGTAAAGCGTCTCAAAGCTAGGTCTACGCTCAATAAATACGATAATAATAATAATAATAGTAATAATAATTAATATTTAACTGAAAACTAATGTACTAAAAAGGATTTGGTGTGTGAAATGTAAAGACATGAAAATAAAGAACATAGTTTAAAATCTTTTGTGTGTGCCATGTTAATTCTCTTTGACGAATGCGTAGATTTGGTCAGCTAACTGATGCTTTGTGCTGACCTTCAGAATAAAAATGCCCCATGTTCAGTTCTTATCCGTGTGGTGTTAAAGCAATGGCTTTTTTAAAACGGACATCAATTATAAATTGCCTCCACTTTAAAAGCTCTATCAACACAAAGAGCATAAGCTGGATACCGGGTAGGGTGTCGGGGGGGGGCGGAGACTGTGTGTCTCCAGACCATCTCAGAGACTCTGGGCCTCATTACGAGTGCCACGGTCTAGAAATAACGGTGGCGGTAAACCCACCGCCACCGTTGTTTCCGGACCGGCTGATCTCGAGTTCTGCAGGCGGGAGGTGTCATTCCCGCCAGGTCTGGACCTGGCGGGTTTAACACCACCCGCCTGCAGGCGGACGTGGAAACACCAGAACCATCACAAGATGGTGCCGGTGTTTCCACTTCCCCATTCCCATTGAGTCCTATAGGACTCAATGGGAATGGGGATTTACCGAATTCCGCCTCTGGAATTCCCAGGTCACCGGGGTCATAATGCCCCGGTAATTCCGGGAATCACGGAGGCGGAATGGTAATACGAGTCCGGCGGTAACATGCCGGAAGTTCATGCACGGTTACCGCCGGACTCGTAATGAGGCCTTCTGTTTGCAAAATATGCATCCCTTTATTTGAATGTCAGCCATTGCACTATGCTGCCGTGCCCCAAAGTGCTTGAAAGTGGTGGAAATGAACAGTCTGACCGTAAACGAACTGTGAAACAATAAACAAAGCATGTTGTTTAATGTGCCACTACAATATGTTATAGGTTAGGTTATGCCACACTTCCTGTGGAGTGCCTAAGTATTGAGAGTTTGCCTCTCACTGCTTGTGAACTCAGCCTGACTACATGGTTATTTAGCACCGGGGAGGTGACATCACAGAACCTCCCAGCCAATCAGCGACTTCGGAAAGTCGTGCTCTACCACACAGTATTAGCTACAAAAAAGTCTTCCTACCATAATCTTAAATACCAACAATTTTACTTCAGTTATCAAGAAAAGGGGGGAGTACTAATCAAATGTTTTGACAGGACCTAACACAGGCACATTTTTAATGTTTGCGTTGCTTGCTTTACTTAAAAAACACATCTACATAGCATACCAAGAAAGGGCAGTAATAGTGCAATAGAGATGCAAAGATACATAAATATACAATCAATACATACAAACATTTAATGTCTTGGAGACAGTCAGTTAAAATAAGATTCTTGATATAGACATCTTCAATATCTGATGATTCACAAACAATTTAGCATCATGGTTATATTTAATTCTATTAGTTCAAACCATTTTACATTTAGGCTAACATAATTCTTAGCCATTATTCTTTTATTTCAATATGCTAGGGGTTCGAGTAGGCCGGCGACAGTAGTAGGCTTTGCAGACAGCTGTAGCCCATTCACAGCAGTGTCCTAGACGCTGCACGGCGGATAGAAGAAGCCGCAGCAGTAAGACACAGCAGTGATCTGCATTAGCAGTTGCGAGCGGAACATTGATCTACAGGGGTAAGAGAGATGAGTGCACTGGCACTCGGAGGCATGGAGCAGGCGACACACGCTGCTTCCGTTGTTCTCCACCCATGAGGAAAAAAAGTTAGTATATATTGCGGCTGTGACAACAAAAGAAATAAGATACTTTTTGTCCACCCAACATGCTTCGGCACCAAATGTATAAAGTATGCAGTAATAAAATTGCGGCAAAAATGCTGTGGTTTGACCCGTTAAAGGTGTACCCCATTACATCATTTAAAGGGAGTGAGGTTGCGGGGGTGTCCGCTGCTCCACTTAAATAGTAAGATGGTTCCGGGGGTTGCGGGGGTGTCCCCTGCAACCCTTACGTGGATTGCGGCGGCAAAACCACATCCTTTTTGCTGCAATATTTTGTGTCCACGGCCATTTTTGCTGCGATTTTAACAAATGGAATCATGTATAATCGTGTCTAGGTGAAAAAGAGCAACCTTAAAATCACTGAGGCCATTCAAGTTCCCTGACGTGAATGATGTGAATCAGATTGGGTAAGCACCTATGTCCTGTTCATACAAATCCACTCAATATTTAGTAGGTTGGGGTTTTCACACTGACTTCTGCGCCACTTAGCATTCAAGAAACACAAGTGTTTCTTGAATATTAAAGTGGCACAGAAGTCAGTGTGAAAACCCCAACCTATTCATTGTGTATGGAGTAGAGGAACTCCTTCTTTTTTCACACGCATGCAACACCAGCACAAAATCTAAGGGTCAAAAAGAGTGCAGAGGTAAAATTGTTGATATCCCCCAAGTCCTCAAACTTCTTTTTGGCCACTCAATATTTAGTAGAGAGCTACCGGACTGAACAAACATATATTACTGTGTCTCCCCCTACCCACATCTGTCTCCTTACAAGTAACAGATGCTCAGAAAATGCAGGAAAGAATATTTTCAAGCCGACATACGAGCACTGTTCCCCTCATCTAAATTAGACATTTTGAAGGTCCTGAAGAAAGTGGCAACACTTGCATCAGCCACTGAAACCGGTCGACCAGAGAGAGGAAGGGATATCCAGTTAACAACTGGATAACCTGTAGTATTTTTATGTGTATTGTTGTTTGTGAACATATTTTATAATTTTAGAAACTTGAGTTTATAAGAGCAGGAATATTAAAATAATGTGTCCTTCCTGCTAGAACTCATTACCTGAAGCTTAGAATAGGGCCAGCCTCATCCTGTTCCCTCACCCTAAATAGGCAGAACATCACTGTTATCTAGGGTCAGCAACATCACTGAGGGGCTACTTAGCTACGGTTGGAGCGCATAATAGGTGATGAAATAGTAACTTACCCTACCCAACTAGAAAACTCTACCTGTACTTGATTTGTGTGGGAATAGTTCTGGGAGTACTTACAGGGTGAAGGAGCCCGTTTATGGTCTCATATGTGTAGTTTTGTCCTACGGAGAGTGTAACATATGCACCCTGTACATAGATATTTATGTTCAACGAGACATCCTTAAGAGGTCTGTTAATTCACGGTACGCAATCATCACATAAATCTGTGTTGGACAAGAAAGGAGCCTGTAACATTACTCATACCTACCACACAGTATTGCTCAATTTCCAAGTCCCCTGAAACGGCTAAGCCACCATATTCCCCCCATTGCACCAACAATGGGCATCCATGCCCACCCTCCCCCAATGCCCACACCTCCTCACTTCTCGCCACCTTCCTGCTACCCCTCACCAGCACCTTCCTCTGTGGCATCTACATTGTCACTGGCCTCCCCGTGCCATCTGTCCTGAATTGGCCACCATGGCAATAATGAAGGGACTAGCAGTAGCTCCATTCCCTACTTTCCATGGTGGCCATTTTCCTTTGTAGTTCTTTTAACTTGAGATGCAACCATCATGCCGTTCTCAACTTGAACAGTAAAGCTATTTACAGCCAGGAAATGATGCCCCATCAGTGGTGGCATTGCCAACCAGTAATGGTGCCGGGTCCTTTTAGCGGCCAAGCATTACCTGTCCGTAATGCCCCCTCCTCATGCCTCATTGCTTATGCAGTGAAATTGCATGCTTGTACTTGCTGAGATATGGGTCTAGGTGCTCATGCACAATGCATCCTTGCAATTAGAAGAAAAGATGCATAGTAAGGCACCATGTTAAAAGCAAACATGTAAACTGTGCCCTGCGCACAGCCTTTGGAAATCACACAAAATGTGCAATGTTTTGTAGCCCCTAAAACTACAAGCCCGGAGATAGAGATTTCCAAGTATCAGAAAGCATTCTGCAACATTTGTTAAAATGGAGAACTGCTTAATCTGAGGAGAAAAGGAACAGGGATTTAAAGTCTAAAGAAACAAAAACAAATCTGCAGTTTCTGCAGCTGTTGGTTCTAGTTTCCTTTACAGAAATGAAGGGTTAGGATTAGGAAATCTACAGATGTTGAAAAATGTGGATGTTTGATAAGGCAATAAAATGAGTAAAGAACTAAGTTATGAAAAGTGAAAATCAGGGGAACAGGAAAAGGAATATTTAAAAGCAGCCATTGAGAATGGGGCCAAATTAAATGAAACCAGAACTGTACTTAGCCATCTGGTATTCGTTTCAATCCACCAACCACCTAGTAATACAACAACAGAACTGCATCTGGGAGTGTTGGGCTTAGCCTTTTTAAAATAATAACAGGAATTCAGCTTGACCAGTCAATCTGTTTTGTTCAATCTGCCATTTCACTCTCACTGAGGAAAGGAAAATATACCTGGAAAAACAAAATGTTTACCTAAAACCTACCAGACCAGGGAACTGTTTCCAAGAGGGGCAATATTTGAGTCATAAACACCCAATAACTCCAAACTACAAAACACCTTACTACTGCCAGGCCTATGATGCCATAAATACCCTGAACTAACAGTTAAAGGACTAAAGACACCAGATGCTCTGTTATTGGCAGACCCAACTGTATTATTTTGTGTCAGAAAAAATGTCTTTTGAATGTTAACTGGGAGTCATTAGTTCACTCATAATTCTTGAACGAAATGTTGCAGCGAGATCATTACTTTTCTAAAATGGTCCACTTCAAATGCTTTATTTGGTGATATAAAATGAAATTTGTGTGAGGTCACACCAGTGATATATAGGTCAAAAAGGTATATATAATTTATAAGCAAATATAAGAATATAATTAACCTTCGCTCCTAATATGATACAAATTGTGTTATTTGATTCATGCCAGAGAGAGAAATCTGGTGAGCTGATAAGTAAAGTGGTCATATGTGTGGAATTTACTATTTCAGAATGTGTTAATGTTTAGTGCAACAAATCTCCGAGAAGACATCACATCAAATGGGAGAGAAACTGGGTGTAGAGGTTACTCCCATTAGACAACCCCCTTCATTATAATGCCCAATAATTAGAAGGGATAGGCCTTCTGTGATGTCATTTTTTAACACTGTAGATTGGAGAAATTATACACACCTTAAAAAGGAGGGGTTTGTGTTCTATAACAGCCCCAACACACATTCACTGGACAGACTTTCTTGCTCACTCTCTGACCAAAAGGAGAGAAATAAGAATTTATAACAAGAAGAAGGAGATGGGATAGATTGCTCTCCTTTTGAACCCATGTTGGATTATATTGTGAGAGCCCTGTAAGTGAGGCCCAACAGGAACTAAAGTCCCAGGCCTTCTTCATAGGAAGAGACAGCAGACAAGCCATGGAGAAAAGCTGGTCATTTTTTTATTTTTTTGTTTTCATTTTTCTATTTGCATAACGCACAACAGCCAGTATGCATCCCACCCCTGTTACATACGTTAGAATAGTTTAATTACAATGGTGTATACAAAGTAACCAGGTCACAGCACAATGATTCAATACATTGTGAGCATGGTACAATATATAGTGAGCATGATGTTAGACAAACAGCCAGGTTTTAAGGACTTTGCGGAAAGCAGTGTGGGACGGTTCAGCTCTCAAGGTGAGCGGGAGGGAGATCCATTGCTTGGCGCCAAAGAAGGGGAAGCTGGCACCACCAGCTCTAGCACGTGTGACTCTGGGGACTACGATTCGGTAGGTGTAGGGTGTTCTGGTCGGTCTGGAGGAGCCTGTACTGATTACTTTCTGGGAGAGGTAGGGTGATGCTGTATGTGTGATGCACTTGTGGGTGATGATGAGTGTCTTAAATAGGATCCGTTCTTTGACAGGGAGCCAGTGTACTTGCCTTCTTGCTGCAGAGAGGTTTTCTTTTTTGGGAATAAAGGGCTGCTCGGAGAGAGTTATTCTGGAGTATTGGAAATGTTTGTTGTTTATTTGCTCAGATGCTGGCGAAAGGACGTTACAATAGTCTAGTCTAGAGCCTATTATTGCAGCAGAATTAAAGCAGAACGAGAAGGCAATAATGAGGTGAGGAGTAGGAACAGCAGGTCAGGATAGAGCGGACACAGAACCAGAGCTACAGAGTGGAGACGGAAGAAAGAGGAAGCAGAAGTGAATAAAGCACAACTGAAGGAGATTAGATGCGAGGAATGCGGTCTAAGCGGAGCTTATGTAGCACAAAAGCTGCATCTTAGTTGTCGCTGTAACCAACAAATGTACGCGCAAGCGCGGGATGAGGCCAGAGACCTCCACGCATGTGCTCTGGAACAAAGATGGTGCCACTCAGTCACTGAGACCAGCGTTGGCCGTGGAACGGGATCCTTTCATGAAAGGTCCTATCATTCCCGTAGCGCTAACACCAACATGGATACAATCTCCACTTGCCCCGTACAGGTAACGAGCCTTGCAGGCCAGGATGTCTGGGGGCTGGTCGCAGTGTGCGCATGACAGAGGCTGAAGAAGGCTTATTAAATTTAATGTATAAAAGATATATTCAAAATGTATATCAAGATTGTATTTATTCCCGTGAAAAACTATGGGGGAAAATTAAAACCTCACCAATGATTTGATAGATGGTAATTACAATGTATTTCTTCGTTATCACTTAATAAGTAACGTATTCCATTTTGTTGTTATTTGTGAAGTGTACTTGATTTAGACTGCCAGGTCTCCTTAACAACAGTTCCATCTTAGCCAGAGTAGAAAACATGTGTGGAAAATGTAGTATGTAGACCTACAGTACCTACGTGTGTCTAATTATGAAACACATGTATGATGGCTTAACGTTATATGAAGAATGACTCATGTGGAACACTCAACTATTAACTCTTATACCGTACAAATGAAAGATTTGCAGTGTCTGCGTCTGCAGCGCCTCATTCATGGACTGTATTTGTTTCTATATGGCGTTCTAGAAGCACCTTCCAGATGCCATATTACACATTCCCTACACATAAAGGTTCAATATAACCATTTACAACTGTGGTGTTCTGAAAACATCTTCGGGACACCATGGTAGTCATTTGTTAAACTTACATGTGCAATGTGGCAATGTTCTAATAGACTAAGAAAGCCAATACATTTCAGACATCATTCATTTTTAAGGGGAGCCCCCTGATACGCACAACGTTAACATAAAGTTGAAATGTGACATTCAAATGATTTTGCAACGCAATTGTATTGTTCAGAAAATATTTACAATTATGGAAACTTTTTCCAAAATGTAGTTTGCAAATAAATAAAGAGCATAGGGCTTCATGTTAATAGTCATTGGCCTAATGTTCTGAAAATGTAATTAAAGAAGAAATCCCAATTGTGAAATGAAAAATGTATTGGATATTGCATTTTGTATTCATTGTGGAAGTATTGACACTCGACTTTCTCATTTAAACCTTCTAAACGAGCTTGTGTTTTCAGTATCCTCATCTTCTCGTTTTCACAAAGCAAATTAAAAGGTCCCCTTCCTCTAGGAGTATCTCTGAGCGTTTCAATGATGACCCAACGCAAATCATTGTCAATGTGATTTATGGATGCATAATGCTGAACAATAGGTACTGCTAAATTCAGTAGTCTGATTTTTAGACCAATGTTCAGCAATCCTTTTGCTCATTGTGCGTGTAGTCATTCCAGTGTACATGTGTTAACATTGACAAGTAATCACATAGTTGACTTGCAGTTTGTGAACTCACTCAGTGGCCAGGTTCATCCGATCGAGGAAAAGGTGTCTTTTTCCTAGTGAAACAACATGCATTAAAATTTTGACACAGGAAGCGCCTTTTACTTCTGTAGACCACTAATTCAGTAATGGAAATAAGATCTTTGGGGCATTCACGTACTGCTTGAACTAAAACGTTCTTAATGTTTCTTGCTTTCTTAAATGCAACCAATGGTTTGGAACAAGAAGCAGTAACAGAATGAACGAAGTACAATTCTTTTATATCTCTTTTCTTATTGCTGTGCTGTATCTGTTGTATGTTGTGACACAATGTGGGCATTGTAGTGTATTTTGTATAATTTTGGCAGGTGGTGCACTCAGATGGCAAAGACCGATCTAACACCCCCATTTATACAATCCCACCCCACAATTCAGGGCAAATAACAGACAGTGAGGTATTCCAAAATTGAAATGTAACTAAAAGAATATGGCCCTCATTACGACCCTGGCGGAAAGTGACTGACCGGAGCGCCACAGCGTAAATAGCGTTTCCGCCATTGCACGAAGGAGCAAAGTGCGGCCCATTCCGACCCATCGGGCACGAGCACCACGCCACGGCGGAAGTGCAAAGTCCGCGATGGCGGAAATGACCCCAAAACGGCCCACACCGCCGCCGTACGGCGCCCTAGGTGCCATACCGCCACCCCTCTTAGCGGTCACCGCAGTGAGCGCCTACCGGAAAGTACGGTGACCGGAAATATACAGAAACGGAAGTAAAAACATGGGCCCGGAACGGGAAACATCCCGCCGTACACCTATAAAACCACTAAAACCACACAACCACTAAAATCACTACCCTGAAACACACCCCAACCCGTCACCCACCCTAGCGAAACCAAGAAAAATGGGAAAAGTAGCGAAGAAAGCGTGCGACCGCAAGCGGCAGGTCCACTTCTCCCGTGAGGAACTCACCGTGCTAACAGAGACCCTCCAGGAGAATGCTGCCGTCGTCTTCTCCACGCAAATGACCAGAACGGCACTTGCAAACAAGAAGGCCATATGGGCTCTGGTGGCACAGCGGGTAAGTGCGGTGGGGACCGCACCCCGCAACCCACAGCAATGCCGAAAGCGATGGGACGACCTGCGGATACGCGTCCACAGCATACTCTCTGCCAACCGCAACATTGCCACAGCCACCGGGGGAGGTCCTGAATCACCCATCAAGTTGACCCCCTGGGAAGAAATCTGTGCCTCCACCATCGGAATGGAGAGCATAGAGGGAGTCGGAGGGATGGAGAAAGGAGTGCAGACATCCGAAGATTCAGGTAGGTGGGCCCGATAAAACAATGCCAAATCCACACAGTCCATCCATGTGAAGTACCATGCGTCCACATAGTGCAACAGAAACACATGTCCAGGAGAACGTCCACACACATCGGCCTGATAGCGCACGTTAAAACCCACAATAAATACATAAATAATTAAAAACCCCTAATACACGCACTACACGTGCAGCAGGCACACCCTAACTGCAGGCTGCCAAACAACTGCACCCTCACTCCACACACAAATTAAAGCACCTCCAAGGCCCCGACCCAAATCACCCTCAGGTACCACCCCAAAGCATGTGATACAATGCCATTCCAATTCCCACAGACCCATCAATAACCCTCGCCCTCCTTTACTCCACCACAGGGTCCGATCCAAACGACGAGCTACAGGACACCCCTACCAGCACACCTGCAAAGAGGGCCAAGACCAACGGCCAGAGACCCTCCACCTCAGCTGCACGCATCAAGACACGGCAGCAGCACAAATCAGGTGGCAGCACAGAGGAGGGAACATCAACAGGCACCCCAGCAGCCAGCATGCCCACAACACCACCACCACAGGTCCCCCCAATGGATGCCACAGAAGGCACTGCCTCTGGTGGCAGCAGCACCATAGGTGACACCCCATTGATGGCAGCATGCTCGGACACAGAAAACGGGGATGTCGAAGTCAGATCCATCCATGACCTGTCCCAATCCCCCTGTCTGTCCCATCCCGTACAACATGAGGATACCACGCAGGGGCACCCACAAGACGACGACTGGCCATCCCCCACAAGCCCTGTGGCAAGGCAACATGAGGACAACAGCCCCTCTGTGGCACCCCCGCAAATGGCCATGGCCCAGCAGAGGCAACAGTCCCTCGACCAGTTAATCGTACAACAGCAGCAACTGGCCACACTCCTCAAGGACCATGCCGATGAATGTGGGGGCACTAAGGCAGACATAGAAACATCAACTGAGACACTTAGGGCAGAAATGGAGAGAGGTACAGAGACGCTAAGGGCACAAATGGAGAGTAGCACCGAGAGCCTGAGAGTCCAAATGGAGAGTAGCACCGAGAGCCTGAGAGTCCAAATGGAGAGTAGCACCGAGAGCCTGAGAGTCCAAATGGAGAGTAGCACCGAGAGCCTGAGGGGGGAACTGCATGCGACGTCCAAAGACGTATGTGCCGAACTTGCCGCAGTGCGCCGTGTGCTCACTGAGCTCTCGCAAACCCTTAGGGACATGCATGGACATGAGCAGGCAGACACATCATCCGTTGCAAGTTCCGTCCAGGGCAGCCCCCAACGTAGATCTGGAAGGAACCTGCGCTCCACAGGCAGGGGTGCCCCTGATACCCACAGAGGGGGCTTGCAATAGCGACAGCCCACTGACAATGAGCATCTTTGGACACTGGTGTTCGGGGGGGAGGTAGGAGGGTGGAGGGGGTGTGTTGGGCTCACTTGGGTGGCGGGTCGATAGGGTGTTCAACATGACATCACATATGCCATAAAAAGTGCACGATCAACCAATGAGATGTGTGGACATTGATCTGTGTGTACTAGGCCATCATAGGCGTACAGTCCATATTGTGCATGTCCCAGACACACGCAGTGCCACGAGTCCCGTGTCCATGTATCAGCCACCAGGCGTGAGTGCTAGAAGCATACATCAATGAGATGCTGACGAATGTCACGGGCCTCCGGTGCCTCGCAGACTCCATGAGGTGCTGCCACATCCCCACCCTCATCATGACCATCATCAGGTGCTTGCAGTTCTGCGTCAGGGGGCATGGGCACATTTCTACGTACGCACATGTTGTGGAGCATGACACATGCCATGACCATCCTTGCAACCTTCTCATGGCGGTACAGGAGTGCCCCGCCAGACCTGCTGAGGCAGCGGAAACGAGTCTTCAGTAGGCCGAATGCCTGTTCAATGACTACACGGGTACGTGAGTGGGCATGGTTGTAGTCCTCCTCATGCTGGTCCCGTGGGTTCCGGACTGGTGTGAGGAGCCATCTCTTCAGTGGATATCCAGCATCACCTTTATGTGGACGAGAAACGTATGATGTGGAATGCCATTGATACGTACGCACACCCCCCCCCCTTCCTGCCAGGTCATTGCCAATTCACATACCCCACATAATCATGCATGTAATGAGACTCACCGAGTAGCCAGGATCTGTTCCCTGCGTGTCGCTCCATGTAGCGTGGTATTGTAGAGTTCCTCAAGACCATAGAATCATGGGTTGATCCAGGGAATCAGGCACAACAATGTGTAATGATCCTGTTGGAGTCACACACCATTTGTACATTCAGGGAATGAAATTGTTTTCGGTTGCGGTACTGGGCCTCCATGGCATGTGGGACGACCAATTCCACATGGGTGCAGTCGATGGCACCAATGCAACCCGGTATGCCGGCAAGTGCATGGAATCCCACTTTTGTGTTGGTAATTTCCTGCTCCGAGCGTGGTAGAGAGATGTAGTCGTCTGCGTGCTGCAGGAGGGCATCGAGCACTTGAAATAGTGTCCGTGAGAACAGTGGCTGAGAAATGCCATGCAACTGTCCGACTGTGTGCTGGTAGGTGCCTGTGGCCAGGAAGTGGAGTACAGACACCACCTTCAGTAGGGGTGGGATGGCGGTTGGGCTATCTATCATGCTGACAAGGTCAGCCTGTGTCATGTCCACAATGGCGGCTATGGTGTCCCGGTCCAGACGGTAGAGGGTGTGGATCTGCTCATCAGTGAGGTTGAACGGATGTGCTCGGAGGCGTGGGATTGCGGGCTGCCTGCGTGGTGGTAGTGGCTGTGCTGGTGGGCCTTGCTGGCCCTGCCTTGGCCTCCTCCTCCTCCTGCGTCTCCTCCGTGCGGCTGGTTGTAGTTGGTGTTCGTCTTCTTCTTGGAGTTGGAGCACTTGCAGTGCTATCAGGTCCCCCAGGGCCAACATCGCGAGTCCTGCCGGTAGCATTTCGGTGTGGTTGTGGGAGGAGAATGGCTGTGCAATTTATGTGTTTTCAGGCTGTATGGCCTCCACCTGTGGTGATTAATTCCACCTGTGCAAACTGCTCTCCCCTTTGGCCGAGCACGTCCCGCGCACAACGCTGCAATTCGGGGAATGGCATCTTGCTATTGCAATCATGTATTTGTACCCGATGGCCGTGTAAGATTGGTTGATATGTTCATTCTGCTGTGGTCCCATTGTTTCACATACTATCTGTGCAGTCGCGAACAGACTTGTGAAGGGTCAGTGGAACGTAGTACTCGAGTAACGGTGGGCCCTCATGCATCACTGTACCGAGTTGCAACGACGGGCGGGGCGTCCCATTTGTGGGTGAAGGCAGTTGCCATTTTCACACACAGCCGCACTCGATGGAATAATTAGTGATTTCAAACGGCCACAGATGCCTTTTCGACGTGATGTTGCAAATGAGGAATTCGAAGGGCGGCGCTTTCGGTTTCCAGCTAGCGGCGAGGAGATGCCCACAGGTCTGACTGCAAATATAACGTTCTATTGTTCAATGTCCTTGAGACAGGGCCCATGGCGAGGAAGCAATGATTGATATGAATAGTTTGGGATGCGCAATAGCTACGTGGGCGATGAGGCCGGCCATTCCCAAATACATGTTACTTCACAACACTGGAATTACGGGCTGGGGCACTGTGGATTTTGCAGGCTGCATAACGCACAGACTCAATGGATGTTTCTAATGTTATGTGAGTAATTATTCAGGCGTTTTGATCCCGGGATGAGGGAATGATGAATGGATGCATGGGCAGGTGATTTGATACAGAGTTTGCCATGTACAGGGCTTCTTGGGATCTATCCGCCTCCCCTACGCTATGTGATGCAGGGCTGCCATAGTGGGACCATCGTCTATCTGGCCTTGTTGAGCCCTCCCTGTCTCGACGCGCCCTCAGACACTTGTGTCCATGCACGTTAACATTCCCATCTGATGGATTCTGTTTTGACAGACGCATGCACAGGTACACTCGTTTGTTGTGGTGTTTGCACCTCGATATAGATGGTTATGAGTCGCAAGTGGTTTTGGGGTGGTGATGATCCTTTGGAGTGGGCTAGCATGCATATGGCTGTGGATTTCGTGTGATCATTGAAGTGAGTTGTTGGAATGTAGTTCTGATGGCCATTCTGTTCTTTTTCTTTTCTTTTGGTTGACAGGTATCTCCTCCCCTTTTGCCACTGCCATCTGTATGCCACTCCTGCAGATGGGTTTTACTCCCGACACCTGCTGCTTCGTGTTAATCAGTGGAGCAGCATTACGATCTTATGGGACGATCGCCAATGGCCCACATGCCCTTACGCAGTACTGGTGGCTCGGAGCAACATTTCGGCCTTTCAGCTGGACTAGTGCCTCCCCATTGGGACGGCCCTGCGGTTCTGTGCGCTTCCATGTTGCCTTTTCGTACGTGAATGTGGCTCTGTGTACCATGGGGGAACAGGGCGACACACAAGTAGTGGCTGGTCATTTCTTGCGGATGCAGCCCACAATGGTGATTAGTGTTTTGGAGTTCATGGCCTGATGGCTGTATGGGCTTGGTGACTTTGATGTGCATAAAATTTCTATTCTGATTTGGCCCGTGTAGCGTTTTTCTTTGCAAGTGATGTGGCATATGCCTATTTGGGGGGCGATGTATTGTGAGGAGATCTGCATTGGGTTCCAGCTTCGGAGTTTAGTTGCGTGGTACTGTACTGGGCGCGTTTGCCTACTAAGCCCGTGAGGTCAGGGATGGGGGCTGCCAATATGACAGTTTGAATGTTGTCATGCTCAGGGGCGGGGGATTGGGTTTTGTGTAACAGATGCCCGTCAGCCAGGTGGACTGGTGGAATGATGTGATTCTAGGAATATTGCTGGTCACAGGTGCCTGTGTTTGCGTGCGTTTCTTGGTAGGGGACTGTGGTCATGTCCATTGGGATGGCTTCTGTATTCGTGCCATCTGTGCCCTGCAGCTCCCATTGGCCCCTCTTGTGTTTCTTTTGTTCGTTGCCATGCATGGGTGACTTGTACATTTCAATGGTTGCATTGTGACTTCATTGCACCTACGGGGAGTTGTACTTTGTGGGCAGGGAGCGGTGTACAGGCACTCAGTGGGGCCGTTTACGGTTGATTCGCGATGCCGTACTTCTCACCATGGCGGAATGGTACATTACGCCATGCCTGATGGCGTTAGGTACATGTCCGCTAGGGTCGGAATTGGCGTACCCTTGCGCCATGGTGGTGTTTGCGGTTTCGCATGGCGCGCGCGCGCGTGCTTGGTGCAGTTAGCGTTGGCGTTCACTACGGTGTCGCTAATGGCTTCGTACTTTGCGGTGACGGGTCATAGTCGCACCGAGCGCTATTCGATGGCGGTATTGCATTTCCGCCATCGTTTTCCGATTTCCGCAAGGGTCGTAATGAGGGCCTATGTGTTATTTCCAGCTTTATCCTGGAGACCACTACAATATGGTCTGTATATAAAACAATTATTTCAACCAAAATAAAATGTTACCTGCCTATATGCTTCTCAGTATTATAAGTCCACAAAGGGATCCACTTTCAATCACAACAATCTTCATTTAAATATGCTACATTCACCTACTAACATTCAACGTAGCATGGATTTCTCTATGAACATTACTAACATTCCAATGGAAAAATTCACATTAAACAAACAGGATTAAAGCATTTGATTTTCTCTGGCATCAAGACAAGTTTGGTACTGGAGAAATTGGCATAACTCACGTTCAGAGATATCTATGCATCAACCCCTCTGTGTACACAGAAGGTAATGAATGTATTAGCTACGTAGAAACCACATGAAAAGGACCGGCTAACATAGTGATATGGGTTAAGCCATGTAAATGCAAAAGGTAACTTTTTTTACATTGGCCCATGTACATTTGTATTCACAAATACTGTTCTCAGTTCTGAACCCACATGTACACTATGTTTTCTGCATGTGTGGGTGTAGTTCTCTATAGACATATAAATGTGAATTTCATTAAACCTGAATTTGTTCTGTTGACGAGGAGAGAAAATTACTGACGGACCCATTGGTCAGTACTCACCCTCGAAAACTAGTAATGCATGATAGCTGACCATGTGAGGACATAGTGCAGGATTCACATACTCCAGCAAGATTCAATAATCAGGACTCAGTAAATTGGCAAAGGGAAGTCCGTTTAATGATTCATACATCAGCAGATGGAAATCAGCAGCATCACGCCCACCTACCTCACCCCGACTTCCTCGAACTTTAGTCAAACAGCCTCTTTTATGGGCAAAATCCGTCATCATTGAAGTCTAATTCTACAAAAAATCATCATGCAATATAATTGGTTGGGAAAGGTAACTTAAGTATAGGTGCTATATCTATATATGGAAGTAACGCAAGTGGATTGGATAACCTTCATCGGGTGGGCGTCTACGCCCTTCCCTCTACAACACACTTGATTGATGTCACTACAAGTACGACGTCTCATTGGTTACAGTGTCTATAGGACCCTAGATTACATGGTCCCTTGTGATTGGGCAAGTTACACCCCTAAACATAAATCTCCAATTTAATTAGGAGCATGCAGAGTAGACACCCAGGTGCCTAGTGTCCCAAGATTCACCCTTCCTCCCTTCCATCAATCAGTGTTTTAGGGCTATGTGTCAATTAGTTGGCTGGGTATGGCCTCGGATCTGTAGTCTCTTATCAGGAGAAGTTATGGCACCCTCTGGTTCTGGATGACATCAGGCGGTGGTACATCTTCGCGCCTGTCTGGTCATGTGCTGGTCCACCATGAATCTGCTTCAGTTTCCAACCTTTTGTGCATTTAATTCTGTGTGCGCTTGGCCACCTGCATGGGCTTCTCTTATCTTGACCTTCACGGGCGGGCTGGTATGCTCTGAAGCTGGAGCCTCGTGGGCTCATGCTCACCTCTCCTTCTCTGGTTGACCTCGATTTCCCCGGCGTGAGCCCCTCTTTGTTGAGGTTCGATTCCGCTCCTTCTCCAGCATGGGGTCTGGCATGGATTCACATGCTCATGAATATTCCCCGTCGTCAGGCAGGGAATCCTCGGTAAAGAAATAATCAGTATCAGTTTCGTTTCTGATCTGTCTTTCGTAGTAGTAACCAATCACTGATCTCTGCGTCATACTGACCACAGCCAATGACTGCCATCTACCTAAGCCCCGCCTCTGGCAGCCATGTTCAGATTTTTACTGCACGTTCAAGTGTTGGGATCCTTGTGCTATTGCTCTCGAGCGTTAGTGCTATTTTTCATGTTTTTTCTCAAAAAATTTCTCTTTTTTCGATCAAAAGAGCCTCAAGCTCCACCGTTTCTTCATCCGATCAACGGGGACCTGTGTCGGATTTGTCTACGCCCCTCAAGGGTGAAGATTTCGTCGAGCCACGCTTTTGGAGGACTCCAGAAGTTTCTCAGGCCCATCTCGGACATGGCCCAGGAGAAGGGAAGCTCGACGCCCGGAAAGCTGTTCAGGGTCTGCCCTGGATGCCTGCTTCGGAATGTCTTTAAGGAGGACGAACACTCCCTTTGTCTTTACTGCCTACTTGAGGACAAGACGCACGTGGAGAAGGACTGTGCGTTTTGCGGCAATATGTCGGAGCGGACCATGAAGGACCGCCATCAACGTCTCGCCAACTGGCTGGAAGGGAAGAGCCCGTCAGGCGAGAAGAAGAAGAAGAAGTCCGAGCGGTCTTCTAAGACCTTTGAGGACGCCCCGGCGACGGGGGTCCAACAGAAGGCCAAGCACCGCGAGTCTGCTGGCACCGGGAGCACCGAACGGTCGGCCCCACGGGCGCCAGGCAGGGCGCATCCTCCCCGCCGCCATCAACCACGAGCCAATGCTCTGGCTCGGGTAAGAGGAAGACCGAGCACCCGGCGAAGCTCCTGGAGAGACCCCGGTCGAGCTCGAAGGCCCCATCGGAGGGGGAGCGAGGCGGTGACCCTCCCCCCAAGGAGAAGGCAGTGAGTGCACCTAAGGTGGTGAAAGCCTTAATCCATCCGGCCAAGGCCTCTATCGAGACAGTCGCGGCGGCCCTGGCTCAGCCTGTGGAGGCTACACCAGTGGTGGCGACCTCGGGGCTCAGAGTCTCCCTGCCACCGCGGAGGGAGTCCTCTTTCATGCCCATCGACAGGACCCCCGTGAAACCTCCGACGGAGAAGAAAAAGGGGGGCCAGGGGGCCGTCGTGGATTCGGCCTCAAACTCTGAGGAAGAGCTGATCGAAGTCTTAAGCCATGGCGTTGGCGTGGAAGAAGACCAGCCCGTCGGGAGGGACCCCGACGTGGGAGATGACGAGAACGTCGAGGGTGCCGACGGGGCTCCTGACCTCCCGTCGGACTCCTCTCAACCAGTGCCGCAAGACAACTCGACGGCCATTTTGTTGGCTATACAGTCCTTATGCTCGGAGATAAGGACGAGACTGCCGTTACCACCAGCGGAGGAACCGCTCCCGATGGGGGACCCGGAGCCAGGCCCTTCTGGGAGCCCTCCCCCTAAGAGAAGAAGGATTCATCCTCCACCTCCTTTTCAGCCATCGCGCCCTGTTCAGCCCTCCTCCCCGTCCACGACACTTGGGGATGATACGGGGACTGACACGGCCGCGATGGGTACAGACGATGGGGTTTACGACGAGGATCTCCCGTCGTCACCTCCCACCCGGGCTTCCCCGCCCGACGAGATTGGATCGTTTCATTCCATGATCGCCAGGGCATCTGAGCTTTTCCAGCTCTGCCCGGAAGAGAAGAAGAAGGAAGGTTTCCTTTATCAACGGCGAGAGGCCAGGAGGAAGACGGTCCTCTCTGTACCTCTACTGGACGATATTTGGGATGAGGGCCTCGCCCTCCTCAAGAACCCATCCACGACGCCGGCTAGAAGGGATCGGTACGTGAAGAAGTACCGGTTCCCGGACGCGGCCCCCTTGTACCTTCGGGCACAGCCGACCCCGGACTCGGTCGTCTCCGTGGCGGCCAGGAAGAAAGCGGGGGGGGTGCGGCCTCTACGTCGACCTCCCCGCCGGACGGCGAGGGAAAGAAATTAGACACGATGGGACGCAGAGTCATCTTGTCTGCAGCGACGACGATTAAGGCAGCCAACGCCTTGGCTATTGTAGCCCGCTACGACAGGGAGTTGTGGTACAAACTGGCCCCCCTGCTGGACTTCCTACCAGACGACAAGAGGGCGGAAGCCCTAGAGATCTTGCAGGAAGGAGAGGTGGTGTCGGACCACGCCATTACGATTGCGACGGACATCACCGACACTGGATTTCGCCAGTTGGGCAACGGCGTGTGCCTTAGGCGGCGTGGATGGCTCAAGGCTACTGACTTCCGTCAGGACGTGCAGACCAGAGTCTTGGACATGCCGTTCGATGGGAACAACCTGTTTGGGAAAACAGTGGACGATTCCCTACAAGCCATCAAGACGGAGACGGCCTGTGCTCTTGGTGTTCTCCAGCAACGACGGCCGCCCTTTCGGAGCGGCGGAGGCAAACAGGGTGCCTCCAAAGGTTCCAGCGGCGGATTTTCCACCTACCGTCAAGCGGCCCGGTCGTCGTCACAGGAAGCTTACAGGGGACGAGGCAAGTCAGGCGGACCCCGCCGTCGTCGCCAAGGAGGACAAAGCGGCAAAGCCTCGTCGAAGCAGGACTGAACTGGCCGTGGGGTCGGGCCCCCACCGAAGCACCCCGGTGGGAGGCCGGTTGGCGAGCTTCGTCAGCGTGTGGGAGTCCATCTCCACCGACCGTTGGGTGCTGGACGCCCTAGCTCAGGGTCACGCGCTCGAGTTTCTAAAGAGGTGCCCGCGCGTCCCCCCTGTGGCCAGGAAAGAACATCACGTCCCTCAACTGCTCTTGGAGGTAAACGCGATGCTCAAGAAGGGCGCCATCGAGCTCGTCCCAAAGAGGCTTCGGGGCTCCGTAGTTTACTCAAGATACTTCCTCGTGAAGAAGAAGACGGGAGGATGGCGTCCCATCCTGGACCTACGACGACTGAACAAATTCATCAAGGCACAGAAGTTCCGGATGGTCACCCTCCAACACGTCCTGGGTCAGCTGGAGGAGGGCGATTTCCTGTCGTCGTTGGATTTGGAGGATGCCTACTTCCATATTCCCATCCTAAAGGGACACCGAAAGTTTCTCGGGTTCGTGGTCCAAGGGCGTCACTACCAGTTCAGAGCCCTTCCCTTCGGATTGAGGTCGGCACCCAGGGTGTTCACCAAGTGCCTCGCACCGGTGGCGGCGCAGCTGCGCCGAGAGGGGATCCATGTCTACCCCTACCTGGACGACTGGCTCATCCGAGCGAAGACGAAGGAGCTCGCCGTGGAGCACACGGCAAGGACCGTCCAACTACTCACGGACCTGGGATTCTCCATAAACTACGCCAAGTCCCACCTGGTGCCCGCGCAAGACGCACTGTTTCTGGGAGCGAAGCTCGACACAGTGTTGCTTCTGGCCTCTCCGTCAGAGGAAAGGACGAGGGCCATCTTGGGCAAGGTGCAGCGGATGCTGGTCGCGGACGCGTCCAGGGTGAGGTCCATCAAGTCCCTCCTCGGAATGATGTCTTCTTGCATTTACCTCATCCGCCTGTGCAGGCTCCGGATGCGCCTGTTGCAGGAGTTCCTGGACGCGCGCTGGATCCAGACGACGGGCAGCTTCGGGGAGAGGATCACACTCACCGAGAGTTTCCGACGAGCAATCCGGTGGTGGGGCACCCGCGCGCATCTGACGGCGGGCATGGACTTCCAGACCCCCGGCCACCAGGAGACAGTGACAACGGATGCCTCCCTGGAAGGGCGGGGAGCGCACACCGAAAATCTGCACGCGAGAGGCCTTTGGCTTCCGACAGAGAAGTCCATCCATATCAACGTCCTGGAGCTCCGTGCAGTGTTTTGGGCCCTCAGGTCCTTTCTTCCGTCCCTCAAGGGCAAGGTGGTGAGGATCTTCACCGACAACACCACCACCATGTTCTACATCAGGAAGCAGGGCGGAACCAGGTCCCCAGCCCTGTCCAAGGAGGCGCAGGATCTGTGGCATTGGGCCGTCGCCCAAGGGATGTTTATGGTGCCGTTTCATCTGGCAGGGATAAAAAACACCATCGCCGACTCGCTCAGCAGAGAGCTGCGCTCGTGCCACGAGTGGGAACTACGACAGGATCTAGTGGACCGCCTCTTCCGACGGTGGGGCACACCCCAGATCAATCTGTTCGCAACGGCGACGAACTCCAAGTGCCGGCGGTTCGCCAGCAGGTTTCCCCAACCGAGGAGCATGGGCGATGCTTTCTCGTTCCCCTGGGAGGGCCTGTTTCTATACGCGTTCCCTCCATTGCCATTGCTGATCCGGCTCATCAACCAGCTCAAGAGGTCATGGTGCAGGATGATCCTCGTCGCACCTGCGTGGCCGAGGCAGATATGTTCCCGGACCTTCTGGACTTGTCAGCGTCCCCGTCAATCAAGCTGCCAGTGGACGCGGATCTTCTCTCCAGGGAAGGAGGCGCCATCCTCCATCACGACCCAAAGTCGCTGAACTTGCAGGCCTGGCTCCTGCAGCGTTAGTGTTTGGAGGATACGACATACCGGCCGACTGCAGAGAGGTTCTTGCAAAGGCCAGGGCGTCCTCAGCTCTTAAATGCTATGGACACAAATGGAAGAGGTTCTCTGTCTGGTGCCACGCACAGAAGATTAACCCTCTACGGATTACGGCTCCCCAAGTACTGCCGTGGGGTCAGGCCCCCACCGAAGCACCCCGGTGGGAGGCCGGCTGGCGAGCTTCGTCGGCGTGTGGGAGTTCATCTCCACCGACCGTTGGGTGCTGACTCAGGGTCACGCGCTCGAGTTTCTAAAGAGGTGCCCGCACGTCCCCCCTGTGGCCAGGAAAGAACATCACGTCCCTCAACTGCTCTTGGAGCCGTACCTTCTGACGCTGGCCAAGGCTGGACTGGCGCACGCGTCCATCAAGATTCATCTTGCTGCGATCTCCCGATACACCAGAACCACGGGGCGGACATCTTTGTGGTCTCATCGTCTGGTGAAAGAATTTATGAAGGGACTGTTCAGATCGTTCCCGCCGGTGAAGGCTCCGGCCCCGGCGTGGGAGCTCAACGTGGTGCTGACCAAGCTCATGGGACCTCTGTTCGAGCCTCTGCACTCGACTCGGTTGAAGTTCTTGTCGTGGAAAACAGCGTTTCTTGTGGCCATCACCTCCGCACGAAGAGTGGGAGAGATCCAGGCCCTTTCCTGCAAGCCCCCATACTTGACTTTTCACCACACGAGGGTAGTGCTCAGGACGCACCCCTCCTTCATGCCCAAGGTGCCGTCGGAATTCCACCTCAACGAACCCTTGGTGTTGCCTGTTTTCTTCCCGTCGCCTTCGTCGCCGGCCGAAAGGACTTTGCACTCGCTGGATGTGGCTAGAGCGCTGAAGTTTTACGTGGACCGCACAAAGTGTTTTCGGAAGACGTCACAATTTTTTGTGAACTTTGGACCTGTCAATCAGGGGAAGGCTCTCTCAAAGGCTTCCATTTCCAGATGGCTCTCCGGCTGTATCATGAACTGTCATCGGTTGGCAAACCGACCGCTGCCTGGCCGTCCGAGAGCCCATTCCACCAGAGCGATCGCAGCTACCACGGCGTTCCTATCTGGTGTGCCCTTGCAGGACATCTGCAGGGCTGCTACGTGGAGGTCGACGCACACCTTCACGAAATTCTACTGCGTCGACCGGGATTCCAGGGAGGAGTCCAAGGTCGGCCAAGCAGTGCTGCGCAATCTGTTTGCCTATGGTGAGCCTGGTGAGGAGGTAAGAATTGCTTAATTTTGAGTTTGATGTAATGCTTAATGTTGAGCCTTTGCCACCTCCCGTAGTTGTGCATGTGTGTACTGCTATGTATTCTTTATTCATGAGCATGTGAATCCATGCCAGACCCCATGCTGGAGAAGGAACAAGTTACTTACCTGTAACTGTTGTTCTCCAGCATGGGTCTGGCATGGATTCACATGCGAACCCTCCCGCCTACCCCTCTGCGGCTCTTCACTTGGTCATACTGCCACTTCACGTGCTACCAAATCTGAAGATGGCTGCCAGAGGCGGGGCTTAGGTAGAGGGCAGTCATTGGCTGTGGTCAGTATGACGCAGAGATCAGTGATTGGTTACTACTACGAAAGACAGATCAGAAACGAAACTGATACTGATTTTTTCTTTACCGAGGATTCCCAGCCTGACGACTGGGAATATTCATGAGCATGTGAATCCATGCCAGACCCATGCTGGAGAACAACAGTTACAGGTAAGTAACTTGTTCCTTCTCTGGTCTTTGCTGGGTTTCTAAACTCGGCCTGTCAGGCCTTTGGCCGCCTGGGTACATTTCTGCTTTCACAAAATGGAGTTGCACGTGTACATTGTGCAGTATTGAGATAGATATATGGTTGCCGCTTGCCGCTCTATTCTTCTACTAAGCATTGTAGGCAGTATCGATTTTTTAGCATCTTGTGTTTCAAGCTTATTTACACACATTCAACAGGGCGGTTGCTTCCATCTTGTCTCATGGCACCATTCTCTTACGTTTTAACAGTGTCTCTCCCCTTCATTCATTATCATTATCCTTGCAGTTACTAGTACTGGCATACGTTCTTTCAGTAGCCAATTCCGTTTGTTCTCGGGGCTGCCCGGGCCCTTGGTTTATTTTCATTGGCCTTCCACTAAGGCTTTAGGGGTCTCCTCGTGGACCGTGTGCAGGTATTCCTCACTTCGCATCAGTGGCTGATAAGGCTGTCTGATAGGGTACCGTGCTGCCCAGGGTTGTCACGTTATGGCTGCTTCAACCGGTATTGATCTCCTTATGTAAACGGGGCAGAGTCCCAGTGCCGCTCTCTGTTGGTTCATTTACTCCTCATACATCACGTACTTCGGCGAGTACCTTACTGGCAACTCGCAATAGGGGGCAGGGGTGCAGGTCATATCTGGGACCTCCTCTACACTCCCCCCTCTGGTCTGTTCATCGACCACTCCTACTTCCTCCATAATATTCAGTTTCTTTGATTCCTCAGATTCTTGCTCATCGTCTCCTGGGTTTACACAGGAAGGCGTGAAAGTATGCAATTTTGGTGTCCATATCTTTATCACCCTTTTCAAGCTTCCTGTTTTTCTCACATGCTCATCTTTGTTCTAGGTCATCAACTGGTAATGTCCATTTGAACTGCAGTAAATCCATTTGCCTTCATACCTTCTTCGTTTCTTGGGGTAAGTGAATTATGTTCCTTCTGGTGCAAATTCACTGGCCTTCACAAAGTCCTTTATCTTCTCATCTGTCAGGTCTCTGGGCTTCCAGCCTAGCTCGATATCGACCATGATTTTCATCCCAATGGCCTTCTTTGCCGTTTTCTGGCATTGTGTGAAGATTATCTTGATTACACAGAATCCTATCAGCACCATTGCTGGCAAGGCTCCCAGAAACTTGAATATATCAGCCATCCATTGCGTGACCCATGAGAATAGGTTCCCAAACCAGCTGTCGTCATCCACTTCATCTGTCTCATCGGTCATCTGGTTTTTCAGGGTTGTTAACATGTCTATGGCCTCTGTGAGGGTTCCATTTTCTATGTCGTGTGATGGTGTAAATGTGCAACATGATTCTCCAATTTTTGTGCAAACACTTCCATCCATTGCAGTGATCATGTCAAGCACATATCTGTTCTGGAGGGTCATCAGTCTCACTGCTCTCAGTTCTTCCTTGATTGTGTTGAACCCTTTTATGGTGGTATTGATGGTCTGCAGTAACTCCCATCTCGTTATCTGCAACCACTTGGTATTTGCACCAACCTGGATGTGAGGCAAAAGTATTGTTGTAAATACGGATGAAGTTAGGCTAAACAGCCTGTGTTCGTAGGGAATGGCATAAAATGCGTCCTCTGATTTGGCGGAGAAGTAATTCCCTCTCTTCATCCTTGACATTAGTTCCACAGACCTCCTTTTCCTCAGGTGAGCATCTGCTTTCGGGAAACTGTCCAAATTCAGTTCATTTTTTGGGATCACTAGTGCAGGAACGTGGATGTTCACCAGTGTGCATATGCCTCCCCAGTTCCTCGGTAGTCTTATGTAGGCTTTGGATCCACATGCCCAATAGTGGTCCATCAGGACTGCTGTCTCTTGCGACATCCCTGGGGCTTCATATATTCGTCCGCAGTTTTGATTCTCCCCCATTTTCCTTGTGCCATTACTTCTAAAGCACAGTTTCGGGTTTTCCAGCGTTACTATTTGCAGGGGGCCTCCTCTGTCTTCGACCCATGTTAACAGCTTTACCAATTTTGGCCATAGTGGTTTACATAGTCTTTGAGAGTTCTCTATGGCTTCTTGGCAGGCTTCAAGGACCATCCAAGCTCGGCAGATTACAACTCCTTCTTCCCAACCGTCGGGGGAAACAACTGATCCCCAGATCTGCATTTGGCCTCGGTTCTTCCATATTTGCGCTTCTTCTGCTGTTTTCCCTTAGAAGTTCAGTCTTGAGTTTATTTCCCACCTTATTCCTAATCCTTTGACGTCAGGGTTCTCATATCTAATCACATGATTCTTGGTGTGCGCCCTGTTTCTTGTTTTGATGTCCTGGACATATCCGTCTTCATTAAGGTAGTCCTTTTCGTTGGCCCATATCAACGAGGCGTCTCTTCCCATGAATTGTCCTCTGGTGTTACACATTGCCACATGTGACATGCAGTGTGCTGTGGGGACATCTATTTCTACAGCCACAAAGATTTTGGACTTGCCCATGCTGTACGGCAGGAGTGCACAGATGAAACATTCTCCTTCTGATTGTCTTCGTCCAACTTCCTTCATGTGCTGGTACCATATGTTGTTTCCAAGATGGGCCGTGCTGTCCAAGTAATCGTTTAACTCGTTATCGGTTTCATATGGACTTCTCTTGATCCTTAGCGTTTTTCTGTGGTTGGCTATCACTATGTCTCTGAATGCGTCTGTACTGCTCTTTCGTTCAGGCAGACTCTCTAGTGTTATCCTTGGAGGGTCAGGTTTCATTTCCTGCCCTGCAGTAATAGGGGGAGGTTTTGCGCTTCTTTTCCTTCCCTCCTGCATTCTTTTGTAGACCTCCTACCACCACATGTGACTTCATCCTTCCAACACGTGGCTGTGTCGTAGGCTCGGTAGTTACTTCTGGCATTGGAGCTGGCGTGCTCGCTATCACAGTTGTGGTGTTGCCTTGCTCAGCTCCTCGTGTATCTTCTTTGCTCTAAGTATGAGTGGAAACACATACTCAACTACCGCATGTATTTTCTCAGTGAGTTATTTCGTGGCTTCCTCTGTTCTATTGAGTGATTTTGCTATTTCACTTTGGTTCGGTTTCTCGCGTTGCTCCCTGCTTTCTGGAGCTGCTTGTTCCACCGCTGGTTTCTCTCTTTCAGTTGGTTTGGCCTGCGGTTTCGTAGCCATTGACACTTGCCCTTGTGCGTGTGCACTCAGTGTATGGGTGCATGCTGTGGTCAGCGCTATATCATTTATTCCATGCCGACCGTGTCTCCAGTCTTTCTCACCATTCATTACCTCAAGTGTATACGTATTACTGCTAATTACATTCAACTGTAAATCGTTTGCGTTATCATCAGTTTTTCTTGGAACAGGAATGACAATATAAGGTCTGGGTGCTTTTGTGGGCCCCAGATGTTCATTACCTGGTGGATGTACAGACATTGGGACGCTTCGTCAACTATTAAAAATGCAGTTCTAATAGTTAACGATAAGAATACTACAATAATCACAATGCATATACATATGACAGCCTTGAAAGACAGCTTGCAGCATCTCCTTCCAGGGAACCGTGGGTGCCATTTCACTGTTGGCACGACTAAGTTACTGTTTTGGGCCCCCATTTCAAATACATCCACAGTCAATAGTTTATTTTTCTTCTTATTCTGTTTTCGTCGTTCAAAGTTCAATAAACACTAAAGTGACAAGTGCAGTTCAATGTCCCCCCCTTACGAGTGATGATGATGATAGTCTATGAGTATGGAGTACAGTTCCTTTGCTAGACTATGGAAAAAGGTTAGACTATCGTTTTCAACACATCATAATTATCCTGTATTTGTATGGCCAGCGTATTCCCAGGGCACTCTTCCAACTCGCCTTGGCCCTGGGGACATACAGGACTTTGTCTGCAGTGACACCATGAAAGGATGGATTCGCTACAAATCACGCAAAATAACATTTTGAAAAAATAAAAATAAAAATAAAAGTGAACATATGAGAAGGTAGGAAAAAATAAGAAAAGGGTTGAAAAAAGTAAACACGGCAGTGAAGTTTGTGTCTCTGTTCCTTTCACTTGGTCTTTCGAGGTCAAGTTGGTGAACAGTCTCTCTCTCCCCCATTTACTCCACTGTGGGACGATGATGCAAAATAGAAAAAGTAAGAAAAATAGGAAAAGAAGTTTAAGATGTCGTTGTCCTTGTTTCCGCCTTTTCGGTCCGTTCTACGTTGGAAGCATGAAGAACTGTGTCTTTGTTTCCTTGCTCTGTCCCCGGGTGGGGGATGATGGAAAGTTTTATCTTGGATCTCCCCCTTCTAAGGCTCTTAGCAGTGGATGTCCATAATTGCTTCTTAGTTGAGATGCAATGGCCCTCAGGAGCCGATTCAATTGGGCATTTTTTGCTGGATCATTAAGAAAAGCTGGCACATCAATGTTGTGGGGTCTGCCCACTAGTTCTGGAAAGTTTTCAATGAGATGAAAGAAAACACAAAACGCATACCGAATGTCTTTGGGTGTTAATGACATTTGCTCTGACTCTTTGTCTCTTAGGTCACAGGCCTTTCATTCAGTGTGATCAGTCCTTGCCTCCTCGATCTGTCCCTCGCCGAATAGTCTCACAGGAATATCCTTAGGAATTCTCGCTGGAAGTTGGACAGCTCCACTTGGAGCATGATTACATGGAGAAGGGTCTTCATGTGTAGGAAATTGAGTAGGTCTCTAAGGAAGGTTGCAACATCGACATCAGCAGGCCTTCCCACCATTTCTGGATAGTCTGTGACTAGCCTGATCATGACGTTGTGGGCTAGCTGTGTGTCTCCAGGGGACAGGGACATTTGCTTTGTTTTGCTGGGTCCCGATAACAAGTCTTTTTGTTGTTGCAAACAGGTCTTGCACTTTCCTGCTGCGTGGTCTGCTACCACATTGTTCAGTTTACTCCATATTTGATTCAGGATGTGATTATTTCGGGGATCTCTGATGAAGGTCAGGGTATCTGTGGTCCTCCCGACAATTTCTGGGCACTCTTCAATGATTTGAAAGAATAAAATGTAGGTAACTTCATCAATAACTGCTTGAGGCGGGAGCATTAGTCTTTTGTTCACTGTGTTCGGGCAACTTGGCGAAGACCTCTGCGATGACAGT